>NW_027362765.1:62729551-63427255 GCF_046119375.1 Phyllobates terribilis
GTGTTCGGCAGCAGTCCTCCAGGCTGCATCGCGGACCCCGGGGTCGGTTGCGTTCCATTATAATAAAGTTGTCTGCAACTGCCCTCCTAACACCCTGTGTGAATTCTCTGATGTTTGATAAGACTTGATTTCTCTGTAAAACATTTTCCACATTCTGAGCAGGAAAAAGGCTTCTCCTCTGTGTGAATTCTCTGATGTTTGATAAGACTTGATTTCTTTGGAAAACATTTCCCACATTCTGAACATGAAAAAGGTTTTTCCCCTGTGTGAGTTCTTTGATGTATAACAATAGTTGATTTGTCTGTAAAACATTTCCCACATTCTGAACATGAAAAAGTCTTCTCCCCTCTGTGGATTCTCTGGCGGCTATCAAAATTCGTTTTCCATTTAAAACATTTCCACATTCTGAACATGAAAAAGGCTACTCCCTTGTATGAGTTATTTGGTGTGTAACAAGATTACATTTCTGTCTAAAATATTTCCCACATTCTGGACATGAAAATGGCTTCTCCCCAGTGTGAGTTCGCTGATGTGTATGAAGAGTTGATTTCTCTGTAAAACATTTTCCACATTCTGAACAGGAAAAAGGCTTCTCCCCTGTGTGAGTTCTCTGATGTTTGATAAGACTTGATTTCTCTGTAAAACATTTTCCACATTCTGAACAGGAAAAAGGCTTCTCCCCTGTGTGAGTTCTCTGGTGTTTGATAAGACTTGATTTCTCTGTAATACATTTCCCACATTCTGAACATGAAAATGGCTTCTCCCCTGAGTGAGTTCTCTGATGTTTGATAAGACTTGATTTCTCTGTAAAACATTTTCCACATTCTGAACATAAGAAAGGCTTCTCTCCTGTGTGAATTCTCTGGTGACTAACAAGATCTGATTTCTGGTTAAAACATATCCCACATTCTGAACAGGAAAATGGCTTCTCCCCAGTGTGAGTTCGCTGATGTGTATGAAGAGTTGATTTCTCTGTAAAACATTTTCCACATTCTGAACAGGAAAAAGGCTTCTCCCCTGTGTGAGCTCTCTGATGTGTGATAAGACTTGATTTGTCAGTAAAACATTTTCCACATTCTGAACAGGAAAAAGGCTTCTCCCCTGTGTGAGTTCTCTGATGTGTGATAAGATTTGATTTCTGTGAAAAACATTTTCCACATTGTGAACATGAAAATGGCTTTTCCCCTGTGTGAGTTCTTTTATGTGTAACAAGAGTTGATTTATCTGTAAAACCTTTCCCACATTCCGAACAGGAAAAAGGCTTCTCCCCTGTGTGGGTCCTCTGGTGTCTAAGAAGATACGATTTCCGGTTAAAACATCTCTCACACTTGGAACAAGAAAATCTATTCTCTGCTGTGCAAATCTTTTGATGTTTAAAAAAAGACTTTTTGAGGGGAAAACTATTTCCATATTCTGAGCGTGAAAATGGCTTCTTTGCTTTAGGAGCAATTTGTTTTTTAATGCTTATTTCATGACTTCGATTTTCCTTAGTAGTCAGTAATGAATCAGAAGACAGGAGCTGTTTCGATTGATCAGATGATACATCTCTGCTGTGAAGGGATGATGGTATATCTGGAGTAATGGCATTCACTTCAATTGTATCCTGCGGGATCTCAAGATCATCTGATTTAAAAATTGAAGATGTCAGTTGTCCCTTTGATCTCCTGGTACAGTCATCTGCCAAGAATAAAACCAATTATTATTTCTGAAGAAAATATCCTTGAATTTTACATTTTTGAACATTTCTACTTAAACAGTCTATAAAAATGGCAAGTTATGTGAAAATATTGAATTATTCACCAAGACAATGACAGTTCACAGTCTAATAGAAAACCTCATAGGATGAACCAGTAGAGCATTGTGTTATAATAGTAATAATAATTATTATTATTATATCCACTAATATCCACTCCACTAATCCTCACTCTCCTTCGCTATTCCCAAACCCCAGCACCCTCTAACCAAATCACCATCTCTCCTTCCCTCTTACCCCCCCACCTGACCTCATCTGCAGACCTGCTCCTCATCCTCAGATCTATCAAACCAAAACATAAAACAAGCCGGACACTCTCCTTCTCCCACCTGCTCTCCGTCTCTCTGCTTCTCCTCGCTGCTGGCAACATATCTCCCAATCCTGAACCCCCACAGCTTACACCCTCCACCAATTCCCCCACCTATCGCTTCCAACCAACTGCAAACTACCGCAAACTCTCCTACGTAAAACCCGTGCCCCTGACGCTCACCCCCCTGCTCCCTCTCTCTGGAGCACTCTGGAATGCCCGCTCTGTCTGCAACAAGCTCCATTTTGTCCACGACCTCTTTACCTCTCACAATTTCTCCTTCCTGGGCATCACAGAGACATGGCTGACACCCTCCGACACTGACTCCCCTGCTGCGCTGTGTTACAGTGGCCTCCACATCACCTACACTCCTCGCCCTGGAAACAGACATGGTGGAGGAGCAGGTCTTCTCCTTTCTACCAACTGCACTTTTAGCCCTATCCCACGTCTACCCTCCCTTATTCTCCCTTCTTTTGAAGTGTACTTTCCCTCCAACCTCCAAGTGGCTGTCATATTCCGACCTCCAGGTCCGGTCACTGCCTTTATTGACCAATTCTCCACCTGGCTTCTTTACTTTTTCTCTGTTGACATTCCCACAATCATCATGGGCGATTTCAAAATCCCCACTGACACTCGCCAGCCAGCAGCATCCAAACTCTTGTCGCTTACTTCATCCTTTGGACTTACTCAGTGGTCCTCCTCAGCCACCCACACAGACGGAACACATACTAGACCTCATCTTCACCCGACTCTGTTCCCTATCTAACCTTACAACCTCCCCCCTACCCCTATCTGACCACCATCTACTCACGTTCTCATCCCTGTCCTCCTCACCTGTCACCCATGTCTAGCAACTAGCACATCCCCACAGAAACCTTGCACATCTAGACACTCCCACACGCTCTGACTCTATTCTACCACTGACATCCATATCTTCGCTCCAGGACACACAGAGCGCCACTGCTTTCTACAATGCCACTCTTGCATCAGCTATTGACTCGCTCGCCCCTCTTATGCATGGCAGAGCACGACAAGTCAATAGGCAACCCTGGCACAACAACCTTACTAAACAGCTTTGACAAGCATCCAGGGTTGCAGAGCGGCGTTGGAAGAAAACACATTCTCAAGATGACTTCACTACATTCAAACAAGCAACACTCGCATTCAAATCAGCCCTCACCTCTGCTAAACAGGCCTACTTCACAACACTCATATCTTCCTTATCCTACAACCCCAAACAGCTATTCAACACTTTTAAATCTCTCCTCCGCCCTCCACTGCCTCCTCCGACCTCCGTCATCTCTGCTGAGGCGTTTGCCACACACTTCAAAAACAAGATTGACCAAAAAGGCAAGCCTTCATTGTTCGACCACCACAACCCCTTTGTTTTCCAGACCATTGCCCTTCCCCCATAACCTCCCTTCCCAACATCACGGAAGGAGACCTTACTCGTCTCCTCTCCAAATCACACCTCACCACTTGAGCACTCAACCCCATCCCATCCCACCTCCTACCCAACCTCACCCCACATTCATCCCATCCTTAATCCATCTCTTAAACCTATCACTAACTTCTGGTACCTTCCCCGTTGCCTTCAAACATGCCACAATCATGCCCATCCTCAAAAAGCCACCCATCGACCCAACCACCTTGTCCAGCTACCGCCCCATATCGCTGCTCCCATTTGCCTCCAAACTCCTTGAGCTTTCCTCTCACTTCTCATCTAACTCTCTCTTCGACAACCGACAATCCGGCTTCCGCCCCCACCATTCCACTAAAACTGCCCTTACCAAAATCACCAATGGCTTACTTACAGATAATTCTCTGCACTCCTTCTTCTTGACCTGTCCTCTGCTTTCGACACAGTTGACCACTGCCTCCTACTACAGATCCTCTCTTCCTTTGTCGTCAAAAACCTTGCCCTATCTTGGATCTCTTCATACCTTTCTAACCGCACATTTAGGGTCTCCCATTCCCACACTACCTCCTCACCCCGCCCCCTCTGTTTGAGTCCCTCAAGGCTCTGTCCTAGGACCCTTACTCTTCTCAATCTGTACCCTTGGCCTGGGACAGCTCATAAAATCCTATGGCTTCCAGTACCATCTGTACGCTGATGACACCCAGATCTACCTCTCTTGCCCAGATGTCACCTCTCTGCTGTCCAGAATCCCAGCATTTCTAGCAGCCATATCCTCCTTCTTCTCCTCCCTCTTCCTCAAGCTCAATGTGGACAAAACTGAACTCATCATCTTTCCCCCATCTCGCATATCTTCCCCACCTGACCTTTCTATCACAATAAATGACACCACACTTTCCCCAGCACCGGCAATCTCTTGCATCGGAGTAACCCTTGACTCGGCCCTGTCCTTTAAACCCCACATCCAAGCTCTCGCCACCTCCAGATCAAAAATATTTCCAGAATCCGTCCTTTCCTCATCCCTCAATCGACTAAACTGCTTGTGCAAGCCCTCATCATCTCCCGCCTCGACTACTGCAACATCCTCCTCTGTGGCCTTCCTGCTAACACTCTCGCACCCCTCCAGTCCATCCTTAACTCTGCTGCGCGACTGGTTCATCTCTGCTATCCCCCTTTGCAAATCCCTTCACTGGCTCCCAATTGCCCAGCGTATCCAGTTCAAACTATTAACACTGACCTACAAAGCCATTCATAACCTCTCTCCTCCGTACATCTCTGAACTAATGTCAAGATACATTCCCTTACGTAATATCAGGCCTTCCCAAGGCCTCCTTCTCGTCTCCACACTTATTCATTCCTTGCCCAATCGCCTCCAAGATTTCTCCCGAATATTCCCCATCCTATGGAATTCTGTGCCTCAACACGTCCGATTATCCGCCACTCTTGGATCCATCAGATGGAACCTGAAAACCCATCTCTTCAAACAAGCTTACAGCCTGCCATGACCTTGCCTGATGCCTCCTCAACAACAACGGAGCTACTGCAACCCCCCAACCTACTGTCTCCTTCCCCATTCCTGTAGAATGTAAACCCGCAAGGGAAGGGTCCTCTTCCCTCTGTACCAGTCTATCATTGTTTATTTGTTACTGTAAGTGATATCTGTATTTGATTTGTAACCCCTCCTTATGTACAGCACCATGGAATCAATGGCGAAATATAAATAAATAATAATAACTTTCAACATATTCCGCAGCACTTTACAATTTTAGGGGGCTTGTACAGACAAAAAGACGTTACAGAATAAGCATAACTCAGATATTAAAAGGAGTGAGGGCCCTGCTCGCAAGCTTACAGTCTATAAGGAAATAGGAGAGATACAAAAGGTAAAATGTACATATATTGTAAAATACAGCCATAACATGATTTTGGAGAAAATGTTAATATGGGCCAAACTGGGACAGTTAGATAAGTATGTTGAGATGATAGGCCAGACTAAAGAAATGGGTTTTTAGGGCACACTTAAAACTGTGGGTATTGGGAATTAATCGAATTGTCCTTGGTAGTGTATTCCAAAGAATTGGCGCAGCATGCAAGAAATCTTGGAGACGGGAGTGGGAAGTTCGGATTATGGAGGATTTTAGTTTTAAGTCATTAGCAGAGCGGAAGGCATGGGTAGGGGGTAGACTGAGACGAGTGAGGAGATGTAGAGTGGTGCTGAATCGTGGAAAGCTTTGTGGGTAAGAGTGATAAGAGTGAACTCTGTATTGGATGGGCAACCAGTGCAATGACTGACACAGGGAAAAGGCATCGGTGTATCGGTTGGTGCGGAATATGATCCTCGCTGCTGCGTTCAGGATGGATTGGAGAGGGGAAAGTTTAGAAAGAATGAGACCGATTAGCAAAGAGTTGCAACAGTCCAGACGAGAATGAGTAAGAGGTACAGTAAGAGTTTTTGTCGAGTCAACGGTAAGAAAAGTTCTGATTCTAGAGATGTTTTTGAGGTGTAGATGACACGAGCGAGCGAGTGATTTGATGTTAGGAGTGAAGGAAAGATCTGAATCAACTATGACCCCAAGACAGGGGGCATGTTGCTGGGGAATAATGGTGGAGCCACAAACGGAGATGGCAATATCGGGCATTGGTAGGTTAGTGGAGGGAGGAAATGCGAGTAGTTCAGTTTTTGACAGATTCAATTTTAGATAAAGAGAGGACATATTGTTAGAGACAGCAGAAATACAATCACTGGTATTTTGTAATAATGCAGGGGTGATGTCCAGAGAAGAGGTGTATAATTCGGTGTCGTCAGAATAGGGATGGTGCTGGAAACCAAATCTGCTGATTGTTTGTCCAATAGGAGCGGTATATAAAGGAGAAAAGAAGGGGGCCTAGGACTGATCCTTGAGGAATCCCGACAATAAAGGGAAGGGGAGAGGAAGAGGAGCCAGCAAAAGACACAGTGAAGGAGCGGTCAGAGAGGTAGGAGGACAACGAAGAGAGAACAGCGTCCTAGAGGCCAATAGGGCAAAGCATAGTGAGCAGGAGCTGGTGATCCACAGTGTCGAATGCTGCAGAGAGAGCCAGGAGAATCAGCAGGGAGTAATGACCATTACATTTAGCTGTTAGTAGATCATTAGCGACTTTAGTGAGTGCAGTTTTAGTAGAGTCTAAAGAGCGGAAACCAGACTGTAAAGGGTCAAGAAGGGAGTGATCTGAAAGATAGCGGATTTGACTGGAGTGGATTAGGAGTTCAGGAGTTTAGAGATAAAGGGAAGATTGGAAACAGGTCTGTAGTTGTCCATGCAGTTCAGGTCAATGGATGTTTTTTTAAGTAATGGATGTATGCTGGCGTGTTTAAAAAAGGAGGGAAAAAAAACAGATGAGAGGGAGAGGCTGAATATTTTAGTTAGGGGAGTGGTGACAGCTGGAGAAAGGGACTGAAGGAGATGTGATAGAATAGGGTCACTGGTGCAGGTGGTATTGTGAGAAGATGCAAGGAGCCTTGTCACTTCTTCTTCCGTGACTGGTTTGAAGTCGCAAAGTGAGCAAGATGCAATGTGGGAGGTAGGAGCATGTGTAACATTTGGGGATTGGGAGAAAATTTCCTGTCGGATATGGTCAATTTTTTCTTTGAAATAATTGGCCAGATCATCAGCGGTCTGTTCAACTGTTCATTTTGCCTCCCAAATATGGAATAAAAAGCCATGTTATGTAAGCAAAAATAATAGCAATAAAAACTTCTACTCATCGCGCAAAAATCAAGCTGCCACTCAGGTCCATCATCTGTCAGTGGAAAAACAGAGGTTTTCACATTATTAGTGGTTCAAAGGCTCTTGAGAATAAACATGGCTTCCATAAACCAATCCGCAATATCCACTCTCCCAAAGACAAATCTCCCCCTTACTTCTGAGCCTTGCAGTGCGCGCAAACGACATTTAGCATCTATGCATTTTGCGTGACTATAGTGAGAAAAACCCACTTAGTTTACAGTGTGTGTCTCCTGGAACACAATCTGGGCACTATGTGTTGGGTAATAAAATAGTATATTTACAATTTTCACTCTCCAACATCCACTAATTTCCGGAGAGTGACTGTGAAGTCAAAATAGTCACTACTCCTATAGTTTAATTCACTGAGGGTTATAATTTCCAAAATGGAGTCACTTTATGGGGATTTCTACTGCTCTGGTTTTCTGCCATTTTTTCATATTAGGGTTTCTGCAAATGGGGTGTCCCATCTTCTCAGATCTGCTCCTGTGACGTCTGCTTCTGTCACCAGGTACCACCTTATTCATGCTGCAGGCAGCGCTAGTGATGGAGGAGACGTCTGAACCAAAAGCTCTGGGTAGCACAAGCCACAGGCTCTGTCCAGCCACTAAGGTTAGGGTGCCTGGGACCTCACCTGCAGTACCATCCAGTCGGGCTGTGTGAGTGTGTGTGTTGTTCAGCTGAAGTAATCTGCTCCCTACTTCAGCAAGTTGAAAAGTACCACACCCTACTAAAGCTTGAAGCATATTGCCGGAAGCTGCCAGATACAGCCTTGTTCTCCTCTGGTTCAGTCCTCTGTATTCACGCAAGGTGTGGGAAAGACTAAATGCAACATGAAGGGAAGAGGGGAAGGGAGCCCCAACTCTAGGGAAAGGAGGAGTGGAGACCTCCTAGGCTAATCTGATATCACCCTGTCTCCCTATCGTCCCTATATTGGTTCCTCACCAATCGCCGCACAGGAACCTAAACCCTGTATTTCCCTAGCACTTGGCCCTGGATAGGGAAGGGGGGGGGGGGGGTGAGCATTAGTCAGTCTCCACTAGCAACTAAAGACCACAAAGGAGACAAACACGGGGAAAAGTAAGTTAGCTTGAGCCGACTTCAGAGAGATTACTCCTAACGTCCTCCAAGCATCAAAGAGGAAGTAAGCAGACTGCAACAGCTCCAAGCCTTCACAAGAGAACAAGTGAATATTACCGGCGCCTCCTTGTAGCGAACAGCAAGTATTTAAACACTCAGGCCTGGGTATCAATTAGCCAGGGGGAGAGAGCCGCTGGGTCCTAGAGTGAGACAGCTAAGAAGGTGTCTGTAATGCCAAATGAAGAGATTTTCTGCAACCAACTGCAGGGCGACTGTCACTTCTGAGACACCTGTGACATCTGTGCTCAACTCCTAGGTTGTGTATTTGTTTCCCTTTGTGACCTCGGCCCGTTTACTGACTACTCTTTTGTCTTCTGATTTTGTGTTTTCTCTGCCCTCCTGATTCTGATCCGTCTACCTGACTATTGTTCTTGCATCTCACATTAGAGAACAGCAGGTAACACTGTGGCCCAACCTAGCGGTCTCTGTGTAAGTCCAGATCCACGTAGAGGGATTAAAGGCTGATGGGAAAACTGTGAATATAGACAATAACACATCTACTGAAATTATTAAACTTAATAGTCTTCATCAGTAAAAAAAAATGAGTAACTAGTGGTGAAACCTCTCTGGGGTAATTAGAGTATGGGGCTTGGTGGTTCTTGGCAATCTAAACTATCGTAAGAGCCAATATTTTCTATCAGATGAAATTGAAAAGTCAGAATAAAGGGAAACTCTGTTGTTATTGTACAGAAATTCATACTTGGCCCTCACTGCACATTTAATGTTGTCGATCATAAAAGCAAAGTTTGGCTAGAAAGACTGAACCTGGTCTTGTAGAGACCATATGAGAACATTCAGCAGCACAGAAGGGAAAGAAGGTATATTCATCCAATAAGATATCAGGGACCTAGGAAGCCTACAGCATCATTACCCTCCGCTTTCTCTTACAAGCCCATCATGATAATTTAATTCATGTGATTTTCTAGCTTGTCAGCACATTCTACCTACGCAGACATTTGGCTTTGTAGTTTACTGTTCTAGGCTGGTAAAAGTCATCATTTTAAAATCCCACGGGGTAGGAGGATCTTCCACGTTCTAAGTTCTATAGAAAAGGGCTTTCACAATTTCTCAAAATAATGTAAACATTTTCGGATGGAGGAATATGTTCTGCTTTAGCGCCAAAATGATGATCACATGATTGTGATACGGCCAGACTACACCACCGATAAAGCAGCCACAGCCGGTGACTGAGAAGAATTTGTGATTTCTCTGCATTTAGTGGTTACTACTCACCTGGGTGGTTATCTGTAGGAATCTCCTCTTTACACTGCTCACCACCCCTTACATATGTCTCTGTAGTATTAATATGGGGCAGATCTTTACCCTGAAAGAAATATTGTAAGAGTCATGGACAGATGGAGAAGTTACATCTATTATCAGTTCTAATCCTGCCATCTGTACTGTTCTCATTACACAAGTATAAAACATATAATACTGGTGGATAAAACAACACTGAACACAAGACCTTCACAGCCTTCTACACATCATAGGGGAGATCTCATGACACCTTCTCTCCATCTACCTGATGAACCTGAGGAACATCGGGATCTTCTTGTTTACAGTCCTGTGGAAGAAGAGGATGAGGACATCTCTCTGGTGTTGTCCTCTTACTGGATAGAACTGGAAGAAATAAATACAGGGATTGAATTCATTCTTTACATACAGATAATTATAAGCAGTGTGTATTTAGTCCTGTCTATTACCTGGTGATGTGAGGGGTTGGGGAACCTCCATCATGACGTCCTTGTTCAGATCTTTGTGTCCTTCTAAATACTCCCACTCCTCCATGGAGAAATAGACAGCAACATCCTGACACCTTATAGGAACCTGACACATACAATGATACCGTCACCCCCCGATTCATTCATAGTGGTACTGTATAATTTCCCAGCATTCCCAGCAGTGTCACCTCTCCAGTCAGCAGCTCAATCATCCTGTAGGTCCGTTCTATTATTTTCTGGTAATTGATGTCCTCAAGTATCAGGGGTTGAGCAGGAGGCCCCGTGACTGGGCTCAGGAATCTTCGCCATCCTTCGGACACAGGGTCCTGACAGCGCTCACTAGAGGTCTTCTTCACTACTGTGTAGTCCTGGTTATGGAGAGATACATTCATAAATCTCACTACAGACATTTCCAGAGTCCTCACCTCTCCAGTTCTGTCCATCTGTTATTCCCATAGATAAGAATGATGTATTGTGACGTCATCAGAATCTCTCACCTCTCCAGTAAGCCAGAAGAGGATTTCTAGGGTGAGGCGTAATATCCTCTCTGCCATCTTGTTTCTGTCAATATCCATCCTTGATGGGCAATTCAGAAAAAAAATTCTTATATAGAAAAAGTGCACTGACCGGATCTGATATTGTAGAGACCTGAATGAGAAGATGAATTGATATAATATCATAAAAACCATAGGTAATAATACAATTGCTGGAGATAATAAGGGAAACATACAGTGGATAAAATAAGTATTTGATACACTGCCGATTTTGCAAGTTTTTCCACCTAAAAAGAATGGAGAGGTCTGTAATTTTACACTTCAACTGTGAGAGACAGAATGTAAAAATAAAAACCAGAAAATCACATTGTATGATTTTAAAATACTTATTTCAGGCAATAAAATGCAAATTAATTATTTGATCACCTACGAATCACCAAGAATTTTGTCTCTGACAGACCTGTTAGTTTTTATTTAAGAAGCCCTCCTACTCTGCACTCATTACCACTATTAATTACACCTGTTTGAATTCGTTACCTGTATAAAAAGACACCTGTCCACATAATCAATCACTGTCACGCTGTCTCTGTATACTGGAGGTAGGAGGCCTAAGCTGACCCTAAGCTGGGGCCCTGACTAATCCCTCAACCTGGAGGTACTGTTAAAGGTACAGAGGTCCAGGCCGCCAGCGTAACCCCTACCTCCTGAAGATCCCTGCACCTCAGTAATCTAGTCCTGAGAAGGACCCCGATCACAACCAAAGGGAACAAGAAATAATATGCCCAAACACAGTATTTAGACAAACGAGACAGTACAAGGGAAAAACCAAAACCACCTTGCATACAAACAACTTCTCAACTACAACAGAGGGAAAACCAACGGGAAAGGAGATAAATGATAAAGCGAGGAAAGGGAAAAAACACTTCCAAATACACTTATCTCAGCAACTCCAAACACCACGATCCGCTCTGTCAGTCTGAATGAAATGCTTTCACCGACACCTCCCAAACAGACCAGCAGGTATATGAAGGAGTCTAACTACAGAAGTATTGATTGCAGCTGGGCGAGGCTGGACCTCATCTAGCCCAGAGAGAGAGAATTAACTCCCTCACTGCCGAGAAACACAAAGCACCAACAAGTCAGCTGCGAGAAGTCAGGCTGTGTACTCGTGACGATCTTCGTGGCAACACACCCGTGACAGTACCCCCCCTTCTACGAGGGGCCTCCGGACCCTCAGGGCCAGGTTTATCCGGGTGAGTCGTGTGGAAGGCCCGAACTAATCGGTCAGCGTTAATATCCGACGCAGGAACCCACATCCTCTCCTCAGGACCATACCCCTTCCAATGAACCAGGTACTGAAGGGACCGGCGATTAAAGCGTGAATCAATGACCCTCGATACCTGGAACTCCAAGTTACCATTGACAACCACTGGAGGGGGAGGTAAAAGTGACGGTACCACCGGCGCCACAAACCTCTTAAGTAATGATCTGTGAAACACGTTGTGAATTTTAAACGTAGGGGGGAGGTCAAGACGGAATGCCACCGGATTAATAATAGAACTGATTCTGTACGGCCCGATGAACCTGGGACCCAGTTTCCAGGAGGGAACCTTAAGTTTTATATTCCTGGTAGACAACCATACCCGATCGTTCACACTTAGGTCCGGACCAGACACTCTCCTCCTATCAGCCATACATTTGTATCGGTTCCCCATAGTATTCAGATTCTTCAGCACCCCTCTCCATACTGAAGCGAGTGATGAGGAAAATCGTTCCTCCTCAGGAACCCCCGAAGAGCCCCCCCCACTGAAAGTACAAAACTGGGGGTGAAAACCATATGCCCCAAAAAACGGGGACTTACCAGTGGACTCGCTCCGCCTATTATTAAGAGCAAACTCTGCCAGAGGTAAGAAAGAAGCCCAGTCCTCCTGGTTCTCTGACACAAAACACCGGAGATATGTCTCCAAGCTCTGGTTCATACGTTCCGTCTGACCATTGGTCTGAGGATGAAAAGCCGATGAGAATGCCAACTGCATCCCCCGCCGTGCACAAAACGCCTTCCAGAACTTGGACACAAACTGAGACCCCCGATCAGACACCACCTCGGAGGGTACCCCGTGAAGCCTCACAATCTCCCCAATGAACACCTGCGCAAGAGTTTTAGCATTAGGGAGAGCCGGAAGAGCGATAAAATGTGCCATCTTGCTGAACCTGTCCACTACAACAAGTATGACCGTTTTACCCGAAGACGGAGGGAGGTCCGTAATAAAGTCCATAGACAGATGAGTCCAAGGACGCCCCGGGATCTTCAAAGGTAAGAGGGCCCCAGACGGACGGGTATGTGAGGTCTTAGAGCGCGCACAAACCCCACAGGACGCGACAAAAGTTACCACCTCCTTATGTAAGTTAGGCCACCAAAACCGACGCGAGAGGAGATCCACAGTTGCTTTACTCCCCGGGTGTCCTGCAAAAACTGAGTTATGGTGTGCCTCGATCACCTTCTGTCGCAACTGATCTGGAACAAACAGTCTCCCTGGAGGTCCAACAGGGGCGTCCCCCTGAGCCTCCAATACCTCCTCCTCCAGCTCAGAGCATACTGCCGAGACCACCACCCCCTCCTGAAGGATAGGAATCGGGTCGTCCGTATTCCCGGCCCCAGGGAAACTACGAGATAAGGCATCCGCCTTTACATTTTTTGACCCAGGATGATATGTAACGACAAAATTAAACCTGGTAAAAAACAATGACCACCTAGCTTGTCTGGGATTCAGACGTTTCGCGGACTCCAGATATAGCAGGTTCTTGTGATCGGTGATGATGGTGACCGGATGAACTGCCCCCTCCAAAAAATGGCGCCACTCCTCAAAAGCTAACTTAATGGCCAAGAGTTCCCTATTGCCGACATCGTAATTCCTCTCAGCGGACGACAATTTTTTAGAGAAAAAGGCGCACGGATGCCACTTACCAGGGGACGAACCCTGTGACAATACTGCTCCCACCCCTACCTCGGAAGCGTCTACCTCTACAATGAATGGCTGAGACGCATCAGGTTGAATGAGTATGGGTGCCGAGGCAAAACATTTTTTCAAAGAGGAGAATGCTTGACAAGCCTTGTCAGACCACCTAGAAAAATCCGTACCCTTTTTAGTCATGTCAGTGAGAGGCTTAACCATGGACGAGAAATTACGAATGAACTTTCGGTAATAATTAGCAAACCCCAGGAAACGTTGTAGTGCCTTAAGATTCTCTGGCCGATCCCACTCAAGAACTGCCCGCACTTTCCCAGGGTCCATACGAAAACCGGACGCTGAAACCAGGAAGCCTAAAAACTGGAGTTCCTGTACGGCGAACACACACTTTTCCCACTTGGCATACAGTTTATTATCCCGCAAAATCTGTAACACCTGCCTAACGTGCTCCTGATGAGACACCAGATCCGGCGAGTAAATTAGGATATCATCCAGATATATGACAACAAACTGTCCCACCAAGCGGCGAAAAATGTCATTAACAAAGTGTTGGAACACCGCCGGGGCATTAGTCAGACCGAATGGCATGACAAGGTTCTCATAATGCCCCTCCGGAGTGTTAAACGCCGTCTTCCACTCATCCCCCTCCTTCATCCTAATCAGATTGTACGCCCCCCTGAGATCCAACTTAGAGAACCATTTGGCGCCCACGATCTGATTAAAGAGATCGGGAATAAGTGGGAGCGGATACGGATCTCGGACCGTAATCCGATTAAGTTCACGGAAATCCAGGCAAGGGCGTAGGCCTCCATCTTTCTTCTTAACAAAGAAGAACCCCGCAGCCACCGGTGAAGATGAAGGTCTAATATGCCCCTTAGCCAGACTTTCTGAGATATAATCCTTCATGGCCTGCCTCTCAGGACCAGAAAGGTTATACAACCTAGCTTTAGGTAACTTGGCCTCAGGGAGCAGTTTTACAGAACAGTCATACACGCGATGAGGAGGTAGTTCCTGACACCCATTCTCCGAGAATACATCCTCAAAGTCCGCCAGAAATGGAGGTAAAACCCAAGGAGTAACCGCACCAATGACCGTGTTCATGCAGTTTTTATTACAGAATTTACTCCATTGGCTTATCTCCCTGGTTTGCCAATTAATAACCGGGTTATGCTTAGCTAACCAAGGAAGACCCAACACAATAGGAGTGGGAAGACCCTCCAACACGTAGCAAGACAACAGTTCTTTATGTATTGCCCCCACTTGAAGTTTTACGTCATGCACAGCTTGCAAAAAACTTCCCTGCCCGAGAGGCCTGGCATCGATCGAGAATATGGGAATGGGTTTAGCCAACTCACTCAACCGCATACCTTGAACCCGGGCAAACCGAGCATCAACCAGATTAGCCCCGGCCCCACTATCCAGAAGAACAGATATCCTCTCAGTTCTCGTACCCACCACCACCTCCGCCGGTACGAGAAACTGAGACGAACCTAGGGACGAAATACCTACTCCCAGATTGCCGTCCACCACACAACCTGGGATCAACAGTTTTCCGACGACTCTTCACTCTGCAAGGGACGGGATGGACACCCCCCAATAAAATGTCCCTTTCTCCCGCAGAAGAAACACCTTCCTGTCTTATGGCGCACCACCGGTCCCCTCCCCCGAAATGATGTCCCTCCTAATTGCATAGGCTCCTCAGGACTGACCAGGGGAACCACCATATGAGGGGACCTTGTAGGAGGTGGAGTCATCACAGGGGGTAGAGTTATCCCGCACCTCTCCCGAAGCCGTCTGTCCACGCGAATAGCAAGGGCCATAGCGGCTTCCAGAGACACGGGAGAGTCATACTGTGCCAACACATCCTGCAATTTGTCGGATAAACCATGACAAAACTGGCTCCTAAGAGCCGGGTCATTCCACTGGGTGTCCGTGGCCCACCTACGGAACTCCGAACAGAATTCCTCCGCCGGACGATCTCCCTGCTGGATCCTACGTAACTTAGACTCAGCAAGGGAGATCCGATCTGGGTCATCATATACGAGTCCCAGGGCAGCGAAAAACCTATCCACTGACTGGAGAGCCGGGGAACCCGGGGGAAGAGAGAACGCCCAAGATTGTGGGTCCCCTTGTAGGAGCGAGATGACAATTCCCACCCTTTGTTCTTCACTCCCCGATGACCGAGGCCGCAGCCGAAAGTACAATTTACATGCCTCCCGGAAAACAAAAAACTTGTCCCGCCCCCCAGTGAACCTATCAGGGAGAGCTACTTTAGGTTCTGGTCCGGCTTGCTCCTGAGGATGCCAAACCTTGGACCTAACGTCCGCCAGCTCCATGGACAAACTCTGCAATTGCCGAGCTAGACCGGCTACTGGATCCATGGTAGCTGGAGAAAAACTAAGCGGGTCGGTGAAAATGTCACGCTGTCTCTGTATACTGGAGGTAGGAGGCCTAAGCTGACCCTAAGCTGGGGCCCTGACTAATCCCTCAACCTGGAGGTACTGTTAAAGGTACAGAGGTCCAGGCCGCCAGCGTAACCCCTACCTCCTGAAGATCCCTGCACCTCAGTAATCTAGTCCTGAGAAGGACCCCGATCACAACCAAAGGGAACAAGAAATAATATGCCCAAACACAGTATTTAGACGAACGAGACAGTACAAGGGAAAAACCAAAACCACCTTGCATACAAACAACTTCTCAACTACAACAGAGGGAAAACCAACGGGAAAGGAGATAAATGATAAAGCGAGGAAAGGGAAAAAACACTTCCAAATACACTTATCTCAGCAACTCCAAACACCACGATCCGCTCTGTCAGTCTGAATGAAATGCTTTCACCGACACCTCCCAAACAGACCAGCAGGTATATGAAGGAGTCTAACTACAGAAGTATTGATTGCAGCTGGGCGAGGCTGGACCTCATCTAGCCCAGAGAGAGAGAATTAACTCCCTCACTGCCGAGAAACACAAAGCACCAACAAGTCAGCTGCGAGAAGTCAGGCTGTGTACTCGTGACGATCTTCGTGGCAACACACCCGTGACAATCACACTCGAACCTCTCCACGGTGGCCAAGACCAAAGAGCAGTCTAAGGACACCAGGGACAAAATTGTAGACCTGCACAATGCTAAGATGGGCTACAGGACAATAGGCAAGCAGCTTGGTGACAAGACACAACAACTGCTAGCACAATTATTAGAAAAATGGAAGAAACACAAGAAGACTGTCAATCTTTCTCAATCTGGAGCTCCATGCAAGATCTCACCTCGTGGGGTAAGGATGATTCTGAGAAAGGTCAGGAATCAGCCCAGAACTACACGGGAGGACCTGGTCAATAACCTGAAGAGAGCTGGGACCACGGTCTCAAACATTACCATTTGTAAAACACTACGTGTCATGGATTAAAATCCTGCAGAGCACGCAAGATCCTCCTGCTCTTGCCAGCACATGTCAGGGTCCTTTTGAAGTTTACCAATGACTATGGATGATCAAGAGGAAGCATGGGAGAAGGTTATGTGGTCAGATGAGACCAAAATAGAACTTTTTGGTATCAACTCCACTCAACGTGTTTGGAAGAAGAAAGATGAGTGCAACCCCAAAAACACCTTCACAACCGTGAAGCATGGTGGGGGAAACATCATACTTTGGAGGGGGGGCCTTTCTGAAAATGGGACAAGATGACTGCACCATAATTGAAGGGAGGATGGATGGGGTCATGTGTGGCAAGATTTTGGCCAACAACCTCCTTCCCTCAGTAAAAGCACTGAAGATGGGTCTTGGTTGGGAGTGGCTCCGTAAGAAGCATTTCAAGATTCTGGAGAGGCTTAGCCAGTCTCCAGGCCTGAACCCAATAAAAATAATCTTTGGAGGGAGCTGAAACTCAATGTTGCCCAGCGATAGCCCCAAAACGTGAAAGATCTGTATGGAGGAGTGGGCCAAAATCCAAGCTGCAGTGTGTGCAAACTTGGTCAAAAACTACAGGAAACGTCTGACCTGTAATTGCAAACAAAGGTTTCTGTATCAAATATTAAGTTCTGTTTTTCTATTGTACCAAATACTTATTTATTGCAATAAAATGCAAATTAATTATGTAAAAATTATACAATGTGATTTTCTGGATTTTTTTTTCAAGATTCCGTCTCTCACAGTTAAAGTTTAACTGCGATAAAAATTACAGACCTCTCCATTCTTTGTAGGTGGGAAAACTTGCAAAATCAAAAGTGTATGAAATACTTATTTTCCCCACTGTATGAGGAGATTTATTATTTTACAGTATTTAGTTTTCTTCTTTACATATACTAATAAAACCTATACATTTTAGGCCATAGACAACAAGCAGTTTCCTCCTTGGAGTCTGAAGTTGAATACATTTCTCATAGACTCATCTTACATAACGCTAATCCTTGTCTCATTTACCGACACTGGAATCGGCATTAGCAATACTGCAGGACATAATCATTACATGTGACATGAGGAATAACTACTTCATGATGAGGACGACATCTTCATCTTCTACTACAATTGTAGAAATATATTTGGTCAGAGTCCGCCACTGAATACATCACCACCGGCAGTCTATAGTGGGTACAGAAAGTATTCAGACCCCTTTAAATTTTTCACTCTTTATTTCATTGTAGCCATTTGGTAAATTCTAAAAAGTTCATTTTTTTTCTCATTAAAGTACACTCTGCACCCCATCTTGACTGAAAAAAAAACAGAAATGTAGACATTTTTGCAAATTTATTAAAAAAGAAAAACTGAAATATCACATGGTCATAACTATTCAGACCCTTTGCTTAGTATTGAGTAGAAGCACCCTTTTGAGCTAGTACAGCCATGAGTCTTCTTGGGAATTATGCAACAAGTTTTTCACACTTGGATTTGGGGATCCTCTGCCATTCTTCTTTGCAGATCCTCTCCAGTTCCGTCAGGTTGGATGGTGAACGTTGGTGGACAGCCATTTTCAGGTCTCTCCAGAGATGCTTAATTAGGTTTAGGTCAGGGCTCTGGCTGGGCCAGTCCAGAATGGTCACAGAGTAGTTCTGAAGCCACTGCTTTGTTATTTTAGCTGTGTGCTTAGGGTCATTGTCTTGTTGGAAGGTGAACCTTCGGCTAAGTCTGAGGTCTTGAGCATTCTGGAAGAGGTTTTCATCCAGGATATCTCTGTACTTGGCCGCATTCGTTTCCTTCAATTGCAACCAGTCGTCCTCTCCCTGCAGCTAAAAAACACCCACATAGCATGATGCTGCCACCACCATGTTTCACTGTTGGGATTGTATTGGGCAGGTGATGAGCAGTGCCTGGTTTTCTCGACACATACCGCTTAGAACTTTTTGGTGATAATTCTATCTTCCTCTCATCAGACCAGAGAATCTTATTTCACATAGTCTGGGAGTCCTTCATGTGTTTTTGAGCAAACTTTATGCAGGCTTTCATATGTCTTGCACTAAGGAGAGGCTTCTGTCAGGCCACTCTACCATAAAGGCCCGACTGGTGGAGGGTTGCAATGATAGTTGACTTTGTGGAACCTTCTCTCATCTCCCTACTGCATCTCTGGAGCTCAGCCACAGTGATCTTGTGGTTCTTCTTTACCTCTCTCACCAAGGCTCTTCTCCCACGATTGCTCAATTTGGCTGGATGGCCAGGTCTAGGATTATGGAGGCCACTGTGCTCTTAGGAACCTTGAGTAATACAGAAATTCTTTTGTAACCTTGGCCAGATCTGTGAATTGCCACAATTCTGTCTCTGAGCTCCTTGGGCAGTTCCCTTGAGCTCATGATTCTCATTTGTTCTGACATGCACTGTAAGCTCTTATATAGACAGGTGTCTGCCTTTCCAAATCAAGTCCTATCAGTTTAATTAAACACAGCTGGACTCCAATGAAGGAGTAGAACCATCTCAAGGAGGATCACAAGGAAATAGACAGCATGTGACTTAAATATGACTGTCTGAGCAAAGGGTCTTAATACTTATGACCATGTGATATTTCAGTTTTTCTTTTTTAATAAATTTGCAAAAATTTCTACATTCCTGTTTTTTTTTCAGTCAAGATGGGGTGCAGAGAAGGATTTGGCATTCTGAATTTCAGAGGCTATTCCATTTGTTCTTCTATAGATAATCCTCAGCTAGAGGAGTCTGGAAGCGACTCTCATATATACCACAGGAAAGTTGGAATATTTGCGTGTATGGAGGAGTTGGGAGAGATAGCTGTCTGCCAAATGACCGTTCAGCCAACACTTACAGGTGCATCTCACTAAATTATAATATCATCAAAAAAGTTAATTTATTTCAGTTCTTCAATACAAAAAGTGAAACTCATATATTATATAGAGTCATTACAAACAGTGTGATCTATTTCAAGTGTTTATTTCTGTTAATGTTGATGATTATGGCTTACGGCCAATGAAAACACAAAAGTCATTATCTCAGTAAATAAGAATAATTAACAAAAAACATCTGCAAAGGCTTCCTAAGCGTTTAAAAAGGTCCCTTCGTCTGTTTCAGTAGGCTCCACAATCATGGGGAAGACTGCTGACTTGATAGATGTCCAGAAGGCAGTCATTGACACACTCCACAAGGAGGGTAAGCCACAAAATGTCATTGCTAAAGAAGCTGGCTGTTCAGAGTGCTGTATCCAAGCATATTAATGGATCGTTGAGTGGAAGGAAAAAGTGTGGTAGAAAAAGGTGCACAAGCAACTGGGATAAACTCAGCCTTGTTAACAAAAGGCCATTCAAAAATTTTGGGGAGATTCACAAAGAGTGGACTGCTGCTGGAGTAAGGATCAAGAACCATCACATACAGGTGTATCCAGGACATGGGCTACAAGTGTTGCATTCCTTGTGTCAAGCCACTCATGACCAATAGACAACGCCAGAAGCGTCTTACCTGGGCCAAGGAGAAAAAGACCTGGACTCTTGCTCAGTGGTCCAAGGTGTTGTTTTGAGACGAAAGTAAGTTTTGCATTTCATTTGGAAATCAAGGTCCCAGATTCTGGAGGAAGAGTGGTGAGGCACACAATCCAAGCTTCTTGAGGTCTAGTGTGAAGTTTCCACAATTAGTGATGGTTTGGAGAGCCATGTCATCTGCTGGTGTAGGTCCACTGTCTTTTATCAAGACCAAAGTTAGCGCAGCCGTCTACCAGGAAATTTTAGAGCACTTCATGCTTCCCTCTGCCGACAAGCTTTTTGGAGATGGAAATTTCATTCTCCAGCAGGACTTGGCACCCGTCCACACTGCCAAAAGTACAAATACCTGGTTTAAAAACAACAGTATCACTGTATCCGCAGGATAGGGCATCAATGTATGATCGGCACCCCCGCCTATCAGCTGCTACCGATGCCGGCGGCGGCCCGGCCGGAAGTCCTTACCTGCGGTGCTTGGCGGTCAAGTTGCAGTGGCCGCCGCGGAGTACTGCACGCCCACCTCCCATTGAACTGATTAAGAGGTGGATGTGCAGTACCCCGTGGCGGCCACTACAACTAAGCACTTTCTGCCGGCGGCCGCCGCTGCCGGCACCGATAAGAGCTGATCGGCGGGGATGCGGGATCCCAGCCGATTAAACATTGATGCCTTATCCTACGGATAGGGCATCAATGTGAAAGTAGTGGACAAGAGGATGTAATGCAGACGAGCTGAAGGCTGCTATCAAAGCAACCTGGGCTTCCATAACACTTCAGCAGTGCTACAGGCTGATCGCCTCCATGCCACGCCGCATTGATGCAGTAAGTGATGCAAAAGGAGCCCTGACCAAGTATTGAGTGCATTTATTGAACATACATTTCAGTAGGCCAACATTTCGGATTTTAAAAACATTTTTCAAGCTGGTGTTATAAAGTATTCTAATTTACTGAGATAATGACTTTTGTGTTTTCATTGGCTCTAAGCCATAATCATCAACATTAACAGAAATAAACACTTGAAATAGATCACTCTGTTTGTAATGACTATATAATATACACTACCATTCTAAAGTTTGGGGTCACCCAGACAATTTTGTGTTTTCCATGAAAACTCATACTTTTATTTATCAAATGAGTTGCAAAATGAATAGAAAATATAGTCCAGACATTGACAAGGTTAGAAATAATGATTTTTATTAGAAAGAATAATTTTCTCCTTCAAACTTTGCTTTCGTCAAAGAATGCTCCCTTTGCAACAATTACAGCATTGCAGACGTTTGGCATTCTAGCTGTTAATTTGCTGAGGTAATCTTGAGAAATTTCACCCCATGCTTCCTGAAGCCCCTCCCACAAGTTGGATTGGCTTGATGGGCACTTTTTGCGTACCATACGGTCAAGCTGCTCCCAAAACAGCTCAATGGGGTTGAGATCTGGTGACTGCGCTGGCCACTCTATTACAGATAGAATACCAGCTGCCTGCTTCTTCCCTAAATAGTTCATGCATAATTTGGAGGTGTGCTTTGGGTCACTGTCCTGTTGTAGGATAAAAATGGGCTCCAATCAAGCGCTGTACACAGGGTATGGCATGGCATTGCAAAATGGAGTGATAGCCTTCCTTGTTCAAAATCCCATTTACCTTGTACAAATCTCCCACTTTACCAGCACCAAAGCAACCCCAGACCATCACATTACCTCCACCA
Organism: Phyllobates terribilis; assembly: GCF_046119375.1. Lineage (NCBI taxonomy): Eukaryota > Metazoa > Chordata > Amphibia > Anura > Dendrobatidae > Phyllobates > Phyllobates terribilis. Next base: position 62,751,718 of record NW_027362765.1, read on the forward strand.
TGCTTGACAGATGGCGTCAGGCACTCTTCCAGCATCTTTTCAGTTGTTCTGCGTTTCACAAATGTTCCTCTGTGTGATCCAAACACCTCAAACTTTGATTCGTCTGTCCATAAAACTTTTTCCAATCTTCCTCTGTCCAATGTCTGTATTCTTTTGCCCATATTAATCTTTTCCTTTTATTAGCCAGTCTCAGATATGGCTTTTTCTTTGCCACTTTGCCCTGAAGGCCAGCATCCCGGAGTTGCCTCTTCACTGTAGACGTTGACACTGGCGTTTTGCGTGTACTATTTAATGAAGCTGCCAGTTGAGGAGTCGTGAGGCGTCGATTTCTCAAACTAGAGACTCTAATGTACTTGTCTTGTTGCTCAGTTGTGCAGGGGGGGCTCCCACTTCTCTTTCTACTCTGGTTAAAGCCTGTTTGTGCTCTCCTCTGAAGGGAGTAGTACACACCATTGTAGAAAATTTTCAGTTTCTTGGCAAGTTCTCGTATGGAATAACCTTCATTTCTTAGAACAAGAATAGACTGTCGAGTTTCACATGAAAGTTCACTTTTTCTGGCCATTTTGAGAGTTTCATAGAACAAACAAATGTAATGCTCCAGATTCTCAACTAGCTCAAAGGAAGGTCAATTTTATAGCTTCTCAAATCAGCCAAACCGTTTTCAGCTGGGCTCACATACTTGTACAAGGGTTTTCTAGGGTTTTCTAAACATCCATTAGCCTTCTTACACAGTTAGCAAGCACAATGTACCAGTAAAACACTGGAGTGGTGGTTGTTGGAAATGGGCCTCTATACACCTATGTAGATATTGCAATAACAACAAGACGTTTGCAGCTAGAATAGTCATTTACCACATTAACAATGTATAGAGTGTATTTCTGATTCATTTAATGTTAGCTTCATTGAAAAAAAATGTGCTTTTCTTTCAAAAATAATGAAATTTCTAAATGACCCCAAACTTTTCAACGGTAGTGTATGAGTTTCACTTTTTGTACTGAAGAACTGAAATAAATTAACTTTTTGATGATATTCTAATTTAGTGAGTTGCACCTGTATCTTATGTGTATGGGGCCGTTAGTATTACACTGACAGACAGAGATGATACACTTCACTACAGTAGTACAGTGTATCACCTCAGCAATCAGAGGCTTGTATGTTGTATGATCGCACTAATGAGAGTTGTTTAAAAAAAGGTTTAACGTGAAAAAAAATATTACAATTTTAGCAATGAGAGAAATCTGTAACCATAGGGAAAACAGACTCGCTGCACAATGTTAGTTAAGTCACATCCATAACAACTTTATTATCCTATACACATCCTATACACAGTGGTGTAGCTATAAAACACAGGTCCCACAGCAATAGCTGTAATTGGGCCCTCCAACCACAAAAGAATAATATCTTTTCAAAGTCATGAAAATACAGAAAAATCTTTAAATGAGGTGTGTCCAAACTTTTGGTCTGTACTGTATATATAATAAGGTGGCTAATGGTCGCATAGTCGATGGGAAATATGTGTCACAGAGATGGCTGTCCTGGAGTAATGTGATGTAACCTGGAGTGTTTCTCTAGTGCATGTAGTGGGTACCTTGGAGAGATGGGGGGGTCCAGCTACCCACATACCTCACCTCTGGGTGTGGTTAACAGCCTATAAAATGGAGGCCCTAGTTTGGCCTTGTGTGGTTGTCTCCAGACCGAGCGAGGACACTGGACGCTACCCAGCCTGTGTGCCAACAGGACTGGCTAAGAAGAGACCTGCTTAAAGGACACTTTACTTTTCTTTGCCGGAACTAAAGGCTGTTTGTTTTTCCTTTTTCGCTTGTTGGTTTATGAAGCAATAAACCGACATGGACTTTTAAAGGAATATGCTTCCTTGTCTCCTCCCGTCGCACCCAAGTGAGCAAATCCCTACAATATATACACACACACACACGTGGTCAAAATTGTTGGCACTCCTCGTTTAATGAAAGAAAAACCCACAATGGTCACAGAAATAACTTGAATCTGACAAAAATAATAATAAATGAAAAATCTATGAAAATGAACAAATGAAAGTCAGTCATTGCTTTTCAACCCTGCTTCCACAGAATTGTTTTAAAAATTAAACTCATGAAATAGGCTGGACAGAAATAATGGTATTCTTAACATTTTGTTGAACAACCTTTTGAGGCAATCACTGCAATCAAACGATTCCTGTAACAGTCAATAAGACTTCTGCACCTCTCTCCTCATGAGCAAATTGCTCCAGTTGTCTCGTGTTTGAAGGTTTCCTTTTCCAGACGGCATGTTTCAGCTGTTTCCAAAGATGCTCAATAGGATTTTGGTCAGGGCTCATAGAAGGCCAATTCAGAATAGTTCAATGTTTTCCTCTTAGCCATTTTTGGGTGTTTTTTGGGTCATTATCCTGTTGCAAGACCCATGACCTGTGACTGAGACCAAGCTTTCTGACACTGGACAGCACATTTCTCTCTAGAATCCCTTGATAGTCTTGAGATTTCATTATACTCTGCACAGATTCAAGGCACCCTATGCCAGATGCAGTTAAGCAGCCCCAGAACATAACAGAGCCTCCTCCATGTTTCACAGTTGGGACAGTGTTCTTTTCTTGATATGCTTATTTTTTCCGTCTGTGAACATAGAGCTGATGTGCCTTGCCAAAAACTTCCATTTTTGTCTCATCTGTTCATTGGACATTCTCCCAGAAGCTTTGTGGCTTGTCAACATGTAGTTTGGCAAATTCCAGTCTGGCTTTTTTATGACTACCTCTTGAAGCTCATCAAGAGAATGCCAAGAGTGTGCAAAGCAGTCATCAAAGCAAAAGGTGGCTACTTTGAAGAACCTAGAATATAAGACAAATTTTCAGTTGTTTCACACTTTTTTGTTAAGTATATAATTCCACATGTGTTAATTCATAGTTTTGATTCCTTCAGTGTGAATGTACAATTTTCATAGTCATGAAAATACAGAAAAATCTTTAAATGAGAAGGTGTGTCCAAACTTTTGGTCTGTACTATATATATATATACAGTTATATGAAAAAGTTTGGGCACCCCTATTAATCTTAAGCTTAATGTTTTATAAAAATTGGTGTTTTTGCAACAGCTATTTCAGTTTGATATATGTAATAACTGTTGGACACGTAATGTTTCTGCCTTGAAATGAGGTTTATTGTACTAACAGAAAATGTGCAATCTGCATTCAAACAAAATTTGACAGGTGCATAAGTATGGGCACCCTTATCATTTTCTTGTTTTAAATACTCCTACCTACTTTTAACTGACTTACTAAAGCACTTTTTTTGGTTTTGTAACCTCATTGAGCTTTGAACTTCATAGCCAGGTGTATGCAATCATGAGAAAAGCTACTTAAAGTGGCCACTTGCAAGTTGTTCTCCTGTTTGAATCTCCTCTGAAGAGTGGCATCATGGGCTCCTCAAAACAACTGTCAAATGATCTGAAAACAAAGATTATTCAACATAGTTGTTCAGGGGAAGGATACAAAAAGCTGTCTCAGAGATTTAACCTGTCAGTTTCCACTGTGAGGAACATAGTAAGGAAATGGAAGAACACAGGGACAGTTCTTGTTAAGGCCAGAAGTGGCAGGCCAAGAAAAACATCAGAAAGGCAGAGAAGAAGAATGATGAGATCAGTCAAGGACAATCCTCAGACCACCTCCAGAGAGCTGCAGCATCAACTTGCTGCAGATGGTGTCACTGTGCATCGGTCAACTATACAACGCACTTTGCACAAGGAGAAGCTGTATGGGAGAGTGATGCGAAAGAAGCCGTTTCTGCAAGCACGCCACAAACAGAGTCGGCTGAGGTATGCAAAAGCACATTTGGGGAAGCCAATTTCTTTTTGGAAGAAGGTCCTGTGGACTGATGAAACCAAGATTGAATTGTTTGGTCATACAAAAAGGCGTTATGCATGGCGGCAAAAAACACAGCATTCCAAGAAAAACGCTTCCTACCCACAGTAAAATTTGGTGGAGGTTCCATCATGCTTTGGGGCTGTGTGGCCAATGCCGGCACCGGGAATCTTGTTAAAGTTGAGGGACGCATGGATTCCACTCAGGATCAGCAGATTCTTGACAATAATGTTCAAGAATCAGTGATAAAGTTGAAGTTACGCAGGGGATGGATCTTTCAGCAAGACAATGATCCAAAACACCGCTCCAAATCTACTCAGGCATTCATGCAGAGGAACACTTACAATGTTCTGGAATGGCCATCCCAGTCCCCAGACCTGAATATCATTGAACATCAGTGGGATCATTTGAAGAGGGCTGTCCATGCTCGGCAACCATCAAACTTAACTGAACTGGAATTGTTTTGTAAAGAGGAATGGTCAAAAATACCTTCATCCAGGATCCAGGAACTCATTAAAAGCTACAAGAAGCGACTTGAGGCTGTTATTTTTGCAAAAGGAGGATCTACTAAATATTAATGTCACTTTTCTGGTGAGGTGCCCATACTTATGCACCTGTCAAATTTTGTTTGAATGCAGATTGCACATTTTCTGTTAGTACAATAAACCTCATTTCAAGGCAGAAACATTACTGTGTCCAACAGTTATTACATATATCAAACTGAAATAGCTGTTGCAAAAACACCAATTTTTATAAAACATTAAGCTTAAGATTAATAGGGGTGCCCAAACTTTTTCATATAACTGTATATATATATATATATACATATGCACACATACACTTATTTGGTGGGGTCATATCTCCAGACTGAAGTAGACCAAAGTCCAAAAATAAACTTTTCTTTAGTTATCAAGAACTTAATGAGAACTATATACATCAGATAGCATGCACAACACTTCACGAATGCTTCTTCGGCATTATGCAAAGTCAGGAACTTTCCGATTACATGTGGGGGTACATAACTTTTGTCACAAGCTACAGCAGTCCAGCAAACCATTATTGTTATGTCCCATGATTGGGAATTTTACAAACTATATTGCACTTCTTACAGTTGCTATGTATTGCTGTTTCATTGCATTTCAGTATTGTTTGCTTTTCTTAGAAGTTTGTCCTTTCCCTCTCCCTGTCTCCCTCTGATGTGGCTGTAATGTAACTAACCCATCCCTTCTTCTTCATGTTCCTTCACATTCTCCATTTTAGCCATGATAGAAGCTCATAGTTACATAGTTTATAAGGCCGAAAAAAGACAAGCGTCCATCCAGTTCAGCCTATTTCTTGTGCACTGCAGCTATTCCGCAGCGTTGATCCAGGGGAAGGCAAAAAAAAAAACCATGCGGTATAGGCCAATTTACATCATTGAGGAAAAATTCACTTCCCGACACCAATCTGGCAGTCAGATTAAATCCCTGGATTAATTAACTATCACTAAGCATAAGATGTAATTTTATTGTTCTCAAGAAAGGCGTCCAGGCCTCTCTTGAACTCATTAAGTGAGTTGGACATCACCACTTCCTCTCCCAGAGAGTTCCAGAGTCTCACGGCTCTAACCGTAAAGAATCCCCTTCTATGCTGGTGCAGGAACCTCCTTTCCTCCAGATGCATAGTGTGCCCCCTCGTCTTTGTCACCATCCTTGGTATAAACAGGTCATGGGAGAGATCTCTGTACTGCCCCCTGATGTATTTATACATGTTTATGAGGTCTCCCCTAAGCCTTCTCTTTTCCAACGTAAATAGGCCTAATTTTGACAACCTCTCTGGGTATTCTAGTCCCTCCATTCCCTTTATTACCTTAGTCGCCCTCCTTTGTACCCTCTCTAGCTCCAATATGTCTTTCCTGAGCACCGAAGCCTAGAACTGTGCACAATATTCTAAGTGCGGCCTTACCAGCGCTTTATACAGAGGAAGAACAATGTTCTCATCATATGCCCCTATTCCTCTTCTGATGCATGCCATGACTCTGTTTGCCTTCGCAGCTGCTGCCTGACACTGGGCACTACAATTTAATTTGCTATTAACCAAGACGCCCAGGTCCTTCTCTATGTCAGATTTCCCCAACGGTTTCCCATTTAATATGTATGGGTGACTGCTGTTTTTCTTTCCCATGTGCATGACCTTACATTTATCGGCATTGAACCCCATTTGCCATTTTTTGGCCCAACTCCTAAATTTATCTAAATCCTCCTGTAGCTGTGCCCTATCCTCATCTGTATTAACTACTTTACAAAGTTTAGTATCATCTGCAAATATTGCTATTTTACTATGCAACCCTTCCACTAGATCATTAATAAATATATTAAATAACATAGGGCCCAAGTCAGACCCTTAAGGCACCCCGCTAGTAACCCTGACACCCCCTGAGCTTACTCCATTGATAACCACCCTCTGCTTTCTATCACTCATGTGCGCTCAGTCTGTATCTGAGAAAAGTCTTTTTACCTGCAGCTGTATGCATTTCAACAAGCATTCTTAAAGAAAATAAAGCTTCTTCTGAATGTTCACCAATGTGCCATCCAGAAGCCGAGAAAAACTATCTGGGGACATTGCTTCCATGTGAGTAGGGTTAAAAGAGGCAGCCTAGAAACGGGGTCTCACAGCGCCCTATACTTGCAGCACAGAGTCAGAATAGTAAAAAGACTTTGCCAGATTCATCTGTAAAGCCAGTCACAGCTTCTATAAAGCTACAGAACAGTCATTAGAGCAGGGGTCTCAATCTCGGATAAGTATATGGGCCGCACATAGAAAAAATGTGAATTTGAAGGGCCGCATTCTGTGCAGAATGATATGAAACTTTTAATGATACCAGTGTTTTCTATACACCTTTTCGATATTTTTTTGAACATTTTTAGCTTTTTTATTTTATTCTTTTAAATGGCATTCATTTTATGGGCTATGGTACAGTTTTATAGTTTTTACAAGTTTACAGTTTTACAGTTTTTACCATTTCTATTTCCTTTTTGTGTCCCCTAATTGGCCACATACAGTGATTTTTTTTCTTACAATTAGCACCATTTCTGACCAACTTCTTATAGTAATGTCCCCATCGTGTAGTAGTTTCCCCATCTTGTAATAATGTCCCCATCCTTGTCCGCATCTTTTAGTAATGTCCCACATTTTGGTCCCCATCTTGTAGTAATGTGCCCATCCTGGTCCCGATCTTGTAGTAATGTGCCCATCCTGGTCCCCATCTTGTAGTAATATGCCCATCCTGGTCCCCATCTTGTAGTAATGTGCCCATTCTGGTTCCTATCTTGTAGTAATGTGTCCATCCTCATCCCTAACTTGTAGTAATGCCTCATCCTAGTCGCCATCTTGTAGTAATGTGCCCATCCTGGTCCCCATCTTGTAGTAATGTGCCAATCCTGGTCCCCATCTTGTAGTAATATGCCAATCCTGGTCCCCATCTTGTAGTAATGTGCCCATCCTGGTTCCTATCTTGTAGTAATGTGTTCATCCTCATCCCTAACTTGTAGTAATGCCTCATCCTCATCATAATAATAATAATAATAATCCTGGTCGCCATCTTGTAGTAATGTGCCCATCCTGGTCCCCATCTTGTAGTAATGTGCCCATCCTGGTCCCCATCTAGTAGTAATGTGCCCATCCCGGTCCCCATCTTTTAGTAATGTGCCCATCCCGGTCCCCATCTTGTAGTAATTATTATTATTTATTATTATAGCACCATTTATTCCATGGTATTTTACCTGTGAAAAAAGGGTATACACACAAGAACAATTACAATAATCTTGAACAAAACGTGATGGCGACTGGTACAGGAGGAGCGAGGACCCGACCCGCGAGGGCTAAGTCTACAAGGAATGGGTGAGGATACAGTAGGTGAAGGCAGAGGTGGTTGTGCAGTGGTATGGTGGAGCGAGGGTTATTGCAAGTTGTATGCTTGTTGGAAGAGATGGATCTTCAGGTTCCTTTTGAAGGTTTCCACGGTAGGCGAGAGTCTGATATGTTGGGGTAGAGAGTTCCAGAGTAGGGGAGAAATCTTGCATGAGATTGTGGGAAAAGGAGATAAGAGGGGAGTAGAGCAGGAGATCTTGTGAGGATCGGAGGTTGTGTGCAGGTATGTATCGGGAGACTAGGTCACAGATGTATGGAGGAGACAGGTTGTGGATGGCTCTGTATGCCATGGGTAGGGTTTTAAACTGGAGTCTCTGGGCAATGGAGAGCCAGTGAAGGGATTGACAGAGAGGAGAGGGCAGGGAATACTGGGGGGACAGGTGGATTAGTCGGGCAGCAGAGTTTAGGATAGATTGGAGGGGTGCAAGAGTGTTGGAAGGGAGGCCACAGAGCAGGAGGTTGCAGTAGTTGAGGCGGGAGATGATGAGGGCATGCACTAATGTTTTTGCAGATTCGTGGTTGAGGAATGTGCAAATTTGGGAGATATTTTTTGAGCTGAAGTCGGCAAGACTTGGAAAGGGCTTGGATATGGAGTTTGAAAGAGATATCAGAGTCCAGGGTTACCCCAAGGCAGCGAGCTTGCGGAACTGGGTGGAGTGAACAGCCATTGACGTTGATAGATAGGTCGGGTGGGGGGGGGGGGGGGTGAATGAGATGGTGGAAAGATGATGAATTCTGTTTTGTCCATGTGAAGCTTTAGAAATCTAGCAGAGAAGAAGGATGAAATAGCGGACATACATTGTGGGATTTTGGTTAGTAGGGATGAGATGTCGGGTCCGGAGAGGTAGATCTGTGTGTCATCAGCATAGAGGTGATACTGAAATCCGTGAGACTCTATGAGCTGTCCCAAGCCAAAGGTGTAGATGGAGAAGAGGAGGGGTCCTGGGACTGAACCTTGGGGGACACTGACAGATAGGGGGCGAGATAAAGAGGTGGTGTGTGAGTGGGAGACACTGAATGTCCTTTCTGTTAGGTATGAAGAGATCCAAGATAGGGCCAAGTCTGTGATGCCGAGAGATGAGAGAGTCTGTAGTAAGAGGGAATGGTCCACTGTGTCAAAGGCAGATGACAGGTCTAGGAAGAGGAGGACAGAGTAGTGTCACTTGGATTTGGCGGTTAGTAGGTCATTGGTGACTTTAGTCAGGGCAGTTTCAGTAGAATGGTGCAGTCGGAAACCAGATTGGAGACGGTCAAAGAGAGAGCAGGAGGAGAGGTGGGAGGACAGTTCAAAGTGGACATGTTGTTCCAGTAGTTTTGAGGCATAGGGGAGAAGTGATTTGGGGCGATAGCTAGTCAAAGAGGATGGGTCAAGGGAGGTTTTTTTGAGGATGGGTGTGATCGAGGCATGTTTGAAGCATGAGAGGAAGACACCAGTTGTTAGTGACAGGTTGAAAAGGTGGGTTAGGGTTGGTATGAAGATAGTGATAAGCTTGGGGATGAGGTGGGACGGGATTGGGTCAGATTCACAGGATGTGAATGTGCCCATCCCAGTGCCCTTCTTGTAGTAATGTGCACATCCCAGTGCCCTTCTTGTAGTATTGTGTCCATCCTTGTCCCCATCTTGCAGTAATATGCCCATCCCGGTCCCCATCTTGTAGTAATGTGCCCATTCTAGTGCCCATTTTGTACTAATGTGCCCATCCTGGTCCCCATCTTGTAGTAATATGCCCATCCCGGTCCCCATCTTGTAGTAATGTGCCCAGTTTAGTGCCCATCTTGTACTAATGTGCCCATCCTGGTCCCCATCTTGTAGTAATGTGCCCATCCTGGTCCTCATCTTGTAGTAATGGCCCATGTAGGTCAATAACTTGTAGAACATTCAACTGAAAAGAATCACTGACTTTGACAGCCCTCAGGACTAGGCTGCAATCACTATGGGGGCTCCGGTGCCTGCGGGCTGCATTAAGCAGCCTCAGGGGCCGCATGTGGCCCTCTGGCCACGTGTTTGAGACCCCTGCATTAGAGCATCTGCTCTTAGCATATAAAAGATCATCCGGTGTTTCTTCTCCCTATAAATTATTATGGCTGAGGGGAAGACTACACGGTCTCTGCCACACCCATTGTTAGATGAAGAATGTATAGAGCTTGATCCACCGTCCAGTGAGAAGGCCAAAAGTCCTACAAAACCTACATGGAAAGTTAGAGAGAACTTTGAAACCACTAAACACGAACTTTCCTGTGTTATAGCAGACTTATGGCAAAAACTGCTGAGTCACATTAACAGCCTCTCTCAGCCTGCTTCTCTCAAACTACCACCAGAAGGAGCCCTTGCACAACTGTGTTCAGATTATCAACTGTATGTCAAAAGAATAGATGGATATGTCACAGTTCTACAAAAAGGTAATACATCTATTTCCTGTAAAGAGCTGCAAGCCTTCCAACAACTTAACTCTGAGAGAGACTGCATGGTGTGTGATATCAAAGCCAAGACAGAGGTAAGAATTGCACTAATGGCCGAGATGTCATCTCGCATTTCTGGCTCAGCCAGGCAGTTAAAGCGATCATCTAAGTCACGTTCTTCAAAATCTTCAACCCTCAGCAAACAGCTTATAAGAGCACGTGCTGAAGCCGAGGCTACTAAGGTACAAGCTGCTTTTGCACAAAGGAAAACTGAGAAGGAAGTAGAGGCAGCAGAAGCAGGGCGCAGAAAGGCGGAAATAAAGGCAGAAATGGAAGCCAGCACAGCACACCAAAAGGCAGAAATGGAGACCAGCGCAGCACACCAAAAGGCAGATATGGAAGCCAGCGCAGCACGCCAAAAGGCAAAAAGGAAGCCAGCGCAGCATGCCAAAAGGCAGAAATGTAAGCCAGCACAGCACGCCAAGGATGTGTTATTTGAGTGTTCCCTTTATTTTTTTGAGCAGTGTATATATATATATATATACAGTACAGACCAAAAGTTTGGACACAGCTTCTCATTTAAAGATTTTTCTGTATTTTCATGACTATGAAAATTGTACAGTCACACTGAAGGCATCAAAACTATGAATTAACACATGTGGAATTATATACTTACCAAAAAAGTGTGAAACAACTGAAAATATGTCTTATATTCTAGGTTCTTCAAAGTAGCCACCTTTTGCTTTGATGACTGCTTTGCACACTCCTTGGCATTCTCTTGATGAGCTTCAAGAGGTAGTCACCGGAAATGGTCTTCCAACAATCTTGAAGGAGTTCCCAGAGATGCTTAGCACTTGTTGGCCCTTTTGCCTTCACCCCAAACCATCTCGATTGGGTTCAGGTCTGGTGACTGTGGAGGCCAGGTCATCTGACATAGCACCCCATCACTCACCTTCTTGGTCAAATAGCCCTTACACAGTCTGGAGGTGTGTTTGGGGTCATTGTCCTGTTGAAAAATAAATGATGGTCCAATTAAATGCAAACCGGATGGAACCTAATGCCGCTGCAAGATGTTGTGATAGCCATGCTGGTTCAGTATGCCTTCAATTTTGAATAAATCCCCAACAGTGTCACCAGCAAAGCACCCCCACACCATCACACCTCCTCCTCCATGCTTCACGGTGGGAACTAGGTATGTAGAGTCCATCCGTTCACCTTTTCTGCGTCGCACAAAGACACGGTGGTTGGAACTAAAGATCTCAAATTTGGACTCATCAGACCAAAGCACAAATTTCCACTGATCTAATGTCCATTCCTTGTGTTCTTTAGCCCAAACAAGTCTCTTCTGCTTGTTGCCTGTCCTTAGCAGTGGTTTCCTAGCAGTTATTTTACCATGAAGGCCTGCTGCACAAAGTCTCCTCTTAACAGTTGCTGTAGAGATGTGTCTGCTGCTAGAACTCTGTGTGCATTGACCTGGTCTCTAATCTGAGCTGCTGTTAACCTGCGATTTCTGAGGCTGATGATTTGGATAAACTTATCCTCAGAAGCAAAGGTGACTCTTGGTCTTCCTTTCCTGGCACGGTCCTCATGTGAGCCAGTTTCTTTGTAGCTCTTGATGGTTTTTGCAACTGCACTTGGGGACACTTTCAAAGTTTGCCCAATTTTTCGAACTGACTGACCTTCATTTCTTAAAGTAATGATAGCCACTTGTTTTTCTTTACTTAGCTGCTTTTTTCTTGCCATAATACAAATTCTAACAGTCTATTCAGTAGGACTATCAGCTGTGTATCCACCAGACTTCTGCACAACACAACTGATGGTCCCAACCCCATTTATAAGGCAAGAAATCCCACTTATTAAACGTGACAGGGCACACCTGTAAAGTGAAAACCATTTCCGGTGACTACCTCTTGAAGCTCATCAAGAGAATGCCAAGAGTGTGCAAAGCAGTCATCAAAGCAAAAGGTGGCTACTTTGAAGTACTGCAGTTACATCTCCTACAAGTACACATGTTATGTCCAAGATGGCGCTGGCCTTCTGTGTGGAGTCAGAGACAGACATGCACAGAGGGGGCAGGGCACAGGAGGGAGTGAATGCACACCAGCCACTACACAGAGATACAGTGGAAAGTGAAAGTGGAGTTTGTGCATCTGAAACAGAACAGGATCTGACAGCTCCTTGCAGAAGATTAACTAACCCTATCCCTCCTGATAACATACCTCCACAGAGGGCCCTTTTGAGTCAACTATCCACACAGGGAAATACAGCTGGCTTACAAAAAGCATTTAATCACAGCTCACTGTGTGCTCAGGATCATATATTAACCCCTTTGGAGCCTGCTCAGAATCTCATGGATCTCTCTTCAGAGCCTCTAACAGGGGTTCCACAACTTCTAAGAAAACAAACCGAACAATCCATGGTTGATGCCACTAAATATCCTACTTCCACAGAACCCTCAATTGCACCACAACCAGCACCATCATGGGCCGCGAGCTCACGACCAGTGACTTTGGCTGACATTCAAACACTTTTGCAATCTTTCCCAACTAAAGAGGATATGACCTCATTTGCAAAATACATCGTAGAGGAGTGCAAACAGGAATTCGCAAAACTGCAATCTGATGTGGTTACCCTGACAATGAGAGTGGACACCATAGAACAGAACATGACTATTACCTCTGCCACTATCACAGCGCTCCAGGATACAATACACATCCAATCTGCCCATATCATCAACCTCCAATCTCACCTGGACGACTTGGAGAACCGCGGAAGACGAAACAATCTACGCATCAGGGGCTTGCCGGAATCGGTGGTTACTGCGGACTTACCCTCCACTCTTAATCACATATTCAATAAAATACTAGGGGTCCCCCCTTCCTCCGTGATAGAGCTAGACAGAGCTCACAGGGCATTACGCCCTATGGACTTAGACCCCAATAAACCAAGAGATGTCATCTGTCGAGTCCACTACTACAAAGCTAAGGAGGAGATCTTGCTCAAATCTAGGGACAGCTCTGCAACAATGTACAAAGGCAAGCAGTTGATGATCCTCCCTGACTTGTCTAGGCGGACATTATCAATGAGCGCTGCTTTGAAACCACTCACAGACGCACTCAGGGAACGGGATATCCCCTACCGTTGAGGTTTCCCGTTCTCCCTTCAAGTTAGACACAATGGACACTCGGCGAGACTACTCACCCCGGGAGACCTGCCGGACTTTTTAAAACAACTCAATCTCCCACAAATATCGATCCCACAGTGGTTCCAGTTTTTCACACTGTCTTCAGCTTTAGAGGACGGCGGACCTCGCCGTGGGCGGGACAGAGATGCTTCATCTTCTATTAATCTCCCCCAGAGAGTCACCAAGCGCTCCCAGCGACCGCCGCAGATGCCCAGAAAAGGACCCTGAATCTGGAGGCCCATGTTTAGTGGTGTACTTCATTTGAACTGCCTGTTAGTCTTAAGATAGCCTAACGTCTTCTCCTGAAAGGAGTCAGGAGGGAAAAACGGGTAGCTCCACTGGGGAGCACATACAAATATCTGACTAAATGTATAGGTCTTAATGCCTTAACCTTGCTAGCACCTATCAACAGAATATTCACCTAGATTTGTTGACCCCACTGTAACCCCGTGGGAGTTTAATGGTTTTGCCTTTCAGTAAGTTTCAGTAATGTTTTTCATAGTCGGTTGGTTAGTCTTTTTTCCTGCAACGCAATTCTCAAAAGGAGTGTTAGTGTTCACGATGCTTAGCTGTCACTTTCCCCCTGAAGGGACACCGCCAGGCGATCGGGTACCCCCATACGCTTGGTTCTACTTAAAATGGTTACTTATACCCCGAACAGTAGTTCTTTACTTACTGTTTCTTTTGTTATGTTTGTTTCACCCTGTTGTCTTTTTCCCACAGTTGCTTCAAATGTCCATCGATGCTTGCAATTATTTCACTCTGAGGGGAGCGGACCGCCGAGAGATTCAACCCAATGGCGACATTTAAGTATGCCTCCTTCAATGTGAAGGGGTTTAACATCCTGGAAAAAAGGGCCCAAATTCTTAGATTACTTCACAAAAAAAAGGTACAGATAGCGTGCTTACAGGAAACACACTTTAAAGAACATCATACCCCTACCCCTAAAAACAAATATTATACCCACTGGCACCTGTGTAATAACACCCAATCTAAGAGTAAGGGAGTTGCTATCCTCATTCACAAAAGCCTGACACACGAGTTTGTCGAATGCATTAAAGATCCAAATGCAAGGTATATGCTTGCAATTTTAAAAATTGAAGGCAGACTTTTCACAATCATCAATGCTTATACCCCTAACCAGGGTCAAACTCAGTTCATTCTCGACCTAATAGACAAAGCCATTCCCATTGTCCAGGGTACAGTCATTCTGTGTGGAGACCTCAATTTAACACTAGATCCTACATTAGATAATTCAACAGGAAAAGCATCTCTATCTTATTCAGCTATCAAAAAAGTAAAGAGGGCATTTCTCCAACTACAGCTCTGTGACGTTTGGCACCTCACACACCCAACTGTCAAAGATTATACCTTTTATTCCTCCCCTCATGATTCTTACAGCAGAATTGACTGTATCCTGGTGCAACACCGAGCCCTATCTTGGCAGCCGGAGACGGAGATAGGGACTATGCTTTGGTCTGACCATGCTCCCATATTCTGTTCTCTCGTTATTCCCAATCTACCCAAGCTTTCAGGGTCGTGGAAAGTAAACGAATCCTTGTTACTGGACCCGGTGTGCACCCAGGATGTAACCAACACAATATCAAACTTTGAGGAAGACCACAAATTTGACGTATCTTCCCCCACAATCAAATGGGAGGCACTGAAATGCGTTCTTAGGGGTCTATTTATTAAGCATGGCTCCCGATTGAAGCGAGAGAGGGCACATAACCTCAATTTCGCTCTACGTAAAGTAGAAACCCTTGAGGTAGCCCACAAACATGCCCTCTCCACAGCAACACTCCGAGACCTATTAGTAGCCAGACAGGAAGCCAAAAAACTATTAGACTTGGGATATAGACGCTATCTCCAGGTCTGTAGCAGTAAGTTCTATGAATATAGCAATAAATGTGGACGCATGCTAGCGAGAGCTCTAAAATCCCAACAAGCCCAAAATCACATCCCAAAAATAAAAGACAACTCGGGTCAAATGCTAAACAAAACGGAAGATATTACAACTGAATTCCATAAATATTACACTCAACTATACAATCTCGATGGTATACCAAACAACACATCCCGTTAATACTTCCTTGATTGGGACAGACACGCCTGAGACACAAGCACAGAACCCTTTAAAAATGTCTCCCGCCACATCTCTAGATGAACCCTTAACAGAGTTCGAATTGCAGTTAGCTACCCAGTCGTTAGCGAGTGGAAAAAGTCCAGGCCCAGATGGATATACAGTCAAATTCTATAAAACATTCCTTCCGCTCCTTTCACACCTCCTGCTGGGAGGATTTAATCACGCATCCTGCACAAACCCCTTCCCTCCCCAAACTACAGAGGCACATATCACTGTTCTCCCAAAAGAGGGTGGGTACCCACACTTATGTTCTAGCTATACACCAATCTCTCTGCTGAACGTGGATCTGAAGATCTACGCAAAAATATTGGCGAATAGGCTGCAACCTTTCTTAACCGCACACATACACTTGGATCAGGTGGGATTCCTCCCTGGGCGGGAAGCTCGGGACAACACTTTAAAGACAATTGACATTATTCATCATGCCCAATCAAGAGGTATCCCTCTACTGATACTCTCGTTGGATGCTGAGAAAGCATTCGATAGAGTCTCCTGGCACGCCATATATTACTCTCTTAAAAAGCTTGGGGTAGGGGACCATTTTATAGCCAAAATCATGGCCCTGTATCGCAATCCGTCAGCTAGGCTGAAGATAAATGGAACATTATCATCACCTTTCATAATAACCAATGGGACAAGACAGGGATGTCCTCTGTCCCCTCTCTTATACATCCTAGTGATGGAGCACCTGCTCTCATCAATTCGCGATAACCCCAATATTAGGGGGATTGGGGTGGGAGGCACCGAGTACAAGTGCTCTGCATTTGCTGATGATGTCCTGCTAGATATCACTCAACCACATATATCCATCCCTGCTGTTATGGCTGAAATAGATCACTTTGGTACATGGTCAAATTTTAAAATCAATGCAGCGAAGTCTGAGGCCCTCGGTGTTTCCCTCCCCAAATCCATACAGGATTCCATCCAGTCCAACTTTCCCTTTGCCTGGCCCTTACAGGGTATTAAATACTTAGGAATTCTTATTCATAGAGACCTCTCCCGTCTATTTTATCTTAATTTTGGGCCCTTTATTGAACAACTCCATAGAGATCTTACTTCTTGAACGGTGAAGGATTTTTCCTGGTTCGGCAGAATAAATATACTAAAAATGAACGTCCTACCTAAACTCTTATACCTTTTCCAAACCATTCCCGTGGTAATTCCCTCAAAGTTTTGGAAAAGACTGCGCAGTAGCTTTTGCAGATTTATCTGGGCAAGTGGGCGTCCACGCATTCGGGTAGACGTTCTGATCAGACACAAACAAAAGGGGGGCCTTAGCCTTCCGGATTGTTTGTAGAAGGTATTACATGGCAGCAGCACACGCTAGAATCCTGGACTTCTTCCATCATTCGGAGGGGAAGTTATGGGTCAAAATAGCTCAATCCATTTGTCCTAAAGCTCTTACCACTCTCCCATGGTGCGCCCATTTAACTGTCCCCTCTCTTGGCCTCATGTCATATAGTACTTATGCCACTGCTCTGGCTTTGACATCCCATAAAAAAAGCTTATCCTTAATCGACCCCCAGGGCCCCTTGCTCCCGATTTCATATAATCCGGATTTCCCACCAGGACTATCTGCAAATAGATTTCTAGGTTCAAACAAATCCCATCCGATATTCTTTTCTCATGTCATCTCCAATACTTCGCTGCTCCCACTCAATGACTTGTTACAGGGAAGAGCCACTTCCCCGAAGGCTAATTTTGAATATAGTCAATTACAACACTTCTATTCAACCGTGAAGAAGCGCACACATCTTCATAGAGATCTCACAAACTTTGAAAAATTGTGCCTATCATTGTCACCCCCTACACATTCCATCTCCCTACTGTATAATCTCCTCATTGCCCAGGTAACTGACAATAGGCCAGGATTCTGCGGTGCATGGGAAAGGGAACTGGGGAAGTCCTTCTCTGACTCACAATGGGATAAATGTTTCTTCCTAACACATAAAACCTCAATAGGGTCCAAAGCTCAGGAAACCTCCTTCAAAATTATCTCTAGATGGTACCGGGTACCAGCAGTCCTTCATAGATGGTACCCAGTGGTCTCAGACAGATGTTGGAGATGTGGGGAGGGGGAAGGGACAATGTCACACATATGGTGGGGGTGCCTTATAATAAATGCATTTTGGGCAAAGGTAGTTCCCATGATTGAGAAAATAACTGGTTTGACTATCCCTAATACGCCAGAAGCCCTCCTTTTATCAATGTTACCAATAAGTAAACGTAGTTATAAAAGGTCATCAATAGGCTACCTAATAAAGGCGGCTAAGAATGTCATTCCACGACATTGGAAAAGCAGAGACCCACCCACTGTGGAGGAATGGTTTGCGGAGATCTCCCTCCTTAATAGGATGGAGCATCTGATTGCCATCTCACCGGCTGATGTTGATAGATACTGTGTGATTTGGAGGGATTGGATGGATTTCCAAAACTCTGACGCCTACCATCTCCCAACTAAAGTTATCCGGGATGTCGTCACAACAATGATCATAATCACACTCTACTGATTGGTGGTCTGCCGTGGTCCGCTCCCTCTCTCTCTATCTTTCATATGGAAAAATACATGCTTGATCTGGATATTGATGGAAAACCCTCCCTGTACCCCCCAATGTACTGTAGTTATGCATAGATTTATAGTTACGTTACCCCTTTTTCTACGTATATTGTATTTTTCTTGTACTTTTTCCAACACAAAAAATAAAAAAACTTGAATTTGAAAAAATCATTTTTGACTTGTGACTGAATATGAGCAGGTAGGACAAAGTGTATATAATGTTATAAAATCATTATACTACCACCGATTTTAATGAAAAAAGCTTGTTAGTGATGCACACTGCATCACTAACAAAGCAATGGGCGCAGTGTACATAACAACTAGGACATGACAGGTTCCCTTTAAGCAAAGTCTTTGGTAAACTGGACCTGTGGTCACACAGTTTAGTCTGGAGACAACACACACAGGAGGCCTTCTCCCTCCAAACACAGACTGTGTGTCAAACAACAGCCTCCATTATATAGGCTGGTAACCACACCCAGAGGTGAGGTATGTGGGTAGCTGGACCCACCCATTCTCTCCTAGCTACCCGTAACCTGGCTCCCAGGTGCACCAAAAGATCCTCTTAGTGCATGCGTGCACTAGAGAAACACTCCGGGCTACATCACAGAGATCAATTATCTTTGTGACACATACCTCCCATCGACTATGCGACCATTAGCCACCTTACACAAGGTATATATAAAGGAAAGGGTATAGTACTCATTAGAGAATGTTTCAATAATCCGCCTCAACGTGTTTCCCTAACAGGTTTATCAGGAGGCTTGATACAGGGATGTTAATTCATGATGTTCAGCATCCTCCTCCCCTCCGTGAAATCTCTTCTGAAATCTACATTGTATCTCCATGTTACTTGCAATGCTCTGCAGCTAATCAATCACTGTTATATATGTATATATATCATTCATCTACGTTGTTTAATCCATGATACTTTAAGGTCATCACACTTACTTTAACATTTTATGATCCATGTAGAGTTGCCAGTCTGTTTTTTTTTTCTGCAGTTTTATGGTCTCCTGTTGTCTTAAGCTAGTTGATTGATTGCTAACGAGTTAAATCTGTGTAGATCTAAGCAGATACTTCCTTATATATCGAGAAATAGTCAAGGGGCAGCATTTATGCGGGGGCATTTATGCATACTTTATCGAAGTGCCATAATTTATCAGTGTCTCGGCAGTTAGATATGGCAGTTGGACAGGGGAGGAGACAGGTAAGACATGCAAGACAATTAAACAAACTTGCTCCCAGGTCATCTGTTTTGCAAACAGTATTCACCATTTGTATTTGTGCCATTTACATTCTGGCTGCTACAATCATCCACATTCACCGTTCTCCCACAAATTCTGCCCACTTCATCCATATTAACCCCTCTCTCCTCTCTTCTCCTATGTACAGCTGTCATGCTCTCTTCACAATGTTATACCACACAGATCCATTCACTCTCACCATACAACACAGGAAAAGCTCTCACAAATCACTCAACCATCTGCTCACTCTCTGTATCTTCCTTCTCTTAGTTGCAGGTGATATTTCTCCTAATCCAGCACCCTCCAGTAATAACACCAACTCTTTCCCTGTTACATTCAGTAACCCTGCTAATCTCATTAATATTCCCTGCATATCTTCTGTCTCATTCAACTGTGCCCTTTGGAATGCACGCTCAGCATGTAATAAACTCTCTTACATCCATGACTTTTTCCTCTCTAATTCCCTCAACCCTCTGGCTCTCACTGAAACCTGGATCCAGCAGTCGGACACCACCGCCGCTGCAGCTCTCTCATATGGTGGCCTACACTTCTCTCATACTCCGAGATCTGACAACAGATCAGGTGGAGGTGCTGGTCTGCTTCTTTCAACAAAATGTACTTTTCAGGTTATCCTCCCTGTACCCTCCCTTGTCTTCCCTTCTTTTGAGGCCCACACAGTCAGACTCTACCGGCCCTTCTCCCTGCGAGTGGCCATTGTCTATCGCCCTCCAGGTCCCTCCCGTCAGTTTCTGGATCACTTTGCTGCCTGGCTTCCAAATTTTCTATCCTGCGACATCCCCACGATAATCATGGGAGATTTTAACATCCCAATTGGCGATCCTCTTTCCCCATCTGCCGCTCACCTTTTATCACTAACCTCCTCCTTCGGCCTTTCACAGCTTGCTAATTCTCCTACACATGAGGACGGGAACACATTGGACCTGATCTTCTCCGGGCTTTGCTCAGTACATGACTTTACTAACTCTCCCCTTCCACTGTCTGACCATAATCTTCTTTCATTCTCTGTCAAGAACTGTGACTCTACTCAAGACCCCCCCACTTTCCACACTTATAGAAATATACGCGCCATTAACACCCAGAAAAGTATGAAAAAGTTGCAATCATCATTGGCCCCAATCTCCTCCCCCTCATGTCCTGACCCTGCACTGAAGCTTTATAACGAAGCATTGCAATGTGCCCTGGATGAAGCCGCACCTCCTACGCAAAGAACAATTCGGCATAGACGGCGACAACCCTGGCACACACCTCAAACACGTCTTCTCCATCGGTGTTCCAGGTGCGCTGAAAGGCTGTGGAGAAAATCTAATCTGTCCGAAGATTTCCTCCATTACAAATTTATGCTGAAAACATATAACTCTGCGCTTCATCTCTCCAAACAAACCTACTTTAATAACCTCATAATCTCACTTTCCAATAATCCTAAACGACTCTTTGACACGTTTCATTCTCTCCTCAATCAAACAGCACAGGCCCCGATCACCAACCTCAGCGCTGATGATCTGGCCAATTATTTCAAAGAAAAAATTTACCATATCTGACAGGAAATTTTCTCCCAATCACCACACGTTATGCATGCTCTCCCCCGCCACATTGTATCTTGCTCACTTTCTGACTTCTAACCAGTCACGGAATAAGAAGTGATCAGGCACCTTGGATCTTCTCGCCCAACCACCTGCACCAGTGACCCTATTCCCTCACATCTCCTTCAGTCCCATGCTCCAGCTGTCACCATTCACCTAACTAAAATTTTCAACCTCTCTCTCTCATCTGGTATCTTTCCCTCTTCTTTTAAACATGCCAGCATACATCCATTACTTAAAAAACCATCCCTTGACCAGAACTGCATGGCCAACTACAGACCTGTTTCCAATCTTCCCTTTATCTCTAAACTCCTGGAACGCCTCGTCCATTCCCGTCTAATCCGCTATCTCTCAGACAACTCTCTTCTTGACCCTTTACAATCTGGTTTCCAGTCTTTATATTCTACTGCCCTCACGAAAGTCTCTAATGACCTACTAACAGCTTAATCTAATGGTCACTACTCCCTGCTGATTCTCCTGGATCTCTCTGCAGCATTCGACACTGTAGATCACCAGCTCCTCCTCACTATGCTCCGCACTATTGGCCTCAAGGACACTGTTCTCTCCTGGTTCTCCTCCTATCTCTCTGACCGCTCCTTCTCTGTGTCTTTCGCCGGCTCCTCCTCCTCTCTCCTTCCCCTTACTGTCGGGGTTCCTCAAGGATCAGTCCTAGGCCCCCTTCTTTTCTCCTTATACACTGCTCCCATTGGACAAACAATCAGCAGATTTTCGGTTTTCAGTACCATCTCTATGCTGATGACACCCAATTATACACCTCTGCTCCGTACATCACCCCTGCATTATTACAAAAGACCAGTGATTGTCTTTCTGCTGTGTCTAACATTTTGTCCTCCCTCTGTCTAAAACTGAATCTGTCAAAAACTGAACTACTCGTATTTCCTCCCTCCACTAACCTACCTGTGCCCGATATTGCCATTTCCGTTTGGGGCTCAACCATTACTCCCCAGCAACAAGCCCGCTGTCTTGGGGTCATTTTTGACTCAGATCTTTCCTTCACTCCTCACATCAAATCACTCGCTCGTTCATGTCATATACACCTCAAAAACATCTCAAGAATCAGGACTTTTCTCACCTTTGACTCGGCAAAAACTCTTACTGTAACTCTTATTCATTCCCGTCTGGACTACTGCAAATCTCTACTTATCGGGCTCCCTCTTACTAAATTCTTCCCTCTCCAATCTGTCCTTAACGCAGGAGCCAGGATCATATTCCTCGCCAACCGCTACACCGATGCCTCTTCCTTGTGCCAGTCATTGCATTGGTTACCCATCCAATATAGAGTTCAATTTAAACTTATCACGCTTACCCACAAAGCGCTCCATGCTTCAGTACCCCCCTACATCTCCTCCCTTGTCTCAGTCTACCACCCTACACGTGCCCTCCGTTCGGCCAGTGACTTAAAAATAAAATCCTCCATAATCTGAACTTCCCACTCCCGTCTCCAAGATTTCTCGCGTGCTGCGCCAATTCTTTGGAATGCACTACCCAGGACAGTTCGATTAATTCCCAATACCCACAGTTTCAAGCGGACCCTAAAAACCCACTTCTTTAGACTGGCTTATTGCCTCCACACACTATCAGTCCGTCCCAGTTTTCCCCCATATTAAAATCTTCTTCATTTTCAGGTTCATACCAACCATGCACATAATAGCCTCGGTCAGGACTGCACACATACTGGCAGGCGACCAGTCCATGTATTATTTATCCTAATTAGTATATCAAGGCAGCATTACACAATATATGTTCATTCTATCTTTTGTGTCTCCCCCATTTCCTCACAGACTGTAAGCTTGCGAGCAGGGCCCTCACTCCTTTCGATATGAAATATGCTTATTCTGTATTGTCTGCATAAGTCCCCCCTAAAGTTTGTAAAGTGCTGCGGAATATGTTCGCGCTATAAAAATAAAAAAAAATATTATAATTATTATTATTAGTGTGCTTAATAGCAAGGTGTCCATGTTTAAACATCCCACTTCATCCAAAACCACTCACCAGACTAGAAGACCCATTCCCATTCCTAGAGGTGAATTGTCATAGTGTTCAGGTGAATAAATTGTTTATGAAATCAATTATTGCCCTTATATGAGTCAGTAGGAATGCTAGAAAATGCTGTGAGACAAGATGGTGCCTGCACTCAGGACCAAGTCCTAGAATGCAAGATATTTTGTGCTGGAAGTCTACGCAATGCAAAGACCATATATGGACTATCCAATGGAAAAGAACATGACATTCAGCTAGCTACGTCCTAGTATACGATGATATAAATACCCCTTGCTTGTGTCGCAATTAAGAATTGACGCGCCAACTCTGTGAAGAGAGGGGCTGCACCTGACTGTGTCCGGTGTTATTTCTTCTGCGCATGTACTTGATTTAAACTATTAGGTCAGGAGCAGGCAAACGAGCTTCCTGATACAGGACCACCCTAACAATAGGACATATAGAATGGAATCTGTCTACAATGTACTGTGCCTGCGCTAGAGGTCTGATAATGTCCATCCCCTAGTGTGCATGTCCAGAAGTGACGTGCTTTAACTGAAACGCCAGATAAACTGATTGCTGCCGCGCCTCTTGTGCCAATGACTGCGCATGCCCGTAGTTATATGTTCCATGCCGGAGCGCATTAAGTCAATGTCTGCAATTGTTTTTCTGCAAACGATTGTACAAAATCCAAAATGTTCTGTGGGTACCCTTTTTCCCTGAATCTGGTGTTCATGTCTATTGCCTGTACATTAAAATCTGTAAAAACAGTTCCTTCTCAATCATAAAAATTGGCTCTTGGGTTTTCCTTTCTTTATGGGGATGGGGTGGTGGCTATCCCACTTCAATAGGCTAGTAGTGCTTGTAGGTTTATGGTAGATGAGTGCCCCATCCTGTTATTTCTTGATTAGTACATCCAGAAAGGCAACTGGGTATAATTAAACGCCAATGTAAATCTAAGGCTCACTCTATTGATGTTCAGTTCCCTGACAAATTCAAGAAATTGTTCACTCGTCCCTGCCAGATGATAAAAATGTCATCAATGTATCTATACCGTACCCCAATACTTGGATGCCACCACTTATGATCATCCCTGAATATTGTGGTTTTCTTCCTCCAGCCCAGGAATAAGTTAGCATACGAAGGGGCACAGGGGCTCCCCATTGCACTACCTCTGAGCTGGTGGAAGTACATCCTGTCAAAAAGAAAGAAGTTATGAGTAAGAGTGAATTTTAGAAGTTCCTCCATGAAGTCATTATGTCTGCTACGCGCTATTGAGCACGATTTCAAGAAATGTCCTACTCCTCTGATATCATCATCCATAAGGGGCATAATGGGGGCACTACAATGTGTGGGGGGCATCATACATACTGCATAAGGGGCATAAAGGGGGCATTACACTGTGTGGGGGCATCATACATACTGCATAAGGGGCATAACAGGGGCATTACACTGTGTGGTGGGCATCATACATACTGCATAAGGCGCATTACACTGTGTGGGGGGCATCATACATACTGCATAAGGGGCATAAAGGGGGCATTACACTGTGTGGGGGGCATCATACATACTGCATAAAGGGGGCATTACATGGTGTGGGGGGCCCAGAAAGGGGCCCTGTACTAAGAGAACAATACATGTTTCCTCACTTCCTGTCTTCCATAGTTGGATTGTATGTATCTATTACAGGAAACAGAACAAAAACCTTATGATTCTTATAGAATGGTAACACAAGACCCCAAAAGAGTCTCAGCACTGAGGGGGTTAATAGGAATGGGGGATCTCCACAAACCTCCACCTGCAGAGCCGCCACCACATATATGGCTGTTCTGTGCACACAGGACCTGTGATGAGGTCACAGGAGGGTCAGGGGTCACATGATCAGGGGCCTCAGCGTATGAGGTGAATGGAGAGGAGTGTGCAGTGCATGCACGGAGAGGAGAGGGAGGAAAGCGTTATAATTCTTAATAATGGGTAATCTTCACATACCTCCACCTGCAGAGCCGCCACCACATATATGGCTGTTCTGTGCGCACAGGACCTGTGATGAGGTCACAGGAGGGGAGGAGTCAGGGGTCACATGATCAGGGGCCTCAGTGGATGCAGGACTCTGCTGTGCTGGTTGTCATGGTGCTGGATGAGGTGAAGGTTATGTGTGGGGTCAGGAGGGGTTTACAGTGTGGATGTAGCAGAGCCGCGTGTGTACGAGGTGTACGGAGCAGAGCCGCGTGTGTACGAGGTGTACGGAGCAGAGTCGCGTGTGTACGAGGTGTGCGGAGCAGAGCCGCGCGTGTACGAGGTGTACGGAGAGGAGCCGCGCGTGTACGAGGTGTACGGAGCGGAGCCGCGCGTGTACGAGGTGTACGGAGCGGAGCCGCGCGTGTACGAGGTGTACGGAGCGGAGCCGCGCGTGTACGAGGTGTACGGAGCGGAGCCGTGTGTGTACGAGGTGTACGGAGCGGAGCCGCGTGTGTACGAGGTGTACGGAGCGGAGCCGCGTGTGTACGAGGTGTACGGAGCGGAGCCGCGTGTGTACGAGGTGTACGGAGCGGAGCCGCGTGTGTACGGAGCGGAGCCGCGTGTGTACGGAGCGGAGCCGCGTGTGTACGAGGTGTACGGAGCGGAGCCGCGTGTGTACGGAGCGGAGCTGCGTGTGTACGAGGTGTACGGAGCGGAGCCGCGTGTGTACGATGTGTACGGAGCGGAGCCGCGTGTGTACGAGGTGTACGGAGCGGAGCCGTGTGTGTTCGGAGCGGAGCCGCGTGTGTACGAGGTGTACGGAGCGGAGCCGCGTGTGTACGAGGTGTACGGAGCGGAGCCGCGTATGTACGAGGTGTACGGAGCGGAGCCGTGTGTGTACGGAGCGGAGCCGCGTGTGTACGAGGTGTACGGAGCGGAGCCGCGTGTGTACGATGTGTACGGAGCGGAGCCGCGTGTGTACGAGGTGTAGGGAGCGGAGCCGGGTG
The DNA here is from genome assembly GCF_046119375.1 of Phyllobates terribilis. Taxonomy (NCBI): domain Eukaryota; kingdom Metazoa; phylum Chordata; class Amphibia; order Anura; family Dendrobatidae; genus Phyllobates; species Phyllobates terribilis. The sequence goes on from NW_027362765.1 coordinate 62,777,593, forward strand.
TGTACGAGGTGTAGGGAGCGGAGCCGCGTGTGTATGAGGTGTAGGGAGCGAACCGCGCGTGCACGAGGCGTACGGAGCGGAGCCGCGCGTGTACGAAGCGTATGGAGCGGAGCCGCGTGTGTACGGAGCGTAGCCGCGTGTGTACGAGGCGTACGGAGCGTAGCCGCGTGTGTACGAGGCGTACAGAGCGGAGCCGTGTGTGTGCGAGGCGTACGGAGCGGAGCCGTGTGTGTACGAGGCTTACGGAGCGGAGCCGCGTGTGTACGAGGTGTACGGAGCGGAGCCGCGTGTGTACGAGGTGTACGGAGCGGAGCCGCGTGTGTACGAGGTGTGCGGAGCGGAGCCGCGTGTGTACGAGGTGTGCGGAACGGAGCCGCGTGTGTACGAGGCGTAAGGAGCGGAGCCGCGTGTGTACGAGGCGTACGGAGCGGAGCCGCGTGTGTACGAGGCGTACGGAGCGGAGCCGCGTGTGTACGAGGCGTACGGAGCGGAGCCGCGTGTGTACGAGGCGTACGGAGCGGAGCCGCGTGTGTACGAGGTGTGGGGAGCGGAGCCGTGTGTGTACGAGGTGTGGGGAGCGGAGCCGTGCGTTTGCGAGGTGTGGGGAGCTTAGCCGCGCGTGTACGAGGTGTGGGGAGCGGAGCCGCGCGTGTACGAGGTGTACGGAGCGGAGTCGCGTGTGTACGAGGTGTAGGTAGCGGAGCTGTGTGTGTACGGAGCGGAGCTGCTTGTTTGTAAAGCTGAGCCTTGTGTGTTTGGCTGTCCTCGCTTTTGGGGGCCCCTGAGGTGTGTGAACATGTGAACAGTAGACAACCCCCTACCCCATTTCGGACACTGTACCCATCAGAGAAGTCATCTAAGGGTATAATGGGCTTTTTTATCCCACTGGTGTTTCACTGATTTCTTTACAATTTCACTGTGAGAAAATAATATTACATTTGCCCCGAGGAGCAGCGAGGGGTTCAGCTCAGGAGGTTAAACATCTGAGTAACTGTATACATACAGTTGAAACCAGAAGTTTATATACACTATATAAAAAGACACATATGCATGTTTTTCCTCAATATCTGACATGAAATCAGAATAAACCTTTCCTGTTTTAGGTCTATTAGGATTACCATAATTTTTAATATTTGCCAAATGCGAGAATTATGAGAGAGAGAGAATGTTTAAGACACTTTTATTACAACTGCAAAGTCAAAAGTTTACATACATTTCATTAGTATTTGGTACCATTGCCCTTAAACTGAATGACTTGGGTCAAACGTTTGGGACATCCTTCCACAAGCTTCTCACACTAGTTGGTTGGAATTTGAGCCCATTCCCCCTGAGAGTTCTGAAAAAACTGGTGTAACAGATCCAGGTTTGTAGGTCGCCTTGCTCGCACCTGTCTTCTTTTTTATTATTATTATTTATTTATATAGCGCAATTGATTCCATGGTGCTATACATAAGAAGGGGTTGCATACCAAATACAGATATCACTTACAGTAAACAAACTAACAATGATAGACTGGTACGGAGGGAAGAGGGCCCTGCCCTTGCGGGTTTACATTCTACAGGAACGGGGAAGGAGACAGTAGGTTGAGGGGTTGCAGTAGCTCCAGTGTTGTTGAGGTGGCAGCAAGCAAGGTCATGGCAGGCTGTAAGCTTGTTTGAAGAGATGGGTTTTCAGGTTCCGTCTGAAGAATCCAAGTGTGGCGGATAATCGGATGTGTTGAGGCACAGAATTCTATAGGATGGGGGATATTCGGGAGAAATCTTGGAGGCGATTGGGTGAGGAACGAATAAGTGTGGAGGAGAGAAGGAGGTCTTCAGAGGACCGGAGATTACGTGAGGGAATATATCGGGAGATTATTCCAGAGATGTACGGAGGAGAGAGGTTATGGATGGCTTAGTAAGTCAGTGTTAGTAGTTTGAACTGGATACGCTGGGGAATTGGGAGCCAGTGAAGGGATTTGCAAAGGGGGGTAGCAGAGGCGTAGCGAGGTGAGAGATGGACCAGTCGCGCAGCAGAGTTAAGGGTGGACTGGAGGGGTGCGAGAGTGCTAGCAGGTGGGCCACAGAGGAGGATGTTGCAGTAGTCGAGGCGGGAGATGATGAGGGCATGCACAAGCAGTTTAGTAGATTGAGGGTTGAGGAAAGGACGGATTCTGGAAATATTTTTGAGCTGGAGGCAACAGCAGGTGGCGAGAGCTTGGGTGTGGGGTTTGAAGGACAGGGCAGAGTCAAGGGTTACTCCGAGGCAGCGGATTGTCGGTACAGGGGAAAGAGTGATGTCATTTATTGTGATAGAAAGATCAGGTTCGAAAGATATGAGAGATGGGGGAAAGATGATAAGTTCAGTTTTGTCCACATTGAGCTTGAGGAAGCGGGAGGAGAAGAAGGAGGATATGGCTGCTAGGCATGCTGGGATTCTGGACAGCAGAATAGTGACATCTAGGCCAGAGAGGTAGATCTGGGTGTCATCAGTGTACAGATGGTACTGGAAGCCATGGGATTTTATGAGCTGTCCCAGGCCAAGGGTATAGATTGAGAAAAGTAGGGGTCCTAGGACTGAGCCTTGAGAGACTCCAACAGAGAGGGGGCGGGTTGAGGAGGTAGTGTGGGAGTGGGAGACTCTAAATGTGCAGTTACAAAAGTATGAGGAGATCCAAGATAGGGCAAGGTCTTTGACGCCAAAAGAAGAGAGGATCTGTAGTAGGAGGCAGTGGTCAACTGTATCGAAAGCAGAGGACGGGTCAAGAAGAAGGAGTACAGAGAATTGTCTGTTAGCTTTGGCTGTAAGTAAGTCATTGGTGATTTTTGTAAGGGCAGTTTCGGTGGGATGGTGGGGGCGGAAGCCGGATTGTCGGTTGTCGAAGAGAGACGAGAAGTGGGAGGAAAGTTCAACGTGAACGTGTTGCTCAAGGAGTTTGGAGGCAAATGGGAGCAGCGATATGGGGCGATAGCTGGACAAGGCGGTTGGATCGAGGGATGGCTTTTTGAGGATGGGCGTGACTGTGGCATGTTTGAAGGTAGCGGGGAAGGTACCAGAAGATAGTGATATGTTGAAAAGATGGGTTAGGGATGGGATGAGTGTGGGGGTGAGGGTGGGGAGGAGGTGGGATGGGGTGAGGTGTAATTTGGAGAGGAAACGAGTAAGGTCTCTTTCCGTGATGTTGGGAAGGGAGGTTATGGGGGTAGGGCAATGGTGTGGAAAACAAAGGGGTTGTGGTGGTCAGACAGTAAAGACTTGCCGTGTTTGGTCAATCTTGTTTTTGAAGTGTGTGGCAAACTCCTCAGCAGAGATGACGGAGGTCAGAGGGGCAGTGGAGGGCGAAGGAGAGAGTTAAAGGTGTTGTATAGCTGTTTGGGGTTGTAGGATAGGGAAGATATGAGGGTTGTGAAGTAGGCCTCATTAGCAGAGGTGAGTGCTGATTTGAATGCGAGTGTTGCTTTTTTAAATGCAGTGAAGTCATCTTGAATGTGTTTTTTTACAACGCAGCTCCGCAACCCTTGACGCTTGTCAAAGCTGTTTAGTGTGGTTGTTGTGCCAGGGTTGTCTGTTGACTCGTCGCGCTCTGCCATGCATAAGAGGGGCGACCGAGTCAATAGCTGATGCGAGGGTAGCATTGTAGAAAGCAGTGGTGCTGTCTGTGTCATGAAGTGAAGATATGGATGTCAGTGGTAGAATAGAGCCAGAGAGAGGGTGGTTGTCTAGATGTGCAAGATTTCTGTGGGGGTGTGCTAGTTGCTGGACATGGGAGACACGACGTGAGTAGAACAGGGATGAGAAAGTGAGTAGATGGTGGTCAGGGTAGGAGGGTTGTGAGGTTAGATAGAGAGCAGAGTCGGGGGAAGATGAGGTCTAGTGTGTGTCCGTCTGTGCGGGTGGCTGAGGAGGACCTCTGACTAAGTCCAAAGAATGTAGTAAGCGACAGGAGTTTGGGTGTTGCTGACTGGCGAGTGTCAGTGGGGATGTTGAAATCGCCGATGATGATTGTGGGAATGTCAGTAGAGAGAAAGTAAAGAAGCCAGGTGGAGAATTGGTAAATAAAGGCAGTGACCGAGCCTGGAGGTCGGTATATGACAGCCACTTGGAGGTTGGAGGGAGATTAGATGCGGACAGAATGGACTTCAAAAGAAGGGAGAATAAGAGAAGGTCGAGCAGGAGTAGGGCTAAAGGTGCAATTGTTAGAAAGGAAAAGACCCACTCCTCCACCATGTCTGTTACCAGGGCGAGGAGTGTGGGTGAAGTGCAAGCCACCATAACACAGCACAGCAGGGGAGGCAGTGTCGTAGGGTGTCAGCCATGTCTCTATGATGCCCAGGAAGGAGAGATGACGAGAGGTAAAGAGGTTGTGGACAAAATGGAGCTTGTTGCAGACAGAGCGGGCATTCCAGAGTGCTCCAGAGAGAGTGAGCAGGGGTGTGGGCGTCAGGGGGACCAGTTTTGCGTAAGAGAGGTTGCGGTAGTTTGCAGTTGGTTTGATGCGATAGGTGGGGGAATTGGTGTAAAGTGCAAGGTGTGGGGGTCCAGTATTGGGAGATATGTCGCCAGCAGTGAGGAGAAGCAGAGAGAAGGAGAGCAGGTGGGAGAAGGAGAGTGTCCGGCTTGTGTTATGTTTTGGTAGGATAGATCTGAGGTTGAGGAGCAGGTCTGTAGATGAGGTCAGGCGGGGAGGTAAGATGGAAGTAGAGATGATGATTTGGTTAGAGGGTGCTGAGGTTTGGGGATAGCGAAGGAGAGTGAGGATTAGTTGGGCAAAAACAGTAAGGGCATATGTAAGCATAATGAATGTTAAGTGTGAATGAGAAAGAGAATCTAAGTACAAGTAGTAAATAGTTATCCGTACCCTTTAAAAGCCAGACCCGTCTGTACCAGACTGTGCCAGTCTTCGCAGCTTTGCCAATAAATTTTCAATAGGATTGAGATCAGGGCTTTGTGATGGCCACTCCAAAACACTGACTTGTTATTCTTAAGCCACTTTGTTACAATTTTGGCAGTATGCTTCGGGTCATTGTCCATTTGGAAGACCCATTTCTGCCCAAGCTTTAACTTTCTGGCTGATGTCTTGAGATGTTGCTTCAGTATTGCCACATAATCTTCTTTTCTCATGTTGCCATCTATTTTGTGAAGTGCACCAGTCCCTCCTGCAGCAAAACAACCCCACAACATGATGCTGCCCCGTGTTTCACAGTTGGGATGGTGTTCTTAGGCTTCCAAGCTGCTCCCTTTTTCCTCCAAACGTAACCATGGTCATTATGCCCAAAAAGTACAATTTTGGTTTCAACAGACCACAGGACATGTCTCCAAAAATTAATGTCTTTGTTCCTGTGTACATTTGCAAACATTAATCTGGGTTTTTATGTATCTTTTGGAGTAATGGCTTCTTCCTGGCAGAGTGTCCTTTCAGCCCATGTTGATACAGTACTCGTTGCATTGTGGATATTGACATAGTCTTGAAGAAAGCAAAAAGATATCCAGCTCCACAATCTGAGCAAACAGGAAAAATTTAAAATAGCAACTTTATTAGAAAAAAAATCATAAAAATTACTCCATCCAAAAATGAAGGAATGAATAAATAAAACTGAGATACAGGTGCAATTGAATAGCTGTTGACATTTTCAGCAACACGTTTTGATCGCTCAGAGACACAGTCTTACCATCTTATGCTTTTGTCCTTGGGTTGATATGCACATGTCGGACCAAAGCACATTCAACTCTGGGACACAGAACCCATCTCCTTCCTGAGCAGTGTGATGGCTGGATATTCCCATCTTGTTTGTACTTGTGTTTAATTGTTTGTACAGGTGAACAAGGCACCTTCAGGAATCTTGAAATTGTACCCAAGGATGAGCCAGACTGGTGCAAGTCCACAATTCTCTTCCTGATATCTTGGCTGATTTCTTTAGACTTTCCCATGATGCTACATAAAAAAGCAGTGTGTTTCAGGTGTGCATTAAAATACATCCACAGGTGTGTCTCTAATTAACTCAGATGTTGCCAAAAAGCCTATCAAAAGCTTCCAAAACATGACATCGTCATATGGGCAGTCCAGAATTGTTTAAAGGCATAGTAATCTTAGTGTATGTATAAACTTTTGACTTTTCAGTAAGTAATAAAAATGCATTAAAACATTCTCGCTCTCTCATTATTCTGGCATTTGGCAAATATTATAAATTATGGTAATCCTAATTGACCTAAAACGGGAAAGCTTTATTCTGATTTCATGTCAGATATTGAGAAAAACATGCACATGTGTCTTTTTTTATAGTGTATGTAAACTTCTGGCTTCAACTGTATATATGTATACTAGCTATTGAGCCTGTTCTACGCCCGGGTGGCGAGCATTTTTATTGGTATATGGTCTCCCATGCTGGTATTTGTGCCGCCCCCATCCTGGTATTTGTGCTGCCCCCATCCTGTTCCCCCATCCTGTTATGTGCTGCCCTCATCCAGGTATGCATGTCACCCCTCACCCCCAATCCTGGTATACATGGCACCCCTCACCCCCAATCCTGGTATGCATGGCACCCCTCACCCCCAATCCTGGTATGCATGGCACCCCTCACCCCCAATCCTGGTATGCATGGCACCTCTCACCCCAATCCTGGTATGCATGGCACCCCTCATCCCCCAATCCTGGTATGCATGGCACCCCTCATCCACCAATCCTGGTATGCATGGCACCCCTCATCCCCAATCCTGGAATGCATGGCACCCCTCATCCCCAATCCTGGTATGCATGGCACACCCATCCCCAATCATGGTATGCATGGCACCCCTCATTTCAAATCTGGCATACATGGCATCCCTCATCCCAATCCTGGTATGCATGGCACCCCATCTCTCATCCTGGAATGCATGGCACCCCTCATCCCAAATTTGATATACATGGTACCCGTCGTCCCAATCCTGTTATGCATGGCACCCCCATCCCCCAATCCTGGTATGTATGGTACCCAATCCCTCATCCTGGTATGCATGGCTTTCTCATCCCCAATCCTGGTATGTATGGCACTCCTCATCCCTATCCTGGTATGCATGGCACTCCTCATCCCCCAATCCTGGTATGCATGGTACCCCTCATCCCCCAATCCTGGTATGCATGGTACCCCTCATCCCCCAATCCTGGTATGCATGGTACCCCTCATCCCCCAATCCTGGCATGCATGGTACCACTCAATCCTGGTATGTGTGGCCCCCTCTTTCCCCAATCCTGGTATGTGTGGCCCCTCATACCCCAATCCTGGTATGTGTGGCCCCCTCATCCCCCAATCCTGGTATGCGTGGCCCCCTCGTTCCCCAATCCTGATATGTGTGGCCCCCTCATCCCCCAATCCTGGTATGTGTGGCCCCCTCATTCCCCAATCCTGGTATGTGTGGCCCCCTCATCCCCCAATCCTGGTATGTGAGGCCCCCTCATCCACCAATCCTGGTATGTGAGGCCCCCCTCATCCCTTTCACGCTGCACAAATAGAAAAGAAAAATAAGCACTTATACTTACCTTTCTTCCCTGTGCTCCAGCGCTGCGGTGTCCTGTTCTGCCGGAGGCTGGGGGAGGAGTGTGGCGCCGGATTACGCGCGTGCCCATACCGTGCTGTCCGGCGCCCTTTTGCTGAAGACACACTGTTAATGTGTCTTCAGTAAAATGGCGCCGGATAGCTCTATGCGCATGCTTCGATTCTGACTCCTTCACTCTGCACCCGTTCTCCAGCGAGAAGAGAGGCACAGCGGCAACGCTCCTCCTGGTCAGGTAAGTATGGCGTCGGAGATCGCGGTATGCGTTCAGTGTCTACTCATACCGCGATCTCCGGCCCCATATACTCTTCTTACCTGTAACGGCTCCATGCGTGCTTCTGTCTGGAGCCAGACTGTGCAGGCGTGTCGCGCATGCGCAGTCTATAAAGGCTTCAGACAGAGGCACGCATCCCCGGTTATATTATAGATATGTACAGTGCCTACAAGTAGTATTCAGCCCCCTGCAGATTTAGCTGGTTGACACATGCGGAATTAACTTGGCATTGTGACATTTGTACTGTAGATCAGCCTGGAAGTGGGAAATGCACTGCAGCAAATTTTTTTTTTTTTTTTTTTTTTTTAAACGTAAAAAGTTAATTCAGAGTGTCATTTATTATTCAACCCCTCAAACCACAAGAATTCTGTTTGGTCCCCCTAAAGTATTAAGAAGTAGTTCAGGCACCAAGAATAATGAGCTTCACATGTGTGGATTAAAGATCTCTTTTGCCAGCCTTTTCTGACTATTTAAGACCCTCCCCAAACTTGTGAACAGCACTCAGACATGGTCAACATGGGAAAGACAAAGGAGCATTCCAAGGCCATCAGAGACAAGATCGTGGAGGGTCACAAGGCTGGCAAGGGGTACAAAACCCTTTCCAAGGAGTTGGGCCTACCTGTCTCCACTGTTGGGAGCATCATCCGTAAGTGGAAGGCTTATGGAACTACTGTTAGCCTTCCACGGCCAGGACAGCCTTTGAAAGTGTCCTCCCGTGCCGAGGCCAGGCTTGTCCGAAGAGTCAAGGCTAACCCAAGGACAACAAGGAAGGAGCTCCGGGAAGATCTCATGGCAGTGGGGACATTGGTTTCAGTCAATACCATAAGTAACGTACTCCACCGCAATGGTCTCCGTTCCAGATGAGCCCGTAAGGTACCTTTACTTTCAAAGCGTCATGTCAAGGCTCGTCTACAGTTTGCTCATGATCACTTGGAGGACTCTGAAACAGACTGGTTCAAGGTTCTATGGTCTGATGAGACCAAGATCGAGATCTTCGGTGCCAACCACACACGTGACGTTTGGAGACTGGATGGCACTGCATACGACCCCAAGAATACCATCCCTACAGTCAAGCATGGTGGTGGCAGCATCATGCTGTGGGGCTGTTTCTCTGCCAAGGGGCCTGGCCATCTGGTCCGCATCCATGGGAAGATGGATAGCACGGCCTACCTGGAGATTTTGGCCAAGAACCTCCGCTCCTCCATCAAGGATCTTAAGATGGGTCGTAATTTCATCTTCCAACAAGACAACGACCCAAAGCACACAGCCAAGAAAACCAAGGCCTGGTTCAATAGGGAAAAAGTCAAGGTGTTGGAGTGGCCTAGTCAGTCTCCTGACCTTAACCCAATTGAAAACTTGTGGAAGGAGCTCAAGAATAAAGTCCACATGAGACACCCAAAGAACCTAGATAACTTGGAGAAGATCTGCATGGAGGAGTGGGCCAAGATAACTCCACAGACCTGTGCCGGCCTGATCAGGTCTTATAAAAGACGATTATTAGCTGTAATTGCAAACAAGGGTTATTCCACAAAATATTAAACATAGGAGTTGTATAATAATTGACCCACACTTTTATGTTTAAAATTTAATAAAATTCAACTGAGCAACATAGCTTTTTGGTTTGTAAGATTTATGCTTCTGTTCATAAAACCTACTCTCGTTTGCAGTTTGAAGGCTCTAACTTATTTGCATCTTATCAACCCAGCTAAATCTGCAGGGGGTTGAATACTACTTGTAGGCACTGTATGTTATATTAAATTAACTGACAGCTGAGGTTCTTTCTGATGGAGTTCACTTTTCCCGTCTTTTTCATCTGGTTCGGGCCGATATCCAGCAGTGACTCGGCTGCAGAGATTACAACACAGACACATCTGACCTCACATTTCCATCACCATCCCCATCTATTTCCAACTGCCACAAACTCCTCATCCTGCTGTCACCCCAGTGCTGAGCCGCTGCTGCCGTAAGTGTCCCTATTCCCTATTACTGATCCTCTCATTACCCCACATAATAATACCCATCACTGTGCCTCTTACAAAATAAAACGCCTCCTTTGTGCCCTTAGATGATAAAATTGTGCCCTAGAAAACAGTGCCCACTTTTTAGAAATTAATAATGCCCCCAGTGGGCACATTTGACAGTCACAATATCCTGAGTGCCTATAACAATTATGCATCTTAAGTTCCCACTTAAAATTTAATAATGTCCCAAGTCCCCCCCATATAGTTTTCCTCTACACAGCATGATACCCCTCACAGCTCCCACATACACAGCATGTTAGGCCCACTGCTCCCTCTACACAGCATGATGGGCCCCACAGTAGCCCCTTCACTGTATGATTGACTCCAGTAGACCCCCATTATATAATGGCCTATAGTAGGCCTCCACTGTATGATGGTCCTCAGTAGTCCCCCCACACTGTATGATGGCCCCCAGTAGTCCCCAAACACTGTATGATGGCCCCTTGTAGTTCCACCACAGTGTAAATGGCCCCCAGTATTTCCTCCACACTGTTTGAATGTTCCCCAGTATTCCTCCCACACTGTATGTGGCCCTCCTTATTGCCTTCACACTGTATGAATGGCCAATAGTGTTCTCCCTACACTGTGTGGATGGCCTCAAGTAGTCCCCACATTGTATGGATGTCCCACAGTTGTCCAGTAGCCCCCTATACTATAGCTGGCCCCCTTTAAACTTCATCCCTATTCCTCCGGAAATGAGGAGCAGCGGGATAGAATTGTGATCTCTTGACTGCAGGGCGATCCTCAATCCTGGGCGTTTTTTTTAAGGCAGGACTCCGTTTGTCTCCAGTCCCTGACCGAGTTGCCTTTGGCTGAGTCTAGGCTACGTCGCCTTCAGGAGGGAAATCGGTCAGTGGAGACATACAGTTCAGAATTCCGTAGATGGGCAACGGATTCCAAATGGAATAACTCTGCCCTTAGAAATCAATTTTGTGAGGGGCTTATGAAAGGTTAAAAGATGCCTTGGCAGTATATGAAACCTCTCAGTCCTTGGAGGCTGCCATGCCTTTGGCCATACGTCTTGATAGACGCCTTCAGGATAGACGGGTGAGACCATCTTCTCCAGGGCCTTCTTGTCAGGGTTGTGTACCTTTGCCAGGGGAGTGGTCTGGGGGGGTGAACCAGTACTAGGGAGGTGGAGGAACTCATGCAGTTGGGGGGTGTCTCTGCATCATACATCTCCACAGAGCTTCTCAAGAAAAAAGGCGTATGGTTTTTTTGGGAGAAAAAGGGACATTTTGTTGAGAACTGTTCTTCAATTCCTGAACAAGAGGAGACTCAATTAACTCTTGGTAGTCTGGAGCTGGATAAACAACGGGTGCATTTGTGGCCAAACTGCAGTTCCTGCTTTGTCCTGAAAGCAGAGGTGGTGCTATAGAGCAAAACCGAGAAAATTTCTGTGTTTGTTGACAGTGGAGCCGGAGTCAGCATGGTGGATGCTGAGTTTGTGAAAACTCATGGTCTTGCTTGCTGTACTTTAGATAAACCTATTTCCATTTTCGCCATTGACTCAGCGCCACTTGTACAGAAAGCATTTACTCAGATTGTACATAATGTAAAACTGAGGGCGAGTTCAGTTCATTGTGAAATAATCCCTTGCTATGTTCTGGACAATCTTCCCACACCGATTGTCTTGGGTATCCCTTGGCTTGTTAAACATTATCCGTTGGTGGATTGACAAACCGGGGAGATTATTGAATGGGGAGATTACTGCCATGAGAACTATTTAGATATTTCCCTTGCTACTGTCTCTACGGAAATATTACCTGCTTTTCTGTCTGGTTTTGAGGACGTTTTTTCTGAGAAGGGGTGTCCGGATTTGCCTCCTCATCATGCTTATGACTGTCCTATTAACCTGACGCCCGGAGCTAAACTACCGAAGTCCAGATTGTATAATCTTTCTGGCCCTGAGAGACAAGCCATGAAGGATTTCATTGTGGAAAGTCTGGAGAAGGGACATATCAGACCCTCATCTTCGCCTGTGGCGGCAGGGTTCTTCTTTATGAAGAAAAAAGATGTCTGTCTGTTTAGATTTCCGGGAATTAAATCAAATTACCATCCGTGATCCATACCCCCTTCCTCTGATTCCTGATTTGTTCAGCCAGGTTGTAGGAGCTAAGGTATTCTCCAAGTTGGATTTAAGCGGAGCCTACAACCTGGTTAGAATCAGAGAAGGGGACGAATGGAAAACATCGTTCAATACCCCAGAAGGACATTTCAAGAGTCTGGTTATGCCTTTTGGTTTGACCAATGCACCTGCGGTATTCCAGCATTTCATAAATTACATTTTCCATCATTTGGTGGGGAGGTTTGTGGTGTTCTGTTGGATGATATTCTGGTTTACTCACCTAATTTTGAGACTCATCGAGGGCATGTTAAGCAGGTGCACCAGATATTAAGGAATAACAAACTTTATGTCAAACTAGAAAAATGTGTTTTCGCTGTTCAGGAGGTGCAGTTTTTGGGGTACTTGTCATCTTCGGGTTTTCGGATTTATCCGGAGAAGATCCGTGCAGTCCTTGACTGGGAACGTCCCGAGAACCTGAAGGCTCTACATCGTTTTTTGAGCTCTACTAATTTTTACCGGAAATTCATCCAAAATTACTCTGTTATAGTGAAACCCCTTACTGATATGACTAAGAAGCGGACTGATTTTTCCAAATGGTCAGATGCTTCCCTCCAGGCTTTTTCTTCCTTAAAGAATCATTTTGCCACTGCACCTATACTCAGTCAACCCGATGTTTCTCAACACTTTACTGTATTGTGGAGGTTGATGCGTCGGATGTCGGGGTTGGGGCTGTGTTGTCTCAAGGTTCGTCACCTGGTAAATGGCGTCCATGCGCCTTCTTTTTGGTAAATGGCGTCCATGCGCCTTCTTTTCTAAAAAAATTGTCTTCGGCTGAGAGAAATTATGACGTGGGTAATAGGGAACTTTTAGCGTTCAAATTGGCGTTCGAGGAATGACAACATTGGTTGGATGGGACTGTCCATCCTATTATTGACCATAAGAACCTGTCATATCTCCAGTCAGCTAAACCTCTCAACCCTAGGCAAGCCAGATGGTCCCTGTTTTTACTAGGTTCAATTTTATTGTCACTTTTCGTCCATGGATCAAAAATGTCACAGCTGAAGCTTTGTCCCGGAGCTTTCCTGGTGGCGGTGACCATGAGAACCCTGCCCCGATATTACAGAAAGGGATAGTCATTTTGGCACTTTATCCTGAACTGGAGGGTGAGGTGTTGGAGGCACAGGTGGACGCCCCTGCCTCCTGCCCTTCAGGAAAGTTATTTGTACCATCTAATCTGCGTCGCAAAGTAATAAAGGAACATCATAACTCTGCTTACTGGGCATCCAGGTGGTAAGACAACCGCGGACTTCCTCTCGTCGTTTTTATTGGCCGGGGTTGCATCGGGATGTAATTGAACATGTAGCTGCTTGTAGTATCTGCGCACGTTGTAAGGTTTCGCATACCCGTCTGGTACTCTTCTTCCGCTACCTATTCGTAGTAGGCCATGGACACACTTGTCCATGGATTTTATTACTGACCTACGGGTTTCTGCAGGCAAAAGGGTGGTTTTGGTGGTAGTAGATAGGTTCAGTAAAATGGTTCATTTTGTCGCATTGCCTGCGCTTCCAAATGCCAAGACTCTAGCTTGGGTGTTCATAAATGAGATTGTGAAGCTTCATGGGGTTCCCTCCGATGTGGTGTCAGATCAGGGGACCCAGCTTGTTTCCAAGTTGCGAAAGGCATTCTGTTCTCGACTGGGGGTGCACCTGTCCTTTTCCTCTGTCTTCCACCCTCAGTCGAATGGACAGACCGAGGATATCAATCAGAATTTGGAGACCTACCTCAGGTGTATCTTTTCTGAAAAACAGGAGGATTGGGCATCCTACCTACCGCTGGCAGAATTTACCATTAATAATCATCGTCAAGAATCCACTGGCAGGTCACCGTTCTTCGGTGCATACGGTTATCACCCACAGTTTGGTACCTTTAGTGGGGGAGGAGCTTCAGGAGTTCCTGAGGAGGAACTGTTTGCTTCGTCGCTCTCCTCGGTATGGCAGGGTGTGCTGAGTAATTTAAAGATCATGGGAGACAGGTATAAACTTATGGCTGACTGAAAACGCTTGCCAGGTCCGGACCTGAATGTGAATGAGTTTGTGTGGTTGTCTACCAGGAATATAAGATTGAAAGTTCCTTCTTGGAAGCTGGGACCTAGGTTTATTGGTCGCTATAAAATAACCGCCGTCATTAACCCAGCAGCGTTTCGTCTTGAACTTCCTCAGACCCTTAAAGTCCACAACGTGTTCCATAGGTCCTTACTTAAAAAATATGTGGAGCCTCTTGATCCCTCGCCTCCACCACCGCCCCCAGTAATAGTTGATGGTAATCTGGAGTTCCAGATTTCGAGGATTGTAGATTCTCGTCTCCAATGTCGTTCTCTACAATACTTGGTTCACTGGAAAGGCTATGGCCCATAGAGGATGTGGGTTTCAGCGTCAGAGGTGAACGCTCCCAGATTGGTTCGCTAATTTCACATCTCTTTTCCTGAGAAACCCGGTCCTGAGTGTTCGGAGGCCACTCGTAGAGGGGGGGTACTGTCACAGATGTGTCAGAGGCATTACAGACATCTTCTTAGAGGCTGGCTGTCTCTAAGACCTAGCGGCTACCTCCCTCTGGCTAATTAGCTCTCTGGCCTGGGTGTATAAATATCTGATGTGTCTGAGAGGGAGGGTCTGGCGATATTCATTACTACTTGTGAGGCTTTAGCAAGAGCAGTATTTCATCCTCTCTGGAGCTTGAGGCATTTGTTTAGAGTAGTCTAAAGCTAAGCAATTCCCCCCTGTTTGTCTACCCTTGTTGGTTATAGAGTTTAGTGTAGATCGATTAGTGCTCATCTCCTTCCTTCTCTAGCCTTAGCCATACACCAGGGAAAGTCAGGACGAGGCACACGTGCGGCGATTGGTGAAGAGCCAATATAGGGACGGTAGTTGAGACAGGGTGACACTAGACCAGAATAGGATGTCTCCACTCCCCCCTTTCCCTGGTGTCTGGGCTACCTTTCCCTCTTACCTCTGTGTTGCACAGTCTTTCCCACACCTTGCATGACAGTATCATAAATCTCAGAAGTCTAAACAGACACCTGATTTGAAAGAAATTAAAAATGGAAACTATACAATCTACAGTAGACCTTCTTTTTTAGGACTGATTCGTGATGGTAGCAGACATAAACAAAGTATATTACCCAGAACTAACTCACAAAGACTATCAACGATTCCTTGGGGTAGCATCATTATTCAAGGGAAAAATATCTCACTCCCTGCATCAGGACCCACCATGTAGAATTTCTCTACCCCTCGTATCATCACCAAGATCATGGCAGAGGTGGCAGCTCATATCTGAGAAAAGGATATTCTCTTCATTGCCTACTTGGACCATTTACTGATTGTAGCTCCAAAAGAAGAAATGATTGAACACAAGAGAAAATTGGGCCAAAGTAGAGCAAGTAATGGAGATCATGACTCATCTAGGCTGGATAATTTTCAAACATCCATCTGATTCCACTTCAATATCAGTCATTCCTAGGGATTGTGCTGGACTTGTGATTCATGAAATGTTTTCTTCCTCTTGACAAAATTCGAAAAGTTTCCCTAACAATAAAACAATAATAATCTGCCTGTAAGGCAATGCCAATCCTGGGAACTTGAGAACCAATAACTGTGGAGGTAGAAGCACAGAATAGTGTAAATCCCTGATATAGGAGATAGGCTGAAACATTACACTCATAGAGTGGCACCTCACAGCCCACAGGTCCAAAGGCCGGTGTCTGATGAGCAGAGGTGCAGAGAAATGACTCCAAAAGGGTTGTTTTACATAGGAAATACATGAAGACCCTGGGGATGGACATCAGAACTTTTAACATTTACAATAAGTACCTCATAGACATCATTTATATGTCTTTTATGGGCTATCATGCATCACCTATGATCATATTCCTGTGTCTTCATGTATTTCCTATGTGCTATTAATTTTAGTATAATAATGCCCCTGTATCATAATGTACATACTCTAGGACAGGACATATACTAACTGTTCAAGGCCACTGAGCAAGTGTAATATCTGGACGAGTTTAAACATGGGAAATGAACAGCCTGCAACATGTACAGTCATGGCCAAAAGTTTTGAGAATGACACCAAAATTATATTTTCACATGATCTGCTGGCCTCTGGTTTTTATTAGTGTTTGTCTGATGTTTATATCACATACAGAAATATAATTGCAATCATATTATGAGTACCAATAGGTTATATTGACAGTTAGAATGAGTTAATGCAGCATGTCAATATTTGCAGTGTTGCCCCTTCTTCTTCAACACCTCTGTAATTCTCCCTGGCATGCTCTCAATCAACTTTTGGACCAAATCCTGACTGATAGCAGTCCATTCTTGCATAATCAATGCTTGCATTTTGCCAGAATTTGTTGGTTTTTGTTTGTCCACCCGTCTCTTGATGATTGACCACAAGTTCTCAATGGGATTAAGATCTAGGGAGTTTCCAGGCCATGGACCCAAAATCTCTATGTTTTGTTCCATGAGCCATTTAGTTATCACCTTTGCTTTATGGCAAGGTGCTCCATCATGCTGGAAAAGGCATTGTTGGGCGCCAAACTGCTCTTGGACGGTTGGGAGAAGTTGCTCTTGGAGGACATTCTGGTACCATTCTTTATTCATGGCTGTGTTTTTAGGCAAGACTGTGAGTGAGCCGATTCCCTTGGCTGAGAAGCAACCCCACACATGAATGGTTTCAGGATGCTTTACAGTTGGCATGAGACAAGACTGGTGGTAGAGCTCACCTCTTCTTCTCCGAATAAGCTGTTTTCCAGATGTCCCAAACAATCGAAAAGGGGATTCATCAGAGAAAATGACTTTTCCCCAGTCCTCAGCAGTCCACTCCCTGTACCTTTTGCAGAATATCAGTCGGTCCCTGATGTTTTTTCTGGAGAGAAGTGGCTTCTTTGCTGCCCTCCTTCAAACCAGCCCTTGCTCAAAGAGTCTCCGCCTCACAGTGCGTGCAGAAGCACTCACACCAGCCTGCTGCTATTCCTGAGCAAGCTCGGCACTGCTGGTAGTCCGATCCCGCAGCTGAAACAGTTTTAAGATACGGTCCTGGCGCTTGCTGTTCTTTCTTGGGCGCCCTGGAGCCTTTTTGACAACAATGGAAGCTCTCTCCTTGAAGTTCTTGATGATGCGATAGATTGTTGACTGAGGTGCAATCTTTGTAGCTGCGATACTCTTCCCTGTTAGGCCATTTTTGTGCAGTGCAATGATGGCTGCACGTGTTTCTTTAGAGATAACCATGGTTAACTGAAGAGAAACAATGATACCAAGAACCAGCCTCCTTTTAAAGTGTCCAGTGATGTCATTCTTACTTAATCATGACTGATTGATCGCCAGCCCTGTCCTCATCAACACCCACACCTGTGTTAATGGATCAATCACTAAAACGATGTTAGCTGCTCCTTTTAAGGCAGGACTGCAATGATGTTGAAATGTGTTTTGGGGGTTAAAGTTCATTTTCTGGGCAAATATTGACTTTGCAAGTACAGTAATTGCTGTTAAGCTGATCACTCTTTGATATTCAGGAGTATATGCAAATTGCCATTACAAAAAATGAAGCAGTAAGCTTTGGAAAAATTAATATTTGTCTCATTCTCAATACTTTTGGCCATGACTGTACATATAGGTCTATGTTTTAGGCCATTGGACTTGTGTAATATCTGATGTGTAATTTTCAGGGCATGTCCTAGGCTATTGGGTTTTTGCAATATACCTTTATATGTTACTTGGGGACAACCTTGTGTGAAAAAGTCACACACTATTTTTTGCGTGATTTTGTTAAATAGCATCCAGATCGTTCACTGTTTGTCTAATGAGATACATGTGAACTACTTCCTGAGTTATCGATGGGACAGGATTAGTGTCTTTGACACGACTATCTCTATATATTACTGTTATAAAAATTTTCTTGGGTCACGTCTTTGTCACGTTTATTTGTCTTTTGTTATTCAATTACTCATGGTGGTGCTACTTCTTTGCAGGGTCAATCAGGACAAGCCGACTTTCCTTAGGGAGCTAACCTCCGCAGCAAGGTAGCGTAATCATTAGGCCGAAACTAGGGACACTATGTCTACTGCTGATCCCTGTAACCTATCTCTGTCTGATAAAAAGACCCTTTTTAATATTGATCGATTAAAATTGTTCCATATAGTAGGTGGGTCTTTCTTATTGTGTTTCATTCACTTGGGACCTGATTAGGTATCTGAATTTTTTGTCGTTTTGAGCTAACAGACCCCCAGATTTTTTTCTGGGCTATAGGTCCGGGCATTGAATGTGCTGTTTTTCTGTATGCTCAGAATTTTTCTCTTCAGACAGGTTCTAATGTAAGGTTATGTGTTTCTATGCAAGTCGGCTAACTTAAAATGTGCACAAGTTACCCTTTCTAGCACTTAATGCAGCCAGGGCTGTAATGGAGTTTTCAAACCGGTGATATTTGTCTATCTTCTTCCTACTATTACGGCATGCACCGAATGGTACTGAATAGCGGTAAGTCCCACTTTTTACTGGTGAGGGTAGGAATATTTGGGTTAGGGAAGGGTGAGGGAGGGCAGGGAGGAATTCCTCATTTGATATGCAAATATGTTAGTTTCTGGACTGCTTGGAAAGATGGAGTTCAGGGATGTATAATGGTGGATAGACTGCTTTATGTCCTTATCTCTATCGCTATAAATGGGAGAGAAAGTTAATTTTGTATTTTGGAATATAAGAGGCTTGAAAGACAACTAAAAAAGACATGCAATATTTGAATATGTTAAAAAGGTCAACCTGGTTTACGAGAAACACTATGACAAGGGACTCTGTTAGTTTGATACATAGGTCCTGGATGGGATTCAGCATATATTCTCTGTATACCAATTATTCTAGAGGCGTCAGCCTTAGGCCACAGCCCCACTATCAGTATTTGGTCAGTATTTTTTCTCAGGTGTGGGAGACAAAACCAGGTGAGAAACAATCAGAGAAAAGGTATAATAGAAACAAGTCACCAATTCTGCATTTATCACCCACTCCTGGTTTTGTCTCCTACTCCTGAGAAAAAATACTGACCAAATACTTATAGTGGAGCCGTGGCCTTATAGTGCACAAAAATATTCAATTTTTAGTGTGTAGACTCTTTTAGAGATGATGAGGGGATATATATTGTACAGACGGATAATCGTTGTATGATATATAAATATCTATTATCAGAATTCATATCTAGTCCGAGGCTCAATATTACTGTGAAATCTAACATTACAGGATTCATATATATCTATATACAATAAGTGTCCGGCAGCCACACCCATACACTGAGGCCCCTGATCATGTGACCCCTGACTCCTCCCCTCCTGTGACCTCATCACAGGTCCTGTGTGCACAGAACAGCCATATATGTGGTGGCGGCTATACAGGTGGAGGTATGTGGAGATTCCCCATTACTGGGCGGAGGAGACATTAACCCTTAAAAGCACTGAGACTCTTTTGGTGTCTTGTGTTACCACTCTATAAGAATCGTAACGTTTTTGTTCTGTTTCCTGTAATAGATACATACGACCCAACTATTTAAGACAGGAAGTGAGGAAACGTATTGTTTTCATAGTACAGTGCCCCTTTTTTTGGGCCCCCACACAGTGTAATGCCCCCATTATGCCCCTTATGTAGTATGTATGATGCCCCCCACACAGTATAATGTTCCCACAGTACCGCCATCCCCCCATACACAGTCTAATGTTCCCATAGTACCGACATCCCCCTCATACAGTATATATGAGATCGTTTGGGGTCTCTGTGTGGTGTGAACAGTGACGTAACCGCTGTGAACAGAATGCGGCTTAGCTGGTTCCCAAGTCCACATTAGATCCATTCAGACAACTGCAGGATGAAAGGACAGAAGCCCAAAGAAGTTCTCACAAAATGCCATGATTTATCTTCTAGTTCAGTTTAGATTTTACATTTTCACACGGAAATGGGTAAAAATGGCATCAAATTTCAGATGAATGTACAAATACCCCATATGTGGCTGTACAGTACTGCATAGGTACGCAGCGAGACTCGGGAGGGACGGAGCGCTATTTGACTCTTGGAGAACCAATTTTTGTAGAATAGTTTGCGGAGTCCATAAACAGAGCCTGTAAGCGCCAAAAGAGCAGAATATCCCCTTAAGTAACTGCATTTTTGAAATTACACTCCACTGGGAATTTATCTACAGGGGTAGTGAAGATTTTGACTCGATAGGTGTTTCCCAGAAACAAACAGCAATAGATTTTGCTTAGTGAAAATTGCCCCATTAGCGAGACACATGAAAAGTGTACAACGAGGTGAAACCGGAGACATTTCCTTTTATATCATTGAGGTGGTTAAACCCAATGTGAGAGGGGGTGATCACAATAGATGTATCCTCAAAAAGGAAAGTGACTGGATTGTTAGACTGGATTCACTAGCCCCCAAGGAACTCAATGAGCAAATTTCCTATGCCTGTTTTGTATGAATACAACCCCATTCTGGATGACATTTTTGGGTTTTATACTCTACCCATTGCTACTCAGTTCCCCGTGAATGGGGTTCACATATTGTTGTACTTCATCGAGATATCTGAGCTTCTTAATCAGAATTATCAGTTACTATTTAGTAATTAACAACTGTTGTGTATCTCTATGCAATAGAGGTCAAATTTGACCATTTAGGAATATACTATGAGCTATCATCTCATATTTTATTGTTAGCCAAAAACTCACAAGGTATAACGCCTGCATAATAAGAGGGTCAACTTGAGGCACATGCCTCAGGTGACCCTTCTAAACAACTCCACAGGAAATGTATGACATAGAGGAGAAAGGTTGGAGTTTTGTTGCTTCAAAATGTAATAATCTTTGTTGAATATAAATATTTATAGATTACAAAACATGAATTGCTTTTAAAAATACATGACAAACAAACAGAGGTGCTGACAACTCAGTCTGGTGCTCAAAAGTATCAAGAGTCACAACAAAGTAGTCTGGTGCACTGTAACTATTAGTGACGTGGGCGCGTATGCGCCATAGACACCATGCGTGATTGGTCATCCTCTGTGCCATGTGATTAGTTGTCGCGTCAACAAAAGGTCCTGTTCGCCGATCCATTGAACATTCCCCCATGATGAAGCAGCACATATAAGCAACGAAATGCGAGGCGGGGATCTGGGTGGTCTTTTCCTTGGGCTGACAACTCCTACAGGGCTTTTTGGTACATTTTGACCCTTCTCTCCCCATAACAGTATTTTCTCTAATCCCCTCCACGACAGCACCAACAGGAGGTTGCCCACCCATCCTTATTAGGGACAGAAAACACAAGATTGTCTCTCTCCATCCTCAGTGTTTTTCCTGTCCCTAAGAGATGAAGAGGTTTCTTTCTGGGGGGCTGTGGCTGCCAAATAGCTTTCCCATTTTAAATACCCTAAGGCTTACAAAACCGATATAGTGAACAAACCGATCCTCACCGCATCGTACGAAGTTGCTTACCTGTTCACAAAGCAGGGCAAGCCGCACACCATCGGTGAAACACTCATAAAACCAGCAGCGTTAAAGATGGCGAATCTGATACTCGGAACAGCGGCCGAAGGTAAATTATCCCAAATTCCTCTTTCAAAGGACACCATCAGTGACAGAATAGAGTGCATGAGTAAAGACATCGTGGCTCAAGTAGTCACAGATCTAATTTCCAGTCCGGCAAAATTCAGCCTTCAAGTCGAAGAGACCACAGACGTTTCTAATCTAAGCCAGCTTGCTGTTTTCGTGCGCTATGTGAAAGACAACATGATAAAAGAAGAGTTTTTATTTTGTAAGCCTCTTACAACAACAACTAAGGCAGCCGATGTGAAGAAGCCTGTGGATGACTTCCTCAGAGACAACAATCTTTCATGGGATATGGTTTCTGCAGTTTGTACGGACGGAGCTCCAGTCATCTATTTCAAGTGTTTATTTCTGTTAATGTTGATGATTATGGCTTACCGACAATGAAAACACAAAAGTCATTAACTCAGTAAATTAGAATAATTAACAAAAAACACCTGCAAAGGTTTTCTAAGCATTTAAAAAGGTCTTTTAGTCTGTTTCTGTAGGCTCCACAATCATGGGAAAGATTGCTGACTTGACAGATATCCAGAAGGCAGTCATTGACACACTCCACAAGGAGGGTAAGACAGAAAAGGTCATTACTAAAGAAGCTGGGTGTTCACAGAGTGCTGTATGCAACCATATTAATGGAAAGTTGAGTGGAAGGAAAAGGTGTGGTAGAAAAAGGTGCACAAGCAACCGTGATAACCGCAGCCTTGAAAGGATTGTTAAGAAAAGGCCATTTAAAAATTTGAGGGAGATTCACAAGGAGTGGACTGCTGCTGGAGTCATTGCTTCAAGAGCCACCACACACAGATGTATCCAGGACATGGGCTACAAGTGTCACATTCCTTGTGCCAGACCACTCATGATGAATAGACAACGCCAGAAGCGTCTTACCTGGGCCAAGGAGAAAAAGACCTGGACTGTTCTTCTGTTGTCCAAGGTGTTGTTTTCAGATGAAAGTACATTTTGCATTTCATTTGGAAATCAAGGTCCCAGAGTCTGGAGGAAGAGTGGAGAGGCACACAATCCAAGATGCTTGAGGTCTAGTGTGCAGTTTCCAAAATCAGTGATGGTTTGGGGAGCCATGTCATCTGCTGTGTTTTATCAAGACCAAAGTCAGCGCAGCCGTCTACCAGGAAATTTTAGAGCACTTCATGCTTCCCTCTGCCGACAAGCTTTGTAGAGATGGAGATTTCATTCTCCAGCAGGACTTGGCACCTGTCCACACTGCCAAAAATACTCATACCTGGTTTAAAAACAACAGAATCACTGTGCTTGATTGGCCAGCAAACTTGTCTGACCTTAACCCTATAGAGAATCTATGGGGCATTGTCAAGAGAAATATGAGAGACACCAGACCCAACTATGCAGACGAGCTGAAGGCTGCTATCAAAGCAACCTGGGCTTCCATAACACCTCAGCAGTGCCACAGGCTGATCACCTCCATGCCACGCCGCATTGATGCAGTAATTGATGCAAAAGGAGCCCCGACCAAGTATTGAGTGCATTTACTGAACATACATTTCAGTAGGCCAACATTTCAGATTTTAAAAACATTTTTCAAGCTGTTGTTATAAAGTATTCTAATTTACTGAGATAATGAGTTTTGTGTTTTCATTGGCTGTAAGCCATAGTCATCAACATTAACAGAAATAAACACTTGACATAGATTACTCTGTTTGTAATGACTCTATATAATATATGAATTTAGCTTTTTGTATTGAAGAATTGAAATAAATTAACTTTTTGATGATATTCTAATTTTGTAAGAAGCACCTGTATGTGTTCGGGCCAGCACTGGATGATTTACTGGAGAAAGTAACCAATAAAAAGAAGTCTCTCCCAGAGCTGAAAACCCTCAAAAGAAGACCATTTCATCCCTCACAAACACAAAATTCCTCATATAGAGGAAAAGGTAAATCAGGACGTTGGAGCAATCCCAAAGGCGGAATAGGGAAAAGAATATTTCAAAACCAATGTTCTGATAGGCAATAACGCCAAACAAGTGGGAGGCAGAATCTCAGGATTCTTAGAATAATAGCGGGAAATAACATCAAACCGCAAAATCTTAGACTGGGTCAGGACAGGAATAAAAATAGAATTTTCCTCCTTTCCCCCACTGAAACTGGAAGTAGCATTTCTCCTATCAGCACAATTTCAAATCATCCTAGAAACTTCAGCAAATGCTATCATCAGCAGTAACTGCTCCTGTGCCAAAAGCGGAACAGGACAAGGGCCATTACTCCCAATTATTTCTGGTGAAAAAAACAAACAGAACCCACCATGTTATCATCAACATGAAGTGACTGAATCAGTATATACTTTACCAGAAATTCAAAATGGAGTCTGTAAAATCCACAGTCCCATTAATCAGCAAAAACTTCATCATGGCTGCTGTAGACCTCAAAGACGCATACTATCATGTGCCTATCCATCCAGATTACCAGCGATATCTGAGGTTTGCAGTCACCCTAAACCAGTATGGGTGCCACTTTCAGTTCAAAGTCCTTCCCTTTGGCATTTCCTCAGCTCCCTGGACCTTTACCAAAATCATGGCGGGGGTGGTTGCATTTATCAGGAGGGAAAACATTTGCATCGTTCTTACTTGGATGATTTCCTCATCATGGCTCCTTCTGTTCCCGACTTCAAAAACCAACTCCAATCAGTCCTATATATCCAAAGATCCTTAGACTGGATCATAAATCTGGAAAAACAGATCTAATGCTGTTAACCCAAAAGGTCTTCTTAGGAATCCTCTTAGATTCTCAGAATCAAAGATCCCCACTACCAGTAACCAAGCAGTTAAATGTGAATCCGGGTACTAAAGAACCAAAGGACGGTGTTCATAAGATTCGCCATGTCGATCTTGGGATCAATGACAGCTTGCATTCAGGCAGTTCCCTGGGCCCAGGCTCATGTGAGAATCCTCCAGAACTTTATCCTCTCGCTGGGACAGAAATCCAGACACACTCAACACCAGAATCTCCCTTCCCCACCATGTAAAATATCTCTCAACTGTTGGCTCAACCCAGAAAATTTGATGAAGGGAATTTTTTGGGTTCAACAACCAATCTCTCAGCAAAAGAGGTTGGGGAGCAGTTACATCCTAGGGGGTTTTCCAAGGCATCTGGCCCAAGAAGATGGATGACCGTTCTTCAAATTTTAGGGTTAGCAGTGGAGGAAGCCCTGAGGGCAGCAGGTTCTATACGCTAGGGAACTCATGTCATCATTTATTCAGACAACATGACAACTATGGCTTATCTACGTCATCAGGGCAGTACAAAGTTCGGGAGCCTAAGAGAAGTCTCAGCAAGAATTTTCTTCCGGGCAGAAAATCATCTCCTGTCTCTATCAGCCCGTCATCTAAAAGTAACAGACAATATTCAGGCGAACTTCCTGAGCAGGACGGATGTAAATCTGGAGGAATGCAGCCTCAGTTCAAAGGTGTTCCAGCTAGTAACCAAGAAATGGGGTCAACCAGAGGTAGACCTGTTTGCGAGTTGGCAGAATACAAAAATGGATCAATATTTCTCCATAGATCCAAATGAGACTGATTCAAGGGTAGATGCCTTTTCTCACCCATGGAACTTCAGGTTGGCCTACGCATTCCCTCCAATTCCATTACTACCGAGAACATTGCAAAAAGTCAGAATAGACAAGGTCAGGACCATTCTCATCACCCCTCTATGGCCAAAGAGAAGCTGGTTTGGGGCTCTGAACTTTCTAAACTCAGAAGAACCTTTTACCCTGCCACCAGACCTTGACCTACTTCATCAGGGTCCAATATTTCATCCAGCTCCCCACAGCTTATGCTTGGCAGCCTGATTTCTGAAGCCATAATCCTGAAAGCTAAAGGTCTCTCAGATATCGTCATAAGTACCCTACAAAAAAGCAGGAAGCAGGTCAATAATGCAATCTACCTTAAAATATGGATCTTCTCTGCATGGTATGGATCTACTCCAATCAATCCATTTCATCCTGATATTGCCAGGATATTGGACTTTTTACAGCATGGACTATCAAAAGGATTAAAACCTAGTACCCTGAACGTCCAGATTTCTGCTCTGAGTTATTTCTTTGACCAATACCTTGCATACCACCAGTGGATAAATATGTTCATGACAGCAGCCTCTAGAATATGTCCAAGAAGGCCCAATGTGATTCCATTCTGGGACCTGAATATAGATCTGAAGTGACTGACTGTCATTCCCTTTGAACCTATGACCCAAATTCAAATGGACAAATTATCCTGGAAAGCAGCTCTATTAATAGCCATAACACCAGCAAGAAGAGTCGGTGAGATCCAGGCCCTATCCGTTAGGGAACATTATTTTAAAATCCTGACTGACAGAATAGTCCTCTGCCTAGACCCTTCTTTCCTTCCAAAAGGAAGGCAATAATATTTTTATATATCCCTGGAAATAATTCTTCCATCCTTTTGTCAAAATCCAAAGGACAATAAAGAATCAGAGTCCAATTCTTTAGATGTTGAAGAACCATCCTCTACTATCTAGAACAGACAGAACCTTGGAGGAAAGATCAAAACCTTTTTTGTCCAATACTGGGGCCCAAATAAAGGGAAGAAAGCCTCCAAGAGCTCTTTAGCAAACTTGATTAATAAGGCAATCACAGAAGCACATAAAAATCAAGACCTGCCTCCTCCTGAGTCACTAAAAGCTCACTCCACAACAGCCATGTCTGTCTCTTGGGCCGAAAGGGCCAGCGCTTCCATCAAACAGATCTGCAGAGCTGCTACCTGGTCCTTGGTCCATACTTTTACCAGGCATTACAGATTAGATTTAATGTCTGTGAAAGATTTAGCCACCGGCAGGAAAGTCCTCCAAGCTATAGTCCCTCCCTAACGTTATTCTTTGGTATTTCTCCTGTTGGTGCTGTCGTGGAGGGGATTAGAGAAAATAAAATTACACTTACCGGTAATTCGGTTTCTAAGACCCTCCACGACAGCACAGGTAATTCCCCCCCATATGATACTTTATTTTCATTTAAATTTCTTGGTGTTAATAAATAATTCAAGCATTCATACTGTGTGGTCCTTGGAAAAACACTGAGGATGGAGGGAGGGGGAGGGCTATTTAGCCTCTTGTGTTTCCTGTCCCTAATTAGGATGGGGATGCAACCTCCTGTTGGTGCTGTCGTGGAGGGTCTTAGAAATCGAATTACCGGTAAGAGTGATTCTATTTTCATTGCAGGCTTGTTCATATTATGCTGGCATGTCTTCTTTATACGATTATAAGCATGCTGACTGAAGTTACTCTCCAGTATTACTAGCTTATTTTTAGTACTGTGACCCACACACCACGCTCTTCAGTGGGGCATCACTGTGTATAGGTGGGTGTTACGTGGGAGTCAGATCTTACCATACCATTCTCATGCATTTGTCAATCTTCCAAGTGAGATTTTCTTTGATTTAAATGGATAGTTACAGTGCACCAGACTACTTTGTTGTGACTCTTGATATTTTTCAGCACCAGATTGATCAAGAATGATTAATGTTTTGTAATTTATTTAATATTTATATTCAATAAAGATCATTACATCCCATATTTTATGTAGTGATATAGTGCCTATTGCATGATGGGAAGATGTGCAATACTTGTTTTTAGTCTACCATGACGCTGATCTAAGGGGGATGATTTTTCTATATTGGTGGGATACAATCCAAAATCATTATGCGCTCCGGCGTAGAACTCATAACTATGGGCAGGCTCAGTCACGAGTACGAGTAGCGTGGCGGCAATCAGTTTATTTGGCATTTCAGTTTAAAGCACATTGCTTCCAGACATACACACTAGGGGATGGACATTATTGGACCCCTTGCTCATGAGAAATAGCGCAGGCACAGTACATTATTGTAGACAGACTTCATTCCATATATTCTATGACAATTCACCTCTAGGAATGGGAATGGGTCTCCTAGTCTGGGGAGTGGTTTTGGATGAAGTGGGACATTTAAACATAGACTGACTATTAGGCACACTATGCTGAACATCATCAATTATCATCAATGTATCAAGCCTCCTGATGAACCTGTTGGGGAATCCTGTTGAGGTGGATTATTGAAACATTCTCTGATGAGTACCTTCCCTTTCCTTTATATATACCTTGAGACATATCTGGTCCTATTTAATGTATCAGTGTATTTATATATATATTGTAATGCAGCGGCTTGCTGCATTACTAAAATGTCCAGGGGGTGTGTTCTGGCTGACCACGTACCTCCCCTTCAGGTGACTGATCACATGATTGTGACATCATAACAGTTCCTGTTCACACAGAAGGATATATAAATCCTGGTGGTTTTGAAACAGTGGAGAGGCAAGAGGCCTGGTCCCTGTGTCTGGGACACCATTAGCCTTGAGAGGCAAGAGGCCTGGTCCCTGTGTCTGGGACACCATTAGCCTTGGAAGGCAAGAAGCCTGATCCCTGTGTCTGGAACACCATTAGCCCTGGAAGGCTAATAGAGCTGATAGAAGCAGCTAAGACCCGTCAAAGGTAAAAACGGTGCTTTATAAGGACATTGTTGTTACCTTGCTGAAATCTGTATTTAAAGTCAAGCGGGCATAGCTGCCACTGAAAAGGCTCTAGAATATTACATGTGTAACATTCCTGCTAGCCACTGAGATGGACTTGTTATAAGCAGTTTATGATGTGTAATAAACTGCTAGTCTTCATATTACCGGAAAACGTTGCATGTGTGCTTTAATTCAGAGGTCCCCAACCTTTTTTGCACCAGGGACCGGCTTTAAGCAAGACCAGTTTTCCATGGCCCGGTGGGGGTGGGGGCGGGGCTTTGGTCATATGGGGGTGGGGTTATGGAGTGGTGGAGCTGTATGGGGAGGATGCTGGCGGGACCTCGGTGTACAGCGCTGCTAAGTAGCAGCATTGTACATTGAGCGTCAGTGTATACAGCGCTGCTGCTTAGCAGCGCTACACACTGAACACCGGTACCGGGAGCCGCGTCACTGAAGCCAGTCTGCTGCCCCAGCACGCCCCACATAACATGTTCTGCCGGGGGCGTGTCAGTGAGGAGAGCCTGCCGCCCCACCCCGTCAGGAACACACCATGCTGTGCAGGAGGGCCGCGTCACTAAGACCCGCTCCGTGACGTACAACAGGTACCATGCTGTGCTGTGGAGGGCTGCGTCACTAAGACCCGCCCGACGCCCCACCCCGTCCTGCATAATGTTCTCTGCCGGGAGCTGCGAGCTGTCACGGCTATGGCAGAAAACATTATAAATCCATAATATCTATTGTAAATTCTACAATAGCTCAGAAACCGGTGAATCGCTCCACACAGAATAGTGGCCCCCATATAAGGCTCCATACGGAATACTGGTCCCCATATAACGCCCATACGGAATACTGGCCCCCATATAACGCTTCATACGGAATACTGGCCCCCATATAAGGCCCCATACGGAATACTTGCCCCCAAATAAGGCCCCATACGGAATACTTGCCCCCATATAAGGCCCCATACGGAATACTTGCCCCCATATAAGGCCCCATACGGAATACTTGCCCCCATACGGAATACTGGCCCCCATATAAGGCCCCATACGGAATACTGGCCCCCATATAAGGCCCCATACGGAATACTGGCCCCCATATAAGGCTCCATACAGAATACTGGCCCCCATATAAGGCTCCATACAGAATACTGGCCCCCATATAACGCTCCATACAGGATACTGGCCCCCATATAACGCTCCATACAGGATACCGGTCCCCATATAATGCTGCATGCAGGCTGTTACCCCCCACATAATGCCCCATACAGGCTGTCCCCCCCTTATAATGCTCCATGCAGGCTGTTACCCCCCACATAATGCCCCATACAGGCCCCTCCCTTTTAATGCTCCATGCAGGCTGTTACCCCCACATAATGCCCCATACAGGCTGCCCCCCCCTTATAATGCTCCATGCAGGCTGTTCCCCCCCACATAATGCCCCATACAGGCCCCCCCTTTTAATGCTCCATGCAGGCTGTTACCCCCCACATAATGCCCCATACAGGCTGCCCCCCCTCTTTATAATGCCCCATGCAGGCTGTCACCCCTCCTCTTTATACTGCCCCATGCAGGCTGTCACCCCTCCTCTTTATACTGCCCCATGCAGGCTGTCACCTCCCCTCTTTATAATGCCCCATGCAGGCTGTCACCCCTCCTCTTTATAATGCTCCATGCAGGCTGTCACCCCTCCTCTTTATACTGCCCCATGCAGGCTGTCACCCCTCCTCTTTATACTGCCCCATGCAGGCTGTCACCCCCCCTCTTTATAATGCCCCATGCAGGCTGTCACCCCTCCTCTTTATAATGCTCCATGCAGGCTGTCACCCCTCCTCTTTATACTGCCCCATGCAGGCTGTCACCCCTCCTCTTTATACTGCCCCATGCAGGCTGTCACCCCTCCTCTTTATAATGCCCCATGCAGGATGTCCCCCCCTCTCTTTATAATGCCTCGTGCAGGCTGTTCCCCACCTTATAATGCCCCATGCAGGCTGGTCCCCACCTTATAATGCCCCATGCAGGCTGTCACCCCTTCTCATTATAATGCCCCAAGCAGGAATCCCCCCCTCTTTATAATGCCCCATGCAGGCTGGTCCCCACCTTATAGTGCCCCATGCAGGCTGTCACCCCTCCTCATTATAATGCCCCAAGCAGGAATCCCCCCCTCTTTATAATGCCCCATGCAGGCTGTTCCCCACCTTATAATGCCCCATGCAGGCTGTCACCCCTCCTCTTTATAATGCCCCATGCAGGCTGTCACCCCTCCTCTTTATACTGCCCCATGCAGGCTGTCACCCCTCCTCTTTATAATGCCCCATGCAGGATGTCCCCCCCTCTCTTTATAATGCCCCGTGAAGGCTGTTCCCCACCTTATAATGCCCCATGCAGGCTTGTCCCCACCTTATAATGCCCCATGCAGGCTTGTCCCCACCTTATAATGCCCCATGCAGGCTGTCACCCCTCCTCATTATAATGCCCCAAGCAGGAATCCCCCCCTCTTTATAATGCCCCATGCAGGCTGTCACCCCTCCTCTTTATAATGCCCCATGCAGGATGCCCCCCCTCCCCTCTTTATAATGCCCCATGCCTCCATACATTAAAAAAAAAAAAAAAATCAAATACTCACCTCCCTTCTCCTCACCTGCTACCTGCTGCCCGCTGCCTGCTGCTCGGCTCCGAACTCCAGCGTTGTCGTTGTCTTCCCGCTCAGCGCTCCCTGTGACGGCTCAGGGGAGGGCGCGGTGTAAAGACGTCACCGCGCCCTCTGACCTGAGACGTCACAGGGAGCGCAGAGCAGGAAGACAGCTGATCTGCGGAGGCACGGGGAGAGTTAAGTATCGGGCTGCCGGGGCCCTGAGCAAGCGGCGGAGAAGGGCGGGCGCTGACACCGCTCTCCTCCGCCCATAGCTCAGCGGGGTGCGCGACCGCCAGTGGGCCCCTCTGCCTGCTCAGAGCCCCGGCATTTGCCCGGGTGCTGACGCCGGCCCTGGTCAGCGGCGCCGCGGACCGGCTGAAAAACCCCAACGGCCCGGTCCTGGTCCGCGGACCGGCGGTTGGGGACCTCTGCTTTAATTGACCCAGTGAAGTGAGTGCCCCTCAACATATTCATTAGCGCTACCTTACAATTGGTTGGAGAAAGCGGGCAACTGCAGCTTGGTTGCAAGGGGTAACGGCACAGGACAACGAATGTGGATGCAAGCATCTGGCTGTGACTCGGCGGGGCCACGAAGATTAAAGCATCTGGCTGTAACTCGGCGGGGTTATGAAAATTGTCGTCGCACTCAAACCTGGTTTGCTGTGGCTTGGTAGGGCCACGAAAATTTTTCCGGGGAGAGTGGTGTGAATTGTCTAGTGTGAACAACGTACCGCGATGGCTATGAATGGAGCAGTATCCCCAGATGGAATGGAGAAGTGGTTGGATGACCGGCTGCAGGCGTTCTGCAGCAAAATGGAGTGTCCTGAAGAGGTGCAGGAGCTGATAAAGATGGCTGTTAAGGGAGCAGCAAATGAGACTGAAGCTATTGAGCGATTAAAGTGCCAGTTAAAATCGCAGCAGCAGGCATTTGAGAAACGACTACAGGACTCGCAGCAGGTATTTGAGAAACGACAACAGGTCGTGGTACAGGAAGGGCAGGAGTTGTTGGCCCTTTACAGAATGGCGGCAGGGGACCATTCCTTGAGTTCTCCTGTGGCGCCGGTACTATCCCAGAGTGCCCAGGGAGCTAGTAAGATATGTTGTGAACTAGGTCCTAAGACTAATGCGTTTTTTTTTTTTTAAAGTACCCCCTATAGGTGTGGTTGTCCAAAAGGGGGCCACGAAGATTAAAGCATCTGGCTGTAACTCGGTGGGGTTATGAAAATTGTCGTCGCACTCAAACCTGGTTTGCTGTGGCTTGGCGGGGCCACGAAGATTAAAGCATCTGGCTGTAACTCGGCGGGGTTACGAAAATTGTCGTCTCACTCAAATATATATATAATCAGGGTTAACTAGG
The DNA here is from genome assembly GCF_046119375.1 of Phyllobates terribilis. Taxonomy (NCBI): domain Eukaryota; kingdom Metazoa; phylum Chordata; class Amphibia; order Anura; family Dendrobatidae; genus Phyllobates; species Phyllobates terribilis. The sequence goes on from NW_027362765.1 coordinate 62,809,605, forward strand.
GTTTCTGAGGGACAGCCACCGGTGAGTAGAGGCGCCATTGTCATTCCTTAGGGTGCCAACCTTCGCGGCTAGGCAGTATCAGCTCTGTTTCGGTACTGGGTTGAGTCAGGTACTGACTGTATCAATTAATCAGCAGTATCTTTGTTTACATCTGTTTAAATATATCCACAAGTCATTCAGCTTGTATTTTTTCTAGTTTTAAGGATCTGTATATCGTTAGTCCAGTTTTTAATGCATATATTTAATAAAGGTTTAACATTTTATTTTGAAGGGTGGGGGTTCCCACAGTAATGCCCCCTACACACACAATTTGGTACCGTCCACACCACCGACTATCCCATGGCTAATTAATAAATACTCCGCCCCATTCTTGGTACAGATACTAATGAACCCAGGACCTATGAGGTATTTACCACACGACAGTTGGATAGGCAGGGGCATATAGAATGGTAGAGTTGGATGGTACCTCCTGGGTCATCTGGTCCATCCCCCTGCTCAGTGCAGGACTCACTAAATCATCTCAGACAGATATCTGTCTAGCCTTTGTTTGAAGACTTCCATTGAAGGAGAGCTCCCCACCTCTCGTTGTCAGCATGTTCCACTCGTTAATCACCCTCACTATCAAAAAGTTTTTTTTCTAATAGCTAATCTGTATCTTCTCCCATTCAATTTCATCCCATTGCTTATAGTCTTTCTTTGTGCAAATGAGAAGAAAGCTGATCCCTCTATAGCGTGACAGCCCTTCATATATTTGTAGAGCGCTATTAAGTCTCCTCTCAGTCTTCTCTTTTGCAAGCTAAACATTCACAAATCCTCTAACCGTTCCTCATAGGACATTGTTTGCAGATCGGTCACCATTCTGGTCGCTCTTCTCTGAACTTGCTCCGGCTTCTTTATGTCTTTTGTAAAATTAGGTGCTTAAAACTGGATACAGTATTCCAGATGAGGTCTTACCAAAGAGAAGAGGGGGATAATTACTTCATGTAATCTAGACTGTATGCTTCTGTTAATGCAACCCAGAACTGTGTTTGCCTTTTTTGCTGCTGCATCACACTGTTGACTCATGTTCAGTCTATGATCTATTAGTATACCCAAGTCTTTTTCACATGTACTGTTGCTTAGCTCTATTCCTCCCATTTTGTATATGTTTTTTTCATTTTTCTTGCCCAGATATAGGACTTTGCATTTCTCCCTGTTAAAAAACATTGTGTTAGTTACTGCCCACAGTTCCAGTTTGTTTCTATCTTTTTGAATCCCCTCTCTCTTCTCTAGTATTAGCTATCCCTCCTAGCTTTGTGTCATCAGTAGATTTAATCAGTTTACCCTCAATTCCTTCATCTAAATCATTGAAAAAGATGTTGAGGCATCAGACAGTACGTTCTGAATTAAGCAAAGATATAGGCAGTGGGAATCTGGATTCCAGGCAGGAAGCATAGCGGAGACAAAGAGCAGGGTGAAATCCTTAGCTCAGGCCAGGAGGCCTACTTAAATGGTAAGGAACTTTTCCCTGGAGGGCAGAAGGCCTTATTAAAAGGGGATTAAGTTAAGGAAGGATTCCTTATCTTAGACTAACAGGATTTAAGCAAACAATTCTTTAGGCTATGTGCCCACGAAGCAGAAATGCTGCATATTTTTTACGCTTCTCCCTGGCAGGAAAAACGCATGGGGATTTTACATGCATTTTTCCCGCCAGGTAGAAGCGTTTGTCAAGCGTTTTTGCATGCATTTCTGCATGCGGGTTATCAAGCGCTTTTCCAAGAGATTTTAGCATCACTTGGAAAAGTGCTTGACAACTTGGTCACACTATATAAATCCATGCAGCCGGCATGGATTTATATAGTGTGACCAAGTAATAGTTAAAAAAAAAGAATGAGAATGGTAAAAAATAAAGATTATACTCACCTTCTGATGTCCCCCGGTCTCCTTCTCCGCTCCGCCCGGACTCCCCGGTGTCTCGCGGTGGTGTGAAGGACCTGCGATAACATCATTGAGTCATGTGACAGGTCACGCGACCTCCGACGTCAGCGGTCGCGTGACCTGTCACATGACTCAATGACGTCATGTCAGGTCCTCACACCACCGCTAGCCGCCCAACACATCGCACGCATCAGTGAGGAGGCCGGGGGACATCCGAAGGGGAGTATAATCTTTGTTTTTTATATTAAATTCTTTTTTTTTTACAGTTTCTATGGTACCTAGGTCTGGATGAGAGTCTCCTCTTCTCCAGACCTGGGTACCATCCGCTCATTGAACCGTGTGATATCCGCATGTGCAGATGCAGTGATGCGGATGTCACACGGTCCAATGCAAGTCAATGGCGGCGATTACGCTGCGTGTCCGCAAAATTAATGGACATGTTGCGTATTGTTCCGCAATGATAATGCGCAGCGGAAATTTCCGCAGCATGTGCACAGCGGATTATCATTGGGGACCATGGGGCACTTATTACCAAGCATTTTTTAAGCGTTTTCGCTGCAGAAATTCCGCAGCAGAAACGCTTGAAAAACACATAGTGGGCACGCAGCTTTATGCTAGAGAGGAAGCTATGGTGCCACCAAACTGGCACACAAGTCTCCTATGGAGAGCTGAAGATGCTGTGCCGCAGCAAGGAGTGTGTGGTCATCCTGGAATGGACTTTGAGGCTATGTGCCCACGATCCAGAGCTGCCTGTGGCCCTAACGCTGCACAACAGCCGAGTGGCTTCCTCCCTCATTTATGCAAATGTGTGGCCACAATTTTTTTTTTTTAACATGCTGACTTTCCTCATTGATGTTAATCTATGGGGAAAATCCACAAGAGAAATTGACATGTTGCGGGTCTGAAAGACGCACCGCATGTCAGTTTCCGCGGGTGATCCCCAGCTGCACAGAGGCGCATAGTGAACATGGGATTTCTAGAAATCCAATCCACTATGCCTCTGGCCCTCCCTAATAGACTTTCATACATTGCAGGCCCAGGCACCATTATTAGGCATTTAAGTATCATAGTAACTAGGCAGCCCTATACTATCGAGTACTTGGTGGAGGAGGGGTATTCAGCCGAGCTCTGTCAAACCTTCTCAGATGACTGGTTGTGGTCATGCTCTACCGTTTCACTGACCATTTGGTATGTATAAAATTTCCCTAGACCCCTGATTTTCCACAATCTCTATGAATTTTTTCCATTATATAATAACTCTTTCACTATAGGATATCCAATATTCACTATTCGCAGCAAATCCCGACCATATACACTGTGTTCCAAATTATTATGCAAATAATATTTTCTCAGATTTTCCCAAATTACCTATATGAATTGCAGTCATTGTAATTTTCCAGTCAAATAACTATTAGAGTACAATTGAAAGGTTTTTGTACAAACTGCCTATGATAACAGTATATTTTTTAAAAAATAAAAAACTCAAACTGCACTCAAAATGCATGTTCCAAATTATTATGCACAGCAGAGTTTTCAACCTTTTCATTTTAATAAAGAACAAAAAAATGGTCATTTTTGAAATTATAAGCATTAGCAGGTTGTTAGAAACTGAAATCAAACAGTTTTCAACTCAAAACTTTATTCTAGGTGATGTTACATTTGCACATAGGACCCCTTGTTCGAAAGGAGCTTCTGAACTCTCTCGTCCATTGAATTTGTCAGGTTTTGGGCGCCGAAGCCCGCGCTGAACAGGGGGTGACAGCCTGGTGCATACTATTACGCCCCTGGCTGTAAAGGGGCTAATATCTGCTTTTTTTCTGGTGTTTCTATTGTAATATAGGAAAGCCTAAGGCCAGAAATAAACCCCATAAAACACTGTACGTGGAGACTTTGGTATCAAATCATTTCTGCCCGCGGTGTTTGTGCAAAGAAAAAAGCTTTTATAAATGCCTTAAACTTCTGTGTGTGAATCAGATATGAGATCTAACGTGATAGAAGATTACAGTCCGGGGAAGATGGGAAACATTCATATAGACGACCGGAGGTGATGTAGTCAGTGACGACTCTGGCCAAATATGTTTCTAGAGCTGTAGTAGAAGATGAAGATGTCGCTTTCACCAAGAAGTAGTTATTTCTCAAGTCTCATCTAATGAATATCTCCTGCAGTATTGCTAATGCCAATTCCAGAGTCGATAAATGAGATGAGAATTAGCATTATGGAAGATGAGTCTATGAGAAAAGTATTCAGCTGCAGACTCCAAGGAAGAAACTGCTTGTTGTCTGTGGCCTAAAATATAGTAGATGTAAAGAAGAAAACTAAATACTGTAAAATAATAAATCTCCTCATATGTTTCCCTTATTATCTCCAGTAATTGTATTATTACACAGGATTTTTATGATGTTACATCGGCTCAGCTTCCTATTCAGATCTCTACAATATCGGATCCTCTCAGTGAAGATCTTCTAGATAAGAGAATTTTCCTGATTTACTCATCAAAGATGGATATGGACAGAGACAAGATGGCAGAGAAAATATTACACCTCACCCTAGAGATCCTCTTCCGTCTTACTGGAGAGGTGAGAGATTCTGATGACGTCACATTACATCTTTCTTATCTATGGGAATAACAGATGGACAGAACTGGAGAGGTGAGGACTCTGGAAATGTCTGTAGTGAGATTTATTAATGTGTCTCTCCATAACCAGGATTACACAGTAGTGAAGAAGACTTCTAGTGAGCACTGTCAGGCCCCTGTGTATGAGGGATGGGGAAGACCCCTGAGCCCAATCACGGAGCCTCCACCTCACCCCCTGATACATGAGGACATCAATGACCAGAAGATCCTAGAACTCACCTACAAGATGATTGAGCTGCTGACTGGAGAGGTGACACTGCTGGGAATGCTGGGACATTATACAGTAATGCTATGAAGGGATCGGGAGGATGACAGTATCCTTGTATCTTTCAGGTTCCTATAAGGTGTCAGGATGTCGCTGTCTATTTCTCCATGGAGGAGTGGGAGTTTTTAGAAGGACACAAAGATCTGTACAAGGACGTCATGATGGAGGTTCCCCAGCCCCTCACATCACCAGGTAATAGACAGGACTAAATACACACGGCCTATAATTATCTGTATGTAAAGAATGAATTCACTCCCTGTATGTGTTTTCTCCAGATCTATCCAGTAAGAGGACAACACCAGAGAGATGTCCCCGTCCTCTTCTTCCACAGGACTGTAAACAAGAAGATCCCAATGTTCCTCAGGATTATCAGGTAGATGGAGAGAAGGTGTCATGAGATCTCCCCTATGATGTGTAGATGGCTGTGAAGGTCTTGTGTTCAGTGTTGTTTTATCCACCAGTATTATATGTTTTATACTTGTGTAATGAGAACGGTGGAGATGGCAGGATTAGAGCTGATCATACATGTGACTTCTCCATCTGTCAGTGACTTTTACAATATTTCTTTCAGGGTGAAGATCTGACCTATATTAATACTACAGAGATATATGGTGATGACTGGTGTAAAGAGGAGATTGCTACATTTGGCTACCCAGGTGAGTAGTAACCACTAAATGCAGAGAAGTCACAGATTCTTCTCGGTCACCGGCTGTGGCTGCTTTATCGCTGGTGTAGTCTGGCCGTATCACAATTTTGCCTCTTGACCACAACATTCTCCTCCTCCCAGAACTGTTCAAATAAGTTTGAATATTGAAAGCCCTTTTCTATAGAGCTTACAACTTGGATGATCCACCTAGCCCCTGGAATTAGAAGACGCTGATCATTACCTGCCCAGATCTGTAAACTACAAAGTAAAATGACAGCGTACGTAGAATGTGCTGACAAGTTAGAAAATCACTTGAAGAAAACTATTATGATGGGTCTGTAAAAGAAAGCGGAGGGCAATGATGCTGTTGTCCTCCAAGATCCCTGATATCTTATTGGATGAATCTACCTTCTCTCCTTTCTGTGCTGCTGAATATGATCATATGATCACATTTTATGGTCGACAATATTAAATGTGCAGTGAGGGCCAAGTGTGAATTTCTGTACAATAACAACAGTTTCCCTTTATCCTGACTTTTCAATTTCTTTTAAAACCAACTAACTTCAAACAGGATTGTGATAAACTATAGAAAAAAAATTACACCTGTGCCATGATATATCTCTAAGCTGTGTGTGGCTGATGGCTGTAATATACATTTATTCAAATCTACAGGACATGTGTTGGCATGGCTCGAACCCTGGTTTAATGGATTCACTCCACGTCCTAAATTCCATTAAGTTTTCGATCCTAAGGAATTCAGATTACTGCACAATCACTCCTGAAATGGGAGCACTAATACTTTCTCTAATCTTCTGGTCAGGACTCATAGTATTTCCAATGATCTACCATAAATGAATGAAACTCCGGTTTAGTGTTGGAGTTCTCCACCCAAACATATGTTGTTATTGAGGATGTAACATGTTTTTTATTCTATATCTTTTTTTAAAGGTTTATTATGTATGATGGTTTGATTGTGGTGGAATCGGCCAGCTTCACTTATGTGAGTCTGTATTGCTCTGATAGTCTTTAAAAAAAAGGTCTCCATTGCCTCTTCCAGATGCCCGAGATCTAAATGTAAGACACCTCAGCTCCGCACTATTATAAAATATTAGACATTTAATGAGAATATTTCTTCAAGAAATTAATCCAACAGAAAATATTGTGCCTTACGATAGTATAGATTGCCAAGAGCCACCAAGCCCCATACTCTAATTACCCCTGAGAGGTTTCACCACTATTTACTCTTTCTATAGTGATGAAGACTGTTGAGTTTGATCATTTCACTAGATGTGTTATTGTCTATACTCACAGTTTTTGACTAAAGTAGCTAGTGTCCAAAATAGGGATTGCCTTGCCCATCACCCTTTAACCCCTCTACATGGATCTGGACTTAAACAGAGACCTCTAGGCTTGGGCCATGGTGTTACCTGCTGTTTTGTGGTGTGAGATGGCAAGAAGAATAGTCAGGTAGCTGAGTCAGAGCCAGGAGGGCACAGAAAATACAAAATCAGAAGACACATGAGTAGTCAGTAAATGGGCCAGGGTCACAACAGGAAACAAATACACAAGCCGGGAGCTGAGTGCAGAGGACTGAACCAGAGGAGAACAAGGCTGTATCTGGCAGCTTCCGGCAATATGCTTTGACCTTTAGTAGGGTACGGTGCTTTCCAATTGGCTGAAGTAGGGAACAGATTACAGCAGCTAGACAACACACACACTTGACGCGCCCCCAGGGCCGTGGGGTACTCGGCAGCCGGGCCTCTGGACACCGGTTAGCGGGGAATATCACGGTGGCTGGCTCATTCCGTGACCCAGGGCGGTCAGTGCAAAAAGGGGTTATTTTTAGAAAGTTTTTTGACGCCACCTGTGGTGTCTGGTGAGGATCACCAGCGCTGCAACAGTCCTCTGAGGCAGATGTTAGGGCAGCTTGTGATGGGACGGCTCCCCACAGGTGGAGCAGGCCTCAGGGCAGTGTAAGTGAATGGTGGTTGCACTGGCCGTTGTAGTGGACGAAATAATTGGACAGAGGCGGTGCAGTGCAGTCATCCGTGTCTTTACTCACAGTTCTTAAGGCAGTCCTCAGGTGCACAGTACAGGTTAAGGGCTCCCGCGTCGCGCTGCGTTCACCAGGCAGGGGTTCAATCCTTCCTCAGGCTACTTGGGAATACCTGGCAGAACCCCACTTTCTCGTGTTCCTATTTTGACTGTCTTCACACTGGTCTTTCTCCGTCCTGCTCTGCGCTGCCCACTCTCAGTCCTGTTCAGGTACTTGGAAGTCCCTCCTGTCCGTCGGAGTTACACAGTCTTGCTTGACCCTCAGGGGACTAGAATGCGGCTGCGATCCCTCTGTCTTCTGACAGATGCGGGGCGTGTGGGTGCCGTCCTGCACGCGCCGTACCCCCTGGGATCCTTTCTTAGAATGGAGCCTACTCCCTGCTCCCCACCTGGGCCTCCTGACTTGGCCCTACTTGTGGAGCAGATCTCCTAATGAGACTCTGCTCCCGGACTGTTCTTCTGAACTGTCCCGAGCTGTTCTTCTGAACGTCTCCCTAGAACTGAACCTGCCATCCTAAGATGGCTTCCCTATTTATACTCCTACCAAAGTGCTCCCTCTAACTACTTCCTCCACTCACACCCACTACTGTTTCCCCCTACCTTTGGGTTCCCCCCCACTCCAGCCAGGGTCAGGGCTCAGCAGCTGCGCTCTGCTTGTTGCCCTTCCAGCCGGCCTGGAGCAGTGTAGTGTTTAATGCAGGTGTTTGGGGTTCCGTGCAGCACTCCCTCCTTACCTGAGAGAAGGGAGACACCACACCTCTGGGTGAGGTGCAGTACCTCTGTGGCGACTGAACCCTCAGGGGCGCCACACACCCATACTGCCAGACTGGGTGGTACTACAGGTCCCAGGCACCTTAATCTTAGTGCCTGGACAGAGCCTGCACTGCCCAGAGCTTCTGGTTCAGACGACTCCTCCTTCACTAGCGCTGCCTGCTGCTTGAATAAGGCGGCACCTGGTGACAGAAGCAGACGTCACAGGAGCAGATCCCAGAGGAGATGGGACACCCCATTTGCAGAAGCTTTAATATAACAAAATGGCAGAAAACCAGAGCAGTAGAAATCCCCATAAAGTGACTCCACTTTGGAAATTATAACCCTCAATGATTGAATCTTTTGAAGTAGTAACAATTTTGACTCCACAGCCACTTTCTGGAAATTAGCATGCAGTGGATGTTGGAGAGTGCAAATTACAAATATGTCATTTTATTACTCCAGCCGGAGAAAGTAAGAAAAAGGCTCGGCACTGGTACATGTTCGGAGATATCTGAATGCCCAACAAACCCATGGAAAAATTCTGAATATATATTTCTCAATGTTAGAAGATAAATAGAACAGCAGCACTCACCAACCATATCCATAGGCTAAAAGTCCTTTGTTTCATGTTGAATTGGACATCAGGTACAACGGTGTTTCATAAAAGCAGGGGAGAGACAGGTGGACCTTTTAGACATTCTCTTTCTCTTTAAATTGAATTCATTTCTAATACTACTAGATAGTCATGATTTCTGGATGAATTTTATATGGTTTTATTTAATTGTATAAACTTGTGATCCGATTTTTACTTTCCAGTAGCTGTTTCTTCCTTCTTTCAATAATTAAACAAACAGCCTGTCTTAAGAAATTTTTAAACACCGAGTCCCATTCAGATAAAGGAGTAGGATCACCTATATCTCCAGATAATGATTTGTAGACTGACAGCCCTTTTGGTATACTGTCATAGGCTAAAAAGCATTCTAATGTTGCAAATTCCCAAAGGTCGTGCTTCTCCTTTAATAATAGTTGTTCTAGTGTCTTTAATGACTCTTTGATAATATTCACACTCTCAGTGTTAAAATTAGGTGGAATTTATTGGTAAGATGTACAAAAGAATTTTTGAATATTTTGTATGCGATCCTTCCTATCAGTCCATAAGTCTCCCATTTTGGTAAACGGAAGATAGTGCCTCAACTGCCTACTCGTAAGTGGTTGATTAATTTATTATAAGATAAAAAAGATAAAAAAGTGGTACTAGGGTGTATATGGATGGACCAGCTGCAAATAAGACAACAACCACAAAGTTGACAATAAATACTGTATCAATATATTATTTGCACTTCGGCCAGTACAAAAATAGAACTAGATTGCTAAAATTATATTTATTAGTTGATGGTTAACCTAAAGAAAACCTAGCTAGTAATAAAACAATGGACAACACGGCTAAAATAAGGAAGATTTTTTTTTTAGGCAAACAGGGCAGAGTAGTTGTAAGGTCAAGAATTAGGCACTCCCTAGATCAGGGATGTCAAACTTAAACACACAGAGGGCCAAAATCAAAAACTTGGACAACGTCTCGGGCCAACCAGTATATAGAATGATGGGCCCCGCATAGTCCTCCGCAGAGAATAATGGGCCCCGCATAGTCCTCCGCACAGAATAATGGGCCCCACATAGTCCTCCGCACAGAATAATGGGCCCCACATAGATGTGGTGGTTCTCGTGTCACGGGCCAAATATAACCACCAAGCGGGCCAGATTTAGGCATGCGGCCCCTGAGGTTGCTTACTGCCGCCCGCAGGCACCGGAACCCCCGTAATAATTGCGACCTGGTCCTGAGGGCTGCCGAATGTCAGTGATTCTTTTCAGTTGAATGATCTACAAGTTAGGGACCAACATGGGCCATTACTACAAAATGGGGACCAGGATGGGCACATTACTACAAGATGGGGACCAGGATGGGCACATTACTACAAGATGAGGACCAGGATAGGCACATTACTACAAGATGGGGACCGGGATGGGAGCATTACTACAAGATGGGGACCGGGATGGGAACATTACTACAAGATGGGGACCGGGATGGGCACATTACTACAAGATGGGGACCGGGATGGGCACATTACTACAAGATGGGGATCGGGATGGGCACATTACTTCAAGATGGGGACTGGGATGGGCACATTACTACAAGATGGGGACCGGACTGGGCACATTACTACAAGATGGGGACCGGGATGGGCACATTGCTACAAGATGGAGACCGGGATGGAGGACATTATCACAAGATGTGGACCAGGATGGGCACTTAACTACAAGATGGGGACCGGAATGGAGGACATTATCACAAGATGCGGACAAGGATGGGGACATTACCACGAGATGGGGAAACTACTACAAGATGGGGACATTACTATAAGAAGTTGGTCAGAATTACTATATGGTGCAAATTGTAAGAAAAAAAATCACTGTATGTGGCCAATTAGGGCACACAAAAATGAAATAAAAATTGTAAAAACTGTAAACTTGTAAAAACTATAAAACTGTACCATAGCTCATAAAATGAATGTCATGTAAAAGAATAAAATAAAAAAGCCAAAAATATTCAAAAAATTATCCAAAAATGTATAGAAAAAAACAATATGATATCATTAAAAATGTCTTATCATCCTGCAAAGAATGCGGCCCTTCAAATTCACATTTTTTTTATATGTGCGGCCCATATAGTTTGCCGAGTTTGAGACCCCTGCCCTAGGTGGTCAAGGTGCTAGTGCATATAGTGAATGGAAAAAAGTAGCAGTGAGCAGGATCTTTTTAAGCCCTAGCAGTCTGCGATCCTCTTACTATAGACCAGTGATATGGAATAAAGTGCAGCCATATGGTAACATGAATAAGGCTGAAAATTCTATAGCTGGGATAGATGTATTGTGCAGACGGAAAGGATAGAAACAGTGCCGCTGAGAATAGTAGATATCAGCTGCCGCTGTGTTTAGTCCTGAATGTCAATTGCAGATGTCATATAGTGCAGTAAATAAGCACAATAGATCGGGTACTGGACACACTTTATGCCTTTGATTTGTTGTATCCAGAGAGTCCAGTCTTATTAATCTTCAAGTGTTAGAGGCAAAAGATACAAACTAATGTACCTCGTTCTGGCGGCAGGTTACCTTCAGATGCAGGTACTTGATTCAAGAGGATGCCATGTGCTGGAGTGATGTCCTGGCTGGCAGCATTCGCTCAGTAAAGCTCCTTCGGTGCTCAGCGTACATACGCTGGTTTGCAGATAGGACCTGCGTGACGTCACACAACACGTGGTCTTGGTGAGACCACTTTGAAAAATTTCTCACAGTGTTGCGCTAAGCTCAGTGAGTTCACCGCAGTTCACTGAACTCACTAAACTCAGTGCAGGATTGTGATGAATTTCTCACGGTGAACTGCGGTGAACTCACTGACCCCAGCACTAGAACCGTGAGAAGCGGTGATCTCACTGAAGTCACCACATTTCATGGGCCCGCTCTCGCTGCAGCGAGTCATTCTCCCCGGTTCTTCAGCATGAGCGGTCGCATCATGCCACTGTTCATGCTCAAGAGCACATGTCGCACAGATGGATTATGGCGTGGGATACTATGGATTCTGTAAACTTCTGACAGGTGAGGGATATGGTTGTTTTTTTTATTTTTGATTTTTTTTACAGGGGATAATGGCTATGGGGATTAAGTGTTAGATGAGTATACATTTGCTTTTTTACTATTGCTTTATATTGCAGGGGACTTTGACTTCAATTGATTAGGTGTTAGGTGAGTATAACTGACTTTTTTATTTTTAAAATAAATATGTTAATAAACAGGGTGTGGACTTTTATTTCTAATAAAGGATTATTTTCAGGCTGTGTGTTTATTTCAAAACTTACTATGGGATTAGTAATGGGGGCATCTTATAGCTGCCTCTCCATTGCTAACCCCTGGTCTTCATGTCAGCTGCCAATGCAAGGCTGACATGAACCCCAACCCTATTACCCCACTTGCCACCTCACCAGGGCAAGTGAGAAGAGGGAGGCTAAGCGCCAAAATCTTATTGTTGCGCTATTTCTGGATCCGCTGAAGACCTATATTATTATCCTCGGAGGGACCAGTATCCATGGACCCTTCCCTGGCAATTAATATCAGCTCACAGTTGTCTGCTTAGCTTTTGCTGGTTAGATTTTATAGGGGGATCCTATGTCAATTTTTTTGAGGGGTTCCCCTGTAATCAAGCCAGTAAATGCTAATCAAACAGCTGTGGGCGGTCAATAATAGCCAGGGAATATTTGGCCCCTTCCCTTGGCTACTAATATCAGCCTCCAGTGGTCAGTTTTCCCTCTGCTGGTTATGAAAATGACACAGGAGCCTACGCCATTTTTTTAATTTAATTCTTCATTTTACACTGGATATATTCAGCAGGGGCTGAATACAACTCCCATCATTGTCAACTCCTATTATTGACACGGAACAATGATGAGAGTTGCCTTTAGCAGCCAGTACCTGGGATCAGCGCAAACTGTACTGCTCTTTCCAGGCAACGGTACATGTCATACGTACAGCACACGGATGTGTCACACGGATGCCACACAGATGTCACATACGGACATATGGACGGCACACGGACCAAGGCTCTCACCAATACTGTTTTATCCTGTACAGGAGGAATCACCAGGATGTGTGAAGGAGGTCTAAGAAGGTATATCCTTCAGCTGAGGCCTCAGAAGCCAATCTATGTATTGTGATCGTGGCTCTGTTAGTGAACCTATGCCCACCACAATTGGGCGGCCTGGAGGGGCTGTCAAAGATTTGTGGACTTTTGGAATAAAATACCAGTTGGCTTTATTGGAGTTCATAGGAAGAAGTTTTCAGGCTGTTTTTTTTAGAAATTGTGCCCAGCTCTACAAAATGACGCAGAAAAGATTGAAATTTATTTTTAAACTTGAAATTCATATTATATGGTAATTCACTATAGGTCACGGTATTTGTCAATTGTCTGAGGGCCTCTGAGACATGGCAGTCTCTAGCTAACTATATTTCCCCCTTTGTCCGCTTGTTGTATAGCAATGTATTTTTTATTTTTTTTTCAAACATCATTTTTATTAGGATTTTCAGAAAAGATAAAAACATATAAAGACATATGAACAATGCCAAAATGAACATTAATCAGGAGCCCGTACGCTCATCAGGCACAATGTATAATCAATTAATTGTGATTAGCTGACACAACAAATAAATAAAGATTAAGTATTAACTTACAGTCATCATTGTCAACAAAATGAATTAAGTAAATATAAATAATTTGTACTGATTATCTCCCATGTTTTAGTTTACACGTAATAGTCCTAAGTTGTTATTTAGATCCTCTAGAATATACCATTCTGTAGAAGTAAATGGTTCGACAATTTTTTTTTTTTCAGTTAGAGAGCAACACTTACAATTAGTGTTGAGCGAGCACTAAAATGCTCGGGTGCTCGAAGCTCGGGCCGAGCTCGCCGTGATACTCGGATGCTCGACCCGAGCAACGAGCCCAATGTTAGTCTATGGGAGACCCGAGCATTTTTGTGGCGGCTCCCCCGGCAGTCTGTAGAAAGCCTAAAAAGTGCCCAAATCGATAGTGACAGTGCTCAAAAGACATGGGGACAGCATGGGCATCGCCCCAGGAAGCATTTCTGACCCCCAGGTCACTGCTGTCAACAACGTGGTCAGAGGTTTTAAGGGCTCAAAATAAAACGTTCAAAAACGAAACTGAAACAGTTTTCCTGTGAAATATGTTAAGGAACTTCCTTTCCAGGGTAAAGACTTGTGTATAAGGTAAAATAAATAACCAAAAACAAAAATACTCCTCCACACCTTGGGCTATGTTCACAAGTAGCATTTTTTATACGTTTTTGCACTTTTGTATTGCTTTCAACTGTGACATGCATTCACCGGGAAATGTCATTTTAACATTTTACAATCTTATCTGGCCATGTGCTGTGTGACACATGCATACAGTGCTGAAAAGACATGGGAACAGCATGGGGAAGACCCATGGAAGCATCTCTGACACCCAGGACACTGCCTAAAAGTGAGCCCATCAGAAGTGATCCTTTCCGCATCAGAAGATGCAGACTTGCAACTATCCCCGTGCAAGTCCTTGTCCCAGGGCAGTGTTCAATTGCACCTCCCCCATTCCTTGCAATGCAAGCGCAAGTATGCAGCCTGCCACCCACCCACCCCCAGGCTGCAATGCCATACTGCTAGCTTCCTTGCACTTGAAATGGGGCCTTTTAGTTTGGAGGGGGCCGAAGCTGGCCACTACCTCATGGCTGCTTCGGCAACGAGGTATCCATACTCAGTCCCCAGCCGCCCAGTGGCCGGATGTCCACGCTCGGTCCCTAGCCGCCAGGGGGCAGCCGGGTGTCCATACTCGGTCCCCAGCTGCCCCGCGGCCGGGTGTCCACACACGCTCCCCAGCCGCCTGGGGGCGGCAGGGTGTCCATAAACGGTCCCCAGTCGCCCCCATTTCTCCTTGGAACATTTCCCCCCCACATACTTTTTTTAGCCCGGCCTGCTTTTGGGCAGCATTGGACGAGTCCACCAGAGAACCAGACTCCTCCGGTGGGCCCTGGCTTCTCCATCAGGGGAGTTGAGAGTGCCAAGGTGAGGAGCATGATGATGATGATAAAAGTTAGCATCTGCTTTGTTTTCTTGGAATGCAAGCGTAAGTGTGCAACCAAACACCCACCCACCCCCAGGCTGCAATACCATACTGCTAGCTTACACTTGAAATGGGGCCTTTTAGT
This sequence comes from Phyllobates terribilis, assembly GCF_046119375.1. Taxonomy (NCBI): domain Eukaryota; kingdom Metazoa; phylum Chordata; class Amphibia; order Anura; family Dendrobatidae; genus Phyllobates; species Phyllobates terribilis. Next base: position 62,824,682 of record NW_027362765.1, read on the forward strand.
CTGGAGGAGGCCAAAGCTGGCCACTACCTCATGGCTGCTTTGGCAGCGAGGTATCCATACTCAGTCCCCAGCCGCCCGGCGGCCGGGTGTCCACGCTCGGTCCCCAGCCGCCTGGCTTCTGCATCAGGGGAGTTGAGAGTGCCAAGATGAGGAGCATGATGATGATGATAGAAGTTAGCGTCTGCTTTGTTTTCTTGGAATGCAAGCGCATGTATGTAGTAACGGCTAGGCCTGAGGTGGTCAGCGTTTTTGCGCATATCCTACCTCCTCCGAGGATTGCTGGATGTTTTCCTGCTACTATTCCAGTTCTATGACTCCCGTTAAAACAAAGCTTCAGGTGATGAATGATGGATGAGGTGGTGGCAAAGGAGAAAGAGCAGGAGGAACAGGGACCATTCATATCAATATCAGGCCAGTCAACCACACATGTCTTGTAGGATATGTTTCTGTACCAAAAGGAGCGGTTCGGCTACACAGTTAAAGGGCATGCAGTGAGTGCAATGCCTACCAAAAATTTCGAGGCACTCCAATGCCCCTTGGAAGTGAGATGGAGGTCAGAGGGCCTTAACTAAACCGTTTTTTCCATTTATAGCAACTGGGTCTCCTGTGCACTGTTGGCCTAAGCAGTGAATGGAAGGCTTTCCAAAAATTATGAGGAACTGCAATGCCCCTTGAAACAGACGTGGAATACAGCATACTAAAAACCTTCTACCCATTATTGGGGAGTGGTTCTCCCTTAGTGTTTGCCTATGCATTGAAAAGAAAAAGCTGACTAAAATTAGGAGGAAATGCAATGCCCGTTGGAAGAATGGTGGAGGTCGCAGTGGAATAAAAAGACAATACGAATGCCCCTTGGAAAAGTGGTGGAGGTCGCAGTAGCTTAACAAGACGGTTTTAATGCCCCTTGGAAGAGACATGGAGGTCGCAGTGGAATAAAAATACAATATCAATGCCCCTTGAAAATGTGGTGGAGATCGCAGTAGCTTAACAAGACGGTTTTAATGCCCCTTGGAAGAGCGGTGGAGGTCGCAGTAGCTTAACAAGACGGTTTTAATGCCCCTTAGAGAAGTGGTGGAGGTCGCAGTAGCTTAACAAGACGGTTTTAATGCCACTTGGAAGAGTGGTGGAGGTCACAGTATCTTAACAAGACGGTTTAAATGCCCCTTGGAAGAGACGTGGAGGTCACAGTGGAATAAAAAGACAATATCAATGCCCCTTGGAAGAGTGGTGGAGGTCGCAGTAGCTTAACAAGACAGTTTTAATGCCCCTTGGAAAAGTGGTGGAGGTCGCAGTAGCTTAATAAGACTGTTTTAATGCCCCTTGGAGAAGTGGTGGAGGTCTCAGTAGCTTAACAAGACGGTTTTAATACCCCTTGGAAGAGTGGTGGAGGTCACAGTATCTTAACAAGACGGTTTTAATACCCCTTGGAAGAGACGTGGAGGTCACAGTGGAATAAAAAGACAATATCAATGCCCCTTGAAAATGAGGTGGAGGTCGCAGTAGCTTAACAAGACAGTTTTAATGCCCTTTGGAAGAGACATGGAGGTCACAGTGGAATAAAAAGATAATATCAATGCCCCTTGGAAGAGTGGTGGAGGTCGCAGTAGCTTAACAAGACGGTTTTAATGCCCCTTGGAAAAGTGGTGGAGGTCGCAGTAGCTTAACAAGACGGTTTTAATGCCCCTTGGAAGAGCGGTGGAGGTCGCAGTAGCTTAACAAGACGGTTTTAATACCCCTTGGAAGAGTGGTGGAGGTCACAGTAGCTTAAAAAGACGGTTTAAATGCCCCTTGGAAGAGACGTGGAGGTCACAGTGGAATAAAAAGACAATATCAATGCCCCTTGGAAGAGTGGTGGAGGTCGCAGTAGCTTAACAAGATGGTTTTAATGCCCCTTGGAAGAGCGATGGAGGTCGCAGTAGCTTAACAAGACGGTTTTAATGCCCCTTAGAAGAGCGGTGGAGGTCACAGTAGCTTAAAAAGATGGTTTAAATGCTCCTTGGAAGAGACGTGGAGGTCACAGTGGAATAAAAAGACAATATCAATGCCCCTTGGAAGAGTGGTGGAGGTCGCAGTAGCTTAACAAGACAGTTTTAATTCCCCTTGGAAGAGCGGTGGAGATCGCAGTAGCTTAACAAGACGGTTTTAATGCCCCTTGGAAGAGTGGTGGAGGTCACAGTAGCTTAACAAGACGGTTTTAATGCCCCTGGGAAAAGTGGTGGAGGTCTCAGTAGCTTAACAAGACGGTTTTAATGCCCCTTGGAAGAGACGTGGAGGTTGCAGTAGCTTAACAAGACGGTTTAAATGCCCCTTGGAAGAGCCATGCAGTACCGCATCTTAAAAACATTATTCCCATTATTGGGGAGTGGGTCTCCCATAGTCTTTGCCTATGCCTTCCAAGCAAAAGCTGCCAACAATTAGGACGGAGGAACTTCCAATGCTGGCAATACGGACCAAGGTCACCCTGGTGCTATAGTGGTGGTGGAGGCTGAGGATAAGGAGAAGAGCAAAATACAGCCGAAATGAGGAAGCGTATACCCATGTGTGGGTGTGAAGCGGTGCATGGGAATACACCTCCCGAAATAACACAGTGGATTTGACTTTATGTTACTCTGCTGTCATTTGGTGGTGATGAGAAGTCTGGCCCAATCCAGCCCTTGTTCATTTTGATAAGGGTCAGCTTGTCAGCATTGTCAGTTGACAGGCGAGTGCGCTTATCTGTTATAATTCCCCCAGCGGCACTAAAAACACGCTCCAATAACACGCTAGCGGCAGGGCAGGCCAGCACCTCCAAGGCGTACAGAGCGAGTTCATTCCAAGTGTCCAGCTTGGATACCCAATAATTAAAAGGCACAGAGGAATCACGGAGGATGCTGGTACGGTCGGCAAGGTACTCCCTCACCATCTTTTGAAACTTTCCACTCCTTGTGAGATTACCTCGCGCCTCAGGGCCTGTAAGCTGGGCGGGTCTCGGAAAACTGTCCCAGAACGTTGACAGTGTTCCCCTGCCTCTGCTGGATTGGAGTTGCGTCTCTCTCACCTGTACGCCTTGGTTGGGCAACGAACTGTGACCTCTGCCGCTAGCGTGTTCAGATGGGAATTTTTTTAACAGTTCTGCAGCAAGGGCCTTCTGGTATTTCCCCATTTTTGTAGACCTCTCCACCTCAGGAATAAGAGAGTATAAGTTCTCCTTGTAGCGGGGGTCTAAAAGTGTCACCAACCAGTAATGACTGTCACCCAACATTTTTACAACGCGAGTGTCACTTTTAAGGCAGCGTAACATAAAGTCAGCCATGCGTGCCAGACTGGTAACGGGCGAGACTTCCGTGTCCTCACCAAGATGACGACTGACCATCCTCTCTTCCTCCTCCCCCCTGTCCTCAGGCCACCCACGCTGAACCGACGGTATGACAGTTGTACAGGTACTACCGTCTACAGCGCATGATACCAGCTCCTGTTCTTCCTCCTCCTCCTCTCCCTCATTGTCCCCCAATGCACGTTGGGATGAGATGAGGCTGGGCTGTGTGTAATCGCCCGCTATGGCTTCTTGATCCATCTCATCATACTCTGGCTGCAATGCCGCCTCTTTAATTCTCTGCAGAGAACGTTGCAAAAGACAGACAAGTGGGATGCTGACGCTAATGATGGCGTCATCGCCACTCACCATCTTTGTGGACTCCTCAAAGTTTGTCAGGATGGTACATATGTCAGACAACCAGGTCCACTCCTGAGGTCTTATGTGTGGAGTCTGACCTGAATATCGACGGCCTTGTTGCAGCTGGTACTCCACAACTGCTCTCTTCTGCTCACAAATCCTTTGCAACATGTGGAGGGTAGAGTTCCAACGTGTGGGGACATCACACACCAATCGGTGTGCCAGAAGCTGCAAACGCTGCTGCAACACAGCAAGGGCGACGGAAGCTGTAGCCGACTTGCAAAAATGAGCTGACAGGCGGCGTACTTTGACGGCCTCAGAGCTGCCACCAGGTTATGGCCATTGTCACACACGACCATGCCTGGATGTAGGTTCAGCGGTCTCAGCCACAGATCTGCCTGCTCTTTCACAGCTGTCCACAACTCACAAGCAGTGTGAGGTTTATCACCTAAGCTTATGAGTTTCAGCACACCCTGTTGCTGCTTGGCTGAGGCAGTACTGCAGTGCTTCCAGCTTGTAACTGATGTGGTGATATCTGAGATGGAGGCTGAACATGAGGAGGAGGAGGAGGATGATGCGCAGGAGCTGTACACTGTGGGGGCAACTCTGACTGACATAGGGCCCGCAATCCTCGGTGTGGGGAGGATGTGTTCCGTCCCAAGGTCCGGCTGGGTCCCGGCTTCCACTATGTTTACCAGTGTGCCGTCAGGTAGATGTACCGTCCCTTGCCACAAGCACTTGTCCACGTGTCCATTGTCAGGTGGATTCTCCCAGTAACTGCTTTGTTGAGGGCACGGCAGATATTTTGAGACACGTGCTTGCGTAGTGCGGGGATGGCACACCGGGAAAAATAGTGTCGGCTGGGGACCGAGTACCGAAGGACGGCCATCGCCATAAGGTTGCGGAAGGATTCCGTCTCCACCAGCCTAAAAGGCAGCATTTCCAACGCAAGCAGTCGTGAAATGTGTGAATTTAGGACTGTGGCCTGTGGGATGTTGGCTGCGAATTTGCTCTTTCGCTCAAAGCTCTGGGATATGGACAATTGAACGCTGCGGTGGGACGTGGACGTGGACGTTGATGCTGTTTCCTGAGAAACTGCCATAACAAGTGAAGACTGAGAGGAGGGGGCATCTTTGCATGCAGTATGGACAGGGTATTGCCTTGCGCGCACAACAGGGGGTTCTATTACACGCACAACAGCGGAAGAAGCAGTGGTGACACCCGCTGACACTGGTCGTGGACCCTGGGGTTCGCCCCACAAAGTCGGGTACTTTGCTGCCATGTGCCTGATCATTCTGGTGGTGGTCAGGCTGGTAGTTTTGGCACCCCTGCTGATGCTGGCATGGCAGGTGGTACAAATGGCCTTTTTGGGGTTATCAGCAGAGTCTTTAAAAAAATTCCAGACTCTGGAAGAACTACCGGTTGTACTGGCAACGTCCCTCGTGTTGGTGTTACAGGGAACTGTTGCCCTCCTTCTGTGTGCGGCCACCACACTGCTTCTTCCTGCCTGTTGGGGTACTCTGCCTCCCTCCCCCTGTGTGCTGCTGGCCTCGCTCTGCGTGTCCTCCTGCCACGTTGGGTCAGTTACTAGATCATCCACCTCCTCCTCCTCTTCCACTTGCGCACCACGATCCTCCTCCTCACTTCGTGGCAATTGTGTCTCGTCATCATCCACCTCTTGTGACAAATTGCCAGCGTCGACTTCCTGTGGCCATGGCTGTTCAAATATTTGGGCATCGCGACATGGGATCTCCTCTTCCACCACTTCAAGCGGAGCAGGGGAGGGGCACAAATATGGAAATGGACCAGTGAACAGCTCATCAGAGTGTCCAAGTGTGGGATCAGTTGCTGTCTGACGACACTCGGCATAGTGGGAGGAAGGAGCATCAGGGTGAGGAGGAGTATGCGGTCGAGACTCACGGCTATTAAAACTTGACCGTGTGGAAGACAGACCGGAGGTGGTGGTGCCCAGTTAACTGGAAGTATTATCTGCTATCCAATTAATAACCTGTTCACACTGATCAGTTTGCAATACTGTTGTAGTGGTGTTGTAGTGTGGTTCCCTAGTAATTCGGTCAAGAACTGGGAGCGAGAAGATGTTGCTGTTGGTTGTGGCACATTTTCACCTTGGCCACGGCCCTGTCCTCTACACCCACCATCACCAGAACGTCCAGTTCCACGTCCCTTGCCACGCGCCTTGCCCATTGTAAATGAAGTAAAATAGCTTACACTCGCACTATCAATGGAAAAAGGGTAATAAAAAGGAGATTAGAACAGTGGAAGAGGAAAACCACAGTTCTATTTCTCTGGCCTACACCAGATATATTTGTGACTGAACAGACAGGGAGACACTATTTTTATTTTATTTTTTTTACGTAAAACAGGCCAAAAGCTGGATAATACAGAGATTTGAACCGTGGAACTGCAAAACCACAGTTCTAATTTACTGGCGTATACCAGACTTTTCTTAATAGATATATTTGGGGCTGAACAGTCAGCGACACAGTTATATTTTCTGGCCTACACCAGAATCTTTCAAACAGATATATTTGTGTCTGAACAATCAGGGAGACACTATTACATTTTTTTTATGGCAAAAAATGCCCAAAACAGGATAATACAGAGATTTGACCCGTGGAACTGCAAAACCACAGTTAAATTTTTCTGGCCTACACCAGAATCTTTCAAACAGATATATTTGTACCTGAACAATCAGGGAGACACTATTACGGGTTTTTTTTACGGCAAAAAATGCCAAAAACAGGATAATACAGAGATTTGACCCGTGGAACGGCAAAACCACAGTTATATTTTTCTGGCCTACACCAAAATCTTTCAAACAGATATATTTGTGTCTCAACAATCAGGGAGACACTATTACTGTTTTTCTTTACGGAAAAAATACCAAAAGCTGGATAATACAGAGATTTGACCCGTAGAACTGCAAAACCACAGTTATATTTTTCTGGCCTACACCAGAATCTTTCAAACAGATATATTTGTGTCTGAACAATCAGGGAGACACTATTACGGGTTTTTTTTACGGCAAACAATGCCAAAAACAGGATAATACAGAGATTTGACCCGTGGAACTGCAAAAGCACAGTTATATTTTTCTGGCCTACACCAGACTCTTTTAAACAGATATATTGGTGTCTGACCAGTCAGGGAGACACTATTACAGTTTTTTTTACGGCAAAAAATGCCCAAAACAGGATAATACAGAGATTTGACCTGTGGAACTGCAAAAGCGCAGTTATATTTTTCTGGCCTACACCAGACTCTTTGAAACAGATATATTGGTGTCTGACCAGTCAGGGAGACACTATTATTGTTTTTTTTTTACGGCAAAAAATGCCAAAAGGTTAATAAGACGCGTATTTAGACAGTCTGACTGAGGGGAAAAAAAAATACAGGATTTAGATGAAAAAAAATTTTTTTCCTGGCCCCTGAGACCGGGGTGATAAGTCTAGCAATTTGACCAACAGGAGCACACAGGACTGTAATGCAGCGTTTGCTGGTATAACCACTGCGTCTCCTATACAGCCTGCCTGCCTGCCTGATATCTGGGATGGATATTAGTCCTGAGAAGGACTGTTTGTTTGATTTGGCAGGCTTTAGAGACCCTACACTACCTTTTTCGCACTATATATCGCTCCCTAACTCAGCAGCACTCTCCCTACACTGTCTGATCCGGAGCGACTGTGTCCAAGATGGCGGCGCCCGGTTTTAAATACTCGAGGTGACGCTGTGCAGCAATCGAATCACTGTAATGCCCACAAACAACATGGCTGTGGCATTACAGTGACTGGCTGGCAATCCCTGCATGTTCATTGGCTCCGTAAAGAGCGCCAAACGGTGCTCCCGCCCGAGTAACCCGGAAATGCTCGGTGCTCGCTGAACATCCCGAGTAGTGAGATGCTCGGGTGAGTACCGAGCAGTGTCGAGCATGCTCGCTCAATACTAGTTACAATAAACTGTCTCTATTTTGACAAAAATTTGCCAGCCTGTTGTTCCTCGTTACTGAGGGCATCTAGTTGTTCTACTCCCATAAAGTGTTTCAATTGGCTTATCAGCTCTTCTATGGGGGAATGATAGGGTCTAGCCAATGTTTGAGTATCTGTTTTTTTGCCAGGAAGAGTAGAGTATGGAGCAGTTTTGGGGGGCTTTTTGTTATTTTGTAGGGATTCTCTGGGTTACTCCAATAATATAGTAGGGCTAAGTATGGAGAGAGGGTGTACTCTGGACCCCATATAGTATTCATCAAATCTGAAACCTGATCCCAATATACTGTTGAATTGGTGCAGGACCATAGGCCGTGCATAAGGTAAGAGTATGGATGATGACACTTAGGGCATGCAATTAGTCTATTTGATAATGGATCTTTTTTGGTAAATTAAAGGCCTGTATGACCCCATGTATTATTTTATATTGAGCTTCTCTCCATGTTTCATTTATAATGTATTTTCTAAATACCTTCCAGCCTAATCTGATCTTAGTGGGAATTTCAACGTCTTCCAATTGTTGCTTCCAATATTTAAAGAAAATGTCAGGGTGTATCTTTAAAAAATTAGGTTTCATAACCGAATAAAGACTAGATATTGAGGGGTGCCCGTTGGGGATAGTAGAATGACATCGAATTCATTTTGGGAGGTCTCATAAGTAACATCCCTTAAGTTTGACATAACGGAAAGTCTGATTTCTTAATTTTGAAAGCCATGATGGAGACATAGACCATACTTATTCATACACTCTGGGTATGTCAACCATCTCTGATCGTTTGGGTGAAGTAGGTGAGATATGTTATGTATACCTGCTTGCTGCCATTTGAAAAATAATTTGTTTTCAATGCCCTGTGGAAATTCCGGATTACACCAAAGTGGCAGGTGCTTAGAAATTCTGAAAGAAAGGCCATATATAACAATGTCTTTTTTCATTTGAAAGTTTATTAGAGCTTCTTTCTCTCCTTTAGATACGTTTTTTATGGGTGCAGGATAAGTTAATGATTTGAACTTCATTTAGAACTTGTTTATAGAATAAATCTATGATGTTTCCTGACTGAATTGGGGGCATATAGATAGATGGTAACCCTCCTGTAAAAGCCTTTACTTCACGTTCCTCAGACGCTGAGTGTGAATCCTGTTCTGAAGACAGATTCAATAGCAAAGTCGCATCTCTTTGAAGGGAGACCTCACTGAATCCTAGAGGCCCAATCACACAGGGAGTCTCTCCTGCTTTTCTGGATGTAATTAAATGTGTGGCAGTGTTGAATGCTTTAAACAGATGGATTTTTCTCACTGCTTTAAAATGGTCAATTTGAAAAGTCCAATTCATTCATTAATCAAAAATGTAAGCCCTTTGATAACAGTGAGGTAGTAGCCTCATCAAATGTAAAGTCAGTCAAGTTAATAATAGTAAGATCTTTTGTATAGTCTCTGTCTAGTGTCTCCAAGCAACTTGCTTCCGTTTTGTTCCTGTTTTTCTAGGGTCGTCCCCTCTGATCGATTTCTTAAAGGGATATTTAATGCACCAGGTGTAGGAAATGTTTTGGAGATTTTTTGTGGTGGTCTCTGTACACACTGTTGGAAACTTTCTGATGCGCTGGAGTCTTAATCAGTAGTCCAATAATCAGTTGATCTTTTTTTCTGATAACTCCGCTGTATGATTTTTTTGTTTACCCCAGTGGAAAATCCGACCAGAGTCATAATCTGATTTGTCTCATAAAAATGTATCTTTCTTTCTCGGTTTTATTTCCGTCTGTATAGGGACTAATTTCTTCTCTAATTTGGAGAAAAAACTGTAACTAGATTATCTGCGCCTCTAGTTCTATTTTTACTTTTTCCAACTCAAGGGATACTTTATTATATTCTTTTTCGTTCTGCTTAAAGATTAAATCCATTACATTTTTTGAGTAGTCTAAGTGTATTTTTTCCCAAGTTATTACAAAGTTCTTATCTTTGTGGAATTGAGACATCTCTTTGAAGACTCTGAGTCCCCTAGGGACTCGTTCACATTTCTGATGAAGTTTAAGGGAATGAATCCTCCAAAATAGGCACATCTCCTTTTCCGCTAAAATTCTTCTTCCCAGAGACAGGATACTGATGACCTGTAACTCATTGTTACTCATTTCACTTCTTACATTACATGAGCGATATCTATTGTAAATTCTACAATAGCTCAGAAACCAGTGAATCCTCGCAGTGCACAGTGCAGACCGGATAGTATAGTCCTCCATACAATATTATGAGCCCCATATATTGCTCCATGCAGTATACTGGCCCCCATATAATGCTCCATAGAGGATACTGGCCCCCTTATAACGCCCCATATAGAGTACTGGCCCCCACATAATGCCCCATGCAGAATGTCACCTCCCCTTGTAATGCCCCATGCAGGTTGTCACCTCTCCCCCCCTTGTAATGCCCCATGCAGAATGTCACCTCTCCCCCCCATATAATGCCCCATGCAGGATGTCACCTCCCCCCATATAATGCCCCATGTAGGATGTCATCTCCCCTTGTAATGCCCCATGCAGGATGTCACCTCTCCCCCCCCATATAATGCCCCATGCAGGATGTCACCTCTCCCCCCATATAATGCACCATGCAGGATGTCACCTCTCCCCCCATATAATGCCCCATGCAGGATGTCACCTCCCCCCATATAATGCCCCATGCAGGATGTCACCTCTCCTCCCCATATAATGCCCTATGCAGGCTGTCACATCTCCCCCATATAATGCCCCATGCAGGATGTCACCTATCCCCCCAATATAATGCCCCATGCAGGATGTCACCTCTCCCCCCCATATAATGCCCCAAGCAGGATGTCACCTCCCCCCCATATAATACCTCTATGCAGGATGTCACCTCTCCCCCCCCAATATAATGCCCCATGCTGAATGTCACCTCTTCCCCCCCATATAATGCCCCATGCAGGATGTCACCTCCCCCCCATATAATGCCCCATGCAGGATGTCACCTCTCCCCCCCATATAATGCCCCATGCAGGATGTCACCTCTCCCCCCCATATAATGCCCCATGCAGGATGTCACCTCTCTCCCCCAATATATTGCCGCAAGCAGGATGTCACCTCTCCCCCCCCATATAATGCCCCATGCAGGATGTCACCCCCCATATAATGCCCCATGCAGGATGTCACCTCCCCCCCCCCATATAATGCCCCATGCAGGATGTCACCTCTCTCCCCCAATGTAATGCCGCAAGCAGGATGTCACCTCTCCCCCCCATATAATGCCCCATGCAGGATGTCACCCCCCATATAATGCCCCATGCAGGATGTCACTTGCCCCCCCCACCATATAATGCCCCATGCAGGATGGCACTTGTCCCCCCCCCCCATATAATGCGCAACGCCTCAATACATCTAAAAAATAAAAATCAAATACTCACCTCACTTCTCACCTGCTGCCGCTGCTCCGGACCCCTCACCCGCGCTGGCATCTTCCCGCTCTGCGCTGCCTGTGATGGCTCAGGAGAGAGCACGGTGTAAAGACGTCACCGCGCTCTCTGACCTGAGACGTCACAGTGCAGCAGCCGCGGAAGAGACAGGACCTGCTGTGGAGGCACTAGGAGAGGTAAGTATTGTGCCAGCTGCCGGGGTCCTGAGCAAGCGGGGGGAACGGGCGCTGACACCGGCACCGCACCGCTCACGGGTCCCATAGCACGCCGGAGTGCCCGACGGTGAGTGGGCCCTCCCCGCCTGCTTCAGGGCCCCGGCACTTGCCCGGGTGCGCTGGGTGCTGATGCCGGCCCTGATTATAGTAAGGCTAACACATGGATGCTAAATGTGGTTTGAGCACATTGTAAGGCTCAGAAAGCGAGGAGGAGATTTGACTTTGGGAGAGCGGATATTGCTGGATTGGTTTATGGAAGCCATGTTGCTTTTCAAGAACCTTTGAACCACTAATCATGTGGAAACCTCTGTTTTAATATTTGACAGATGATGGACCTGAGTGGGGGCTTTTTTTTGTGAGATGAGTTAATATTTTTTTCGGTATCAATTTCACCTACATAAGATTGTTTGGTGTTTTTTTATTTCATATTTGGGAGGCAGAATGAACAAACAGTTGAGCACCAAGCTCCACTGGTTCATGATATGAGGTTTTCTATTAGACTGTGAACTGTCATTGTCTTGGTGAATAATTAAATATTTTTACATAACTTGCCATTTTTTCTGACAGTTTAAGTAGAAATGTTCAAAAATATACATTTCATGGAGATTTTATTAAAAAAAAATTGGTTTTATTCTTAGCAGATGCCTGTACCAGGAGTTCAGAGGGACAGCTGACATCTTCAATTTTTAAATCAGATGATCTTGAGATCCCACAGGATACAACTGAAATGAATGCCATTACTCCAGATATACCATCCTCCCTTCACAGCAAAGATCTGTCATCTGATTCTTTGAAACAGGTCCTGTATTCTGATTCATTACCGACTACTAAGGAAAATCAAAGTCATGAAATCAGCATTAAAAAACAAATTTCTCCTAAAGCAAAGAAGCCATTTTCACATTCAGAATATGGAAATAGTTTTACTCTTGAAAAGGCTTTTTTTAAACATGAAAAAATTCACACAGCAGAGAATAGATTTTCTTGTTCTAAGTGTGGGAGATGTTTTAACCAGAAATCAGATCTTATCAGACATCAGAGAACTCACACAAGGGAGATGCCCTATTCCTGTTCAGAATGTGGGAAATATTTTAAAAAGAAATGTCTACTTGTTACACATGTAAGAACACACACAGGGGAGAAGCCTTTTTCATGTTCAGAATGTGGGAAACGCTTTAACCAGAAATCAAATCTTACCAGACATCGGAGAACTCACACAAGGGAGAAGCCCTTTTCCTGTTCAGAATGTGAGAAATATTTTAAACATAAACGTGATCTTGTTATGCACCAAATAACTCACACAGGGGAGAAGCAGCCTTTTTCCTGTTCAGAATGTGGGAAATGTTTTAACCAGAAATGGATTCTTGTTAATCACCAGAGAATTCACACAGGGGAGAAACCTTTTCCATGTTCAGAATGTGGGAAATGTTATATTCAGAAATCAGTTCTTCTTAAGCACCAGAGAACCCACACAGGGGAGAAAACTTTTTCATGTTCAGAATGTGGGAAATGTTATATCCAGAAATCGACTCTTCTCAAGCACCAGAGAGCCCACAGATTGGAGAAGCCTTTTTCATGTTCAGAATGTGGGAAATGTTTTAACCAGAAATATATTCTTGTCAATCACCAGAGAACCCACACAGGGGAGAAGCCTTTTTCCTGTTCAGAATGTGAGAAATGTTTTATACAGAAATCACAGCTTATCGCACATCAGAAAACTCACACACAGTAGAAACCTTTTTCATGTTCTTAATGTGGAAAATATTTTACAAGGAAATCAGCTATTAATAGTGTTGAGCGATACCTTCCGATATCAGGAAATATCGTATCGGATTGGATCGGACCGATACCCAAAAAGTATCGGATATCGCCGATTCCGATACCGGAAACCAACCCTTTCTTTCCTTGTAGGTTAATTCTACATGAAGTAAAACAACTAAGAATAATGTAGAATGTATTACGCGAAAAGCCGGCAATTCATCAGCGGCATACACCGGTACCCGACAATTTACAACAGAAAGAATAGAGCTTCACACATAGATTAGATAGATAGAAACATGTCAGTCACATATATATGAAGTACAGTGACAGTGTTGATTACTGTACTTGTCATTTAGTGTAAAGGATTTATAAAAAAAAATAATAGTGTTTTCATGCACCGTCTCTTTAAAAAAGCCGGCCGGCAATTCAGCAGCGGTACCCGACAATTTAGAATAGAAGGAATAGAGAATCACACAAAGATTAGATAGATAGAAACATGTCAGTCACATATATATGAAGTACAGTGACAGTGTTGATTACTGTACTTGTCATTTAGTGTTAAAATAAAGGATTTATTTAAAAAAAAAATTGGCGTAGGGCTCCCCGTAATTTTAGGCTCTAGTGGAGGTTAAGCAGACAGCTGGGGCGGATGTTTGAAGCCTGGGAAGGGGGTAATACCCACGGAGCTTCCCAGGCTACTAATATCAGCCCCCAGCGGAATACCTAGCCTTTACTAGCTATTAAAATGGGGGACCCCCCCAAAAAAAATGACGTGGGGTCCCCCCTAATTTAATAGCTAGCAAAGGCTAGGCAGACAGCTGGGGGCTGATATTAGTAGCCTGGGAAGCTCCGTGGGTATTACCCCCTGAATATTGTATTATTCCCATGAATATTGGCCCCCTCCCAGGCTAGAAACACCAGCTGTCAGCCGCCCCAGAAATGGCGCATCCATAGGATGCGCCAATTCTGGCACTTAGCCTCGCTCTTCCCACTGCCCTATAGCGGTGGCAGTGGGGTAATAGGGCTGGGGTTGATGTCAGCTTATAATGCCAGCTGACATCAAGCCCAGGTTAGTAATGGAGAGGCGTCTATAAGACACCCCCATTACTAACCCCATAGTCAAAGTTAAAAAAAAACACAAACACCCAGAATAAAGTCCTTTAATTGAAATAAACACACAATTCTTTATTGTTCTAAATTAAACCATACTTACCGTCACGCCCATTCCAGCTGAAGCTAACGATCTCCTGCAATAAAAGAAAAATAATAAAGCAACCTCATCCTTACCTTTCCATGGTTCCCACGACAGCTTCAGCTCTGCTACATCGAGATGACAGGCTGGACCGCAGCAGAACGCTGCCATCCAGCCTGTCATCCCGCAGACACTGAGAAGCGCAGGCATGCTTGCGCTCCTCAGTGTCTCGCTGTGACGGCATAAAGATGAGTCGAGGTCATGTCCAATGAACTCGGCTCACCTCATGCACGTCACTGACAGCGTGGGAAAATTCTCCTGCACTCAGCGCTTCAGCGTGAGAATTCTCCCACGCTGTCAGTGACGTGCATGAGGTGAGCCGAGTTCATTGTCGGCTCATCTGGATGCCGTCACAGAGAGACACTGAGGAGCGTAAGCAAACCTGCGCTTCTCAGTGTCTGCGGGATGACAGGCTGGATGGCAACGTTCTGCTGCGGTCCAGCCTGTCATCTCGATGTAGCAGAGCTGAAGCTGTCGTGGGAACCATGGAAAGGTAAGGATGAGGTTGCTTTATTATTTTTCTTTTATTGCAGGAGATCGTTGGCTTCAGCTGGAATGGGCGTGACGGTAAGTATGGTTTAATTTAGAACAATAAAGAATTGTGTGTTTATTTCAATTAAAGGACTTTATTCTGGGTGTTGTGTTTTTTTTAAATACTTTACTAGAAATTCATGGTGGTCATGTCTAATATTGGCGTGACCCCATGAATTTCGGGCTTAGGGCTAGCTGATAATGCCAAGCTGGCCCTAACCCCTTTATTACCCAGTGAGCTTCCGCACCAGGGCCCTGGATGAGTTGGGTACAGCGCCAGAAGATGGCGCTTCTATGAACGCCATTTTCCGGGGTGGCTGCGGACTGCAATTTGCTGCGAGGGTGGCCCAGAAAGCTTGGGCCTCCCAGCGCTGCGAATTCCAGCCCCCAGCTGCCTAGTTGTACCTGGCTGGACACAAAAACAGGGCGAAGCCCCACGTCAATTTTTTTTTAATTATTTCATGAAATAATTAAAAAAAAAAGGGCTTCCCTATATTGTTGTGTCCGGCCAGGTACAAATAGGCAGCTAGTGGTTGGGGGCAGCCCGTTCCTGCCTGTTGTACCTGGCTGGACACAAAAACAGGGCGAAGCCCCACGTCAATTTTTTTTAAATTATTTCATGAGATAATTTTTAAAAAAAGGGCTTCCCTATATTGTTGTGTCCGGCCAGGTACAAATAGGCAACTGGTGGTTGGGGGCAGCCCGTTCCTGCCTGTTGTACCTGGCTGGACACAAAAACAGGGCGACGCCCCACGTCAATTTTTTTTTAATTATTTCATGAAATAATTTAAAAAAAAAAGGGCTTCCCTATATTGTTGTGGCCGGCCAGGTACAAATAGGCAGCTGGGAGTTGGGGGCAGCCCGTTCCTGCTTGCTGTACCTGGCTGGACACAAAAATATGGCAAAGCCCACGTCAAAATTTTTGGGAAAAATTAATTAAAAAATAAATAATAATTTAGGGACTGCATCTTTATTAACCCCTCAAGTGTCATTTAGTGTTAAAATAAAGGATTTATTAAAAATAAAATTGGCGTGGGATCCCCCATAATTTTAGTCTCTAGCGGAGGTTAAGCAGATGGCTGGGGCAGATGTTTGAAGCCTGGGAAGGGGGTAATACCCACAGAGCTTCCCAGGCTACTAATATCAGCCCCCAGCTGAATACCTACCCTTTACTAGCTATTAAAATGGGAGACCCCCCCAAAAAAAGTCGTGGGGTCCCCCCTATTTTAATAGCTAGCAAAGGCTAGGCAGACAGCTGGGGGCTGATATTAATAGCCCAGGAAGGGTGCCATGAATATTGGCCCCCTCCCAGACTAGAAACACCAGCCGTCAGCCGCCCCAGAAATGGCGCATCCATAGGATGCGCCAATTCTGGCACTTAGCCTCGCTCTTCCACGCTGCCCTGGTGCGGTGGCAGGGGGTAATAGTGGTGGGGTTCATGTCAGCGCCAGCTGCCATGAAGCCCAGGTTAGTAATGATGGGCGTCTATAAGACACCCCCATTACTAACCTACAAAATGTTAAAAATAAAAAACACACACTACACCCAGAAAAAAATAATTTATTTGAAATAAAACACACCATTTTATTTAATTCTAAAAAAATAGTTACCTGTCCACTTTCCTGCGCTGATCTCCCATGCACAGCTGTCACATCTGGAGATGGTGACAGCTGTGCATGGCTGCTGTAAGCTCACACTACCGGGAACACGTCCGCTCCCGGCAGCGTGAGCTCTGACTGAGGTCACCGGAGTGCATTCAGTCAGCGCAGCTCCGGAGACCTCCTTTACGGCACTGCTGTACCGTGGGAATTTCTCACGGTACAGCAGGGCCGTAAAGGAGCTAACCGGCGCAGCGCTGCCTGAACTCCGGTGAACCCGCTTATGCAATGACGGGGCTGCTTTACGGCCCCATCATTCTAGCGGCGGCAGCGGTTCAGAGCGGTCACATTCTATGTGGCAACTCTAAACTGGAGATCATCGTGGGACACTCGTGGACTACTACGGAGGGGTAAGGATAAGGTTGTGGTTTATTAATTTATATTTTATTACAGGAGATCAATGGCTTCGGGGAATTAGGTGTCTAGGTGAGTATAGGTGTAGTTTTTTATTTTTTACTTTATTTTAGGTGGCGATCGGCGGGGACAGGTAATGTATAAACTAATTTATTGTAGGTAACCACTGGCCACCAATGACATGTATTTAAAATTTATTGGGGACCATGGGGCAGTTTAAATAGCAGGATCAGGCTGATGGGAACTACTGCTCCCATCAAGTTGATCCTGCTGGCACGAGTGGATGGGTTACAGACATAGGCCGATGGGAGTAGTAGTGTCACATCGGCCTATGTTTGCCTGCACGCAGACACCGGCAGACATCGCACAGACACAGCGCACACCCGCACACATCGCACAGACACCGCGCACACCCGCACACATCGCGCACACCCGCACACATCGCACAGACACCCACACACACACTAATCATGACGGGTCTGGGAGGTGAGGCTGACCTGTGCGACCGTGGGAAAGTTCATGTGAGTTCATGCAATGCAGTCAAGCATGAACTCACATGAACCCTCCGAGGGCACCGCGGCTACTTGAACAGCTGATCGGCATCACCTGATACTTCAGCTGTTCATTTGAAATAACCGGCGGGAAAGCGCAGCACAGAACGGGAAAGCCGGCGGTGAAGTCTTTTCACTGCCGGCTTTCCCGCCCGGGTCCTTCGCTCCCCGCTCCTTGGTGCTGCGCTCCCCGCCCGGTCCTAACTTACGATCAGGATGGGAGGTGGCGAGGGGAGCGGAGGATCGGGGTGGGAGGCTGCGGGGAAGCAGTATGGGGCTGTGTGATTGTTTAAAAGCCGGCGGCTGTTTACCGCCCGCCGGCTTTTAAACAATCAGGAGAATTCTCTCAAGCTGGGATGGCATTCTGATGACAGGCTGGATCGCAGCTGAGCGCTGCCATCCAGCTTGTCATTCCTTCAGAGACACTGCAGAGCGCAGGCATTATGGGAACTTCCGATTCCGGTATTCGATATTCTAAAAGTATCGGAATTAAGTATCGGAATTCCGATACCGCGAATATCGGCCGATACCCGATATTTCAGTATCGGAATGCTCAACACTAGCTATTAATAAACATCACAGAAGTCACCGGGCAGCACGGTGGCTCAGTGGTTAGCACTGCAGCCTTGCAGCTCTGGGGTCCTGGGTTCAAATCCCAACAATGACAACATTTACAAGGAGTTTGTATGTTCTCCCCATGTTTGCGTGGGTTTCCTCTGGGTTCTCCAGTTTTCTCCCACACTCCAAAGACATACTGATAGGGAATTTAGATTATAAGCCCCAATGGGGACAGTGATGATAATGGATGGAAAGCGCTGCGGAATATGTTGGCGCTATATAAAAAATAAAGATTATTATAAGCCTTTTTCCTGTTTAGAATGTGGGAAATGTTTTAACCAGAAATCAGATCTTGTTAAGCATCAGAGAATTCACACAGGGGAGAAGCCTTTTTCATGTTCAGAATCTGACAAATGTTTTTTTAAATGAATAAACTTTATTGAACACAAAATAATATTGTTTACAGCAGAATAATTATTTTACATGTTGTCATACAGTACAGGTACAGGAATAGTACCTATATAAACCAATTGTTCATTCAATGTCTTCAAATAACGACCATATAGTTCTCCCCTTTCCAACACAGAACTAACATCCACCCTCCCCACCCTCTCCCACATTGTGCATTACAGTAAAACCATGCCCATACTCAAATAGGTGTTACTCTTAGACAATTAGTCAAGTACATCAAACTACAACCCAGACGGGTGATAATCATAATTTATAGGATCAGTAAATGAAATAAGACATCTCTAGCCAGCTCCTCGAAAACTACAGCTGTGGATCTAATCCAGTCTCCCCATACTTTGCCAAATTTACCAACCGCCCCCTTTTTTTACATTAAAATGGAGATGGACCGCTTCTTCTACACAGGGAGGACTGGTTGCCAGCCAGTGTGTGGCAATGGATAGATTTTCTAGTCTAGTAGAGTATTTCAGCAATAGCTAACTGTACCTGGGGAGATCCTCCCACCTCCGTTAATATGAACACACAGGTTTTCACACTATACGTGGTTTGAATATTAAACACTTCTGCTATTAATCTACCAACACCCCCCCCCCCCAAGTCCCCAGTCTCAGGCATGTCCAAAACATGTGCATCAGGTCCACATTTTCTCTCCTGCAACGCGGACAACAGTCATCCATCTTTAGGCCCATTCTATACAATACCTTGGGAGTCCTCTAAACTCTATGAACTATAAAAAGTTGAGACCTTCTTTGCATTGTATTTATTCAAAGCAACCCTGGAGATTCCAGCACCTCATTCCATTCCTCTGTAGAAATGTTACCCACATCCTCCTCTCTTTTACTCTGAACCAGAGCCATGGGGTCACCCAAAATCTTTAGCAACAATGAGCTATATACCAAAGAGATGATTCCCTTCAATGAATTTCTCTGTACTACGAAGTCTAACAGCTCATTAGAGGATATAGAAAGATCAGAGATGGCTTCCTGATCCCGTATTGCGTGTCTTAGTTGCAAGTATTTAAAGAATTAAATTTCACGCAAATTAATCTCCTGTTTCAGCTGTTCGAACGACCTGAGATGGTTATCTGAGTATAGCTGATGCACTTATTTCAATCCCTGATTCTTCCATTCTCCAAATTCCACCAATCTCCGCAACTCCTGTAGATTAAAGTTATTCCAGATAGGTGTGTACTTTGAGCAGTCTGTCATTCCAAGCAGGAAAAATATATATCTTTGTACCGTGTTATCCAGTAGATAGAAAATATTAAGATTTGAGAGTCTTCAGTGGTTGATACCTTTTAATGGCTACCATCTTTTCAGTTAGCCACAAAAAGGTATCAACCACTGAGGACTCTCAAATCTTAGTATTTTTCATTCCAAACAGTCTTTTACACGTCCACCAAATTTTATGGACCAGTGACAGGGTAGGGTATAAACTCGGACTACCTACAAATCTGTGTGATTCCAGTAAATTCTTACCTCCTCCCAAGTAATTTAATACTATCGATCCTGCTTCCTGGGCCTTCTTCAGTGCCCAGCCTTGCAAGCGCTGAAATAGAGAAGCTAAGTAGCACCTCATACATGAGGCAAAGCTACTCCCCTCCCCCGACACACACCTTATTTATTTGGTGATTGCAGTTTTTCCAGTTTAGTTTTATTCTGGGGGTCCCACACCAAATCTCTAAAGCTGTTGTGCATTTTCCTAAACCAGTATTTAGGAATCCAGACAGGTGAGTAATGTACAACGTACCATTTGCATGGCATTAAGCACGTCTTAATGAGGTCTACTCTACCCAAGGCTGACCAAGGTAGGTTTTCCCATATACACACTTTGCTCCTCATTTTAATAACTAGTGGACTTAGATTTAAAGGAATAAACTCCTGTGGTTTATTAGTAATGTAAATCCCCCAGATACTTATATTTCTGAACTACTGGAATAGTGGACGGACTCTCCCAAAGAGCAGTACTCCTGGAATCCACAGGTAGAAGAGTGGATTCAGACAAGTTTGTCAGCCCTGAAAAGGTCTCAAATCTCTCAATTGTGTCCATTATGTTTGGAATAGAGTTATCCGAGTCATTAATGAATAATAATAGGTCATCAGCATATAGCGCAATCTTTTCTTCTTTGTTTCCATACTTAAAGCCCTCTATCCCCGGGTGTCTTCTAATAATACAAACTAACAGTTCTACTGCAAGTACAAAGAGAAGCTGCGATAGCGGCCAGCCTTGTCTAGTCCCCCTGAAAAGCTCAAATCGCTCTGACTTTCCCCCATTAGCCCTTACTTTAGCCTTTGGAGAGTCATATAGAATCTTTATGCATTTAATGAAATTAGGACCGAATCCCATCTCCCCCAGCACCCCTCACATATACTCCCACTCCACACTATCAAATTCCTTAGCGGCATCAAATGTAACAATAGATTCAGTGGACAGATTTTCTTGTGCCGCTTGAAGGTTTAAAAATACCTTTCACAGGTTAATGGCCATTAATTTTGAAGGCATAAACCCGGCCTGATCAGAGTGAATAACTGAGAAGACCAAATTCAACCGAGTGGCCAAGATTTTTGCTAGAATCTTGACGTCGGATATCAGCAATGATATAGACCTATATGAATCCGGGAGATCTTTCTCCTTCCACCTCTTTTGGAATCACTATGATTGTTGCTTCCCATAAAGAGTTTGAGAGGCTCCCTGACTGTAATGCATTGTTAATCATGCCCAGGTATTTTTGCCCCAAAACTTCCTCAAACCCCTTATAGTGTTCTATTAGCAGGCCATCTGACCCTGGGGCCTTGTCATTAGGCATCTTCCCCATCACCTGCTGCACTTCCTCCAAGGAAATTGGACTCTCTAGAGCATCCTTATCCTTGTCTCGCAGAACCGGTAGACTCCCCCTACCCAGATAGTCCAATAGCTCCTCTTGTGAATAATTGACTCTAGATGAGTATAGTCTAGAGTAAAAGCCCTGTAATACTTCAAATATTTCCCCTGTTTGGGTTTTAACATTTCCCTCATTGTCCTTTAAGCTACATATGTAGTATATGTAGGAGTTTTCTCTCTGCGTTTTAGCCAAGTTAGCTAGCAGACGGACAGTTGTTTCTCCCTACTCATAATAGTGCTGCTTTAAAAACATGCATTTGTTGGCCGCCTGCTCCATCTAGAAGGACCATAGCAGCTTTTGAGTACCCTTCCACTTTGCCAATTTCTCAGGGCATATGTTTAGAATATACACTTGCTCTGTCTCCCTGACTCAATCTTCCAATTCTATACCCCTTTTCCGCGAATTATCTTTAACTAAATTTCCCTAATAAGTATCCCCGCTCAGAAAAGCCTTCATGGTATCCCATACAATGTTATTTGGTGCCAACTCCTCATTAATCTCAAAAAATGCCACCAATTTCCTCAGAACGTCCTCATAATTAATTTGTTTCAGCCAGACCGGATTAATTTTTCCACTCAAAGGGTTGTCCCATCCCCATGTCAAGGGGGTTGTCCCATCCCCATGGGATCTACCTGGACCCGGAACATTAGAGGGGAATGGTCCAATAAGGATCTTAGAGCATACTCAATATAGAACAGACATGGGACCATAGATTAATTAGCAGAAGAGAAAACAAATTCAGTCAGCTCACCCACTTGATTGTCCAAAGCTCGGATTCAGCTGTGCAGCAGGGCTCCAAACAAAACATAGGAAGGGTTCCAGCCTCAGATAAAATAGTAAATATTTATTTATTTTGTATGTATTTTTAAAGTTTTTTTTGTGAATAAAAATGTTATCTGAAGCTGGAACCCTTCCTATGTTTTGCATAGATTAATTACCAACACCATGGCCATTCTCAAAAGTGGTTGGCATGAAGCTAAAGCGCAAGATTATACCCTTGCCGATGGATTCTTCCTCCACACATCTATCCACCCCAGTTCAACAGCGAAACGTCCAAATGGAGACACCTTATCTTCCCCACACACCTCCTTGGAAACTTATCCTCATTTGGATTACAAATGTTATTAAAATCGCTAAGAATTCTGCAAGTTTCAACAGGATTTTCTTAGTCGGGATGTTTGAAAAAGGAGGGGGCATATATACCACTACAATAATACATTCAAAGCATGTCACCTTACAGCGTCCCCCCACAAATCTTCCCATCTCGACTTTAAAAAGGTCAGTACATTGAAAGTGGATTTTCTTCTGAATTAGAAGGCTAACCCCCCCCGTGAGTATTTGAAGGAAACCTAGTGAAGTGCAAACCCAATCCATGCTTTATGCATCACGCTAATGGACTCAATCATCACGTGCGTTTCTTGCAGACCTACGATCATTACCCCTGATTTCTTAATATATTCGAAAATGGCTTTTCCTTTTGAATTGTCTCTGATGCCTCGGATATACCAGGGCAGATACTTAACTGCTACACCCATGAGAATCCAGGGAAATATCTGCCCATACCCTCAACAAGTTTACATTCCACCTGCAACCTAAATTTATCAAAAAATCCAATCATATGCGCACCCCTCTCCCTCCTACCCCTCCTTTACCCCCCCCCCGCCCATCTCCCCCCAGTAAAATAGACCAAGCCCTACCCGTAAGGGCTGGGGTATAGGAATATTCCAAGCTAACCACTCTTTTCCCTCTCCGAGTGCAACCAGTGAGATTATATACTCAGTGAAACTCACATGGCATTAACTGAGCCCCACTTTATATAATAATCCCTTCTCCCCCAAGAATAATAACTGTTGAGTGGGATGAGAACCGAGTCAGGAAGACCCGCAACATTAGAAAACCAAGGTGTAATGCTTATTATACACATATGTAAGTGCAAATCAACAACTGACACTTGATAAAGCAAACATCATAAAGTTACAATCCGACACTTCCCCTCTCCTGCCAGATCTGACACTCGTGTGTCCAGTCATCTCAAAGCATCTCTCGGGTTTTAAAAAAATGTGGAACCTAGTGTGACAACTCTCAACTTGGCAGGATAAATCATGGGATATTGAAACCCTGTACATGCATTCTTCTTTTGAATGTCAAGGAACATGGACCTCTTGCGCTGTTCTTCCACTGAAAAATACGGAAAAACGAGACCTTTTGGCCTACAAGAGTAATATCTGACAGATTACATGCCTTCCTCAAGATTGTGTCCTGATCCTTGAAGTGAAGAAATTTAAACAGGATAGGTCTAGGAGGCCTTCCCAGTGGACTTAGTCTCGTAGGGTCTCACTGTGAGCCATTTCCATTGCAAACAACGGGGAGAGAGACTTTTCTGAAAATCTCCAATAGCCACTTTTCGATAAACCCGTCAGGATACTTTTCCTCAACTTTCTCCAGGACGCTGACCAGCCGGACATTGTTGCGCCTTTGGATGGTTTCTAGGTCGTCCACCTGAGCCAGTAGAGGCACCAACACCTGGGAATGATTTTGAATGTCACCACGGATGGGGGGAGAGCATCCTCTCGCAGCCCCACTCTCTCCTCAACTACCATAGTACATTCCGCCAGTTTTTGAACGTCATGCCGGATAATGGGTATAGTTTATTGAATGTGGCCTACCTGGCCCTTCAATGAGGCCAGATTGGTGTTATTTTTGGTTACATTAAATATGTCCAGAAGGGAGGATTAGAATCTTTTCCCTTTGGATATTTCCCCATATTTGAAGATGTTGAAACGGATTGGGTCAGGGTATCAAAAATCCCACACAGACAGAAGTCATTATCATACCTAGAGTGGGAAAAATTAATTACTAGGAAATTGTATTCTGTTGACTATCAAAAATAATTCAGATGGGGAGAAGGTATATATGTTATTGACAAATTGTACAAAAACATATAACAGGCAGTTGTTTATGTCATGAATGTATAAACACTCACACATGGGAAACACCGCAAGTACACCCAACTGGTCCCTATACAGACTAGAAAGGCCCTAGCTGCACAAATGAAAATACCACCTCGGACTAAACTCCCTAATAGGCCATTGAGGGGTTTCTCGTACCTCTTGAGGAACCCAACGTGCGGCCGCAACACACTGTAAACAAGGGGAAAGGAAACTGGGAAGGGGAAGGAAACAAAAACATAGGGCTGAGAGGGAAAGCTGAGGAGAACCGAAAATAAAAGCAACAAATATAACTTCCCAGAAACCTAACGGTGGTAGAAGGAAAAGGTGCTGGGAGGAAAAGCCAGCAAATAAGTGCAGTGAAGGGAAGGGTGAACATATAAAATACCACCCAGAATGTGATAGGGCAAACCAGAACAGGAAAATTAGAAACATTTGGAGAGGCGCAAACCAAGAAAGGAAAACAAAGACAATAGAAACCATCAGCATTTGGACAGGGTAGAAAAGGCAGTAGCTGAGCAGACAGAAGAACCGACCCGAAAGTCACTGGTAGTGATGAGCGAGCACTAAAATGCTCGGGTACTCGTTACTTGGTTCGCGTAAATCGTAATGCTCGGGTGCTCAACCCAAGTAACAAGTACAATGTAAGTCAATGAGAAACTCGGGCATTTTTCCGGTGGCCCCCCCCCCAGAGGTCTGGAGGGGTTCTAAAAATAGGTCAAATCGATGTGATAGGGCAAACTAGAACAGGAAAATGAGAAACAGTTGGAGAGGCGCAAACCAAGAAAGGAAAACAAAGACAATAGAAACCATCAGCATTTGGACAGGGCAGAAAAGGCAGTAGCTGAGCAGACAGAAGAACCGAGCCGAAAGTCACTGGTAGTGATGAGCGAGCACTAAAATGCTCGGGTACTCGTTACTTGGTTCGCGTAAATCGTAATGCTCGGGTGCTCGACCCCAGTAATAAGTACAATGTAAGTCAATGAGAAACTCGAGCATTTTTCCGGTGCCCCCCCCCAGAGGTCTGGAGGGGTTCTAAAAATAGGTTAAATCAATGGAAACAGTGCTGAAATGACATGGGAACAGCAAGTGTAAGACCCCTGAAAACATCTCTGAATCCCAGGGCACTGCTGTGAACAATGTTGTCAGAGTATTATGCCACTTTTACGGAATGACAATAAAACATACAAAGACTAAGCTAAAATGGATTTTCCTGGGAAAAATGTTAAGAAACATCCTTTCCAGGGTAATGACTTGTATATAAGGCAAAATAAATCACAAAAAACAAAAATGCTCCCCCACACCTTGGGCCATGCTCACATGTAGTGTTTTTGATGCGTTTTTACATTTTTGCATTGCTTTCAACGGTGAAAATTACATTCACCAGTAAATGTAATTTTAAAATTTTACTACCTTATCTGGTGTGTGAAACATGATCAGGCACATCATGTTTCATTCATGAAGGAGGGACTCTGAAAGTCACAATGCCTATTTTTACAGGGCCATCAGGTGGACCTTACTATTGTTAGCGGGCCATCCGTCGGCCCTCACAATTGTTAGAGGGCCATCAGCCAACTATGCTTTGCATAGCCGTATATTGCTACTACAATATAGCATATCCATCTGAGATGGTCAAATTTTCTTTTTCGTATATATTCTGTAAAGTTTGAAATTTTGAAATTTGGATGTCCAGCAAATGGCCCTCACAATTTATAGAGTGCCAGCAGGTGGCCTACACTATTTTTAGAGGGCCAGAAGTCATCTTGAGGACAGATGAGACCAAGATAGAGCTATTTGGTAAAGTACATCATTCAACTGTTTACTGTAAATGGAATGAGGCCAACAAATAAAAGAACACAGTACTTACAGTCAAATATGATGGAGGTTCAAAGATATTGAGGGGTTGTTTTGCTGCCTCTGGCACTGGGTGCCTTGACTGTTTGCAAGGCATCATGAAATGTGAAGATTCTCAAAGTATTTTGGGTCGCAATGTAGTGCCCAATGTCATAAAGTTGGATTTGTATCCTAGGTCATGGGTCTTTCAGTAGGACAATGACCCCAAACATACTTCAACAAGCACCCAGAAATGGATGGAAACAAAGCACTGGAGAGTTTTGAAGTGGTAATTCCTGCTCCAGCAGCGTCATGTCTCCCACCACTACCTGTTACATACAGAATCTACAGAGAAACTGCAAATGGACACATTAAATCATTAAATTTTAACTTTGATTAATTTCTGACAAATTTTTAAAAAATTTCTGCCAACTTCGATGATTTTCTGTCAACTATGATAAATTTCTGTCAATTTTCATTAATTTGTGAGTACAAATCACCGTCATAATTATGAATCGGTCAATCAGTGTATGGAAGAAAGCTATCTATGTGTGGACTGTGGAAGAGATGTATGTGGCCAGAGTGAGCATTTCCAGCAGATGTTACCACCTAGCACCTGTCCCTATTCTAAATGCAGCTAACAGCGGTATCAATAGGGAATAGAATAGATTTTTGGTTTGGTTGTAGCAGCAAGGGGTGTAAGCCAATAATCCCTGTCTGGATGCGTGTAATACGCTATCCATAGTGCGATAGCTCACCCATACATGAATCACAAAGAAGAGAGGTAATATTGTAGAATAAAAAATAGATTTTAACCGGCCCCAAAGCTTTTTTTTATTTGGTATGTGGCAGCACCAACCTGTGAAGGAACGCAAGCAACCCTGCCTGCTTTGATGAATTTTTGAGTGCAGACTACATTAAAAAACATGAATTTGTGAATGAATTTTTGAAAAAAAGCAGTCAAGTTATGGACTGTGGAAGAGATGTATACGACTAGAATGAACACTCATTTCCAGCAGATGTTACCACCTAGCACCTGTCCCTATTCTAAATGCAGGTAACAGCGGTATCAATAGGGAATATAATTTTTTATTTGTTTTGTTTGCTTGCAGCAGCAAGAGTGCAGTCAATAATCCCTGTCTGGATGCGTGTGATACTCTATCCATAGTGCAATAGCTCACCCGTACACGAATCGCAGATAAGAGAGGTAATATTATAAAATAAAAAATAGATTTTGACCGGCTCCAAAGAGTTTTTTTGGTACATTGCAGCACCAAACTGTGGAGGAACGCAAGCAACCCTGCCTGCTTTGATGAATTTTTGAGTGCAGACTACATTAAAAAACATGCATTTGTGAATGATTTTTGGAAAAAAAGCAGTCAAGTTATGGACTGTGGAAGAGATGTATACGACCAGAATGAACACTCATTTCCAGCAGATGTTACCACCTAGCACCTGTCCCTATTCTAAATGCAGGTAACAGCGGTATCAATAGGGAATATAATTTTTTATTTGTTTTGTTTGCTTGCAGCAGCAAGAGTGCAAGTCAATAATCCCTGTCTGGATGCGTGTAATACTCTATCCATAGTGCAATAGCTCACCCGTACATGAATCGCAGATAAGAGAGGTAATATTATAAAAAAAAAATAGATTTTAACCGGCTCCAAAGAGTTTTTTTGGTACATTGCAGCACCAAACTGTGGAGGAACGCAAGCAACCCTGCCTGCTTTGATACATTTCTGAGTGCCAAACTATATTAAAAATCATGAATCTGTCAATGATTTTTTTTTTAAAAAAGCAATCCAGTTATGGACTGTGGAAGAGATGTATGAAACCAGAATGAATACTCATTTCCAGCTGATGATACGTAGCACCTGTCGCCATTCTAAATGGAGCTAGCAGCATTTAGAATATCAATACCAATGCATTTAGAATACCAATAGGGAATAAAATAGATTTTTTTTGTTTGGTTGTAGCAGCAAGAAGTATAAGCCAATAATCCTTGTGTGGATGCGTGTAATACGCTACCCATGTTGTGATCGCTCACCCGTACACGAATTGCAGATAAAAGAGGTAATATTGTAGAATACAGAATCAATTTGAATTGGCCAAAAATTATTAAGGAGTAGGTCTCCTAGACTGTTATTGCTTATGCAGTAGTTCAAGGGCTGCTAAAAATTAGGACACACTTTAATACCACTTTGAAGAGACGTAGTGAAGGACCTCAGAAAAATTGTATTATAAATTATTAAGGAGAGAGTCTCCTAGACTATTATTGCGTATGCAGTAAGTTTAAAGGTTGCTAAAAATTAGGACTCACTCCAATACCACTTTGAAGAGACATAGTGGAGGGCCTCAGTCAATTTTTTCTTTCCCATTATTAAGGAGTGGTCCTCCTAGACTGGTAATGCCCATGCACTAAGTGCATGGGCTGAAAAACATTTACCCCTGGGGGGTATACATATATACTTTATAGAATGTTTGAGGTAGGCCTCTAAAAAAACAATGTGAGTGTTGCATGATGATGGAAGAAGATGCGCACTTGGCTGAAGATTTGGTGCAGGCTGAATAGGATACTATCCCCAGGTAAGTATATAGATAACAGCCGCACTAGGGGTAATTTGGAAAAGTGGAAACAGTTTATTCAGATGTTTACATTCACCACACTGTTGAAAACAAATAAGATGGAGCTTAAAGCGATATGCCGTGCCGTTTCGACCAAAAGTGGTCTTTTTCAAACATCGCTATAAGATGAGATGCAATATTAACATATTTACAAAGATGACCATGATTCTATGAGTGTTAATTCAGCAAGCATATATGGGGGAGAGGGAAGAATCAAAGGAGAGGTGGGGGTATGCCCTGAAAATCCCTGAAGGGACGTGTAATAGGTGGTGTGATGGATAAGGGTACGAGCTACACATCTAAACTGGCTCCAAAACGGGGTCGGTGTGTCATAAAGGGCAGGTACTTCCTTCTGCTTGAAAAGCCTGTAAGCAATTGGCATATATAGTTTAAATAGATTTGCTCCTGCAGCGAAGGAACAAAAGGAAAAAAATGCCCAAGATAGAGGGAGCTGTGGGTGCCTGTTGCCTACCTCAGTGGTGGTGTAGGGGTCCTGGATCGGTGATTTCGCCTTTAGTTGTGTTATCACATTGGTGGCACCTGCATATGTAGGCGCTGGGGGAATTTGCACTTTCGGAAGTGTAATATCTGGCTGAGGCATAGATGGAACGCAAGTCTCAGAACGAGGCTTGGTTGTGTTCTGAGATAATATACTGTATAGCACACATTTTATATAACTTTTATATGTGACTAGCTGTACCTGGACACGTGTTGCTGTGGCTCAGTCTGGTTAAATGGAAAAGAAAGAAAAGAGAAAGCGCACGTTTCTAAAATACTTAATTTCACAATGCTTGTGGGTATACAATATTTTTTGTTGCTCCATTGTCTGTGTAGATATAGAGATTGTCTGGTTTGTCGACTCTAGAACACGCAACATATAAGATTGTTGGTTCAACGACGTTGCTCATTAATTATTTTACTCAAAGCCGTGTGCCGTTGCAAAGCTTTGGCTGGTTGATATTTCGCAACATTATAATTGGCACACCGATTTTCAATTGCAGTACGTGCGGTGGCATCCCTGGCAGATCGAGTGAATTCAAAAATTCTGTTGAATAATTAACCACTTCATCTGCTTCCACAACAGTGTCAATGGACTTGTATGTGACCAGCCTAGGGGATGGGGATGACTCGGTACCCGGGCCTTTGCCTTGGGGATGTCGCGGTGGTCGGCTCCCGGGCCCGTACCCTGGGGTCTCTCTTTAAAAAGGGTGGATAATTGTCTATTTTATTAAGAGTTCGTGATGCCACCTGTGGCTTCTGGTGAGAATCACCAACGCTGCGCAGTCCACTGAGGCCGATGATAAGGCAGCTCGATGGTATGGCTCCCCACAGGTGGAGCTAGGCCTCAGGGCAGTGTACGGAAGGGGGATGCAGGACAGGTGAGACCCAGCCGGGTCAGAGCAAGAACAGGGACAGACACGATAGACACTTCAGTACCTTTTACTGATGGAAGTTCAGGCACGTCCCGGAGCACTGTAGGGTGAAGGGTGCATATCAAGATCCTCCCCAATGAGCAGGTGTAGGGCCTCCTCCTGTTTCTTGCCTCTGCGTAGTAAGTTTCTGACCTGCCTGGAGCTAGGCCTAACTTTGTCTCTGTCCTGCGCTGGCTGACTTTGTGGTAGAGCCTTTCCTTGGAGTACACGCTCCTCAGCTTGCGGGGCCTATGTGTCTCCCGGCTCTGTTACGTATCAGCACTTTAGCGATCCTGGGACTTGTAGTTCTCCAGGGATTCTGGTTATACCTTACTGGGACATAGAGATCCCGGTAAGCTTCGGACCCGGTGTCTGGTAAATTCTTCGGGGTGAGCTAATTAAGCTCCTCTGCCCCCTATGTACTAACTCTCCACTCGCCTTCGGCCTACTCGGGCCCCTACTAGGCTACTCACACTAACGGCAGCTTGCACACCTAAAGCTCACTTCTCTGAGCTACACTGAGTCTTGGTCTGGATAAGCTCCACTGCAGGATAGCAATTGCAGGAGCTGGAACAGGCTTTTGTCCTCTGAGGTAACTCTTCTCAGACTGTACTGGACTCACTGCTAAAACCAGACTAGACTATCTGCTGCCTGGCTCCACCTTCCCTATTTATCTATCCCTAATGGGCTCCCTCTGCTGGTCTGAGGTGGAATGTGGAGATGTGTAAATGGTTATGGGGGCCTCTTGTGGAGGAATCCATCAATGCACTCTTCCAGGATCTGTGATACCAAGCGCAGCTGGGCATCACATATGTGACTGCGACGCTTTGAATGTTAGACTTAATAATATTGTTAAGTTCGCAGACGTCTTTGTTCTTGGCTGCAAGAATAGCTCGTTCACTCAGCCAATCGTGATTCTTATATAATTGGTTTGAATATTGGGAAATATTTTTTCAACCAATTGTTCTTTTGGCCTCACTAAATTGCTGAATCGTAAATGGATTGTAAATCGGAAACATTGAAATGGAATTGTAAAATATTTAGTATAGCGTGTGTTGTTTTTATGTCCAACAGATGGGTGTAGCGTGTGTTGCTTTTATGTCCAACAGATGGGTATAGCGTGTGTTGCTTTTACATCCAACAGATGGGTATAGAGTGTGTTGCTTTTATGTAAAACAGATGGGTATAGCGTGTGTTGCTTTTACATCCAACAGATGGGTATAGCGTGTGTAACTTTTACGTCCAACATCTGGTACAGTGCATTGTGAAAGTATTTGGCCCCCTTGAACTTTTCTACCTTTTGCCACAGTTCTGGCTTCAAACATAAAGTTATAAATTTCTATTTTTTTTTAGAAGAATCATCAACAAGTGGGACACAATCGTGAAGTGGAACAAAATTTATTGGATATTTTAAACTTTTTTAACAAATTAAAAACTGAAAAGTGGGGGGGGGTGCAATATTATTCGGCCCCCTTGAATTAATACTTTGTAGCGCCACCTTTTGCTGCGATTACAGCTGCAAGTCGCTTGGGGTATGTCTCTATCAGTTTTGCACATCGAGAGGCTGAAATTCTTGCCCATTCTTCCTTGCAAAACAGCTCGAGCTCATTGAAGTTGGATGGAGGACGTTTGTAAACAGCAGTTTTCAGCTCTTTCCACAGATTCTCGATTGGATTGAGGTCTGAACTTTGACTTGGCCATTCTAACACCTGGATACGTTTATTTTTTAACCATTCCATTGTAGATTTTGCTTTATGTTTGGGATCATTGTCTTGTTGGAAGATAAATCTCCGTCCCAGTCTCAGGTCTTTTGCAGACTCCAACTGGTTTTCTACCAGAATGGTCCTGTATTTGGCTCCATCCATCTTCCCATCAATTTTAACCATCTTCCCTGTCCCTGTTGAAGAAAAGCAGGCCCAAACCATGATGCTGCCACTACCATGGTTGACAGTGGGGATGGTGTTTTGAGGGTGATGAGCTGTGTTGCTTTTACGCCAAACATATCGTTTTGCATTGTGGCCAAAAAGTTTGATTTTGGTTTCATCTGACCAGAGCACCTTATTCCACATGTTTGCTGTGTCTCCCAGGTGGCTTGTGGCAAACTTCATACAAGACTTTTTATGGATATCTTTGAGAAATAGCTTTCTTCTTGCCACTCTTCCATAGAGGCCAGATTTCTGCAGTGTACGACTGATTGTTGTCCTATGGACAGACTCTCCCACCTCAGCTGTAGATCTCTGCAGTTCATCCAGAGTGATCATGGGCCTTTTGGCTGCATCTCTGATCAGTCTTCTCCTTGTTCGAGATGAAAGTTTAGAGGGACGGACAGGTCTTGGTAGATTTGCAGTGGTCTGATATTCCTTCAATTTCAATATGATCGCTTGCACAGTGCGTGCTCCTTGAGATGTTTAAAACTTGGGAAATATTTTTGTATCGAAATCGGGCTTTAAACTTCGCCACAACAGTATCTCGGACCTGCCTGGTGTGTTCCTTGGTCTTCATGATGCTCTCAGCACTTGAAACAGAACCCTGAGACTATCACAGAGCAGGTGCATTTATACGGAGACTTGATTACACACAGGTGGATTCTATTTATTATTATCAGTCATTTAGGACAACATTGGATCATTCAGAGATCCTCACTGAACTTCTGGAGTGAGTTTGCTAAACTGAAAGTAAAGAGGCCGAATAATATTGCACGCCCCACTTTTCAGTTTTTAATTTGTTAAAAAAGTTTAAAATATCCAATAAATTTCGTTCCACTTCACGATTGTGTCCCACTTGTTGTTGATTCTTCACAAAAAAAATAGAATTTTATATCTTTATGTTTGAAGCCAGAAATGTGGCAAAAGGTAGAAAAATTCAAGGGGGCCAAATACTTTCACAATGCACTGTATATAAAAACATAGTAGGTATATAAAAACATGTGTGTATTTGAATGCAACGTTTATTTTTATTTATATAGATTATATATTATATATAAATAATATATATATACTTACATTTTTATTTATACAGATATATAAATATAAGATGCTGGTGCTGTTGATAGTTATGCCCATCAGGCAGGCATGGTGGCAGCCTGTACCCTGTGACCCCTGCAGGCCTGAACTGTACACAGGTCACTAAAGAGGTCGGTACTTGTTGTCAGGTGTCACAATGGAGTCGGTCATGTCAGGGATTGCTAGTTATACAATTCCCTAGTACAGAGGAAATGTGACAGGAGGGGGTACAGAGATGAAGGCAGAGGAGGAGGGGGTTATCCGCTTGAGATGTTTCGGGCCGGTACTGGCCAGATCACAGCACCACCCCCGCCGGTGGTGCAGTGGGATTTGCACTCGCTTGCTATCCGCCCACTGCTGGGAGGCTCAGGCCCAGCTCAGCGCCCAGAGCGGAGGCCGCGGCCTGCGCCTCTCCGTGCAGCCTCCCTCTCTCCCCCGCTTGTTGTTGCACAGTTGGAAATAAGACCCACCTGCCGGAGAAGAAAAGGCCACAGCAGCAGCAGTGCCGGAAAGCAGAAGCGGCCGCCTCTAAGGCGGTGGTGGTGATGAGCAGCAGCATCTTTCGGCCTTTAACAGACGGTCTCGTCATTCCCCTTACTCCCAACCCCCACGGGGGACACGAAAGGAGCAGAGCACATGCAGCAGCTACAGCGAATGAAGGAGAGAGATAAGGGTTTAAGAATGAGATGTCACTAAGGTGGGGAGAATGCCGGGTGGCCAGGGAGAGTCAGCCTGGGACTGAACTTGTAACAACCCCCTCTCGATGTTGCTTTTACGTCCAGCAGCTGGTATATAAAAACATAGTAGGTATATAAAAACATGCGTGTATTCAAATGCAACTTTGTGTCAAAATTTCAAAGCAATCAGTGAAGAACTTTCAGAGATTTAAGATTTTGAACAAACGAACATTTACATTTCTATTTATATAGATAGATTAATGCATCTATATTTTTCTTATAGCGATGTTTGAAAAAGACCAATTTTGGTCAAAACGTCACAGCATATCGCTTTAAGCTCCAACTTGTTTGTTTTCAACTGTGTAGTGTTGCATGATGGTCACCCTGTTGATATGGTGGTGGAGGATGAGGAGAAGGAGGAGGACGATGACATAAAATAGACGAAATCCTGAAGCGTATACCCATGTCTGGGTGTAAAGGGGTGCATGGGAATAGACCCCCCCAAAAAAACCCCACTGGATTTGAGTTTATGTTCCGCTGCTATCATCTGGTGGTGTTGAAAAGTCTTGCCCAAGATAGCCTTTGTTCATTTTGATAAGAATCAGCCTCTCAGCATTTTCAGTTGACAGGCGGATGCGCCTACCAGTTATAATACCGCCAGCGGCACTAAAAACCCGCTATGACAAAATCCGCTATGACAAAACACTAGCGGCAGGGCAGGCCAGGACCTCCAAGATGTAGGGAGACAGTTCATTCCACGTGTCCAGCTTGGATACCCAATAGTTGTACGGCACAGAGGAATCACGGAGGATGCTGGTACAATCGCCAAGATACTCCTTCAGCATCTCCTAAAACTTTTCCCTCCTTGTCAGAGTACCCCACACTTCAGGGCCTGGGCACTGGGAGGGTCAGAGAAATCTGTCCCAGACCTTTGACGTGTGTTACCCTGCCTCTGCTGCATCTGGTATGTGTCTCCCTTGCCTGTACTTTTAGGTTGTCGAAGAAACTGTGACCTCTGCCGTCAGCGTTGTCAGATGAGAATGTTTTTAATAATTCTTCAACAAGGGCCTTCTGGTACTGCAACATTTTACAACATTTTATTAGACCTCACCGCCACGGGAAGGAGAGATAGAAAGTTCTCCTTGTAGCGCAGGTCTAGAAGTGTGACCAACCAGTAATTACTGTTGCCTAAACTGCATACAACGCGAGGGTCACGGTAAAGGCAGGGGAACATGAACTCAGACATGTGTGCCAGACTGCCAACAGTCAAGACTTCCCTCTCCCCACCAAGAGGACGACTGTCCATGTCCTCCTGATCCCCCTACTGGTCCTCCTCCTCGTCCTCCCTCTCCTCCTCCTCTTCAGGCCATCCACGCTGAACAGACGGTATGAATGTGGTGTGGGTAGTACTGTCTATAGTGCAGGAAACCAGCTCCTGTTCCTCCTCCTCCTCATTATTACCCAATCTGCATTGAGATGAGATAAGGCTGGGTTGTGTAGCTTCACCCTGTATAATTCTTTGCTCCATCCCATTGTGCTCTTCCTGCAAAGCCTCCTCTTTAATTGTGAGCAGCGAGCGTTTCAGTAGGCAGAGAAGCGGGATGGTGACGCTAATTATGGCGTCATCGCTGCTCACCATCTTGGTGGAGACCTCAAAGTTTTGGAGAACCGCACAGATGTTGTCACGGGTGTGTCAGAAGCAACAGACAGTCGCCCTGCAGTTGGTTGCAGAAGATCTCTACATTTGGCATTACAGACACCTTCTTAGAGGCTGTCTAGGACCCAGCGACTACATTCCTCTGGCTAATTAACGCCCTGGCCTGGGTGTATAAATACCTGCTGTCTGCTAGAGGGAGGTGCCGGTGATACTCACATTACCCCTTGTGAAGGCTCGGAGCAAGTGCATTACTTCTTCCGCTCTGGAGCTATGAGGACTGGTGTTCATCTCTCTGAAGTCAACTAAAGTTAAGCTATCTTCCCTTGTTGTCTTTAGTTGTCAGTGGGGATCGACTAGTGCTCATCCGCCTCCCTTCCCTAGCCAGAGCCTAACACCAGGGAAAGCTAGGGTGAGGTTTGCGTGCGGCAATTGGTGAAGAACCAATATAGGGATGTTAGTGGAGACAGGGTGATATTAGATCAGCCTAGGAGGTCTCCACTTCTCCCTTTCC
The DNA here is from genome assembly GCF_046119375.1 of Phyllobates terribilis. Classification (NCBI taxonomy): domain Eukaryota; kingdom Metazoa; phylum Chordata; class Amphibia; order Anura; family Dendrobatidae; genus Phyllobates; species Phyllobates terribilis. The sequence goes on from NW_027362765.1 coordinate 62,860,647, forward strand.
CTAGTGTCTGGGCTCCCTTTCCCTCTTCCCTTTGTGTTGCACTAAGTCTTTCCCACACCTTGCGTGACATTTGTCAGACATGCATGCCCACTCATCAGCTCTTATGTGCAGAGGCTGACCGGAATCCCGACGGGCGTGTTGAAACTGCCCTCTGCTGCTCACAAATCCTTCCCAACATATGCAACGTTGAGTTCCAACGCGTGGTGACTAGTGATGAGCGAGCACTAAAATGCTCGGGTACTCGTTGCTCGGATCGAGCAAATTGGATTGCTTGAGTGCTCAGTCCGAGTAACGAGTACAATGTAAGTCTATGGGAAACTCGAGCATTTTTCCGGCGGCCCCCCCCGGCAGTCTGCAGAGGGCCTAAAAATTGACCAAATCGATGGGAACAGTGCTCAAATGACATGGGAACAGCAGGGGAAGACCCCTGGAAGCATTTCTGACTCCCAGGTCACTGCTGTGAACAACGTTGTCAGAGGTATTATTTTTATGGATTCACAATAAAACATACAAAAACGAAACCAAAATGAATTTTCCTGGGAAATATGTTAAGGAACATCCTTTCCAGGGTTATGACTTGTATATAAGGTAAAATAAATTATCTAAAACAAAAATGCTCCTCCACATCTTGGGCAATGTTCACACGTAGCGTTTTTGATGCGTTTTTGCACTTTTACATTGCTTTCAAAGGTGAAAAATGCATTCACCAGGAAATGGCATTTTAACATTTTACTACCTTATCTGGCCATGTGGTGTGTGATATGGGAACAGCATGGGGAAGACCCCTGGAAGCATCTCTGACTCTAAGGGCACTGCCTAAAACTGTGGTCATGTCATCAGACGTGATCCTATATTACTGCGGTAATAATACAGACATTTTTGGCAACGTGACAAATCTTAAACTCCATTTCAAATGGGCAAAGTGTGTGTCAAGGGACGGGAAAGTGGACGTTATGGTGATGGTGATAGTGCACGCAGAGGCCGTGGGCAAGATGAAACTGTGCCTGCTGAAGGAGAACAGCAAACAGCCACGTCATGTCGAACTACCTTCCTGTCCCAATTTTTAGGAGTCTGCGGAACACCACTATTGAAGCCAGAGCAGTGTGAAAAGATTGTTGGTTGGATAGCAGATAAATCTTCAAGTCAGTTTGCCACCACCACCACCACCCTGTGTTCCACATGGTCCAGTCTCAGTTGATGTGAGTCTGGACCACATTATTATTACTTTATCGCCATTTATTCCATGGCGCTTTACGTGTGAAAAAGGGGTATACGTCGCAAAAACAATTACAATAAACTTGAAAAAAAATATGACAGCGACTGGTACAGGAGAGGAGACGAGAGGACCCTGCACGGGAGGGCTCACAGTCTACAAGGAATGGGTGAGGATACAGTAGGTGAGGATAGAGCTGGTCGTGCAGTGGTATGTTGGAGCGAGGGTTACTGCAGGTGGCACGCTTGTTGCAAGAGGTGGGTCTTCAGGTGCTTTTTGAAGGTTTCAACAGTAGGCGAGAGTCAGAAATGGTGGGGTAGAGAGTTCCAGAGAAGGGGGGATGCACGGAAGAAATCTTGAATGCGATTGTGGGAAGAGGAGATAAGAGTGGAGTACAGAAGGAGATCTTGAGAGGATAGGAGGTTGCGTGCAGGTAAGTACCGGGAGACTAGGTCACAGATGTAAGGAGGAGACAGGTTGTGGATGGCTTTGCATGCCAAGGTTAGGGTTTGAACTGGAGCCAGTGAAGGGATTGACAGAGGGGAAAGGCCAGGGAATAGCAAGGGGCAGGTGGATTAGTCGGGCAACAGAGTTTAGGATAGATTGGAGGAATGCGAGAGTGTTAGAAGGGAGGCCACAGAGCAGGAGGTTGCAGTCGTTGAGAAGGGAGATGATGAGTGCGTGTACTAGTGTTTTCGTAGATTTGTGGTTGAGGAATGTGTGGATCCGGGAGATTTTTTTTACTTGGCAACAGAAGATCGCATGTAGCGATTTGAGCAGCCATGGTCACCCGAAGGTGACGGTCAGTAAGTGCAATTAGTGTCGCAAGAGGTGGATAATATTGAGACAATAGACAGAAAGTTAGGAGGAGGACCAGGGTGCGGAAGTGGAAAACGAAGTGGTGGACGATGAAGTCACTGACCTAACCTGGCAAGGGGACATGTAGAGCGAGGACAGCAGCACACAGGGGGAGGGAGGCATAGCACCACAACAGGCAGGAACAAGCAGTGTGTTGGCCACAGACACAAAGCAGGCAACTGATCCCCGGAACACCAACACAACGGAAGTTGCCAGTACAACTGTTAGGTCTTCCCGAGTCTGGCTGTTTTTTAAAGACTGTTTAGATAACCCCAAAAAGGCCATTTGCAACATCTGCCAGGCCAGCATCAGCAAGAGCAACAAAACTACCAGCCTGACCACCACCAGCATGCTCAGGCACCTGACTAGCTGGGCTGAACACCAAGGTCCAGAAACAGTGTCTGCGGGTGACACCACTGCCTCTTCCTCTGTTGTATGTGCAAGCCAATCCCCTGTCCATGGTGCATGCAAAGATGCCTACCGATCTGCAGCTGTCATTGCAGACTTGCAACCATCACCGTCCACGTCCTTGTCCCTTTGCAACGTTCAGTTGTCCCTACCACAGTCCTTTGAATGCAAGCGCAAGTATGCAGCCAGCCACCCACCCACTCACAGGCCGCAATACTAAACTGCCACATTTCTGGACTGCTTGCACTTGAAATGTTGCCTTTTAGGCTCGTGGAGGCGGAAGATTTCCAAAACCTCATGGAGGCAGCTGGGTGTCTGAAGCTAGGCAAGCTCGCACATGTACCATGCCTGGCCCATATGCTCAACTTAGTGGTTCTGCATTTTCTCAAAATCTACACGGATCTGCCAGAGTTGCTTGTGAAAGTACGCCGCGTGTGTGCCCATTTCAGTAAGTCAGCTGCAGCTTCCACCGCCGTGGCAGGGCTTCAGCAGCGTTTGCAGCTTCCAGCTCACCGACTGGTGTGCGATGTAACTGCGCTTTGGAAATCAGCGTTGCAGATGTGTGGAATGATTTTGAGCAGCAGAGAGCAGTTGTTGAGTACCAGCTTCTACACATCTGTCGGCATTCAGGTCAGCCTCCGCACATGAGAGCTGATGAGTGGGCATGGATGTCTGACATCTGTGCCCTCCTCCAAAAATTTGAGGACTCCACCAAGATGAGGAGCGGCGATGACACCATAATTAGCATCACCATCCTGCTTCTCTGTCTACTGAAACGGTCGCTGCTCACAATTAAAGAGGAGGCATTGCAGGCGGAGCAAGGAACTATACAGGGTGATGCTACCCAGCCCAGCCTAATCTCATCTCAACGCTGATTGGGTGATAATGAGGAGGAGGAGGAAGAGAACATAGACAGTCGTACTCTTGGTGAGAACAGGGAAGTCTTGGCTGTTGGCAGTCTGGCACACAAGGCCAACTTTATGTTCCCCTGCCTTTACCGTGACCACGTTGTACGCATTTTGGGCATTATAGAAAACTGGCACGGCACAAGAGAATTCTTGAAGATGGAGTTGTGAGGCTGTGATTAAGGAGGATGTCTGGCTTAGATCATTTGCAGAATGGAGGGCACAGGAGGGGTGATACACAAAATTGAGGGAAGAGATATAGGCCGGTGCAGAACTGTGGACAGTTTGGTGGGTGAGAGAGATGAGTTTGTATTGTATTCTGTAATGATTGTTTAATCTAACCCGTGCAAGACCGGCACAGGGTAGAGGCATTGGTGAAGCTGCTTGATAGAAATATGACCCTAGCTGCTGCATTCAGAAGGGATTGGAGAGGAGACAGCTTGTTTAGAGGGAGACGGATTAGAAGAGAGTTGCACTAGTGAATAAGAGCGACAGTAAGAGGTTTTGCAGTATCAAAGGTGAGAAAAGGTGGACTTCTGGAGAAGTTTTTAAGGTGCAGGTGACATGAGCGAGTGAGTGATTTTCAACGTTGAACAAAGGAAAGTTGTGTGTCAAATATGCCTCCAAGATAGCAGGCGTGCTGAGTGGGAGATATGGTGGCATCACCTAAAGGAAATTGCAAAGTCAGGTATAGGTAGGTTGGTAGTGGGAGGAAACCGAAGGAGTTCATTTTTGGAGATATTAAGTTCAGGCTCTTGTTGAAGAATTATAACAAAAAAAAAATTCCCATCTGACAACGCTGGCAGCAGAGGTCACAGTCAGATAGTTCATTGGACAACCAATGAGTACAAGCGAGGGAGACACAAACCAGATGCCGTAGAGGCAGGAGAACGCTGTCAAAGGTCTGGAACAGTTTTCTCAGACCCTCCCAGCGCCTAGGCCTTGATACACGGGGTACTCTGACAAGGAGGGAAAAGTTTTGGAAGAAGCAAGCTGGACACGTGGCATGAACTGTGTTTCTACGCCTTGGAGGTCCTGCCGGCTAGCGCTTTGTCAGAGATGGTTTTTAGTTCCACCGGGGGCATTATAACTCATTATAAAACTGATAGGCGCATCAGCCTGTCAATTAAAAATGCTGACAGGCTGACTCTTATAAAAATGAACAAGGGCTGGATTGGGTCAGACTTCTCAACACCACCAGATGATAGCATCAAACATAAACTCAAATCCAGTGGTTATTTTTTTGGGGGTCTCTTCCCATGCACCCCTTCACACCCAGACATGGGTATACCCTTCAGGAATTGTTCTATTTTATGTCGCCCTCCTCCTTTTCCTCATCCTCCACCACCATATCACCAGGGATACCGTGATGCAACATCCACATAATTTTTTTAAGGGTGTTTCTGATTAGAGACGAGCGAATATTTTTTTTGCAATATTCGCCAATGTAATTGTTGAATATTTGCCGAACATTGCCAAATGCCATTGGATTCAATGGATGCCAAAACCTAACATATACACAACACCTTCAAACAGGACCAAAAGCTGCCAAAACACCAGGAAAGTGCCATCAATTGATCCAGAGTACAAGTAGTATAATTCTTATTATTTATTATTATAGTGCCATTTATTCCATTGCGCTTTACATGTGAAAAGAGGTCACTGACTGGTACAAGAGCAGAGGACCCTGCCCGCGAGGGCGCACAAACAGTCTATAAGGGATGAGTGAGGATACAGTAGGTGAAGGTACAGCTGGTTGTGCAGCGGTATGGTGGAGCAAGGGCTACTGCAGGTTGTAGGCTTGTCGGAAAAGGTGGGTCTTGAGATTCCTTTTAAAGGTTTCAACAGTAGATGAGAGTCTGATATGTTGGGGTACAGAGTTCAAGAGTAGAAGGGATGCATGGGAAAAATCTTGTATGCGATTGTGGGAAGAGGAGAGAAGACGGGAGTAGAGAAGGAGAACTTGTGAGGATCGAAGGTTGTGTGCAGGTAAGAACCGGGAGTCTAGGTCACAGATATATGGAGCAGACAAGTTGTGGATGGCTTTGCTTGTTATGGTTACGGTTTTGAACTGAAGTCTCTGGCCAATGGGGAGCCAGTGAAGGGATCATACATTGCAATTTTATAGATAACTGGAGCCAGTCCACAGTAAAACGCAGCCATAGAATGTCCAGGAATCTTCCCACAGACTTTTAGCTAGGGCTGTTTCTCAGCAGGGTTGGATGGGCCCACCAGAGAACCGGAGTCTCCTGTGGAGGGCCCTGGCTTCTCCTTCAGGAGAGTTCATAATGCCAGGGTGAGGTTGTGATGATGATAGAGGCCACCATCTCCTTAACTTGCTGCTGGTACTTTTCTATGAGAATCAGCTTGGCTCCAACCAGCCTGGAATATTTCCAGTGAACATTAGCACGACGCCATGGTATTAGGAGTGCCCCCAGTACCAGTAGCGAAGCCATCCACAATTTACTTTTCTTCTGCCCAAATACATTAATTTCTCAAAAAGGAGCTGAGGATACTGAGTGGCAGTAGGTGCAAGTTTCTCCAGCATGTTAGATATCAGAGAGTAAACAGAGAGTGCAGCACAGTGGCTCAGTGGCACCCCTCATCCCTATCCTGGTATGCATGGCACCCCTCATCCTTATCCTGGTATGCATGGCACCCCTCATCCCTATCCTGATATGCACGGCACCCCTCATCCCTATCCTGGTATGCATGGCATCACTCATCCCTATCCTAGTATGCTTGGCCCCACTCATCCCTGTGCTGGTATGTATGGCCCCACTCATCCCTATCCTGGTATGGATGGCCCCCCTCATCTGTTGCCAGAGGACAGAGAGGAGGAGGAGGAGAGCATGGTCAGTCGTCCACTTGGTGAGGACACGGAAGTCTTGCCTGTTAGCAGTCTGGCACTCATGGCTGAGTTTATGTTACGCTGCCTTTCCCATGACCCTCGCGTTCTCAAAATTTTGGGTGAAAGTCATTACTGGTTGGTGACACTTCTAGACCCACGCTGCAAGGAGAACTTTATATCTCTTATTCCTGAGGCCGACAGGTTTACAAAAATGGGCAAGTACCAGAAGGCCCTTGTGGCGGAACTATTTAAAAAAAACTCCCATCTGAAAACGCTGGCAGCAGAGGTCACAGTTCGCTGGACAACCAAGAATTACAGGTGAGAGAGACACAACTTCAATCCAGCAGAGGCAGGGGAACACTGTCAAAGTTCTGGGAGAATTTTCTCAGCCCCTCCCATCGCACAGGCCCTGAGGCGCGGGGTACTCTCACAAGGAGTGCAAAGTTTGGGAAGATGCTGAGGGAGTACCTTGCCGACCATACCAACGTCCTCCGTGATTCCTCTGTGCCTGATAATTATTGGGTATCCAAGCTGGATACGTGGAATGAACTGGCTCTCTACGCCTTGGAGGTCTCAGCCTGCCCAGCCGCCAGCGTTTTATCAGAGCGGGTTTTTAGTGCCACTGGTGGAATTATAACTGATAAGCGCATCCGCCTGTCAACTGAAAATGCTGACAGGCTGACTCTTATAAAAATGAACAAGGGCTGGATTGGGCCAGACTTCTCAACACCACCTAATGATAGCAGCGTAACATAAACTCAAATCCAGTGTCTTTTTTGGGAGGTGTATTCCCATGCACCTCTTCACACCCACACATGGGTATGCGCTTCCTGATTTTGGCTATTTGCTCTTGTCCTCCTCCTTCTCCTCATCCTTATCCTCCACCACCATATCACCAGGGTGACCGTGGTCCGTGATGCAACACCCACATAATTTTTTAAAGGGTGTTTATGATGCCTGTAAAATAAAATTCTTATACAGTATGTTTGTCAGCACTTAGTGCATGGGCATTACAAGTATAGGAGACCCATTCCTTTCTAATGGAAACATTTTTTTATGAGTCCCTCCTCCACGTCTCTTCCAAGGGGCATTGGAGTGCCTCCCAATTTTTGTCAGCCCTTGCATTCACTGCATAGGCAAACACAATGGGAGACCCACTTCCTAATAATGGGAACATTTTTTTTCAGGAGGCCCTCCTCTACGTCTCTTCCAAAGGGCATTGGAGTGCCTCCAAATTTTTGGCAACCCTTGCATTCACTGCATAGGCAAACATAATGAGAGACCCTCTTCCTAATAATGGGAACATTGTTTTCAGGAGACCCTCTGACCTCCACGTCTCTTCCAAGGGGCATTGGAGTGCCTCCAAATTTTTGGCAACCCTTGCATTCACTGCATAGGGAAACACAATGGGAGACCTACTTCTTAATAATGGGAACATTGTTTTCAGGAGGCCCTCCTCTAAGTCTCTTCAAAGGGGTATTGGGGTGCGTCCAAATTTTGGGCAGCCCTGCCACTCACTGCATACGCAATAACAGTATAGGAGACCCACTCTTTAGTAATGGGAAAAATAAAACATAGCCTGCTGATGGCTCTCTAAGAATAGTGAGGGCCGACTGCTGGCCCTTTAAGAATAGTAAAGGCCGCCTGATGGCCCTATAAAAATAGGCTTTGTGACTTTCAGAGTCCCTCCTTCATAAATGATGGTATCTCACACACCACATGGCCAGATAAGGTTGTAAAATGTTAAAATGACATTTCCTGGTGAATGCATTTGTCATGGTTGAAAGCAATGCAAAAGTGCAAAAACTCATCAAAAATGCTGTGTGTGAACATAGCCCAAGGTGTGGAGGAGCAATTTTGTTTTTTGTTATTTATTTTGCTTTATATACAAGTCATTATCCTGGAAAGGATGTTCCTTAACATATTTCCCAGGAAAATCCATTTTGGATTAGTTTTTGTATGTTTTATTGTGAGTCCGTAAAAGTGGCGTAATACCTCTGACAACGTTGTTGACAACAGTGACCTGGGAGTCAGAAATTCTTCCAGGGGTCTTCCCCATGCTGTTCTCATGTCATTTGAGCACTGTTCCCATCGATTTGGGCAATTTTTAGGCCCTCTGCAGACCGCCGAGGGGAGCCTCCTGAAAAATACTCGAGTTTCTCATAGACTTATATTGGGCTCGTTGCTTGGGTCGAGCACCCGAGTATTCCAATGTGCTCGACCCGAGCATCGAGCACCCGAGCATTTTAGTGCTCGCCCACCACTAATAAAATTACTAAAAAATAATGAAAAATACTTTATAATGAAAAAAAGTCATTTTTCACACCTTTTTTTTAAATGATAAACAACACAAATCAGCAAATAACATGGACATATTTGGTGTCCCTGTAATCCTAACAACCTGCACAAAAAAAGATCAGATTATTTATAGGGATCGGTAAATGGTGTAAAAAATTAAATGGCTTGATTGATATTTTTTTTCTATTAAACCCATAAAAATGTAATAAAAGTGTAAAACTGAGGCCGTGTTCACCTGTAGCGTAGACAGGGCTGGCGTCAGCACCAGGCGCACCCACACAAGTGTCGGGGTCCTGAGCAGGCGGGGGGGCCGACTCACCGTCGGGCAGACCGTCGCGCTATGGGACCCGTGAGCGGTGCGGTGCCAGCGCCCCTCCCCCCCGTTTGCTCAGGGCTCCCAGCAGCCGGCAGCACAATACTTACCTCTCCCAGTGCCTCCGCAGCAGGTCCTGTATCCTCCGTGGCTGCTGCACTGTGACGTCTCAGGTCAGAGGGTGAGGTGACGTCTTTCCACCGCGCTCTCTCCAGAGCCGTCACAGCGCAGAGCGGGAAGACACCGGCGACGCTGAGGGGTCCGGAGCAGCGGCAGCAGGTGAGGAAAAGTGAGGTGAGTATTTGATTTTTTTTTTAATATATGGAGGCATTGGGGGGGGGGGGGGACAAGTGCCATCCTGCATGGGGTATTATATGGGGGGGACAAGTGACATCCTGCATGGGACATTATATGGGGGGGGACAAGTGACATCCTGCATGGGGCATTATATGGGGGGAGAGGTGACATCCTGCATGGGGCATTATAAGGGGGTGGGGGTGACATCCCGCATGGGGCATTAAAAGGAAGGGTGACATCCTACGTGGGTCATTATAAGGGGGATGACATCCTGCATGGGGCATTATGTGGGGGGAACAGCCTGCATGGGGCATTATAAGGGGGGACAGTGACATCCTGCATGGGGCATTATAAGGGGGGAGTGACATCCTGCATGGGGCATTATAATGGGGGGAGTTACATCCTGCATGGAGCAATATAAGGGGGGTGACATCCTGCATGGGGCATTATGTGGGGGGAACAGCCTGCATGGGGCATTATGTGGGGGAAATAGCCTGCATGGGGCATTATATGGGGGGAACAGCCTGCATGGGGCATTATGTGGGGGGAACAGCCTGCATGGGGCATCATGTGGGAGCACAGCCTGCATGGAGCATTATATGGGGGCTAGTATCCTGCATGGAGCATTATTTGGGGGCCAGTATTCTGTATGGAGCATTATAAAGGGGCCAGTATCCTGTAAAGAGCGCAATATGGGGGCCGGTATCCTGCATGGAGCATTATTTGGGGGCCAGTATTCTGTATGGAGCATTATAAGGGGGCCAGTATCCTTTATGGAGCATTTTATGGGGGCCAGTATTCTGTATGGAGCGATTCGCTGGTTTCTGAGCTGTTGTGGAATTTACAACAGATATCGCTCATGGAATGTAAGAAGTGAAATCTTTGGCATTGTACTATATATATATTTCTCTACGGTATCTGTGCATCATGAAGCGTGGTATGTGTTAAAGGGGCCCACAGAGAATCTTTCGCCCGGGGCCAACAAAAACCTGGAGCCGGCCCTGAGCATAGATGCTGTGTTCTTTCTACAGATTTTTTTTTCTGCACAGTTTCTGCAGGTGTCCGCATCACACAACGCAAAAACAGTCTTCTCTGATTATTGCGTGTTTGCGGCGTTTCTTTTATGCATTTTCCCTTTTCTTGATATGATTTTGATGTAGATATGAAGCAGAGTTTTAATGTTTTTAATAGCACAGAAAAGCTTTGAATCGTATCTTAAAAATGCAACTGTGTATTTTTTTCATGTGTTTTTTTCAGAAGAAGCCTACAGAGAAAAAAGGCACCAAAACCGCAGAGTTCAGCATCGTCTTCAGACCACAGGTGGCAGAGATTTCATGGAATCACATCCACTTTGCTTGGAAATTTAGACCATGTTCACATGTAATGCAAATGCTGCGTGTTTTCTGCTCCTTTTTTGCGCAGAAATTCTGTCCAATCAAAGGGGATATAATTTAATGAAAGCTACGCCCGCTGTGCATCTAAGATGCTGCTGAACTGTGCATTTTGGTGCTTTTTTGTCTTCTATGTAGAACCTGAAAAAAACGCATGTAAAAAACAAAAACGCGGCTTCACATCTGTACCAACAATGCATCAAATAAGAGGGAAAAGGCATAAAAATGCAGCAATAATCAGAAAAGATTATTATTGTGTAGTTTGGTGCGGACATCTACAGAAAACAAAAAACACAGTATTTATACGTGTGAACACGGCCTTACAGACACAAAAAAGCCAAATGTCATGAACTGAAACTACATAAAGATGAGAAAGTTCTGGCGGCTCCAACTATGAATGAAGGAACAAAAAATAAATCTCAGGTCCCAACTAGAGATGAGCAGGATGCACAAATGACGTTGCACCAGCTCTGGCTAATCAAAACCCATGTCGGGGACATTGAATGGTAAGAGATTCACGGCCTTCCATTCAGCTGCCAGTTACCATTGATCTAGACGCTGAACTGGAGTGCCATGAATCGATTCGCTCATTTCTAGTCCCAACTGTCCTGGATACAGCGGAGAGTCCTGGATTTGGGTCTATGCCCTGCAATCTGGGGCATCTGCTGAATTCCCCTTACCCCCTCTGACATCTCCTCCTGCCAGGGTAGAAAGAAATGGGAACGGGTGTGGATTGGGTTGTGGCCAGGGGCATGGCCAAAATTTACAGCAGAGCACTACATAATTTGCTGTTCTTTCTGTTCTTCAAAAGTTGGGAGGTATGCATGACTGTTGTAGGGGCCGAACCAATAGGCTGAAATTAATTCTGATCAATTTTAATAACATAATAAATGGTAATGGTAAATGGTAATTATTATTTTATATTAATAGTATCACTTAATAAAATTGAGCAGAATTAAAGGGAACTTGTCTCCAGATTTTTCGCTTATAAACCCTGCCCATCACTTTTAAGAGCATGTGAATGGGGTTCATATGACCCCTTTATATATTTAGAGGTGCCCCTGCATGCCTCAGAAAAAGTGTTTTATACTGCATGTAAGTTGCGGGGTACGGTCCAATGGGTGTCTCCAGATTACGATCAGCACCACCCAATCCCTTTAAACACCACCTCTTCTATCTGGATGTTGGTGGCTGACATCTCTACGTCATCCACACAGAGGCTGAAGTCTCGGTATAGTGCAGTGGAATCATCGGCTGTTCAGTAGCGCAGAGTGAGGTGCGCCTGCGCAGGTCTCCAATGGTCTCAGATTCCACTGTGTGTAATCAAGTGCCTAGTGCAGTACATGAACTTAAAAACTAGCGCCACCACAGGGACAAGGAGGTTTTATAGGTATGGTATCTCTTGTGCTTGTGATTACTATGCACAGTTTTTAAGTTCATGTACTGAACTTCTTTGTGGTTTTTCCTGAAGAAGTTGGATTACTTCAAAACCCATACAAAATAAACCGCATTACAACCATGAAGTGGTTAACATTAGCAATGCATGATACCCGTCTTCCACTAATAAGCTGCTATTATGTAGGATCATCCAACCCGAGGTGCTGCAGCATCTGGGATTCCTCACATCTATGCCAATTTAGTGTTGTGTCTCACACAACTTGACCAGCTGAGCAAAACTGCTAATGTGACCAGTATTGTTATCCAGATAAAACCTTATTGCTCTACATTGCTCCCTAGCTACTTTTCTGCATGTACTGCACTTGGCACTTCATTACACTCCCCATAGACTTGTGTTTTATTTAAAACTATAGGCATTACCACTCATGATCTTCATGTGATTCTGCTCCTTCATTAGTCCCTTTCTTTTGCACTTGCACAAGCACTTTTATATTCCGTGTGTATTTGAAAGGTGATTCACATTGCAAAATTACAAACATTATATATATATATATATATATATATATATATATATATATATATATATATATATACAGTACAGACCAAAAGTTTGGACACACCTTCTCATTTAAAGATTTTTCTGTATTTTCATGACTTTGAAAATTGTACATTCACACTGAAGGCATCAAAACTATGAATTACCACATGTGGAATTATATACTTAACAAAAAAGTGTGAAACAACTGAAAATATGTCTTATATTCTAGGTTCTTCAAAGTAGCCACCTTTTGCTTTGATGACTGCTTCGCAGACTCTTGGCATTCTCTTGATGAGCTTCAAGAGGTAGTCACCGGAAATGGTTTTCACTTCACAGGTGTGCCCTGTCAAGTTTGATAAGTGGGATTTCTTGCCTTAAAAATGGGGTTGGGACCATCAGTTGTGTCGTGCAGAAGTCAGGTGGATACACAGCTGATAGTCCTACTGAATAGACTGTTAGAATTTGTATTATGGCAAGAAAAAAGCAGTTAAGTAAAGAAAAACGAATGGCCATCATTACTTTAAGAAATGAAGGTCAGTCAGTCCGAAAAATTTGGCAAACTTTGAATGTGTCCCCAAGTGCAGTTGCAAAAACCATCAAGCGCTACAAAGAAACTGGCTCACATGAGGACTGCCCCAGGAAAGGAAGACCAAGAGTCACCTCTGCTTCTGAGGATAAGTTTATCCGAGTCACCAGCCTCAGAAATCGTAGATTAACAGCTGCTCAGATTATAGACCAGGTCAATGCCACACAGAGTTCTAGCAGCAGACACATCTCTACAACAACTGTTAAGAGGAGACTTTGTGCAGCTGGCCTTCATGGAAAAATAGCTGCTAGGAAACCACTGCTTAGGACAGGCAACAAGCAGAAGAGACTTGTTTGGGCTAAAGAACACAAGGAATGGACATCAGACCAGTGGAAATCTGTGCTTTGGTCTGATGAGTCCAAATTTGAGATCTTTGGTTCCAACCACCGTGTCTTTGTGCGACGCAGAAAAGGTGAACGGATGGACACTACATGCCTGTTTCCCACCGTGAAGCATGGAGGAGGAGGTGTGATGGTGTGGGGGTTCTTTGCTGGTGACACTGTTGGGGATTTATTCAAAATTGAAGGCATACTGAACCAGCATGGCTACCACAGCATCTTGCAGCGGCATGCTATTCCATCTGGTTTGCGTTTAGTTGGACCATCATTTATTTTTCAACAGGACAATGACCCCAAACACACCTCCAGGCTGTGTAAGGGCTATTTGACCAAGAAAGAGAGTGATGGTGTGCTACGCCAGATGACCTGGCCTCCACAGTCACCAGACCTGAACCCAATCGAGATGGTTTGGGGTGAGCTGGACCACAGAGTAAAGGCAAAAGGGCCAACAAGTGCTAAGCATCTCTGGGAACTCCTTAAAGATTGTTAGAAGACTATTTCCGGTGACTACCTCTAGAAGCTCATCAAGAGAATGCCAAGAGTGTGCAAAGCAGTCATCAAAGCAAAAGGTGGCTACTTTGAAGAACCTAGAATATAAGACATATTTTCAGTTGTTTCACACTTTTTTGTTAAGTATATAATTCCACATGTGTTAATTCATAGTTTTGATGCTTTCAGTGTGAATGTACAATTTTCAAAGTCATGAAAATACAGAAAAATCTTTAAATGAGAAGGTGTGTCCAAACTTTTGGTCTGTACTGTATGTTTACCATATGTACTACTGATTTGAGACATTGTAATTGGTAATTTTATATATATATTTATATATATATATATGTGCGTGTGTGTGTGTATATATATATATATATATATATATATATATATATATAATATTTGTAATTTTGCAATGTGAATCACCTTTCAAATACACATGGAATATAAAAGTGCTTGTGCAAGTGCAAAAGAAAGGGACTAATGAAATGCTCAAAAAAAATAAAGGGAACACTCAAATAACACATCCTAGATCTGAATGAATGAAATATTCTCATTGAATACTTCATTCTGTACAAAGTTGAATGTGCTGACAACAAAATCACACAAAAATCATCAATGGAGATCAAATTTATTAACCAATTGAGGCCTGGATTTGGAGTCACCCCCAAAATTAAAGTGGAAAAACACACTACAGGCTGATCCAACCTTGATGTAATGTCCTTAAAACAAGTCAAAATGAGGCTCAGTATTGTGTGTGGCCTCCACGTGCCTGTATGACCTCCCTACAACGCCTGGGCATGCTCCTGATGAGGTTGCGGATTTTCTCCTGTGGGATCTCCTCCCAGACCTGGACTAAAGCATCCCCCAGCTCCTGGACAGTCTGTGGTGCAAGGTGACGTTGGTGGATGGAGCGAGACATGATGTCCCAGATGTGCTCAATCGGATTCAGGTCTGGGGAATGGGCCGGCCAGTCCATAGCTTCAATGCCTTCATCTTGCAGGAACTGCTGATACATTCCAGCCACATGAAGTCTGGCATTGTCCTGCATTAGGAGGAACCCAGGGCCAACTGCACCAGCATATGGTCTCACAAGTGGTCTGAGGATCTCATCTCGGTACCTAATGGCAGTCAGGCTACATCTGGCAAGCACATGGAGGGCTGTGCGGCCCTCCAAAGAAATGCACCCCACACCATTACTGACCCACTGCCAAACCGGTCATGCTGAAGGATGTTGCAGGCAGCAGATCGCTCTCCATGGCGTCTCCAGACTCTGTCACGTCTGTCACATGTGCTCAGTGTGAACCTGCTTTCATCTGTGAAGAGCACAGGGCGCCAGTGGCGACTTTGCCAATCCTGGTGTTCTGTAGTAAATGCCAAGCGTCCTGCATGGTGTTGGGCTGTGAGCACAACCCCCAACTGTGGACGGGGGGCCCTCATACCACCCTCATGGAGTCGGTTTCTAACCGTTTGTGCAGACACATGCACATTTGTGGCCTGCTGGAGGTAATTTTGCAGGGCTCTGGCAGTTCTCCTCCTGTTCCTCCTTGCACAAAGGCAGAGGTAGCGGTCCTGCTGCTGGGTTGTTGCCCTCCTACGGCCCCCTCCACGTCTCCTGGTGTACTGGCCTCTCTCCTGGTAGCGCCTCCAGCCTCTGGACACTACGCTGACAGACACAGCAAACCTTCTTGCCACAGCTCGCATCCTGGATGAGCTGCACTACCTGAGCAACCTCTGTGGGTTGTAGAGTCAGTCTCATGCTACCATGAGTGTGAAAGCACAACGAACATTCAAAAGTGACCAAAACATCAGCCAGAAAGCATTGGTACTGAGATGTGGTCTGTGGTCCCCACCAGCAGAACCACTCCTTTATTGAGGGTGTCATGATAATTGCCAATAATTTCCATCTATTGTCTATTCCATTTGCACAACAGCCTGTGAAATTGATTGTCAATCAGTGTTGCTTCCTAAATGGACAGTTTGATTTCACAGAAGTTTGATTTACTTGGAGTTAGATTCTGTTGTTTAAGTGTTACCTTTATTTTTTTGAGCAGTATATATATATATACATATATATATACATACATACAGCACAGACCAAAAGTTTGGACACACCTTCTCATTTAAAGATTTTTCTGTATTTTCATGACTGTGAAAATTGTATATTCACACTGAAGGCATCAAAACTATGAATTAACACATGTGTAATTATATACTTAACAAAAAAGTGTGAAACAACTGAAAATATGTCTTATATTCTAGGTTCTTCAAAGTAGCCACCTTTTGCTTTGATGACTGCTTTGCACACTCTTGGCATTATCTTGATGAGCTTCAAGAGGTAGTCACCGGAAATGGTCTTCCAACAATCTTGAAAGAGTTCCCAGAGATGCTTAGCACTTGTTGGCCCTCTGCGGTCCAGCTCACCCCAAACCATCTCGATTGGGTTCAGGTCTGGTGACTGTGGAGGCCAGGTCATCTGGCGTAGCACCCCATCACTCTCATTCTTGGTCAAATAGCCCTTACACAGCCTGGAGGTGTGTTTGGGGTCATTATCCTGTGGAAAAATAAATGATGGTCCAACTAAACGCAGACCGGATGAAATAGCATGCCGCTGCAAGATGCTGTGGTAGCCATGCTGGTTCAGTATGCCTTCAATTTTGAATAAATCCCCAACAGTGTCACCAGCAAAGCACCCCCACACCATCACACCTCCTCCTCCATGCTTCACGGTGGGACCCAGGCATGTAGAGTCCATCCGTTCACCTTTTCTGCGTCACACAAAGACACGGTGGTTGGAACCAAAGATCTCAAATTTGGACTCATCAGACCAAAGCACAGATTTTCACTGGTCTAATGTCCATTACTTGTGTTCTTTAGCCCAAACAAGTCTCTTCTGCTTGTTGCCTGTCCTTAGCAGTGGTTTCCTAGCAGCTATTTTACCATGAAGGCCTGCTGCACAAAGTCTCCTCTTAACACTTGTTGAAGAGATGTGTCTGCTGCTAGAACTCTGTGTGGGATTGACCTGGTCTCTAATCTGAGCTGCTGTTAACCTGCGATTTCTGAGGCTGGTGACTCGGATAAACTTATCCTCAGAAGCAGAGGTGACTCTTGGTCTTCCTTTCCTGGGGCGGTCCTCATGTGAGCCAGTTTCTATGTAGCGCTTGATGGTTTTTGCAACTGCACTTGGGGATACTTTCAAAGTTTTCACAATTTTTCGCACTGACTGACCTTCATTTCTTAAAGTAATGATGGCCACACGTTTTTCTTTACTTAGCTGCTTTTTTCTTGCCATAATACAAATTCTAACAGTCTATTCAGTAGGACTATCAGCTGTGTATCCACCAGACTTCTGCACAACACAACTGATGGTCCCAACCCCATTTATAAGGCAAGAAATCCCACTTATTAAACTTGACAGGACACACCTGTGACGTGAAAACCATTTCTGGTGACTACCTCTTGAAGCTCATCAAGAGAATGCCAAGAGTGTGCAAAGCAGTCATCAAAGCAAAAGGTGGCTACTCTGAAGAACTTAGAATATAAGACATATTTTCAGTTGTTTCACACTTTTTTGTTAAGTATATAATTCCACATGTGTTAATTCACAGTTTTGATGCCTTCAGTGTGAATGCACAATTTTCATAGTCATGAAAATACAGAAAAATCTTTAAATGAGAAGGTGTGTCCAAACTTTTGGTCTGTACTGTATATATATATATATATATATATATATATATATATATATATATATGTATACATATATATATGCAGTTTCCATACTGCATACCCTTACTGTTTCCATTATTTTACCTTTCTTGTCTCTGTGGCGTCTTTTCCATGCTGATTGTGTCTTTGTTTTTAGTCATCCCGTTTTCATTTTAATTATGTTTTGGCAAAGACAAAGCCAAATTTATCACCAGATGTCACAAAGTTTATTATTCAGACAGAGAAGTCAGGCAAAAGCCAAAAAGAGGTAGATATGGAATTCAACTGTTTTCAGAGTCCAT
This sequence comes from Phyllobates terribilis, assembly GCF_046119375.1. Taxonomy (NCBI): domain Eukaryota; kingdom Metazoa; phylum Chordata; class Amphibia; order Anura; family Dendrobatidae; genus Phyllobates; species Phyllobates terribilis. The sequence goes on from NW_027362765.1 coordinate 62,878,540, forward strand.
GGTCACGTATATTAAAGAAAGAAAAGGTTATGGAACAGCTGACAATCAGAAATACAGCAAGGAGACGATATGGTTATCTTCCCTGTGACAATTCTTCTATTATAAATCAGAGCATTCAGAAGGAGAGAATACAATAAGAAGAAAATATAACTTTTATTGATATACTAAAAAGATGATACCTAGGAATCAGGGACACAGATAAATCTGTCTAAAGTGGTAAAGTAGACAGTAGTGACCACGCTAGTTAAACCTCTTATTACCTGCCACTGCAGGGACCAGTACCCATAATGGATTTATATCCCCTGATGAGTCCCCCATATGGGGGATGAAACGTGTTGGGATTACATTGGCACTTAAATTATACTCTACATTGGAGTTGGGGTACATTAGTCCAGACTCACACTTGGGGTCTGCCCTTGTAAGGGAAGGAGCAATACAGGGGCACGACAGGGGAGCTTAATTTATCGTGAATATTTTTGCTTTTCCTGTACCTACTGCTGGAAACTGTTGGCCCCTCATGTACCAGTCTCCATTGGCCCCTCATGTACCAGTCTCCTGCGCCTGGATTAACCTCTTCTAAGTGGTGAGATCAAACCATTTTTTCACTATTTAACTGTTCGTATTTAGCACTTGCACTTTAGATTTATTTGTGTCCCTGATTCCTAGGTATCATCTTTTTAGTATATCAATAAAAGTTATATTTTATTCTTATTATATTCTCTCCTGCTGGATGTTCCAACAGCTGACAAACCTAGAAGTGGACAACGATGGAAAACTTCCTCCAGAGTTGATCACATTATTAAGAAAAAGCCAGTATCTGATGTCCATAAAAGTGCTGTACAGATTTCACACGAAATGAACGAAGAATATGGGGTCAAAGTGAGTCGCCAAACTGGTGCGACGGCTAAGAGCATTAGGGTTGAATGCACGAGTTCCAGTCAAGAAGCCTTTCATCTCTGCAAAGAACCGGAAGGTCCGACGTGAGTTTGCCAAAGAACACAGCCAATGGAAAGAGACAGATTGGTCTAAGGTGTGTGGTTGGATAAATCCAAGTTCAGTCTGTTCGCTAGTGATATATACTGCCCAATTGGAAAATGTAATGATGTAAGATATCAAACACCTACAGTGAAACATGGTGGTGGCAATGTCATGGTTTGGGGCTGCTTTTCTGCATCTGCCATTGGCCCTCTGCATAGGATTGATGGAAATATGAATGCTACCATGTACAAGGATATATTGGAAAATTTAATGCTGCCACATGGTAAAACCAAAGTAGGCACGGGATGGAAATTTCAGCAAGACAATGATCCTACGCACACATCCAATTTAATCAAAAATTAGCAAAGAAAAATGTTTGCCTGTTGCAATGGCCAAGCCAATCACCTGATTTACACCCTATAGAGCACCTTTGGGATGAGTTGGGGCTTGTATCCATAGCAATAAAGGTGAATTGTTTGCAGATTTGCATAGGAATGGAGCCAGATCCCTCAAGATGTCTTGAATACCTTAGTGGCTTCAATGCCCCGTTGGGGGGGTGCAGTAATTAAAGCAAGAGGTTATGCTACAAAATACTAAGTTATGGCATTGTAAACAATGAATTACTCTCTATGTTGTGATCAAGAAATAGTAGATGCAAAACTTTTGGCAGTCAGTTTTCTTTAATAAATGACCATACCTACAGTACAGACCAAAAGTTTGGACACACCTTCTGATTTAAAGATTTTTCTGTATTTTCATGACTATGAAAATTGTACATTCACACTGAAGGCATCAAAACTATGAATTAACACATGTGGAATTATATACTTAACAAAAAAGTGTGAAACAACTGAAAATATGTCTTATATTCTAGGTTCTTCAAAGTAGCCACCTTTTGCTTTGATGACTGCTTTGCACACTCTTTGCATTCTCTTGATGAGCTTCAAGAGGTAGTCACCGGAAATGGTCTTCCAACAATCTTGAAGGAGTTCCCAGAGATGCTTAGCACTTGTTGGCCCTTTTACCTTCACTCTGCGGTCCAGCTCACCCCAAACCATCTCGATTGGGTTCAGGTACAAAAACAAGTACAATACTCTTGAACAAAACAAGTCACCAACTGGTACAGGAGGAGAGGGGACCTTGCCCGCGAGGACTCACAATCTACAAGGGATGGGTGATCACACCAGTATATGAGGATAGAGCTGGTCGTGCAGCGGCATCGTGGAACGAGGGTTACTGCAGGTTATAGGCTTGTCGGAAGAGATAGGTCTTCAGGTTCCTTTTGAAGGTTTCAACGGCATTGGAGAATATGACATGTTGGGGCAGTGAGTTCCAGAGTAAGGGGAATGCATGGGAAAAATCTTGTATGTGATTGTGGAAAGAGGAAATAAGAGAGGCGTAGAGAAGGAGATCTTGTGAGGATCAGAGGTTGCGTTCAGGTAAGTACCAGGAGAGTAGGTCATGGAAGAGGCAGGTTGTGGATGGCTGTGTATTCCATAGTTAGTGTTAGCCAGTAAAGGGATTGGCCGAGAGGAGAGGACGCCGAATAGCAGGTGGACAGGTGGTTTGGTCAGGCAGCGGCAATTAGGATAGACTGGAGGGTTTAAAGAGTGTGGGCGAGATAAGGAGGTGGTGTGTGAGAATGGGAGACGCTGAATGTACAGTCTGTTAGGTATGAAGAGATCCAAGATAGGGCCAAGTCTGTGATGCCAAGAGATGAGAGAATCTGTAGTAAAAAGGAATGGTCCACTGTGTCAAAGGCAGAGGACATGTCCAGGAGGAAGAGGACAGAGTAGTGTGGCTTGGATTTGGCGGTTAGTAGGTCATTGGTGACTTTAGTCAGGACAGTTTCAGTGAAATGATGCGGTCGGAAGCAAGATTGTAAGAGGTCAAAGAGGAAGCAAGAAGACAGTTCAAGATGGACATGTTGTTCCAGTAGTTTTGAGGCATAGGGGAGAAGTGATATGGGGCAATAGCTAGACACAGAGGATGGGTCAAGGGAGGGCTTTTTGAGGATGGGTGTGATCGAGGCATGTTTGAAGCATGAGGGGAAGACACCTATTGTTAGTGATCAGTTGAAGAGATGGGTTAGGGTTGAGATGAAGACTGTGTTGAGGTTTGGCTTGAGGTGGGATGGGATCGGGTCAAGTGCACAGGTGGTGAAATGTGACCTGGAGAGTAGAGAGGAAAGTTGATATTCTGTAATGGTGGAGAAGCTGTTTTTTGAGGAGGAGAGCTGAGTAGTTATGGGAAGGGGCTGTGGGACTGTAGGCCAAAGCTTTCTCTGATGTTATCAATCTTCTTCTTAAAGAATGAGGCAAAGTCTTCAGCTCATATGAGAGGGGGAAGGTGCTGGGGGACAGAGGAGAGAATTGAAAGTGTTCTGTTTAGGAAGTTTATCTTGCTGCAGTGAGACTGGACTTGAAAGTAGTGATGGACTGTTTGAATGCGATGAAGTGCTCGTTGGAGTGGGATCTTTTCCATCTCCGCTCAGAAATCCTGAAAGCCCGCCTCAGTCCTTTAGTCAGGCAGTTGTGCCAGGGTTGCCTGTTGATTGTGCGAGCTTTGATGTGTTTGAGGGGGGGTGACCGATTTGAGAGCAGCAGCTGTTGTGGTGTTATATAAAGCAGGAGCATCTGCATGGTGTAAGGAACCTATGCCTGCAAGAAAGAGAAAGGACTCAGAAAATGAGTGCAAATCAAGGTGTTTGAGATTTCTGCGAGGGTGTGCAAATTTGTGGAGTGGGGATTGTGCACCTGGAGAGAGAAGAGAAGGTGAGTAGGTTGTGGTCAGACAGAGGGAGAGGTGAGTTAAAGAGGTTAGATAGGGAACAGAGGCAGGGGAAGATGAGGTCCATTGTGTGGCTATCTTTGTGAGTGGCTGCGGAAGACCATTGAGAGAAGCCGAAGGAAGAAGTGAGAGTTAGAAACTTAGACACAGCTGAGTGGGAAGTGTCAATGGGGATGTTTATGTCCCCCGTGATGACAGTGGGGATGTCTACGGAAAGGAAACGAAGTAGCCAGCTGGTGAAGTGGTCAAAAAAGGTGGTGGCTGGCCCTGGGGGCGGTAATGACAGCAAGTTGGAGGTTGGAGGGGGAGTACATGCGCACAGAGTGCACCTTAAAAGAAGAGAGAGTAAAGGAGGGTGGCAGTGGAATTTGGGTGAAGGAGCAGTTATCTGACAGGTGAAAACCAACTCAACTATGCTTGCTGCTGGGGATGTGAGAAAGATGAAGTCTCCCATAAGAAAATACAGCTGGAGAGGCTGTGTCAGAGGGGGTAAACCAGGTTTCGTTGATGCTGAGGAAGGAGAGTTTGTTAGTGATGAAAAGATCATGGATGTATGAAAGTTTTTTGCTCCTTGTTTAGTTGCACTACACTATTTATTTTTCATATATCTTTGCTTCATATGTTTTAGCTGGTGCTTTCTTTCACCTCTACCGCCCTGTACACATTCAGTACACTCTCTCCACATCAGCCCCCCCTTCCTCCCTCTTTTATGTACAACACTGAGGCTCTATTGACATTTCTCAATCACTCCAAACCATCTACTACCACCATACAGCTCACAAAACGCTCACACAAATCAATGAACCACATGCTCTCCTTTTTTCTCCTCCTAGTCGCTGGCGACATCCCTCCCAACCCCAGCCCTCCTTCCACTAGTTTGTATATGTAACATCCCTGGCGGTGTGCTTGCATAGTGCACCACCTCCCACTATGCAAGACCGCAATCTTACCTGTCCAGTTCATGCTGTATGCATGTCTCTTGTCTGATTGCTTAGGGCGGCGGCCCGGTTACTTCCTGATTCTTATAGCTGCTGTGGGCGCACTCCTAATGCGTCCCCAGCCTATTGCTGTAACTGCATATTTAAACCACCTCCACCCAGAAGGAGGTGGCTGAGCAACACCTTCACTCAGTTTGTCTTTGCAACTGAATTGCCAGGTCCTGTCCTGTATCTAGTCTGTTTCCGCCACTCTAGGGGCTGCATACCCAGGCCTGTTACCTGTGACTTCTAGTCTGTTTCTGCCACCCTGGGGGCTGCATACCCAGGCCTGTTATCTCTGATTTCTAGTCTGTTTCCACCACTCTGACTCTGGGGGCTGCATACCCAGACCTGTTATCTCTGACTTCTAGTCTGTTTCCGCCAGTCTGTTTCCGCCACCCTGGGGGCTGTATACCCAGGCTCGTTCTTGTATCTCGTTGCAGTATCAGTTCCTGTCTGAACTGTCTCCTAGCCTGTTACCTGTTTGTCTCTATGTCCATACCTTCCCTTTTCTTGCAGTGTCTGAACCTGCACCTAACTCCAACTGGTTGTCTCTGTACTTCTGTTTGTGAGTTTTGTGTCCACTCGCTACTTCATAGTAAGTACCTTGTGTGTATCTGGTTCTGCTTGTCCCTTTTCCCTTCCTCTGTATCTACCTCCTGTGTTCTAGCCATCTTCCTGTATTTTCCAGTCTGTTCCATGTGAACAGAGTCCTGTCCTCTCTGCCTGCATCATCAGCCCCGTTCAGCTCTGCTTGCTCACCGCGCCAGCGGTTTCCCTCTGCTCTGACTTGCCCACCGCTCTGGCGGCTTCTCTCTGCTCTGCCTTGCCCACCGCTCTGGCGGTTCCGCTCTGCTCTGCCTTGTCCACCGCACCTGTGGTTTAGCTCTGCTCTGCCTTGTCCACCGCACCTGTGGTTTCGCTCTGCTCTGCCTTGTCCACCGCACCTGCGGTTTCGCTCTGCTCTGCCTTGTCCACCACACCTGCGGTTTTGCTCTGCTCTGCCTTGTCCACCGCACCTGCGGTTTCGCTCTGCTCTGCCTTGTCCACCGCACCTGCGGTTTCGCTCTGCTCTGCCTTGTCCACTGCACCTGCGGTTTCGCTCTGCTCTGCCTTGTCCACTGCTCCAGCGGTTCCTCTCTGCTCTGCCTTGACCACCGCTCTGGCGTTTCCTCTCTGCTCTGCCTTGTCCACCGCTCTGGCGGTTCCGCTTTGCTCTGCCTTGCCCACCGCACCTGCGGTTTTCGCTCCGCTCTGCTTGCTCACCGCACCAGCGGTTACTCTTTGCTCTGCCTTGTCCTCCGCTCCGGCGGTTTCGCTTTACTCTGCTTGTCTACCGCATCTGCGGCTCTGTTCCTGTCTCCCAGTCTGTACTGGACCCTATCCAGCCTGCGCTCCAACCTGCTAGTACCTCCCTGTCTGCACTCCAGCCGTGTTTGCCAGTATCTCCCTGTCTGCACTCCAGCCGTGCTTGCCAGTGCCCACCTGTCTGCATACCAGCCCTGCTTGCCAGTGCCCACCTGTCTGCATACCAGCCGTGCTTCCCAGTACCCACCTGTCTGCATACCAGCCGTGCTTACCAGTATCCACCGGTCTGCATACCAGCCGTGCCTGCCAATAGCCACCTGCCTGTATGCCAGTCTAACCTGCCTGTTCCTGCATTCCCCGGTGTGGGTCAACCGCTGTGACCGGGGTCTGACCTGGAGTAGCACCTGGTCCCTCTGCTCGGTTCCTCCTTGGTTCACGGAGTCGACTGAGCCGCCATGCGACCTTGGTCGGATCGGGTTGATACTTAGTTACGCCCCTCCAGGCACTCCTCGGTTCATGGTACAGTGGGATCACTAATCACGCTCACGCCAGTCAGTCCGGGCGCGAGCGTAACAGAATAACATTCTTCCTGCAGCACATAGAAACGCTATCAATCTTAGAAACATTCAGTGCTCACCTTCTCCTGTCTCTTTTAATTGTGCCCTCTTGAGCAGTGTGCAACAAACTCCTATATATCCAAGATTTATTCCTTTCCAATTCCCTTGACTTTCTGACTCTCACGGAAACCTAAATCCAGCAGTCTGACCTGAGAATAGACAAAGTGTAGGTGAATGGCTGCTCCTTTCATCACAATGTGCTTTTCAGGTTATTCCCCCAGGCACCCTCACTTATGTTTCCTTCCTTTGAAGTCCACACCGTTAGACGTTTCAAACCCTTGCTTTCTTGATCACTTTGCCACCTTGCTTCTACACTTTCTATCCTGTAACATTCCCACTCTCATCATGGGTGACATTAACATCCCCATTGATGAACCGCTCTCCCCATCTGCCATTCATCTTCTTTAATCTTCTGCTTCGGCCTTTCACAGCTTATTAACTTTCCTATGCATGAAGATGGGAATAGGCTGGATCTGGTTTTCTCCTGACTCTGCTCAGTGCATGACTTTACTAACTCCCCTCTCCCACTCTCTGACCACAACCTTCTTTCTTTCTCTGTCAAGAACTGTCTTCACACTCAGGGCACCACCACTTATCACATCGATGAAGTAGCATCGGCTACACCCAGAAAGACCCTACACAGACAGCAGCAACCCTGGAACACTCTGCAAATATGTTTTCTCCAGCGCTGCTCAAGGTGTGCCGAACATCTGTGGAGAAAATCACTATCAGCAGAAGACTTCATCCACTATAAGTTCATGCTCAAAACTTATAAATCTGCTCTCTATCTGGTCAAACAAGTTTACTTTACTATTTTTATTATTATTAATAATTTATATAGCGCCATTGATTCCATGGCTCTGTACATAGGAAGGGTTTACATACCAAATACAGATATCACTTAGAGTAAACAAACTAACAATGATAGAACAGTACAGAGGGAAGAGGACCCTGCCCTTGCGGGCTTACATTCTACAGGAATGGGGGAGGAGTCAGTAGGTTGAGGGGTTGCAGTAGCTCCGGTGTTGTTGGGGGTGGCAGGAAGCAAGGTCATGGCAGGCTGTAAGCTTGTTTGAAGAGATGTGTTTTCAGGTTCCGTCTGAAGGATCCAGGTGTGGTGGATAATCGGACGTGTTGAGGCACAGAATTCCATAGGATGGGGGATATTCGGGAGAAATCTTGGAGGCGATTGCATGAGGAACGAATAAGTGTGGAGGAGAGAAGGTATTGGCAGGACCGGAGGTCACATTAGGGAATATATCGGGAGATTAGTTCAGAGATGTACGGAGGAGAGAGGTTATGGATGGCTTTGTAGGTCAGTGTTAGTAGTTTGAACTGGATACGCTGGGGAAAATGGGAGCCAGTGAAGGGATTTGCAAAGGGGGGTAGCAGAGAAGTAGCGAGGCGAGAGATGAACAAGTCGTGCAGCAGAGTTGAGGATGGACTGGAGGGTTGCGAGAGTGTTAGCAGATAGGCCACAGAGGAGGATGTTGCAGTAGTCGAGGCGGGAGATGATGAGGACATGCACAAGCAGTTTAGTAGATTGAGGGTTGAGGAAAGGACGGATTCTGGAAATATTTTTGAGCTGGAGGCGACAGGAGGTGGCGAGAGCTTGGATGTGGGGTTTGAAGGACAGGGCAGAGTCAAGGGTTACTCCGAGGCAGCGGATTGTCGGTACACCGGAAAGAGTGATGTAATTTATTGTGATAGAAAGATCAGGTGGGAAAGATATGCAAGATGGGGGAAAGATAATAAGTTCAGTTTTGTCCACATTGAGCTTGAGGTAGCGGGAGGAGAAGAAGGAGGATATCGCTGCTAGACATGCTGGGATTCTGGACAGCAGAGAGGTGACATCTGGGCCAGAGAGGTAGATCTGGGTGTCATCAGCGTACAGATGGTACTGGAAGCCATGGGATTTTATGAGGTGTCCCAGGCTAAGGGTATAGATTGAGAAGAGTAGGGGTCCTAGGACAGAGCCTTGAGGGACTCCAACAGAGAGGGGGCGAGGTGAGGAGGTAGTGTGGGAGTGGGAGACGCTAAATGTGCGTTTAGAAAGGTATGAGGAGATCCAAGATAGGACAAGGTCTTTGACACCAAAGGAAGAGAGGATCTGTAGTAGGAGGCAGTGGTCAACTGTATCGAAAGCAGAGGACAGGTCAAGAAGAAGGAGTACAGAGAATTGTCTGTTAGCTTTGGCTGTAAGTAAGTCATTGGTGATTTTGGTAAGGGAAGTTTCGGTGGAATGGTGGAGGGGGGAAGCCGGATTGTCGGTTGTCGAAGAGAGAGTTAAATGAGAAGTGAGAGGAAAGTTCAGCGTGAACGTGTTGCTCAAGGAGTTTGGAGGCAAATGGGAGCAGCGATATGGGGTGATAGCTGGACAAGGCGGTTGGGTCGAGGGATGGCTTTTTGAGGATGGGCGTGATTGTGGCATGTTTGAAGGCAGAAGAGAAAGTTCCAGAAGATAGTGATAGGTTGAAGAGATGGGTTAGGAATGGGATGAGTGTGGGGGTGAGGTTGGGAAGGAGGTGGGATGGGATCGAGTGCACATGTGGTGAGGTGTGATTTGGAGAGGAGACGAGTAAGATCTCTTTCCATGATGTTGGGAAGGGAGGTTATGGGGGTAGGGGAATGGTATGGAATGGTATGGAAAACAAAGGGGTTGTGGTAGTCGAACAGTAAAGACTTGCCATGTGTGGTCAATCTTGTCTTTGAAGTATGTGGCAAACTCCTCAGCAGAGATGACGGAGGTCAGAGGGAGCATTGGAGGGCGGAGGAGAGAGTTAAAAGTGTTGAATAGCTGTTTGGGGTTGTAGGATAGGGAGGATATGAGGGTTGTGAAGTAGACCTGTTTAGCAGAGGTGAGTGCTGATTTGAATGCAAGTGTTGCTTGTTTGAATGTAGTGAAGTTATCTTGAGAATGTGTTTTCTTCCAACGCCGCTCCGCAACCTTGGACGCTTGTCGAAGCTGTTTAGTGAGGTTGTTGTGCCAGGGTTGCCTGTTGATTTGTCGAGCTCTGCCATCCACAAGATGGGCGACCAAGTCAATAGCTGATGCGAGAGTGGCATTGTATAATGCGGTGGCGCTGTCTGTGTCATGGAGTGAGGATATGGATGTCAGTGGTAGAACAGAGTCGGAGAGTGTGTGAGTGTCTAGATGTGCAAGGTTTCTGCGGGGGTGTGCTAGTACTACACTCATCACATCACTAGTAGTGATGAGCGAGCGTGCTCGGATAAGGTGTTATCCAAGCATGCTCGGGTGCTAACCGAGTGCCTTCGGTGTGTTTGAATAATATGTTCAAGTCCCCGAGCCTGCATGTCTCACGGCTGTTTGACAGCCACAACACAAACAGGCAATCCATGCATGTGTTGCGGTTGCCAAACAGCCAAGAGACTTGCAGATGTCTGGACCAAAACATATTATTCGAGCATGCCGAAGACACTTGGTTAGCACCCGAGCATGATTGGATAACACCTTATCCGAGCATGTTCTATCATCACTAATCACTAGCCAACAATTCAAAATGACTCTTCAAAACCTTCCACTCCCTCCTAAACTCTAAAATACAGGTCTTGGCCACTAACCTCAGCGATGACGATCTGGCCACTTATTTCCTACAAAAAATCAACCACATCCATTAAGGACATTTTTGCACAATCCCCTCAGAGCCTGAATCCCCTTTGCTCTTGCACCTCAAGCTCACTTCCCAACTTTGAGCCCTTCACAGAAGAAGCGACCAGGTTACTTGCTTCTTCTCACCCTACAACCTCCACTGGTAACCTTATTCCCTCACATCTCCTCCAGTCCCTCTGCCCAGCTGTCATTACCAACCTAACTAAAATATTTAACCTCTCTCTTTCTTCCAGTATCTTTCCCTCTTCATTCAAACATGCCATCATAACCCCTTTACTTAAAAAACCATCCCTACACAAGACCTGTGCTGCTAACTACAGACCTGTCTCTAATCTTCCCTTGATCTGTAAACTCCTGGAACTCAGGTCCACTCTTGTCTAATCCGCTATCTCTCAGATCACTCTTCTTGACCCTTTACAATTTAGTTTCTGCTCTTTAAACTCCACTAAAACTGCCCTTATTAAGATCTCTAATGACCTATTAACAGCAAAATACAATGGCCACTATACCCTGTTCTCCTGGATCTCTCTGCCACATTTGACAATGTGGAGCACCATCTCCTCACTATACTCCGGTGTATCGGTCTTAAGGACATCATTCTCTCTCTGGTTCTCCTCCTACCTCACTGACCGCTCCTTCACTGTAACTTTTGCTAGCTCTTACTCCTCTCTTCTTCTCAGTCCTATGCCCCCTCCTTTTCTTTCTATACACCACCCCTAGTAGACAAGCCATCAGAAGATTTGGTTTCCGGTATCATCTATATGCTGGCAGCACCCAATTATACACATCTTCTACTGACATTACCTCCACTTAATACAAAATACCAGAGATTGTCTGTCCGCTGTCTCTAACACCATGTCCCCCCTCTATCTGAAACTGAATTTCTCTATCTGAAATTTCTCCAAAACTGAACTTCTCATGTTTCCTCCCTCTACTAACCTACCTATACCCAATATCTTAATTACCTTGGGTGGTTCAACCATAACTCCCAAGCGGCACGCTCACTGTCTTGGGGTCATATTTGACACATAACTTTCCTTTATTTCCTATAGCCAATCACTCACTAGCTCATATTACTTTCATATCCAAAACCCAACCTTTTCTCATGTTTGAAACAGCAAAAACACTTACTGTCGCTCTTACTCATTCTCCTCTGGACTTCTGAAAATCTTTACTGATCAGTATCCCTATAACCAAACTTTCTCCTTTCCAATAAGTCCTGTATGCAGCACCCAGGGTCGTATTTCTGTCCGGCCTCTCACCTACGTCTCAAAGACTTCTCTCGTGCTGCGCCAGTGTTCTAGAATGCAATACCCCAAATGATCCAACTAATATCTACCCCCCATGTTTTTAAGGGTGCTTTAAAAACACATCACTTTAGACAGGTCTATCACCTCAGTTAACTAATCTAACTCTCCCATGTTCCATCCTTCTAAATGTTAATCATAATCTGCTCCCTACTATTCATCTGTCTCCAAATCCTCCATGCACCAAATAGCACACAGTAAATTCACTTAGACAGTTACTGGCTGATGATCGAATCATGCAGCTTTATATGAAAACCTTTATAGATTATAATGATAGCTGGACTGTACATAACAAGCACATACTACCTATTGTGTTCTCCCTGTTGCCTTATAAATTGTAAGCTTGCGAGCACAGCCCTCATTCCTCTTGTAACTGTTGAACTGTGTTACTTTGTATTATTTTTATTGTCTGTACATGTCCCCGCTTAATCGTAAATTGATGCGGAATATGCTGGCGCTATATAAATAAAATTATTATTATTATACAATTAGTTTTATACTTGAGAAAGACTCCAGATCAGAGTCGAAACACGTTTTCGAATAAAAAAATGTTACTTTACCTTTTGCAAAAGGATCTTTATTTCAACAGCGCAGCTCACAACACCATGTATAGATCATTCTTGTCCTAATCATTATTTACTACTCTAAATTATTTTTCCTTTCTCATATAGACTTGAGACATTTTTCTAGGTCAAACAAATGGCTAATTTTCAGTGTAATTTTGTTGATATTTCTCCGCACATGAATATGTCTTCTCCCATGTGATAATTCTTTAATGTACAACAATAGCTGATTTGTGGTTAATTTCCAATATTAATGGCATGAAAATGGCTTCTCCCCTGTGTGAATTTTCTGATGTGAAACAAGAATTGTTTTCTGATTAAAACACTTTCCACATTCTAAACATGAAAATGGTTTCTCCCCTGTGTGAATTTTTTGATGTCTAACAAGGTCTGATTTTTGAGTGAAACATTTCCCACATTCTGAACATAAATATGGCTTCTCTCCTGTGTGAGTTCTCTGATGTGTAACCAGCTGTGATTTCTCTATAAAACATTTCCCACATTTATAACATGAATATGGCTTCTCCCTTGTGTGAATTCTAAGATGTGTAACAAGATATGATTTGTCATAAAAACATTTCCCACATTCTGAACATGAAAATGGCTTTTCTCCTGTATGAATTTTCTGATGTATAACGAGGCTTGTTTTCTGATTAAAACACTGTCCACATTCTAAACATGAAAACGGTTTCTCCCCTGTGTGAATTCTCTGATGTCTAACAAGGTCTGATTTCTGAGTGAAACATTTCCGACATTCTAAACATAAATATGGCTTCTCCCCTGTGTGAGTTCTCTGATGTGTAACCAGATGTGATTTCTCTCTAAAACATTTCCCACATTCTGAACATGAAAATGGCTTCTCCCCTGTGTGGATTTTCTGATGTTTAGCAAGTTCTGGTTTAATACTAAAACATTTCCCACATTCTGAACATGAAAATGGCTTTTCCCCTGTGTGAAATCGCTGATGTCTAACCAGTTCTGCTTTAATTCTATAGCATTTCCCACATTCTGAACATGAAAATGGTTCCTCACCTGTGTGACTTCTTTGATGTCTGACAAGTTCTGATTTAACGCTATAACATTTCACACATTCTGAACATGAAAATAGTTTCTCCCCTGTGTGACTTCTCTGATGTCTGACAAGTTCTGATTTAACACTATAACATTTTCCACATTCTGAACATGAAAATGGTTTCTCCCCTGTGTGGATTTTAAGATGTGTAACAAGACGTGATTTGTTATAAATACATTTCCCACATACTGAACATGAAAATGGCTTTTCTCCTGTGTGAATTTTCTGATGTGTAACAAGGCTTGTTTTCTGATTAAAACACTTTCCACATTCTAAACATGAAAACGGTTTCTCCCCTGTGTGAATTCTATGATGTCTAACAAGGTCTGATTTTTGAGCAAAACATTTCCCACATTCTAAACATAAATGTGGCTTTTCACCTGTGTGAAATTTCTGATGTGTAACCAGATGTGATTTCTCTATAAAACATTTCCCACATTCTGAACATGAAAATGGCTTCTCCCCTGTGTGAATTCTCTGATGTTTAACAAGATTTGCTTTCCAATTAAAACATTTCCCACATTCTAAACATGCAAACGGTTTCTCTCCTGTGTGAATTCTCTGATGTCCAACAAGGTCTGATTTCTGAATGAAACATTTTCCACATTCTAGACATGAAAATGGCTTCTTTCTTGTGAGGGTTCTTGGATGTTCAACATCCTTTTTATTTGACATAACAGTTTGCAATGAATCAGGGGATAGGACCTTTTGAAATGGTTCCAATGATGGATTTTTGCTGTGAAGATCTGGAGGTATATCAAGGATAATGGCATAATCTTCATGTGTATCTGGTGTGACACAATAGTCATCTGCCAAAAGTAAAACAGAATTTATTATTTTTTCAATAAAATGTCCTTGAAAGAATAATATTTTTAATACTATATAAATATTGTAAAAAAAGATATTAACTAAGACAGTGCCGGCAGCAATGCACCTCAAAGCAGGGACTTATAGATTATCATGTTAGGTCACCAGATCATGCTTTCAGTTTTTTTCTTCTCTGATGAAGTTAACTACTTTATAGGTTCATGTCTTAGTGTGACAGTCACCAATCTGTTCTTGTGAATTTTCCAGTGGAGAATCTTAAAGGTGCCTGTAAGTCAGTAACATTATGTGTCCATCTCATACACTCCCAGACCATTACCATTAGAGATACACTAAGCCCAGAGTCCAGCTATAAGCAGTACTGTGTATACAGAATTATACGCGTTGTAACAGCCGAAAAAATTGTTATGGCTCAGAAGGAGAGACATCTGTACAAAGTGATGTAAAATAGAGAATTTGTGCTAAATCTTTATGCGTTAAATCCATGTACACTGTGTGCAGAATTATTAGGCAAGTTGTATTTTAGAGGATTATTTTTATTATTGATCAACAACTATGTTCTCAATCAACCCAAAAGACTCATATCCAAGCTTAATATTTTTGGAAGTTGGAGTGTTTTTTTTTTTAGATTTGGCTATCTTAGGAGGATATCTGTTTGTGCAGGTAACTATTACTGTGCAGAATTATTAGGCAACTTAATAAAAACCAAATATAATCCCATCTCACTTGTTTATTTTCACCAGGTAAACCAATATCAGTGCACAAAATTTAGAAATAAACATTTCTGACGTGCAAAACCAAAAACCCCAAAAATTAGTGATCAATATAGCCACCTTTCTTTATGATGACACTCAGCAGCCTCCACCCATAGATTCTGTCAGTTGCTTGATCTGTTTTCGATCACCATTGCGTGCAGCAGCCACCACAGCCTCCCAGACACTGTTCCGAGAGGTGTACTGTTTTCCCTCCCTGTAGATTTCACATTTTATGATGACCCACAGGTTCTCTATGGGGTTCAGATCAGGTGAACAAGGGGGCCATGTCATTATTTTTTCTTCTTTTAGACCTTTACTGGCCTGCCACGCTGTTGAGTAGTTGGATGCATGTGATGGAGCATTGTCCTGCATGAAAATCATCTTTTTCTTGAACAATACCGACTTCTTCCTTACCACTGCTTGAAGAAGTTGTCTTCCAGAAACTGGCAGTAGGTCTGGGAGTTGAGCTTCACTCCATCCTCAACCCGAAAAGGTCCCACAAGTTCATCTTTGATGATACCAGCCCATACTAGTACCCCACCTCAACCTTCCTTGCGTCTGAGTCGGAGTGGAGCTCTCTGCCCTTTATTGATCCAGCCTCTGGCCCATCAAGAGTCACGCTCATTTCATCAGTCCATAAAACCTTTGAAAAATCAGTCTTAAGATATTTCTTGGCCCATTCTTGACGTTTTATCTTATGTTTCTTGTTCAAAGGTGGTCGTTTTTCAGCCTTCCTTACCTTGGCCATGTCCCTGAGTATCGCACACCTTGTGCTTTTTGATACTCCAGTAACGTTGCAGCTCTGAAATATGGCAAAACTGGTGGCGAATGGCATCTTGGCAGCTTCACGCTTGATTTTCCTCAATTCATGGGCAGTTATTTTGCGCCTTTTTTGGCCAACATGCTTCTTGCGACCCTGTTGGCTATTTGCCATGAAACGCTTGATTGTTCGGTGATCACGCTTCAAAAGTTTGGAAATTTCAAGACTGCTGCATCCCTCTGCAAGACTTCTCACAATTTTGGACTTTTCAGAGCCCGTCAAATCTCTCTTCTGACCTATTTTGCCAAAGGAAAGGAAGTTGCCTAATAATTAAACACACCTTATATAGGGTGTTAATGTCATTAGACAACACCCCTCCTCATTACAGAGATGCACATCACCAGATTTACTTAATTGGTAGTTGGCTCTCAAGCCTATGCAACTTGGAGTAGGATAACATGTATAAAAAGTATCGAAGTTATCAAAATACGCATTTGCCTAATAATTCTGCACGCGGTGTATAAACTCTTTGTATGAAAATGCCCTAAAAACTTCAACATATGAGTACAATCTGTGATTTCTCGGCATTTAGTGGTTCCTACTCACCTGTGCGGTTATCTGTAGGAATCTCCTCTTTACACCGCTCATCACCCCTCACATATGTCTCTGTAGTACTAACATAGTTCAGATCTTTACCCTAAAATAAAAAAGTTGCAGAAAAATTAAGACACTTCATGAAATAATTTTAAAGAACAGAAAAGATTAAATAGCTGCAGGTCTCCTGTATAAATCCAACCTGTTGTCTCCTAATTCTAACCAGAAAATATGTGAGAACATCCAGACTACATCCATTGTCTATGATCCTGTCATCTTCATCAAGTATAAAATATACACTGAACGGTCACATTAATAGAGACACCCATCCAGCAGCACGTTGGATTTCCTTTGGCCCTCAGAACTTCAGCATTATGTCTGGTCATCAGATGGTGAAATAGTTATGCAGGAATATTGCTCCATGAGGACAGGATAGCTTTTCACATTTTCTGCAAATTACATAAAGGTAACAACATACTCTCAACAACTTGCTCTACATTATCCCAGAAATGCTATAAAGAATTAAGATATGGGAACTGTGAAGGCTGAGGAAGTAGGAAAAACTTGTTGCCATGTTCCTGGAAAAAATCCATGAGTTTCTGACCATTGTGGAAACATCTGCAATGAAGTGATGATCTAGGCTGATCACAATGCTTAGTATTCAAACATCCATCCACAGGTATCAGGGGACCCAGGATGATCCAAGTAAACATTACCCACAATATTGCTCCACCTCCACCAGCCTGAAATGTAGAAGCCTGGGAAGAAAGACACATATATAGGAGGTGCTTCTTACAAAATTAGAATATCATCAAAAAGTTAATTTATTTCAGTTCATCAATACAAAAAGTGAAACTCATATATTATATACCTGTAGAGTCATTACAAACAGAGTGATCTATTTCAAGTGTTTATTTCTGTTAATGTTTATGATTATGGCTTACAGCCAATGAAAACACAAAAGTCATTATCTCAGTAAATTAGAATACTTTATAACAGCTTGAAAAATGTTTTTAAAATCCGAAATGTTGGCTTACTGAAATGTATGTTCAGTAAATGCACTCAATACTTGGTCGGGGCTCCTTTTGCATCAATTAATGCATCAATGCGGCGTGGCATGGAAGCGATCAGCCTGTGGCACTGCTGAGGTGTTATGGAGGCCCAGGTTGCTTTGATAGCAGCCTTCAGCTCATCTGCATTGTTGGGTCTGGTGTCTCTCATGTTCCTCTTGACAATACCCCATAGATTCTCTATGGGGTTAAGGTCAGGTGAGTTTGCTGGCCAATCAAGCACAGTGATACTGTTGTTTTTAAACCAGGTATTGGTACTTTTAGCAGTGTGGACAGGTGCCAAGTCCTGCTGGAGAATGAAATTTCCATTTCCAAAAAGCTTGTCGGCAGAAGGAAACATGAAGTGCTCTACAATTTCCTGGTAGACGGCTGAGCTGACTTTGATCTTGATAAAACACAGTGGACCTACACCAGCAGATGACATGGCTCCCCAAACCATCACTGATTGTGGAAACTTCACACTAGACCTCAAGCAGCTTGGATTTTGTGCCTCTCAACTCTCCCTCCAGACTCTGGGAACTTGATTTCCAAATGAAAATTGGAACTCTGGGACCTTGTGGAGTGTGTCAATGACTGCTTTTGGACATCTGTCAAGTCAGCAGTCTTCCCCATGATTGTGGAACCTACTGAAACAGACTAAGGGACCTTTTTTAAACGCTTAGAAAGCATTTGCAGGTGATTTTTGTAAATTATTCTAATTTACTGAGATAATGACTTTTGTGTTTTCATTGGCTGTAAGCCCTAATCATCAACATTAACAGAAATAAACTCTTGAAATAGATCACTCTGTTTGTAATGACTCTATATAATATAGGAGTTTCATTTTTTGTACTGAAGAACTGAAATAAATTAACTTTTTGAAGATATTCCAATTTAGTGAGATGCGCCTGTACATGCTGCTTGTGCCAAATTCTCCCATCAATACGGTGCAATAAAAATCTAGGTTCCTTTGACCAGACCATGTTTTCATTGTTGTGCTCTTTAGCTAACTGAATTTTTTTCCTTTCTGCTTCCTTTACACAGCCATGGCACTGGAACTGGTCGTCGGCTTTTAAGACCCATCTGAGCTAAGGAACAAGTACATATGGAGGATAATTTGGACACCAGTGGTAATTTGCATCACTGTGCAGCTTCTGTTCATCGGATAAATTCTTGATCCCTTCTCCGTGAGTTGGTTACGTCCTCAGGATCTCTTTATATTTAATGTTTTCTCTCAATCTCAACCCTCTAAGAATACTCTTATCACCTTTGTATGTAAAAACCCCAGTTCCACAAAACTGGCCTTGGCTAATCTAGTACTCATAACCATGCCACATTGGAAGTCGCTCAGTTTGCTCGATTTTCCCATACTAATGTGGATTCACACTGAATCTAATCTCTTCATTTTATGCTGCACTCCGGGGTCATTGGTCTATTTCCAAACATAGAAGCTTCTATCAAGAAAGAGCCACTGTCTCTAATAAATATGCCATTTGGTGTATAATACTGGGGGATAAAACAAGACTGAACACAAGACCTTCACATCCTTCTACACATCACAGAGGGGATCTCAAGATACTTTCTCTCCATCTACCTGATGATCCTGAGGAATATTGGGATTTTCTTGTTTACAGTCCTGTGGAAGAAGATGACTGGGAAATCTCTCTGGTGTTGTCCTCTCACTGGATGGATCTGGAGGAAACACATACAAGGACTGAATTCATTCTTTACATACAGTTAATTATAGGCCGTGTGCATTTAGTCCTGTCTATTACCTGGTGATGTGAGGGGCTGGGGAACCACCATCATGACGTCCTTGTACAGATCTTTGTGTCCTTCTAAATACTCCCACTCCTCCATGGAGAAATAGACGGTGACATCCTGACATCTTATAGGAACCTGACACATACAATGATACAGTCATCCCCCCCGATCCCTTCATAGCGTTACTGTATAATATCCCAGCAGTGTCACCTCTCCAGTCAGCAGCTCAATCATCTTGTAGGTGAGTTCTAGGATCTTCTGGTCATTGATGTCCTCATGTATCAGGGGGTGAAGAGGAGGCCCTGTGATTGGGCTCAGGGATCTTCCCCATCCCTCAGACACAGGGGCCTGACAGCGCTCACTAGAGGTCTTCTTCACCACTGTGTAATCCTGGTTATGGAGAGACACATTAATAAATCTCACTACAGACATTTCCAGAGTCCTCACCTCTCCAGTTCTGTCCATCTGTTATTCCCATAGATAAGAATGATGTAGTGTGACGTCATCAGAACCTCTCACCTCTCCAGTAAGCCAGAAGAGGATCTCTAGGGTGAGGTGGAATATCCTCTCCGCCATCTTGTCCCTGTCCCTATCCAACCTTGATGGTCGATCAGGAAAATTCTCTTATATAGAAGATCTCCACTGAGAGGATCCGATATTGTAGGGACCTGAATGGGGAGAAGATGACGATGTAACATCATAAAGATCCCATGTAAGAAATCTCCGGAGCTGTTACCGGCTTCACATGATCACTACATCCAGTCATGGCCCCGTCCTGCCCCCGGTATAACACACAATCACATTATAGTCACATACAGAGATTTATCACAGGCTCAGCACTGAGGGGGTTAATACTAATGGGGAATCTCCACATACCTCCACCTGCAGAGCCGCCACCACATATATGGCTGTTCTGTGCGCACAGGACCTGTGATGAGGTCATTGTAGAATTTTCAGAAAGTATTGTGTATCACGTGACCCCTGACTCCTCCCCTCATGTGACATCATCACAGGTCCTGTAAGCACAGAATAGCCACATACAGGTGCATCTCAGTAAATTAGAATATCATCAAAAAGTTAATTTATTTCAGTTCTTCAATACAAAAAGTGAAACTCATATATTATATAGAGTCATTACAAACAAAGTGATCGATTTCAAGTGTTTATTTCTGTTAATGTTGATGATTATGGCTTACAGCCAATGAAAACACAAAAGTCATCATCTCAGTAAATTATTATTATTTATTGTTATAGCACCATTTATTCCATGGCGCTTTACATGTGAAAAAGGAGTATGAATAATAAAAACAATTACAATGATCTTTAACAAAACGTGACAGCGACTGATACAGGAAAAGCGAGGACCCTGCCCACGAGGGCTCACAGTCTACAAGGGATGGGTGAGGATACAGTAGGTGAGGGTAGAGCTGGTCGTGCAGCGGTGGGTACTGCAGGTTGTCAGCTTGTCGGAAGAGGTAGGTCTTCAGGTTCCTTTTGAAGGTTTCCACGGTCAGCGAGAGTCGAAATGGTGGGGTAGAGAGTTCCAGAGTAGGGGGGATGTACAGGAGAAATCTTGTATGCGTTTGTGGGAAGAGGAGATAAGAGAGGAGTAGAGAAGGAGATCTTGCGATGATCGGAGGTTGCGTGCAGGTACAGTTATATGAAAAAGTTTGGGCATCCCTATTAATCTTAAGCTTAATGTTTTCTTAAAATTGGTGTTTTTGCAACAGCTATTTCAGTTTGATATATGTAATAACTGTTGGACACAGTAATGTTTCTGCCTTGAAATGAGGTTTATTGTACTAACAGAAAATGTGCAATCTGCATTCAAACAAAATTTGACAGGTGCATAAGTATGGGCACCTCACCAGAAAAGTGACATTAATATTTAGTAGATCCTCCTTTTGCAAAAATAACAGCCTCTAGTCGCTTCCTGTAGCTTTTAATGAGTTCCTGGATCCTGGATGAAGGTATTTTTGACCATTCCTCTTTACAAAACAATTCCAGTTCAGTTAAGTTTGATGGTCGCCGAGCATGGACAGCCCTCTTCAAATGATCCCACAGATGTTCAATGATATTCAGGTCTGGGGACTGGTATGGCCATTCCAGAACATTGTAATTTTCCTCTGCATGAATGCCTAAGTAGATTTGGAGCGGTGTTTTGGATCATTGTCTTGCTGAAAGATCCATCCCCTGCGTAACTTCAACTTTATCACTGATTCTTGAACATTATTGTCAAGAATCTGCTGATACTGAGTGGAATCCATGCATCCCTCAACTTTAACAAGATTCCTGGTGCCAGCATTGGCCACACAGCCCCAAAGCATGATGGAACCTCCACCAAATTTTACTGTGGGTAGCAAGTGTTTTTATTGGAATGCTGTGTTTTTTTGCCGCCATGCATAACGCCTTTTTGTATGACCAAACAACTCAATCTTGGTTTCATCAGTCCACAGGACCTTCTTCCAAAAAGAAATTGGCTTCTCCAAATGTGCTTTTGCATACCTCAGCCGACTCTGTTTGTGGCGTGCTTGCAGAAACAGCTTCTTTTGCATTACTCTCCCATACGGCTTCTCCTTGTGCAAAGTGCGTTGTATAGTTGACTGATGCAGCTCTCTGGAGGTGGTCTGAGGATTGTCCTTGACTGATCTCACCATTCTTCTTCTCTGCCTTTCTGATGTTTTTCTTGGCCTGCCACTTCTGGCCTTAACAAGAACTGTCCCTGTGTTCTTCCATTTCCTTACTATGTTCCTCACAGTGGAAACTGACAGGTTAAATCTCTGAGACAGCTTTTTGTATCCTTCCCCTGAACAACTATGTTGAATAATCTTTGTTTTCAGATCATTTGACAGTTGTTTTGAGGAGCCCATGATGCCACTCTTCAGAGGAGATTCAAACAGGAGAACAACTTGCAAGTGGCCACTTTAAGTAGCTTTTCTCATGATTGCATACACCTGGCTATGAAGTTCAAAGCTCAATGAGGTTACAAAACCAAAAAAAGTGTTTTAGTAAGTCAGTAAAAAGTAGGTAGGAGTATTTAAAACAAGAAAATGATAAGGGTGCCCATACTTATGCACCTGTCAAATTTTGTTTGAATGCAGATTGCACATTTTCTGTTAGTACAATAAACCTCATTTCAAGGCAGAAACATTACTGTGTCCAACAGTTATTACATATATCAAACTGAAATAGCTGTTGCAAAAACACCAATTTTAAGAAAACATTAAGCTTAAGATTAATAGGGGTGCCCAAACTTTTTCATATAACTGTATGTATTGGGAGACTAGGTCACAGATATATGGAAGAGACAGGTTGTGGATGGCTTTGTATGTCATGGTTAGGGTTTTGAATTGGAGTCTCTGGGCAATGGTGAGCCAGTGAAGAGATTGACAGATAGGAGAGGCTTAGGAATAGCAGGGGGGGGCAGGTAGATTAGTCAGGCAGCAGAGTTTAGGATAGATTGGAGGGGTGCAAGAGTGTTGGAAGGGAGGCCACAGAGCAGGAGGTTGCAGTAGTCGAGGCGGGAGATGATGAGGGCATGCACTAGTGTTTTTGCAGATTCGTGGTTGAAGAATGTGAAGATCCGGGAGATATTTTTGAGTTGGAGTCGGCAGGATATGGAAAGGGCTTGGTTATGTGGTTTGAAGAAGAGATCAGAGTCCAGGGTTACCCCAAGGTAGCGAGCTTGGGGGACTGGGGAGAGTGAACAGCCATTGACGTTGATAGATAGGTCAGGTGGTGGGGATGAATGAGATGGTGGAAAGATGATGAATTCAGTTTTATCCATGTTAAGTTTTAGAAATCTAACAGAGAAGGATGAAATAGTGGACAGACATTGTGAGATTTTGGTTAGTATGGAGGAGATATCGGGTCCGGAGAGTTAGATCTGTGTGTCATGAGCGTAGAGGGGATACTGAAAGCCATGAGACTCTATGAGCTGTCCCAGGCCAAAGGTGTAGATGGAGAAGAGCAAGGGTCCTAGAACTGAACCTTGGGGAACACCAACAGCTAGGGGGCAAGATGAAGAGGTGGTGTGTGAGTGGGTGACACAATGTGTTGTCCGTTAGGTATGAAGAGATCCAAGATAGGGCCAAGTCTGTGATGCCGAGAGATGAGAGAATCTGTAGTAAGAGGGAATGGTCCACTGTGTCGAAGGCAGATGACAGGTCTAGGAGGAGGAGGGCAGAATAGTGTCGCTTGGATTTGGCGGTTAGTAGGTCGTTGGAGACTTTAGTCAGGGCAGTTTCAGTAGAAAGGTGCAGTCGGAAGCCAGATTGAAGGAGGTCAAAGAGAGAGCAGGAGGAGAGGTGGGAGGACAATTCGAAGTGGACATGTTGTTCCAGTAGCTTTGAGGCATAGGGGAGAAGTGATATGGGGCGGTAGCTTGTCAGAGAGGATGGGTCAAGGCAGGGTTTTTTGAGGATGGGTGTGATCGAGGCATATTTGAAGCATGAGGGGAAGACACAGTTGTTAGTGACAGGTTGAAGAGGAGGGTTAGGGTTGGGATGAAGATAGTGGTAAGGTTGGGGATGAGGTAGGATGGGATTGGGTCAAGTTCACAAGTGGTGAGGTGTGATTTGGAGAGTAAAGAGGAAAGTTGATCTTCTGTAATGGTGGAGAAGCTGGTTTTGGAGGAGGAGGATTGAGTAGGTATGAGGAGGGACTGGGGGAACTTTAGGCAAAAACTTTGTCTGATGGTGTCAGTCTTCTGCTTGAAGAATGAAGCAAAGTCTTTGGCTGAGATGAGAGGAGAGGGAGGAGGTGCTGGGGGGCGGAGGAGAGAATTGAAGGTCTTGAATAGTTGTTTAGGGTTGTGAGACAGGGAGGATATGAGAGATGAGAAATATGTTTGTTTTGCTGCAGTGAGTGTGGATTTGAAGGTAGTCAAGGACTGTTTGAATGCGATGAAGTGCTCATTGGAGTAGGACCTTTTCCATCTATCCTCAGCAACCCTGGAGGCCCGTTGCAGTTCTTTGCTTAGGCTGGTATGCCAGGGTTGCTTGTTGATTGTGCGAGCTTTGGTATGTTTGAGGGGGGCAACCGAATTGAGAGCTGCAGCTGTTGTGGTGTTATATAAAGCGGCAGCGACATCTGCATCATGTAAGGAACTGATGTCTGTAAGAGGGAGGAGGGATCCAGAGAGTGAGTGTAGGTCAGTCAAGGTGTTTAAGATTTCTGCTAGGGTATGCAAGTTTGTGGAGTGGGAATTTTTGTCCTGGAGAGGAGAGGGCAGAGAATGTAAGTAGGTTGTGGTCAGAAAAAAGGAGCGGTGAGTTAGAGAGGTTAGACAGGGAACAGAGGCGGGTGCAGATGAGGTCCAGAGTGTGGCCTTCTTTGTGAGTGGCTGCGGAAGACTATCGGGAAAGGTCGGAGGAAGAAGTGAGGGATAGAAGCTTAGAGGCAGCTGAGAGAGAAGTGTCAATGGGGATGTTGAAGTCACCCATGATGATAGTGGGGATATCAGCGGAAAGGAAATGAACTAGCCAGGTGGTGAAATGGTCTAGGAAGGTGGTGGCTGGTCCCGGGGGGCGGTAAAAGACAGCCAGTTGGAGGTTGGAGGGGGAGTAGATGCGCACATAGTGCACTTCAAAAGAGTATTAGAAAATACAGCTTGCAAAATGTTTTTAAAATCCAAAATGTTGGCCTACTGAAATGTGTGTTCAGTAAATGCACTCAATACTTGGTTGGAGCTCCTTTTGCATCAATTACTGCATCAATGCAGCTTGGCATGGAGGCGATCAGCCTGTGGCACTGCTGAGGTGTTATGGAAGAGCAGGTTGCCTTGATAGCAGCCTTCAGCTCGTCTGCATTGTTGGGTCTGGTGTCTCATGTTCCTCTTGACAATACCCTATAGATTCTCTATGGGGTTAAGGTCAGGCTAGTTTTCTGGCCAATCAAGCACAGTGATACTGTTGTTTTTAAACCAGGTATTGGTACATTAAGCAGTGTGGACAGGTGCCAAGTCCTGCTGGAGAATAAAATTTCCATCTCCAAAAAGCTTGTCGGCAGAGGGAAGCATGAAGTGCTCTAAAATTTCCTGGTAGACGGCTGCGCTGACTTTGGTATTGATAAAACACAGTGGACCTACACCAGCAGGTGACATGGCTCCTCAAACCATCACTGATTGTGGAAACTTCACACTAGATCTCAAGCAGCTTGGATTGTGTGCCTCTCCACTCTTCCTCCAGACTCTGGGACCTTGATTTCCAAAAGAAATGCAAAATGTACTTTCATCTGAAAACAACACCTTGGACCACTGAGCAACAGTCCAGGTCTTTTTCTCCTTGGCCCAGGTAAGACGCTTCTGGCTTTGTCTATTGGTCATGAGTGGCTTGACATAAGGAATGCGACACTTGTAGCCCATGTCCTGGATACCTCTGTGTGTGGTGGCTCTTGAAGCAATGACTGCAGCAGCAGTCCCCTGCTTGTGAGTCTCCCCCAAATTTTTGAATGGCCTTTTCTTAAGAATCCTTTCAAGGCTGCAGTTATCCCAGTTGCTTGTGCACCTTTTTCTACCACACTTTTTCCTTCCACTCAACTCTCCATTAATATGCTTGGATCCAACACACTGTGAACAGCTAGCTTCTTTAGCAATGACCTTTTGTGTCTTACCCTCCTTGTGGAGTGTGTCTATGACTGCCTTCTGGACATCTGTCAAGTCAGCAGTCTTCCCCATGATTGTGGAGCCTACTGAAACAGACTATGGGACATATTTAACCGCGTAGGAAGCCTTTGCAGGTGATTTTTGTTAATTATTCTAATTTACTGAGATAATGACTTTTGTGTTTTCATTGGCTGTAAGCCATAATCATCAACATTAACAGAAACACTTGAAATAGATCACTCTGTTTGTAATGACTCTATATAATATATGAGTTTCACTTTTTGTGTTGAAGAACTGAAATAAATTACATTTTTGATGATATTCTAATTTTGTGAAAAGCACCTCTATCTAGGGTTACGTCTAGATCGGAGTTGATATTTTGTGCTCCTCATTTAGCCTCCACTTTAGACGGGTCAGTGCTGAGGTGAGTAGATCGGAGTTGCTGGAGCGCGGTCCTCAAAAAATCCGATCTAGACAGTTCAGCACTGACACCACTAGATGGAGCTGTTTCTAGGGTCCACTCCTCATACACTGCTGTCTAGTCGCCTCTTCTGGCTTTTTAATGTTTTTTTGATGCTTTTTTATGGAATTGCTCATGTTTTTAATGGAGCAAACATCACAGATCAGACAAGATTTTTTACACTCATATTTTATGGATTTGGGCAAAATTCTTTTTTTCCTGATTAATAAAACGTGCATTTTTATTGTCGCTTTATGTAATATAATAAATGACACTCAGCGCTGATTTTTCAGTTTCTCAGAATGTGACTTTTCCCATTTGTCCACCAGTACTGTCAGCATCATGGACATCCTGAAGAGTGGGCGGAGCTCCTCGGGGAGAAGCATAAAAGAGCGCCACCGACAGTCACCATAATGTGCAGCACTGACGTGACGTAAATTATTACAGAGATGTCCACTCTTGTGATGTCAATTCTGATGATTCTGTCGGCTGCACTCCGTCACTGTCACGACCCTCCACCCAATATTAGATTGAAGGTGATTTTTTAAAGGACCTCGCTCCAGTAGATCCATCTTTGTCTACTCAGTACTGAGCCGTCTACAGTGGAGGCTACGACGAGGTCCTCAAAAAATCACCTCCGATCTAGACGGCTTATTACAGAAGCAGCAATAATGGAGTTACTGTAGTGCGGGGATAACAAGGCCCAGGAATGAGTGAGATTATAGGTGGTTTGTTATCTTGAATAGTAATTACATTATATATATATTATAAATTATTACAGAAATGTCAGCACACACTGACGTCATTGAGATGATTCATTGGATATGAACTCTCCTGACCTTTCTGCCGGCGCCGTGAGTATGAGAACTTTCCCATGCTCGCGGTAGCGCCAGTGAAGTGAACGGAGCTCATTGGATATGAACCCCGCTCAACTTGATCACATCAATGGGAGTCACTGAGGTGCGCAAGCATGCGCAGCTCAGTGTCTCTGCAGGATGGCAGGCTAGTAAAGAATCCAGCGCCAAAAGGTTACACTCCAACGAACTTTATTCCAAAATCTTCATCAAAAGCATAGACAACCGACAGTAGAAAAAAAGGCAGAAATAGCAGAGGTCCCAGACACCGGTTGACGCGTTTCAGGGCCAAATATGCCCCTTAGTCATAACCTAGTGTTATACCAGTGAGTCAGGGATTTATATTGAACAAGGATTCAAAAACCCAGCAACCATCACATAATTCAGATTTTTCCACACCCACAACCATTAAAAATCTTTTACCAGTACAAAAAATACTAATTTAAAACCAACAATATAATGCTGACATTATACACAGTTAGAAGGTAAGTGAACAGTATTAATAAAACAAGAATACTTCTGTACGCTTATTTAAACCGGTGGGATGGGCGGTCTCCATCATCAGAATCCAGGAGAGATCGCAAATAATGCAGGTAACCATATATAGTGGGGGAAAAAAAAGTATTTAGTCAGCCACCAATTGTGCAAGTTCTCCCACTTAAAAAGATGAGAGAGGCCTGTAATTGACATCATAGGTAGACCTCAACTATGAGTGACAAAATGAGAAAACAAATCCTGAAAATCACATTGTATGATTTGGAAAGATACTTTTTTCAAATTTTGGTGGAAAATAAGTATTTGGTCAATTACAAACAAGCAAGATTTCTGGCTCTCACAGACCTGTAACTTCTTT
Organism: Phyllobates terribilis; assembly: GCF_046119375.1. Taxonomy (NCBI): domain Eukaryota; kingdom Metazoa; phylum Chordata; class Amphibia; order Anura; family Dendrobatidae; genus Phyllobates; species Phyllobates terribilis. The sequence goes on from NW_027362765.1 coordinate 62,906,301, forward strand.
AAGAGGTTCCTCTGTTCCTCACTCGTTACCTACCGTGTTTGAACTTGTTATCAGTATAAAAGACACCTGCACCTGTCTGCAACCTCAAACAGTCACACTCCAAACTCAATTATGGTGAAGACCAAAGAGCTGTCGAAGGACACCAGAAACAAAATTGTAGCCCTGCACCAGGCTGGGAAGACTGAATCTGCAATAGGCAAGCAGCTTGGTGTGAAGAAATCAACTGTGGGAGCAATAATTAGAAAATGGAAGACATACAAGACCACTGATAATCTCCCTCGATCTAGGGCTCCACACAAGATCTCACCCCGTGGGGTCAAAATGATCTCAAGAACGGTGAGCAAAAAGCCCAGAACCACACGGGGGGAACTAGTGAATGACCTGCAGAGAGCTGGGACCAACGTTACACAGGCTACCATCAGTAACACACTATGCCGCCAGGGACTCAGATCCTGCAGTGCAAGGCGTGTCCCCCTGCTTAAGTCATTACATGTCCGGGCCCGTCTGAAGTTTCCTAGAGAGCATTTGGATGATCCAGAAGAGTATTGGGAGAATGTCATGTGGTCAGATGAAACCAAAGTAGAACTGTTTGGTAGAAACACAACTCAACTTGTTTGGAGAAGAAAGAATGCTGAGTTGCATCCAAAGAATACCATACATACTGTGAAGCATGGTGGTGGCAACATCATGCTTTGGGGCTGTTTCTCTGCCAAGGGACCAGGATGACTGAATTGTGTACATGAAAGAATGAATGGGGCCATGTATCGTGAGATTTTGAGTGCAAACCTCCTTCCATCAGCTAAGGCATTGAAGATGAAATCAGCGAGATTGGCACCAAATTTAAACAACGCTCTGCTGATTGGCGCCAAATTTAAACAACGCTCTGCTGATTGGCGCCAAATTTAAACAACGCTCTGCTGATTGGCGCCAAATTTAAACAACGCTCTGCTGATTGGTCGCGGCCGAGCAACTCAGACCGACCCTGGTCGCACAAGCGGCTAACGACTCCGTGACCAGGGAGGGACCGAGCAGAGGGACCAGGTGCTACTCTGGGGGCGACCTTGTAAAAGAGAAGTGGCTCCCATGGGTCAGATGACTGGGACTGACCGGTATAGCGGATGGGCACAGCAAGCAGGCAGAAGTCTCTGGGTCAGCTGACAGGTGGTCATGGCACTTGACGGCAGAGCAGGCTGAAGTCTCTAGGTTAGCAGACGGGTGGTCATGGCTAGTGACGGCAGGTGCCTCCAGGTAGGCTATCAGGTGGTCATGGCAAGTGACGGCCAAGCAGGCTGAAGTCTCTTGGTTAGCAGGCAGGTGGTCACGACAAGTGACGGCAGAGCCTCCAGGTAGGCTAGCAGGTAACAGGCGAGTGCTCCCAGGTGAGCAGGCACAGCAGGTAGCAGGCAGGTGCTTCCTGGTAAGCAGGCGGGCTTGCCCATAGACAGACTGGCGGGATGAACGGAAGACTGTCGGGCTGGAGAGTAGTCAGGCTGGCGGACTGGAACAGTAGTCAGGCTGGCAACTGGACCTGAGGGCTAAAGCAGAGGTAAGTATACTTGTGCAACAACTATTGCTCGGGCACCTCCATTTTGGAGGAGGTGCCTTATATATGGGAGGTCCTCTGGCAATTGGCCGGGGACTCCTTAGGATGGCGCGCGCGGCCCCTTTAAGAGAGAGGGAGCGGGCGCGCGCGCCCTAAGTACAGTCCCCGGGAAGCTGCGCGCGCCAGCCACAGCAGAAAGAGGAGCGCAGGAGGACGCCGCGCGGGGAGCGGAGAGGTGAGAGGGACGGCGTCTCTGCCTAGCAGAGACGCCGATGCTACAGTACCCCCCCTTTACGCCCCCTCTTTTTTAGGCCAGACAAAAAAATTTCCAGGAGAAGCGGGGCATGAATGTTCTCACTGGGTTCCCAAGTTCTCTCCTCTGGGCCAAACCCCTTCCAATCCACCAGAAAAAAAGTTTTCCCTCTTACCCTTTTGGTGGCCAGAATATTCTCTACCTCAAAAATGTCCTCAGCGTAAACCGGAGCAGGGGAAGAACCTGGATTATTAGAAAAAGAATTAAAGACAACGGGTTTGAGGAGAGATACGTGGAAGGAGTTGGGAATCCGTAAGGTGGCTGGGAGTTTTAGCTTGTAGGCCACTGGATTGATCTGGTTAAGGACTTCAAAAGGACCGATGAACCGAGGACCCAACTTGTAGGAGGGTATTTTGAGCCGCACATGTTTGGAGGAGAGCCAAACCTTGTCCCCCGGACGGAATTGAGGCGGATCCAGACGTCTTTTGTCAGCAAATCTCTTCATCCGCTCGGAGGACTGAAGAAGTGCGGTCCTAGTACTTTCCCAAATGGTAGAAAATTCGCTGACCAGAGACTCCGCAGCAGGGTTGTCCACAGAAGCGGAGACGGGAAACGGAATCCGGGGATGTTGGCCAAAAACTATAAAAAAACGGGGACTTGGAAGAGGATTCACTCTCATGGTTGTTATAAGAGAATTTGGCCCAGGGTAGGAGGTCCACCCAATCAGTATGGTGGGCATTTACAAAGTGCCGGAGGTAGCTAGTAAGGATCTGGTTGATCCGCTCCACTTGACCATTGGACTGTGGATGGTAAGCGGAGGAGAAATCCAGGGTGACATCCAGCAGCTTACAGGTAGCTCTCCAGAAGCGTGAGGTGACTGAACCCCTCGATCCGACACGATGTGGAGGGGTAGGCCATGGAGACGAAAGATATGGAGGAAAAAGTCCTTCGCTAGCTCTGATGCAGACGGGAGACCTGGCAAAGGAATGAAGTGGGCCATTTTAGAAAAGCAGTCAGCGACCACCCAAATGACTGTACAACCGGCAGAGACAGGGAGATCTGTAATAAAGTCCATAGCAATATGTTGCCATGGGGCATCAGGTCTGGGAACTTTGTTGCGGCCACAGGACGAACAGGCTGAGACAAAATCTATCACATCCTTGCGCAGGGTAGGCCACCAGTAATGCCGGGTGATAAGCAGGAAGGTCTTCTTTTGGCCAGCATGGCCGGCTAGTTTAGATGAATGACCCCAGCGAAGAACCTTCTCACGATCTGGTACTGCTACAAAAGTTTTACCGGGTGGAAGACGAGTTAGATCCAAGGGAGCCACCTTCATCACCTTAGAGGGATCAATGATGTGCATAGGCTCCTCCTCCTGATCGGAGGACAGGAAGGATCGGGACAAGGCATCGGCTTTGACATTCTTGTCCGCCGGGCGGAAATGTAGGATGAAGTCGAAGCGGGCGAAGAACAAAGACCAACGGGCCTGACGCGGATTAAGTCTTTGGGCATTTTGGAGATATGCCAGATTTTTGTGATCCGTATAGATGATCACCGGGTATAGAGCCCCTTCCAGCAGGTAGCGCCATTCCTCCAGCGCCAATTTAACAGCTAACAATTCTCAGTCTCAGATGGAGTAGTTGCGCTCAGACGAGGAGAAGAGCTTGGAGAAGCCGCAGGTTACCATTCTCCCGGATGAAGATTTTTGAGTGAGCACCGCTCCGGCTCCGGAGGAGGAAGCATCAACCTCCAGGAAGAACTGTTTGTCACAGTCCGGATGGTGCAGTACTGGGGCAGAGGAGAAGGCTTGCTTTAAGGAAAGGAAGGCCTCCTCAGCTTTGGGCGACCATACCTTGGGATTTGCTCCCTTACGGGTGAGCGCAGATATGGGAGCAGTCCGGGAAGAGAAGTGCGGGATGAAGAGACGATAGTAGTGGCGAAGCCCAGGAATCGCTGAATCGCCTTCAACCCCTCCGGACGGGGCCACTTAAGGACAGCAGAGAGCTTCTCAGGATCCATTCGTAAGCCTGTCTGGGAGATGACATAGCCCAGAAATGGAAGAGAGGTCTGCTCGAAGAGGCACTTCTTGTATTTTGCATAAAGGTGGTTCTGCCTGAGCCTAAGCAGGACCTGACGAACATCCCTCCGGTGTGTGGGAAGATCCGGAGAGAAGACTAAGATATCGTCCAGGTATACCACCACGCAGGAGTAGAGAAGATCACGGAAGATGTCATTGACCAATTCTTGGAAGACGGCAGGAGCATTGCAGAGACCGAAGGGCATCACACGGTATTCATAGTGACAGTCACAGGTATTGAATGCCATCTTCCACTAGTCTCCTTGACGGATACGGACCAGGTTATACGCTCCACGTAGATCCAGCTTGGAAAAGATCCTGGCGCCCTTAAGGCGATCAAACAACTCGGAGATGAGCGGCAGGGGGTATTTGTTTTTTACCGTGATCTGATTGAGTCCTCTATAATCAATACAGGGGCGTAGCGAGCCATCCTTCTTCTTGACAAAGAAGAATCCGGCTCCAGCCGGGGAGGTAGACTTCCGGATGAATCCCCTAGCCAGATTCTCCTTAATGTATTCAGACATGGCCCGGGTCTCGGCCGCCGACAACGGGTAAATACGCCCACGGGGTGGAGTGGCACCAGGTCGATCGGGCAATCATATGGCCTATGGGGTGGCAGTGTCTCTGCTTCCTTTTTACCGAAGACATCCGCATAGGACCAGTAAGGAGCCGGAAGACCGGGTAAATTAGCTGGGGTAGGTGGTGGACGAGCCGGGCGAACCGGAACCAGGCAGGTCTCATGGCAGTCCTGCCCCCACCGGAGTACTTCACCGGATTGCCAGTTCAGCACGGGTTCATGTATCTGGAGCCAGGGTAGACTTAGCAATAGGGAGTGAGAGAGTCCAGACAGCACATGGAAGGAGATCTTCTCAGAGTGCAGCATTCCCACCTGCAGGGTTATGGGTTCAGTGACGAGCAGGATGGTCACCAGAAGGAGTCTACCATCCACGGAGGCAACTGACAATTGTTCAGCCAGAGGTTTAGTGGGAATTCGGTATCTCTCTACCAGAGACTGGGAAATGAGGTTTCCAGCAGCTCCAGAATCCAGGTGAGCAATTTCAAAATGACGGTCCTCTCCCCAGGAGATAGAGACAGACAAAGTCAGGGATGGAGAGGGCTTACTTTTGCCTAGGACGACCTCTCCGAGCGGTCCTAGACATTGGCGTTTCCCGGCTTCTCTGGGCAGGAACGGATGGAGTGCTCCTTCCTGCCACAATAGAAACAGCTCCCATCGGCTCGGCGTGACTCTTGACGAGATTTGACCATCTTGGTCTGGTCGATCTGCATAGGTTCGGGCGAGTGCGCCCAGGAGATGACAGGTTGAGAGGCAGGTCTCTGGAAAGTAGGTACAAGGCGGGAAAACTTTCTCTCCCAGGTAGTCTCTTTAGCACGTTCTTGGAACCGGATGTCAATCCGGGAAGCTAGTGACACCAGGTCATCCAGGGTGGTAGGAATGTCCCGACCGGCTAACTTGTCCTTAATCCGACCAGAAAGACCCTCCCAGAAGACGGACACCAGAGCCTCGTTTTCCCAGGCAAGTTCAGAAGTGAGGGTACGGAACCGTATGGCATATTGGCCCACGGTGAGACTCTCTTGGCGGAGACGTAGCAGAGAGGAGGCAGAAGAGGTTCTCCGTCCTGGTTCATCGAAGACTTTCCGGAAAGCAGCGAGGAAAGACGACAGGTCGGACACCAGGGGGTCCCCTCTCTCCCACAGGGGATTTAGCCATGCCAGTGCCTCCCCAGTGAGATGGGACATGACGAAGGCCACCTTGGCCCGGTCGGAGATGAACTGGTATGCCAAGAGTTCAAAGTGCAGGGTGCACTGGTTTATGAAACCCCGAGCTAAAGCGGGGTCGCCGGCAAAACGTGGAGGTGCCAGGAGCCGAGGTCCATAGCCGGGTGCCATAATGGGACTGAATTGCGGTGCCGCAGGGACAGGCGCCGCTGGGCCAGAGATAGACACAGACGAGTCAGACAATGCACGAAAGTTAATGAACTGTAGATAGGCCAGGACCGATTCCTGCTGAGCTCTCTGACGTAAGACTTCCTGGTGCAGATCGGAGATCTGGGGGCCACCGGGTTCCATGGCCCAAGCAAACTGTTATGGGTCCGGGTGGTGGAACCTCTGTACCGTGGTGCAAGGAGGGACCCAGAGGGGCGTGACTAAGTATCAACTTAGACCGACCCTGGTCGTACGGCGGCTAACGACTCCGTGACCAGGGAGGGACCGAGCAGAGGGACCAGGTGCTACTCTGGAGACGACCTTGTAAGACAGCAGGTGGCTCCCACGGGTCAGATGACTGGGACTGACCGGTATAGCGGATGGGCACAGCAAGCAGGCAGAAGTCTCTGGGTCAGCTGACAGGTGGTCATGGCACTTGACGGCAGAGCAGGCTGAAGTCTCTAGGTTAGCAGACGGGTGGTCATGGCTAGTGACGGCAGGAGCCTCCAGGTAGGCTATCAGGTGGTCACGGCAAGTGACGGCAGGAGCCTCCAGGTAGGCTAACAGGTGGTCACGGCAAGTGACGGCCAAGCAGGCTGAAGTCTCTTGGTTAGCAGGCAGGTGGTCATGGCAAGTGACGGCAGAGCCTCCAGGTAGGCTAGCAGGTAACAGGCAGGCAACAGGCGAGTGCTCCCAGGTGAGCAGGCACAGCAGGTAGCAGGCAGGTAACTGGCAGGTGCTTCCTGGTAAGCAGGCGGGCTTGCCCATAGACAGACTGGCGGGATGAACGGAAGACTGTCGGGCTGGAGAGTAGTCAGGCTGGTGGACTGGAACAGTAGTCAGGCTGGCAACTGGACCTGAGGGCTGAAGCAGAGGTAAGTATACTTGTGCAACAACTATTGCTCGGGCACCTCCATTTTGGAGGAGGTGCCTTATATATGACTCCTTAGGACGGCGCGCCCGGCCCCTTTAAGAGAGAGGATGCGCGCGCGCGCCCTAAGTACAGTGCCCGGGAAGCTGCGCGCACCGGCCGCAGCAGGAAGAGGAGCGCAGGAGGACACCGCGCGGGGAGCGGGGAGGTGAGAGGAACGGCGTCTCTGCCTAGCAGAAACGCTGATGCTACAAGCAGACAGCTGTGGGCTGATGTTTGTAGCCTGGAAAGGGGGTAATACTCATGAAGGTTCCCAAGCTATTAAATCAGCTCTCAGCTGTATACTTAGCCTTTACTGGTTATTAAAATGAGGGTCCCCCCAAAAAATTTTTTACGTGGAGTCAACAACCAGCAAAGGCTAGGCAGACAGCTGGCGGCTGATATTAACTCCTTTACCCCCGGGCCATTTTCCATTTTTGATTTTTGCTCCCCTTCTTCCCAGAGCCATAACTTTTTTATTTCTCAGTCAATATGGCCGTGTGAGGGCTTATTTTTTGCAGGACAAGTTGAACTTTTGAACGAAATCATTAGTTTTACCATATCATATACTGGAAAATGGAAATAAATTCCAAGTGCGGTGAAATTGCAAAAAAAGTGCAATTCCACAATAGTTTTTTGGGATTTTTTTTACCACGTTCACTGAATGCTAAAACTGACCTGCCATTATTAGTCTCCAGGTTATTTTTAGACACCAAACATGTATAGGTTCTTTTTTATTTAAGAGGTGAAAAAAGAATCCAAAGTTTGCTAAAAAAAAATGGCGCCATTTTCTGAGACCTGTAGCGTCTCCATTGTTCGTGATTTGCGGCTGGATGAGGGCTTAGTTTTTGCACGCCGAGCTGATGTTTTTATTGATACAATTTTGTGGTAGATACGATGTTTTGATTGCCCGTTTTATTGCATTTTATTGCAATGTTGCGGGTACCAAAAAAACGTAATTCTGGCTTTTAGAATTTTTTTCTCATTATACCATTTATCGATTGGATAATTTTTTTTTATTTTGACAGATCGTGACAATACCAAATATGTGTATGTGTGGGTTTTTTTTATACGGTTTTATTTTGAATGGGGCGAAAGGGGGGTGATTTAAACTTTTACATTTTTTTTATATTTTTGAAAACATTTATTTTTTACGATTTGCATGCTTCAATAGTTTCCATGGGAGACTAGAAGCAGCGCTTGTCAGATCTCCGGTACTATATACAGGCGATGATCAGATCGCCTGTGTGTAGTAGATTTGCTTACTTGCTATGAGCGCCGACCACTGGGTGGCGCTCCTAGCAATCTGGCAATGACAACCACAGGGGTCTCCTGCAGACCCCGGGTTGTCATGCCAACCCTTTGGTGACCCGCGATCATGTGACGGGGTCGCCGATGGGCGAGGACAATGGCGCGCTTCCCGGAAGCGCGAGTTAAATGCCGCTGTCAGAGATTGACAGCGGCATTTAACTAGTAAACAGCAGCGAGTGGATCGTGATTCCACCCGCAGCTGTTGCGGACACATGTCAGCTGTACAGATCAGATGTCATGTGCCCGGAAATGGCTCAGCGCCGGAGCCCGCACCAAACAAGGGGATCTGACATGGGGCGTACTAATACGCCCCACATCAGAAAGGGGCTAATAGCCTAGGAAGGGGCCCCCTCCCAGACTACAAACATCAGCTCTCAGCTGCACCAGAAAAGGCGCATCCATATAATATATATATATATATATATATATATATGTATTTATATATAAAATAATGTTTCCTTGGAAAACTGTGTAAATTACATAGAGAATTTCTCTATGTAAAAGCCCATGTTAAAATCGCATTGCAATCGGATCGCATACACATGACAATCGGATGTAAAGCGGATTCTAGGTGTGAAAAATCGCGTTGTTCTCACATGACAATCGTCCGTTTCTTCTTTCAAGATAGCGTAAAGTTTTTTATCACACATATGGGTATGAACACTCAGACGTAGGCTGCTGCATCTGAGTCTCCGCCTCCTTTGGGCATACACTCCCAAAAAAAGTGCACGGCAGAGCGCACGTTCGCTCTGCCCGTCACCATTGCGGTCTATGGCACTATCAGAGCATACGTCCAGGCCCCATTTTGCGGGGAATTTTAGGACGTATGCCCTACGGGAACACAGAACGCTATGTGAAAGCACCCTCATACTGAAGCTCCAGAAGGCAGGACTAGGGGAAACTATATGCAGATGAGTAGAGAACTGGCTGAAAAACAGGAGACAAAGTCGTCGTAAATGGTACATTCTATAGAGCAGAGGTCCCCAACCTTTTTTGCACCAGGGACCGGCTTTAAGCAAGACCAGTTTTCCACGGCCCGGTGGGGGTGGGGGCGGGGCTTTGGTCATATGGGGGTGGGGTTATGGAGGGGTGGAGCTGTATGGGGAGGATGCTGGCGGGACCTCGGTGTACAGCGCTGCTAAGTAGCAGCATTGTACATTGAGCGTCAGTGTATACAGCGCTGCTGCTTAGCAGCGCTACACACTGAACACCGGTACCGGGAGCCGTGTCACTGAAGCCAGTCTGCTGCCCCAGCACGCCCCACATAACATGTTCTGCCGGGGGCGTGTCAGTGAGGAGAGCCTGCCGCCCCACCCCGTCAGGAACACACCATGCTGTGCAGGAGGGCCGCGTCACTAAGACCCGCCCGACGCCCCACCCCGTACTGCATAATGTTCTCTGCCGGGAGCTGCGAGCTGTCACGGCTATGGCAGAAAACATTATAAATCCACACAGAGCGAGCTCTGACCAGGCGCAGGGCCGCGGAGCTAGCTGTCAGCGGCGCCGCGGACCGGCTGAAAAACCCCAACGGCCCGGTCCTGGTCCGCGGACCGGCGGTTGGGGACCTCTGCTATAGAGTATAGGGGATATAGTCAGCAGTGGGGACCGCAGGGATCTGTACCTGGACAAATTCTTCTTAATCTCTTTATTAATGGCCTGCTGGTTGGGATTGAGAGTAAAGTATCAGTCTTTGCTGACAATGATTAAAGGAAGGATAGGCATATATCAGGCACCAATCACCCAAAGTAAAACAATATAAGCTGGGATGCCCAAAAAAAATTAAAAGGTACTTTATTGATGCCAAACCATACACAGGAATGAGTATAAAAACAATTAAAAACAGACAAGAAGGTAGGGGAATAGCTTTTGTAACAAAGCTTAATCAGCATGTCATACTAAGCAAGGTAAAAAAGACAAACTCATAAAATAGCAAAAAAGCGTGCAAAAATGTAAATACAATAAACAAGGGTTACCCAAAGGCCCAGTTAAACAGTAGTGTAGTTTGAATTAAGTGTAAAATGCACTAAGCTGCCTGTAATGATAATATGAACCCAGTGCAACATAGAGGGTTAAGATATCAATAACTTATCAAAGTGTTAAGCATGAATTATTCATAGGAACCACAAGGAATGCAACCCTCAATATGAAGCGGGAAGAGGAAGAGAGTCACAGACCTCACACATTACGCCACAGAAATGTATCTTCCATAGGGGTAACAGTCTTTCCTGACGACACCAAACTCTAAGTTATTAGAAACTTACCTTGACAGTACAATATTACAAAACACTCTTTATAAAGATGTCTGAAAGGGCAAATGAGATTTAATGTAGATAAATGTAGAGTAATGTACCTAGGTCAGAGTAATCCTATTGCTGCATATACATTAAATGGAAGCATACTCTTTTACATTACAGGAGACAGACTTGGTTATTCTGGTTACAAGTAAACAGAGCAGCAATACTCAATGTCAAGGAGCAGCTGCAAAAGCAGAGAAGATTTTAGGGTGCATAAAAAGAGATGTGATCCCAATGTATTCTTACCCCTCTATTAATCACTTGTAAGGCCACATCAGGGATCCAGCTTTGGGATCCACATTTTAAAAATGATATTCAGAAGTTAGAGTGTGACGCTGAGTCACATCTCACGGACAAGCCGTTAGTTGAAATAGACAAGTACTTCAAGGTCAATAGCCAGGAGGGTACATCAATAAATTGAGGGCAGAGACAAAGGTGTAGTCAGGTAACAGTATGAAGTCAAAATACCAGGATCAGATCAAATGGTTTAGCCAAACCGATGATCAGAACGAGGTCAAGGTTAGGCAACAATCGATCACCCAAGTAAAGCGCTAGACACAGAGAAAACAAACCACACTGAGCCAGAGGTATGGTTGGCAGCTATCTGGGACTGTCAGCCCACTTAAGTAGCTGAGTAATGAAGGGAACAGGGAGCACGTGAAAGAGCTCAGCACCTCCCAGTCTCAGATTGGACGGACGAGCTGTCAATCAAAACATAGACAGCTCAGCAAGCCTCTCCACTAGACTGGATGACTGAGCTGTCAATCACTGCATCCTAAAACACACTGAGGGGTGGAATCGTTACACAGAGTTAGTTCAAAGGCAGGCAATCAGATTATTACAATGGATGGAAGACCTCCCATATGATGAGAAGTTAAAAAAAAGTTGGGCATGTTTAGTTTAGAAAAAAGACATCTCAGTGGAGATCTCATTTATATGTACAAATGTGTGGTCAATAGAAAGCACTGGCACATGACTTACTCCTTTCAAAGGCCATACTAAAAATCAGCGGCACTCATTACGGGTGGAAGAAAGGCGATTCTGGCAGCTAAATAAGAAAGGGTTCTTTACGGTTAGAGCAGTCAGACTAAGTACTGCCCCACCATAAGAGGTAGTAACAGCAGACACAACAATAGCTTTTAAAAAAGGGCTGGATGATTTCCTCAGTGCATATAACATTGTGGGTTATAGATAATGTAGTGACAAAAAATGTATATTTGGTGGACAAAGGTTGAACTTGATGAACCTAGGTCTTTTTTCAACCGATGTAACTATGAATTGCCTGATGAGAGAGTTCCATCAGCAACGTTAGATGGTAGGGGTTTCTGAGGGTCCGGTGGCTATTTGTAGAAGTGGGGGTACTAACATAGCTCAGTTTGGAGATTCAATCAGGTGACCTGTTGCTGCGTGGTCGGTTCTTCTGTCTGCTCAGCTATTGCCTTTTCTTCCCTGTCCAAATGCTGATGGTTTCTATGGTCTTTGTTATAATATCTTGGTTTGCTCCTCTTCAACTGTTTCTCATTTTCCCATTTTGGTTTACCCTATCACATTCTGGGTGGGATTTTCTATCTTCACCTTTCCCTTCACTGCACTTCATTTCTGGCTATACCTCTTGATGGATGTGTGTTCAGAAGTTCCAGCCCTTCAGCTAAGGGGCTTACCTTGCTTGGTAAAATCCAGTTATATTTTTGCAGTGAGTCTGTTATGCTTTCCCTCCCAGCAACTTTTCCTTCTACCACTGTAAGGTTTCTGGGAGGTTGTACTTCTTCCTTTCATTTTTGGTTCTCCTTAGCTTGCCTTCTTTGCCCTATATGAATGTGTTTTAGTTTCTTGTATCTTACTTCACACTTTCCTTTCCCCTTGTTGACAGTGTGTTGCGGCCTCCCCTCTGGTTCCTCAGGAGGTGCAAGAAACCCCCTCAACAGCCTATTAGGGAGTTAGGCCCGAGTCTATACAGAGACCAGTTGGGTGTAGTTGCAGCGTTCTCCCCTGTGTGGGTTCTCCAGTGGCTATCAAGATGCGCTTTCTGGTTAAAACATTTCTCACATTCTGAACATGAAAAAGGCTTCTCCCTTGTGTAACTCTGGTGTCTAACAAGATGCGTTTTCGAGTTAAAAAATATCCCCCATCCTAAACAAGTTTCTCTGTGGTGCGAGTTTTCTGATGTGTGATAAGATTTGATTTCTGTATAAAACATTTCCCACATTCTGACCATGAATAAGAGTTCTCCCCTGTGTGAATTCTCTGGTGACTAACAAGATCTGATCTCTGGTTAAAACATTTCCCCTACTCTGAACAGGAAAAAAGTTTCTTCGCTGTGTGAGTTCTCTGATGTTTGATAAGACTTGATTTCTCTGTAAAACATTTTCCGCATTCTGAACAGGAAAAAGGCTTCTCCCCTGTGTGAATTCTCTGATGTTTGATAAGACTTGATTTCTCTGTAAAACATTTTCCGCATTCTGAACAGGAAAAAGGCTTCTCCCCTGTGTGAATTCTCTGATGTTTGATAAGACTTGATTTCTTTGGAAAACATTTCCCACATTCTGAACATGAAAAAGGTTTTTCCCCTGTGTGAATTCTTTGATGTATAACAATAGTTGATTTGTCTGTAAAACATTTCCCACATTCTGAACATGAAAAAGGCTTCTCCCCTCTGTGGATTCTCTGATGGCTATCAAAATTCGTTTTCCATTTAAAACATTTCCCACATTCTGAACATGAAAAAGGCTTCTCCCCTGTATGAGTTACTTGGTGTGTAACAAGATTACATTTCTGTCTAAAATATTTCCCACATTCTGGACATGAAAATGGCTTCTCCCCAGTGTGAGTTCGCTGATGTGTATGAAGAGTTGATTTCTCTGTAAAACATTTTCCACATTCTGAACAGGAAAAAGGCTTCTCCCCGGTGTGAGTTCTCTGATGTTTGATAAGACTTGATTTGTCTGTAAAACATTTTCCACATTCTGAACAGGAAAAAGGCTTCTCCCCTGTGTGAGTTCTCTGATGTTTGATAAGACTTGATTTCTCTGTAATACATTTCCCACATTCTGAACATGAAAATGGCTTCTCCCCTGAGTGAGTTCTCTGATGTTTGATAAGACTTGATTTCTCTGTAAAACATTTTCCACATTCTGAACATAAGAAAGGCTTCTCCCCTGTGTGAATTCTCTGGTGACTAACAAGATCTGATTTCTGGTTAAAACATATCTCACATTCTGAACAGGAAAAAGGCTTCTCCCCTGTGTGAGTTCGCTGATGCTTGATAAGATTTGATTTCTGTGAAAAACATTTTCCACATTGTGAACATGAAAATGGCTTCTCCCCTGTGTGAGTTCTTTGATGTGTAACAAGAGTTGATTTATCTGTAAAACCTTTCCCACATTCTGAACAGGAAAAAGGCTTCTCCCCTGTGTGGGTCCTCTGGTGTCTAAGAAGATGCGATTTCCGGTTAAAACATCTCTCACACTTGGAACAAGAAAATCTATTCTCTGCTGTGCAAATCTTTTGATGTTTAAAAAAAGACTTTTCGAGGGGAAAACTATTTCCATATTCTGAGTGTGAAAATGGCTTCTTTGCTTTAGGGGCAATTTGTTTTTTAATGCTTATTTCAGGACTTTGATTTTCCTTAGTAGTCAGTAATGAATCAGAAGACAGGAGCTGTTTCGATTGATCAGATGATAGATCTCTGCTGTGAAGGGATGATGGTATATCTGGAGTAATGGCATTCATTTCAGTTGTATCCTGTGGGATCTCAAGATCATCTGATTTAAAACTTGAAGATGTCAGTTGTCTCTTTGATCTCCTGGTACAGTCATCTGCCAAGAATAAAACCAATTATTATTTTTGAAGAAAATATCCTTGAGATTTATATTTTTGAACATTTCTACTTAAACAGTCCATAAAAATGGCAAGTTATGTAAAAATATTGAATTATTCACCAAGACAATGACAGTTCACATTCTAATAGAAAAGCTCATAGGATGAACCAGTAGAGCGTGGTGTTATAATAGTAATAATAATAATAATTATTATTATATCCACTAATATCCACTCCACTAATCCTCACTCTCCTTCGCTATCCAAAACCCCAGCACCCTCTAACCAAATCACCATTTCTCCTTCCCGCTTAACCCCCCACCTGACCTCATCTGCAGACCTGCTCCTCAACCTCAGATCTATCCTACCAAAACATAAAACAAGCCGGACACTCTCCTTCTCCCACCTGCTCTCCGTCTATCTGCTTCTCCTCGCTGCTGGCGACATTTCTCCCAATCCTGGACCCCCACAGCTTACACCCTCCACAAATTCCCCCACCTATCGCTTCCAACCAACTGCAAACTACCGCAACCTCTCCTAAGTAAAACCTGTGCCCCTGATGCTCACCCCCCTGCTTCCTCTCTCTGGAGCACTCTGGAATGCCCGCTCTGTCTGCAACAAGCTCCATTTTGTCCACGACCTCTTTACCTCTCGCAATCTCTCCTTCCTGGGCATCACAGAGACATGGCTGACACCCTCCAACACTGTCTCCCCTGCTGAACTGTGTTACGGTGGCCTCCACATCACCCACACTCCTCGCCCTAGTAACAGACATGGTGGAGGAGTGGGTTTTCTCCTTTCTACCACCTTTCTGCACCTTTAGCCCTATCCCACCTCTACCCTCCCTTATTCTCCCTTCTTTTGAAGTCTACTCTCCCTCCAACCTCTAAGTGGCTGTCATATTCCGACCTTCAGGTCCGGTCACTGCCTTTATTGACCAATTCTCCACCTGGCTTCCTTACTTTCTCTCTGCTGACATTCCCACAATCATCATGGGCGATTTCAACATCCCCACTGACACTCGCCAGCCAGCAGCACCAAACTCCTGTCGCTTACTTCATCCTTTGGACTTACTCAGTGGTCCTCCTCAGCCACCCACACAGACGGACACACACTACACCTCATCTTCACCCAACTCTGTTCCCTATCTAACCTTACAACCTCCCCCCTACCCTTATCTGACCACCATCTACTCCCGTTCTCATCCCTGTCCTCTTCACTCGTCAACCATGTCCAGCAACTAGCACACCCCCACAGAAACCTTGCACATCTAGACACTCCCACACGCTCTGACTCTATTCTACCACTGACATCCATATCTACACTTCATAACACAGACAGCGCCACTGCTTTCTACAATGCCACTCTAACATCAGCTATTAACTCACTCGCCCCTCTTATGCATGGCAGAGCACGACAAGTCAATAGGCAACCCTGGCACAACAAACTCACTAAACAGCTTTGACAAGTTCCAGGGGTGCGGAGCGGCGTTGGAAGAAAACACATTCTCAAGATGACTTCACTACATTCAAACAAGCAACACTCGCATTCAAATCAGCACTCGCCTCTGCTAAACAGGCCTACTTCACAACCCTCATATCCTCCCTATCCTACAACCCCAAACAGCTATACAACACTTTTAAGTCTCTCCTCCGCCCTCCACTGCCTCCTCCGACCTCCGTCATCTCTGCTGAGGAGTTTGCCACACACTTCAAAAACAAGATTGACCAAACACGGCAACCCCTTTGTCTTCCAGACCATTGCCCTTCCCCCATAACCTCCCTTCCCAACATCACGGAAGGAGACGTTACTCGTCTCCTCTCCAAATCACACCTCACCACTTGTGCACTCGACCCCATTCCATCCCACCTCCTCTCCAATCTCACCCCCACATTCATCCCATCCCTAACCCACCTCTTTAACCTATCACTAACTTCTGGTACCTTCTCTGCTGCCTTCAAACATGCCACAATCACGCTTATCCTCAAAAAGCCACCCCTTGATCCAACCACCTTGTCCAGCTACTGCCCCATATCGTTTACCCATTTGCCTCCAAACTCCTTGAGCAACACGTTCTCGCTGAACTTTCCTCTCACTTCTCATTTAATTCTCTCTTCGACAACCGACAATCCGGCTTCCGCCCCCACCATTCCACTGAAACTGCCCTTACCAAAATCACCAATGGCTTACTTACAGCCAAAGCTAACAGATAATTCTCTGTACTCTTGACCTGTCTTCCGCTTTCGACACGGTTGACCACTGCCTCCTACTACAGATCCTCTATTCCTTTGGTGTCAAAAACTTTGCACAATCCTGGATCTCCTCATACCTTTCCAACCGCACATTTAGGGTCTCCCACTACCACACTACCTCCTCACCCTGCCCCCTCTCTGTTGGAGTCCCTCAAGGCTCTGTCCTAGGACCCCCTACTCTTCTCAATCTATACCCTTGGCCTGGGACAGCTCATAAAATCCCATGGCTTCCAGTACCATCTGTACGCTGATGACACCCAGATCTACCTCTCTGGTCCAGATGTCACCTCTCTGCTGTCCAGAATCCCAGCATGTCTAGCAGCCATATCCTCCTTCCTCTCCTCCTGCTTCCTCAAGCTCAATGTGGACAAAACTGAACTCATCATCTTTCCCCCATCTCACATATCTTCCCCACCTGACCTTTTTATCACAATAAAGTACACCACACTTTCCCCAGTACCGGCAATCCGCTGCCTCGGAGTAACCCTTGACTCTACCCTGTCCTTCAAACCCCACATCCAAGCTCTTGCCACCTCCAGCTCAAAAATATTTCCAGAATCCGTCCTTTCCTCAACCCTCAATCTACTAAACTGCTTGTGCATGCCCTCATCATTTCCCGTCTAGACTACTGCAACATCCTCCTCTGTGGCCTTCCTGCTAACACTCTCACACCCCTCCAGTCCATCCTTATCTCTGCTGCGCGACTAGTTCATCTCTCGCCTCGCTATTCCTCTGCTACCCCCCTTTGCAAATCCCT
This sequence comes from Phyllobates terribilis, assembly GCF_046119375.1. Classification (NCBI taxonomy): domain Eukaryota; kingdom Metazoa; phylum Chordata; class Amphibia; order Anura; family Dendrobatidae; genus Phyllobates; species Phyllobates terribilis. The sequence continues at coordinate 62,923,458 of NW_027362765.1, forward strand.
TCACTGGCTCCCAATTGCCCAGTGTATCCAGTTCAAACTACTAACACTGACCTACAAAGCCATTCATAACCTCTCTCCTCTGTACATCTCTGAACTAATCTCCTGAAACATGTCCTTACGTAATCTCCGGCCTTCCCAAGACCTCCTTCTCTTCTACACACTTATTCGTTCCTCGCCCAATCGCCTCCAAGATTTCTCCCGAATATCCCCCATCCTATGGAATTCTGTGCCTCAACAAGTCTGATTATCCGCCACACTTGGATCCATCAGACGGAACCTGAAAATCCATCTCTTCAAACAAGCTTACAGCCTGCCATGACCTTGCCTGCTGCCTCCACATCAACACCGGAGCTACCGCAAGCCCCCAACCTACTGTCTTCTTCCCCATTCTTGTAGAATGTAAACCCACAAGGAAGTGTCCTGTTCCCTCTGTACCAGTCTATCATTGTTTATTTGTTACTGTAAGTGATATCTGTATTTGGGTTGTAACCCCTCCTTATGTACAGCACCATGGCATCAATGGCGAAATATAAATAAATAATAATTTTTATAGCGCCAACATATTCCGCAGCACTTTACAATTTTAGGGGGGCTTGTACAGACTAAAAGACGTTACAGAATAAGCATAACTCAGATATTAAAAGGAATAAGGGCCCTGCTCGCAAGCTTACAGTCTATAAGGAAATAGGGAAGACACAAAAGGTAAAATGTACATATATTGTAAAATACAGCCATAATATGCTAAATAGGGTCAGTACATAACACTACATGAACTGGTCACCAGCGAGTATGTGTACAGTCCAGACAGAAGCTATTAAGTGCATGGATGGTATGAACATGATTTTGGAGAAAATTTTAATATGGGCCAAACTGGGACAGTTAGATAAGTATGTTGAGACGATAGACCAGACTAAAGAAATTAGTTTTTAGGGCACGCTTAAAAATGTGGATATTGGGAATTAATTGAGTTGTCCTGGGTAGTGTATTCCAAAGAATTGGCGCAGCATGCGAGAAATCTTGGAGACGGGAGTGGGAAGTTCGGATTATGGAGGATTTTAGTTTTAAGTCATTAGCAGAGCAGAAGGCACGGGTAGGGGGTAGACTGAGACGAGTGAGGAGATGTAAAGTGGTGCTGAATCGTGGAGAGCTTTGTGGGTAACAGTGATAAGTTTATATTGAACTCTGTATTGGATGGGCAACCAGTGCAATGACTGACCCAGGGAAGAGGCATCGGTGTATCGGCTGGTGAGGAATAGGATCCTGGCTGCTGCGTTCAGGATGGATTGGAGAGGGGAAAGTTTAGAAAGAGGGAGACCGATTAACAAAGAGTTGCAATAGTCCAGACGACAATGAATAAGAGGTACAGTAAGCGTTTTTGCCGAGTCAACGGTAAGAAAAGTTCTGATTCTAGAGATGTTTTTGAGGTGTAGATGACACGAGCGAGTGAGTGATTTGATGTTAGGAGTGAAGGAAAGATATGAATCAAGTATGACCCCAAGACAGTGGGCATGTTGCTGGGGAATAATGGTGGAGCCACAAACGGAGATGGCAATATCGGGCATTGGTAGGTTAGTGGAGGGAGGAAATGCGAGTAGTTCAGTTTTTGACAAATTCAATTTTAGATAAAGAGAGGACATATTGTTAGAGACAGCGGAAATACAATCACTGGTATTTTGTAATAATGCAGGGGTGATGTCAAGAGAAGAGGTGTATAATTGGGTGTCGTCAGAATAGAGATGGTACTGGAAACCAAATCTGCTGATTGTTTGTCCAATAGGAGTGGTATATAAAGGAGAAAAGAAGGGGGCCTAGGACTGATCCTTGAGGAATCCCAACAATAAGGGGAAGGGGAGAGGAAGAGAAGCCGGCAAAAGACACCGTGAAGGAGCGGTCAGAGAGGTAGGAGGAGAACAAAGAAAGAACAGTGTCCTAGAGGCCAATAGGGCGGAGCATAGTGAGCAGGAGTTGGAGATACACAGTCGCGAATGTTGCAGAGAGATCCAGGAGAATCAGCAGGCAGTAATGACCATTAGATTTAGTTGTTAGTAGATCATTAGAGACTTTATTAAGTGCAGTTTCAGCAGAATCTAAAGAGCGAAACCAGACTGTAAAGGGTCAAGAAGGGAGTGATCTGAGAGATAGCGGATTTGATGGGAGTGGACTAGGGGTTCAGCAGTTTAGAGATACAAAGAAGATTGGAAAAGGGTCTGTAGTGCAGTTCTGATCGAGGGATGGTTTTTTAAGTAATGGATGTATGCTGGCGTGTTTAAAAGAGGAGGGAAAAATACCAGATGAGAGGGAGAGGTTGAATATTTTAGTTAGGGGAGTGGTGACAGCTGGAGAAAGGGACTGAAGGAGATGTGATAGAATAGGGTCACTGGTGCAGGTGGTAGGGTGAGAAGATGCAAGGAGCCTTGTCACTTCTTCTTCCGTGACTGGTTTGAAGTCACAAAGTGAGCAAGATGCAATGTGGGAGGGAGGAGCATGAGTAACATTTGGGGATTGGGAGAAAATTTCCTGTCGGACACGGTCAATTTTTTCTTTGAAATAATTGGCCAGATCATCAGCGGTCTGTTCAACTGTTCATTTTGCCTCCCAAATATGGAATAAAAAGACACCAAACAATGTTATGTAAGCAAAAATAATACCAATAAAAACTTCTACTCATCCCGCAAAAATCAAGCTGCCACTCAGGTCCATCATCCGTCAGTGGAAAAACAGAGGTTTTCACATTATTAGTGGTTCAAAGGCTCTTGAGAATCAACATGGCTTCCATAAACCAATCCGCAATATCCACTCTCCCAAAGACAAATCTCCCCCTTACTACTGAGCCTTGCAGTGTGCGCAAACCACATTTAGCATCCATGCATTTTGCATGACTATAGTGAGAAAAACCCACTTAGTTTACAGTGTGTGTCTCCTGGAACACAATCTGGGCACTATGTGTTGGGTAATAAAATAGTATATTTACAATTTTCACTCTCCAACATCCACGGCATGCTAATTTCCAGAGAGTGACTGTGAAGTCAAAATAGTCACTACTCCTATAGTTTAAATTCACTGAGGGTTATAATTTCCAAAATGGAGTCACTTTCTGGGGATTTCTACTGCTCTGGTTTTCTGCCATTTTTTCATATTAGGGTTTCTGCAAATGGGGTTTCCCATCTTCTCAGATCTGCTCCTGTGACGTCTGCTTCTGTCACCAGGTACCGCCTTATTCATGCTGCAGATAGCGCTAGTGATGGAGGAGACGTCTGAACCAAAAGCTCTAGGTGGCACAGGCCGCAGGCTCTGTCCAGCCACTAAGATTAGGGTGCCTGGGACCTGACCTGTAGTACCATCCAGTCTGGCTGTGTGAGTGTGTGTGTTGTCCAGCTGAAGTAATCTGCTCCCTACTTCAGCCAGTTGAAAAGCACCACACCCTACTAAAGCTTGAAGCATATTGCTCGAAGCTGCCAGATACAGCCTTGTTCTCCTCTGTTTCAGAAAGGTGTGGGAAAGACTAAATGCAACACGAAGGGAAGAGGGGAAGGGAGCCCCGACTCTACGGAAAGGAGGAGTGGAGACTTCCTAGGCTGATCTGATATCACACTGTCTCCCTATCGTCCCTATATTGGTTCCTCACCAATCGCCGCACAGGAACCTCAACTATGTATTTCCCTAGCGCTTAGTCCTGGATAGGGAAGGGGGTGAGCACTAGTCAATCCCGACTAGCAACTAAAGACATCAAAGTAGACAAACAAGGGGAAAAGTGACTTAGCTTGAGCTGACTTAAGAGATATTACTCCTAACGTCCTCCAAGCACCAAAGAGGAAGTAAGAAGACTGCAACAGCTCCAAGCCTTCACAGGAGAACAAGTGAATATTACCGGTGCCTCCATGTAGCGAACAGCAAGTATTTAAACACCCAGGCCTGGGTGTCAATTAGCCAGGGGGAGGTAGCCGCTGGGTCCTAGAGTGAGACAGCTAAGAAGGTGTCTGTAATGCCAAACAAAGAGATCTTCTGCAACCAACTGCAGGGCGACTGTCACTTCTGAGACACCCGTGACATCTGTGCTCAACTCCCAGGTTGTGTATTTGTTTCCTGACCTCAGCACGTTTACTGACTACTCTTTTGTCTTCTGATTTTGTATTTTCTCTGCCCTCCTGATTCTGATCCGTCTACCTGACTACTGTTCTTGCATCTCACACCACAGAACAGAAGGTAACACTGTGGCCCAACCTAGTGGTCTCTGTGTAAGTTCAGATCCATGTAGAGGGATTAAAGGCTGATGGAAAAACTGTGACTATAGACAATAACACATCTACTGAAATTATTAAACTCAATAGTCTTCATCAGTAAAAAAAAAAAATGAGAAACTTGTGGTGAAACCTCTCTGGGGTAATTAGAGTATGGGGCTTGGTGGTTCTTGGCAATCTAAACTATCGTAAGAGTCAATATTTTCTATCAGATGAAATTGAAAAGTCAGGATAAAGGGAAACTCTGTTGTTATTGTACAGAAATTCATACTTGGCCCTCACTGCACATTTAATGTTGTCGATCATAAAAGCAAAGTTTGGCTAGAAAGACTGAACCTGGTCTTGTAGAGACCATATGAGAACATTCAGCAGCACAGAAGTAAAAGAAGGTATATTCATCCAATAAGATATCAGGGACCTAGGAAGCCTACAGCATCATTACCCTCCGCTTTCTCTTACAAGCCCATCATGATAATCTAATTCATGTGATTTTCTAACTTGTCAGCACATTCTACCTACGCAGACATTTGGCTTTGTAGTTTACGGTTCTAGGCAGGTAAAAGTCATCATTTTAAAATCCCACGGGGTAGGAGGATCTTCCACGTTCTAAGTTCTATAGAAAAGGGCTTTCACAATTTCTCAAAATAATTTAAACATTTTCGGATGGAGGAATATGTTCTGCTTTAGCGCCAAAATGATGATTACACGATTGTGATATGGCCAGACTACACCACCGATAAAGCAGCCACAGTCGGTGACTGAGAAGAATTTGTGATTTCTCTGCATTTAGTGGTTACTACTCACCTGGGTAGTCATATGTAGGAATCTCCTCTTTACACCGCTCACCACCCCTCACATATGTCTCTGTAGTATTAATATGGGTCAGATCTTCACCCTGAAAGAAATATTGTAAGAGTCATGGACAGATGGAGAAGTTACATCTATTATCAGTTCTAATCCTGCCATCTGTACTGTTCTCATTACACAAGTATCTATCTATATAAGTGTCTTATCCCGTCTGTCTGTCTTTCTGTCTGTCCAGGAAATCCTGCGTCACTGATTGGTCCGGCCGCGGCCAATCAGCGACGCGGCATTTCACAAAAAGATGGCAGCCGTTAGCGGCTGATCTGCCGCACGGAGGTGAGCGGCGATGCAGCCGGGAGATGAAGCCGGCTGCTCGCAGCATACGTCCCCCGACCGGAGGCGCCGCTGACCCCCATGCGGCTACTGTCGGGAGATCAGCGGCTACGGCCGCTTATCTCCGGACGGTAAAAGTGACGCCCCTCCCCTCTCCTCCTCTACTCTCAACTCCCCTCTACTCCTGTCCCTCCCCCCGCTCGCTCAGAACTCCGGCACCCGGCGCCATACTTACCCCTCCCCGTGCCTGCGCAGCAGCTCCTGTGTCTTCCGCTGCTGCGGTGTGACGTGTCAGGTCAGAGAGTGCGGTGACGTCTTTACACCGCGCTCTTTCCTGACCGGTCACAGCGCACAGCGGGAACATGCGGGCTAAGCTGGAGTCCAGAGGAGCAGCTGACAAGTGAGGTGAGTATTGGATTTTTTTTTATTGTATGGGGCCATAGGGCATTAAATGGTGGGGTGGGGAAGTGTGACATCGTGCAGGGGCCATTATAAGGGAAGGGGGATGTGACATTCTCCATGGGGCACTATGGGGGGGATGTGACATCCTGCATGGGGTATTATAAGGGAGGGGGGGATGTCACATCCAGCATGGGGTATTATAACGGACGGAGGATGTGACATCCTGCATGGCGCATTATATGGAGCGGGGGGGGGGAGCCACATCCTGCATGGGGCATATTCTAGAATACCCGATGCGTTAGAATCGGGCAACCGTCTAGTAAAACATATAATACTGGTGGATAAAACAACACTGAACACAAGACCTTCACAGCCCTCTATACATCATAGGGGAGATCTCATGACACATTCTCTCCATCTACCTGATGATCCTGAGGAATATTATGATCTTCTTGTTTACAGTCCTGTGGAAGAAGAGGACGGGGACATCTCTCTGGTGTTCTCCTCTCACTGGATAGAACTGGAGGAAACACATACAGGGACTGAATTCATTCTTTATATACAGATAATTATAGGTCATGTGTATTTAGTCCTGTCTATTACCTGGTGATGTGAGGAGCTGGGGAACCTCCATCATGACGTCCTTGTACAGATCTTTGTGTCCTTCTAAATACTCCCACTCCTCCATGGAGAAATAGACAGCGACATCCTGACACCTTATAGGAACCTGACACATACAATGATACCGTCATCCCCCGATCCCTTCATAGGGTAATGTATAATGTCCCAGCATTCCCAGCAGTGTCACCTCTCCAGTCAGCAGCTCAATCATCTTGTAGGTGAGTTCTAGGATCTTCTGGTTATTGATGTCCTCATGTATCAGGGGGTGAGGTGGAGGCCCCATGATTGGGCTCAGGGGTCTTCCCCATCCCTCAGACACAGGGGCCTGACAGTGCTCACTAGAGGTCTTCTTCACTACTGTGTAATCCTGGTTATAGAGAGACACAATAATAAATCTCACTACAGACATTTCCAGAGTCCTCACCTCTCCAGTTCTGTCCATCTGTTATTCCCATAGATAAGAATGATGTAATGTGACGTCATCAAAATCTCTCACCTCTCCAGTAAGCCGGAAGAGGATCTCTAGGGTGAGGTGTAATATCCACTCCACCATCTTGTTTCGGTCAATATCCATCCTTGATGGGCAATTCAGAAAAAAAAATTGTTATATAGAAAAAGTCCACTGACCGGATCTGATATTGTAGAGATTGTAGAGACCTATGAATGAGAAGATGAGTTGATATAACATCATAAAAAACATAGGTAATAATACAATTGCTGGAGATAATAAGGGAAACATGAAAAGAATGGAGAGGTCTGTAATTTTTATCTGAAGTACACTTCAACTGTGAGAGACAGATTGTAAAAATAAAAACCAGAAAATCACATTGTATGATTTTTAAATACTTATTTCATGCAATAAAATGCAAATTAATTATTTGATCACCAACGAAACACCAAGAATTCTGTTTCTCACAGACCTGTTAGTTTTTCTTTAAGTAGCCCTCCTACTCTGCACTCATTACCTGTATTAATTACAACTGTTTGAACTCGTTACCTGTATAAAAGACACCTGTCCACATAATCAATCAATCACACTCGAACCTCTCCACCATGGCCAAGATCAAAGAGCAGTCTAAGAACACCAGGGACGGGACAAAATTGTAGACCTGCACAATGCTAAGATGGGCTACAGGACAATAGGCAAGCAGCTTGAGAGAAGACACAACAACTGCTGGCACAATTATTAAAAAAATGGAAGAAACACAAGAAGTTTGTCAATCTTTCTCAATCTGTGGCTCCATGCAAGATCTCATCTCGTGAGGTAAGGATGGTTCTGAGAAAGGTTAGGAATCAGCCCAGAACTACACGGGAGGACCTGGTCTATGACCTGAAGAGAGCTGGGACCATGGTCTCAAACATTACCATTAGGAAAACACTACGTGTCATTGATTAAAATCCTGCAGAGCATGCAAGATCCTCCTGCTCTTGCCAGCATGTCAGGGTCCTTTTGAAGTTTACCAATGACTATGGATGATCAAGAGGAAGCATGGGAGCAGGTTATGTGGTCAGATGAGACCAAAATAGAACTTTTTGGTATCAACTCCACTCATCGTGTTTGGATGAAGAAGAAAGATGATTACAACCCCCAAAACACCTTCACAACCGAGAAGCATGGTGGGAGAAACATCATACTTTGGGGGTGCCTTTCTACAGATGGGACAAGATGACTGCACCGTAATTGAAAGGAGGATGGATGGGGTCATGCATGGCAAGATTTTGGCCAACAACCTCCTTCCCTCAGTAAAAACACTGAAGATGGGTCATGGCTGGGTCTTCCAGCATGACAATGACCTGAAACACACAGCCAGGCCAACTAAGGAGTGGCTCCGTAAGAAGCATTTCAAGGTTCTGGAGAGGCTTAGCCAGTCTCCAGACCTGAACTCAAAAATAATCTTTGGAGGGAGCTGAAACTCAATGTTGCCCAGCGATAGCCCCAAAACGTGAAAGATCTGTATGGAGGAGTGGGCCAAAATCCCTGCTGCAGTGTGTGCAAACTTGGTCAAAAACTACAGGAAACGTCTGACATGGACTCCGGGGGAATGGCAGGGGGAGGGCGGCGCAGTGGTCTACGGGAAACCGGAGCCCTTCTCACAGCCTGCGCACGCACGGATGCAGCAACAGGGTGCCGCGGACGGCGCCTCCGAACCCTGAAGGCCAGTGTCCGGGCCGGGGCCTATTCTTCTACAACCGGGACAGGGCCAGGTAAGATAATTCATTTTCTTGCTCCTTTCCTTCGCCAATTCAGACAAAGGTTTCTGTATCAAATATTAAGTTCTGTTTTTCTATTGTACCAAATATTTATTTATTGCAATAAAATGCAAATTAATTATGTAAAAATTATACAATGTGATTTTCTGGATTTTTTTTTTTCAAGATTCTGTCTCTCACAGTTTAGCTACCATAAAAATTACAGACCTCTCCATTCTTTGTAGGCGGGAAAACTTGCAAAATCGAAAGAGTATCAAATACTTATTTTCCCCACTGTATGAGGAGAATTATTATTTTACAGTATTTAGTTTTCTTCTTTACATATACTAATAAAACCTATACATTTTAGGCCACAGACAACAAGCAGTTTCTTCCTTGGAGTCTGAAGTTGAATACGTTTCTCATAAACTCATCTTACATAATGCTAATCCTGGTCTCATTTATCGACACTGGAATCGGCATTAGCAATACTGCAGGACATAATCATTAGAAGTGACATGAGGAATAACTACTTCATGATGAGGACGACATCTTCATCTTCTGCTACAACTGTAGAAATATATTTGGCCAGAGTCCGCCACTGACTACATCACCACCGGCAGTCTATAGTGGGTACAGAAAGTATTCAGACCCCTTTAAATGTTTCACTCTTTGTTTGTGCTCTAGACCTCAGACATTTCTCTGAAGGTTCACCTTCCAACAAGACAATGACCCTAAGCACACAGCTAAAATAATAAAGAAGTACCTTCAGAACAACTCTGTGACCATTCTTGACTGGCCCAGCCAGAGAACTGACCTAAACCCAATTGAGCATCTCTGGAGAGACCTGAAAATATACTGATGAGGATCTGCAAGGAAGAATGGCAGAGGATCCCCAAATCCAGGTGTGAAAAACTTGTTGCATAATTCCCAAGAAGACTCATGGCTGTACTAGCTCAAAAGGGTGCTTCTACTCAATACTGAGCAAAGAATCTGAATACTTATGACCATGTGATATTTCTTTCTTTTTTAATAAATTTGCAAAAAATTCAACATTTCTGTTTTTTTCAGTCAAGATGGGGTGCAGAGTGTACTTTAATGAGGAAAAAAAATGAACTTTTTAGGATTTACCAAAAGGCTGCAATGAAACAAAGAGTGAACAATTTAAAGGGGTCTGAATATTTTCCGTACCCACTGTATATGAATGTTTCCCCATCTTCCCCGGACTGTAATCTTCTATCACGTTAGATCTCATGTCTGATTCACACACAGAAGTTTGAGGCTTTTATAAAAGCTTTTCTGTTTGCACAAACACCTTAGACAAAAATTATTTAATACTTAAGTCTCCATGTACAGTGTTTTATGGGGTTTATTTCTGGTCTTAGGCTTTCCAATATTACAAGAAAAACACCAGAAAAAAAAGATGATATTAAAAAGTTTCAAAATAAAATTGGCTCCAAAAATTGTTGTAAAACGAAAAAAAATTGCAAAAAGCATAAGAAACATTTTGTTATTTTTAAACACGTTAAACACTTGTTTTTTTTTAAAAAAAAATTAACTCTTTTGGGCACCTGAACATAGATGTACACCACAGGGATGGCACAGGTGCGGGTGCAACAAAAACCTGCCAGTTTAACCACTTGCTGCTGTCAAAAGCAAACATGGCATCTAAGAAGGTTTGACAGAGTTCAGCTGAATGCCTGTCCTCTCCTCAAGTACTTGATACTATGGGGCTGCCTAGTTACTACCATACTTAAATGCCTAATAATGGTATGGACCTGCAATGTACAAAAGTCCACTAGGCCAGGACAGAGGCAGAGTCCAATAAGTTACCTTTTAATGCCCACATACACATTAGACTAAAATTGCATGAAAGTATTGATTTCGGGGGATTTGGTTGACTATATAATGTATTTAGGGGCCTCCTGATAGATGATGTCAGGCAGAGAAGGATTTGGCATTCTGAATTTCAGAGGCTATTCCGTTTGTTCTTCTGTAGATAATCCTCTGCTAGAGGAGTCTGGAAGCGACTCTCTCATAGACCACAGGAAAGTTGGAATATATGCATGTATGGGGGAGTTGGGAGAGATAGCCATCTGACAAATGACCGTTCAGCCAACACTCTTACAGGTGCATCTCACTAAATTAGAATATCATCAAAAAGTTAATTTATTTCAGTTCTTCAATACAAAAAGTGAAACTCATATATTATATAGAGTCATTACACACAGAGTGATCTATTTCAAGTGTTTATTTCTGTTAATGTTGATTATGGCTTACTGCCAATGAAAACACAAAAGTCATTATCTCAGTAAATTAGAATACTTTATAAATACCAGCTTGAAAAATGTTTTTAAAATCCGAAATGTTGGCCTACTGAAATGTATGTTTAATAAATGCACTCAATACTTGGTCGGGGCTCCTTTTGCATCAATTACTGCATCAATGTGGCGTGGCATGGAGGCGATCAGCCTGTGGCACTTGTGAGGTGTTATGGAAGCCCAGGTTGCTCTGATAGCAGCCTTCAGCTGCTTGTCTGCATTGTTGGGTCTGGTGTCTCTCATATTCCTCTTGACAATGCCCCATAGATTCTCTATGGGGTTAAAAAAGTTGTCCACTACTTTCACATTGATGCCCTATCCACTCAATAAATGAATGTTTCAGCAGGTGGGGACCACAGACCACATCTCAGTACCAATGCTTTCTGGCTGATGTTTTGGTCACTTTTGAATGTTGGTTGTGCTTTTACACTCGTGGTAGCATGAGACGGACTCTACAACCCACAGAAGTTGGTCGGGTAGTGCAGCTCATCCAGGATGGCACACCAATGCGAGCTGTGGCAAGAAGGTTTGCTATGTCTGTCAGCGTAGTGTCTAGAGGCTGGAGGCGCTACTAGTAGACATGCCAGTACACCAGGAGACGTGGAGGAGGCCATAGGAGGGCAACAACCCAGCAGCAGGACCACTACCTCCGCCTTTGTGCAAGGAGGAACAGGAGGAGCACTGCCAGAGCCTTGCAAAATGACCTCCAGCAGGCCACAAATGTGCATGTGTCTGAACAAACGGTTAGAAACCGACTCCATGAGGGTGGTATGAGGGCCCGACGTCCACAGATGGGGGTTGTGCTCACAGCCCAACACCGTGCAGGACGCTTGACATTTGCCACAGAACACCAGGATTGGCAAAGTCTCCATTGGCGCCCTATGCTCTTCACAGATGAAAGCAGGTTTACATTGAGCACATGTGACAGACGTGACAGAGTCTGGAGACGCCATGGAGAGCGATCTGCTGCCTGCAACAGCATAACCAGTTTGGCAGTGGGTCAGCAATGGTGTGGGGTGGCATTTCTTTGGAGGGCCGCACATAACTTTTGTCACAAGCTACAGCAGTCCAGCAAACCATTATTGTTAGGTCCCATGATTGGGAATATTACAGACTATATTGCACTTCTTACAGTTGCTATGTATTGCTGTTTCATTGCATTTCAGTATTGTTTGCTTTCCTTATAAGTTTGTCCTTTCCCTCTCCCTGTCTCCCTCTGATGTGGCTGTGATGTAACTAACCCCTCCCTTCTTCTTCATATTCCTTCACATTCTCCATTTTAGCCATGATAGAAGCTCATGGCCGCTCAGCCTGTATCTGAGAAAAGTCTTTTTACCTGCTGCTGTATGCATTTAAACAAGCATTCTTAAAGAAAATAAAGCTTCTTCTGAATGTTCACCAATGTGCCATCCAGAAGCCGAGAAAAACTATCTGGGGACATTGCTTCCATGTGAGTAAGGTTAAAAGAGGCAGCCTAGAATGGGAGTCTCACAGCGCCCTATACTTGCAGCAGAGTCAGAATAGTAAAAAGACTTTGCCAGATTCATCTGTAAAGCCAGTCACAGCTTCTATAAAGCTACAGAACAGTCATCAGAGCATCTACTCTTAGCATATAAGAGATCATCCAGTGTTCCTTTTCCCTGTCAATTATTATGGCTGAGGGGAAGACTACACGGTCTCTTCATCTAACATGGGGTTTGGCAGAATGTATAGAGCTTGATCCACAGTCCAGTGAGAAGGATAAATGTCCACAAAACCTACATGGAAAGTTAGAGAGAACTTTGAAACCACTAAACATGAACTTTCCTGTGTTATAGCAAATTTATGGCAAAAACTGCCAAGTCACATTAACAGCCTCTCTCAGCCAGCTTCTCTCAAACTACCACCAGAGGGAGCCCTTGCACAACTGTGTTCAGATTATCAACTGTATGTCAAAGAATAGATGGATATGTCACAGTTCTACAAAAACGTAATACATCTATTTCCTGAAAAGAGCTGTAAGCCTTCCAACAACTTAACTCTGAGAGATATTGCATGGTGCGTGATATTAAAGCCAAGACAGAGGCAAGAATTGCACTAATGGCGGAGATGTTATATCGCATTTCTGGCTCAGCCAGGCAGTCAAAGCGATCATCTAAGGCTATGTGCCCACGATGCAGAAATGCTCAGGATTTTTTCCTGAGCGTTTCTGCATCTCCCTGGCAGAAAAACGCATGCGGATTGTACACGCGTTTTCCTGCCAGGGACATGCGGAAATGAAGCGTTCTTCACATGCATTTCCGCATGCGGGTTGTCAAGCGCTTTCCAAGCGATTTTAGCATCACTTGGAAAGTGCTTGTCAACTTGGTCACACTATATAAATCCATGCAAACAGCATGGATTTATATAGTGTGACCCGAGAGAATATCAAAAAATAAAAAAATAAATATATACTTACCCTCCGATGGCCCGCGCTGTCTTGCTTCGTTCGGTCCCGGCTGCCGGCAGCGGTACACTGAAGGATCTGCCGACGTCAGTGTCGCGTGACCCGTCACATGACTCTGACGTCAGCGCAGGTCCTTCATTCCATCGCAAAGTGCCAGGAAGCAAGGAGGAGAGTAGCACGGGCCGCCAGAAGGTAAGTATACATTCTTTTTTATTTTATTCTTTTTTTACAGCTTTTTTAATGGTACCTGGGTGTGGATGAGACGCTCCTCTCCTCTACACCCGGGTACTGTCCGCACATTAGAACGCGCGAATTACGCAAGTACAGACGCGTTCTAATGCAAGTCAATAGCGGCGAAAACGCAGCACTTCCGCAAAATAATTGGTAGTGCTGCGTTTTTTTCCGCAATGATAATCCGCAGCGGAAATTTCCACAGCATGTGTACAGCACATGCGGATTATCATTGGGGAACATGGCAGGCCTTCTACCATGCGTTTTTTTAAGCGTTTCTGCAGCGTTTTTGCCACTGCGGAAACGCTTAAAAAACGCATCGTGGGCACACAGCCTAAGTCACGCTCTTCAAAATCTTCAACCCTCAGCGAACAGCTTATAAGAGCACGTGCTGAAGCCGAGACTACTAAGGTACAAGCTGCTTTTGCACAAAGGAAAACCGAGATGGAAGTAGAGGCAGCCGAAGCAGCGCGCAGAAATGGAAGCCAGCGCAGTACGCCAAAAGGCTGAAATTGAAGCCAGCGCAGCACGCCAAAAGGCAGAAATGGAAATGGAAGCAGCCGGAGCAGCACGCAAGACGGCAGAAATGGAAGCCAGCTCAACATGTAAAAGGGAAGAAATAGAGGCCCTAGAGAGGGAATGTGAACACGCCACAGCCATGGCAAGGTTAAAGGTCCTGGAACAAGCTATCAATGGGAGCCAAAGAGAAAGCATCAGTTTTAGTGATTTTGATACTGAAGACCCTCTTAAGCGTACAAGAGACTATGTACAAAGCCAAAATAGTGCACCTCTGATTCCAGCAATCATTTCTGATTAGAGATGAGCGGTGTTCGACTCGAACTGTTCGCCAATCTCAAATTCAAGCGGTTTTGGCCGTGTTCGAGCCGTTCGGCGAACACGAACAATTTGAAAAAAATTCGGCTGTTCAAGGTTATGTTCGATAACTGTTCGTGCACCAAAATCATAACTGGATTTTTTCTCAGTAATGCTGAAAATTAATGTTAATAAGCAGTTTGAGTTTACAGCGGGGCGGGGGGAGGGGGAGGGGATGGATCTCTGCATAAATAATGAAGATCTCCATTTTTTTTTCTCTTTCCCGCATTTACAGTGGGGAGGTGCAATCTGTCAGCCTATCAGCAGCGCACACACGGAGCGAACTGCTTTTTTTCACACAAGCAAGGGCATGTGTCATTGGCAGTGTATGTCACATGTCCTTGCCCTATAAGACCCAGCCATTTTCCCCGTCGCCACCATTTTCTCACTGCTGCAGCTGCGTGTTAGACGGCACCGTTGTTGCTGTGTGCGCTATACTTTGTTAATTTCAAGCCAATTTTCGCACAAATCTACAGATAGCTTGGGAGTAGGGAATAGTTGTGATTGCAGTCCTTTTAAGGACTAGGTTACATAATTTCCTACGACTTTTATCAGGCAGGTCTGTGCTCTTAAATAGATAGGTTGGGAGTAAAGACTAATTGTAATTGCAGTCCTTTTGAAGGCTGGGTTACATCAGTTCCTATCACTTTTTGCCAGGCAGGTCTGTTTTAGTGCTGTGCAAGTTTTTTTCACAGCATTTGGCTAAATCTAGCAAAGCAAGTCCTTTTTGGCCTCTTGCAGTGTGTGTTAGTCAGTGGAGTAGCCTATCTGTGTTGCAAGCTACACCACCTGTGTATAGAATACCAATTTTTTTACTGCACCTAGTGAAGTAAAACCTTTTTGGCATAGCATCATTCTATTAGTCCATCTATACTAACCCCCACCAGGTTGCAAATTCAATATAATTTTTTTCTGCATCTAGCTCTGAAAAAATATTTCGGCTTCGGCTTGTAGCAGTGTGTGGGACTTGTTCTATTAGTCCATCTATACTAACCTCCACCAGGTTGCAAATTCAATATAATTTTTTTCTGCACCTAGCTCTGAAAAAATATTTCGACTTGTAGCAGTGTGTGGGACTTGTTCTATTAGTCCATCTATACTAACCTCCACCAGGTTGCAAATTCAATATAATTTTTATCTGCATCTAACCCAGCCAATACTTTTGGGCTAATACCACAGTTTGGCCACTCAGCTCTGCTCGGTTCCCATCCATTGTTTTTTGTGCAAACAACTCCAGAGTTGTGAATTAGTTAACCACCAAAATGAGTGGAAAAAGGCCTGCTGCTGGTGGAAAGGGGAATAGGCGTGTTGGGAAGGGAAAAAAAGGTTGTGTCCGTGGGGTAGGTGTTAAAGCAACAGTAACATCTGCAGAAGAAAGACCATCTTCCAGCCAAACTAAGATGTCTACTTCTTTTAGCGGACAATGTGATAAGATCCCTTTCTTATGGCCATGCCAATCGCTACAAATTCCAGATGAGGCACAAAAACAGCAGGTGCTTCAACGGATATCAAGTGCTCCTTTAAGTGGGCTCTCCTCCACCTCAACTTCAACATCACGAATACTCCAGTCCTCAGAGGTGTTACCCCAATCGCACTTGCTTCCTCACATCTCCCAAGTCTCCAGCTGCCCGTCTGAGAATGGGGTAGAACAGATGGTTGAGTCTGCAGAGCTGTTTACTCATACTATAGCCTGGGAATCAGAGGTCGGCTCCAGAGCTTCTGTGAATCCAGACGAGGAAATGATCTGCACTGATGCCCAGAATCTTTATGAGTCAGATCCAGGACCAGACACAGAAGGTTCTGACCATAATGTCGACCAAGTTCCCAAACTGTAACTCCTGTTGGTGGAGACAATGAGGAAGATGATGATGAGACTCAAATACCTGATTGGAGCGACAACTTTAGTTTTTTGTCAGGGCAGGAAGACGTTGGCTCTGAGGACGACGGGTGTGATAACACACAGGGTGATGATGACGAGGTTGGAGATCCCATTTACTGTCAACCCACAGTCAGCCAGTCGATGAGGTCAGCAGAGGAGGATGCTAGTGACGACGAGGTCAGGTTGCGCCTTCCTGGACAGAGACGTAGTACTGGAAGCACGTCAACAACTGCATCCTCAAACACAACTCCGCCTCTGACCACAAGTCGTGGTGGCTCTTCAGGTCGCATGGGTGCTAAGCCTTGCATAGCCTGGGCATTTTTTCAGATCGATAAAGATGACCCAACTCATGTTGTTATCTGTAACATTTGTCAGCAAAAGCTAAGTAGAGGCCAAAAAATACATAGTTTGAGTACTTCATACATGAACCGGCACATGGATATGAAGCATAAGTTGCAGTGGGAAGCTCACTCTGCTACAATGCGGCCTAGCCGGCCGGGCCAACCACCGTCTGCCACATCTTGTGCATCCGCGGCCTCTTCATCCTCTGTGACTGGGGGGACAGCAGTCACACCTGTTTTGGGACGCAGACCTGCCACCTCTTTACCCGCAACAGCCAGCGTGATTGGCAGGCCATCATTTTCTTTGGAGGTGGAAACACCAGCTGGTGTTCAGCGCTGTCCGACATCGATAGCACCACCTTTGGATCAAGGCAACCTAACATGTCCGCCTGCATCTTCCTCACAGACCGGCAGTTTGCCGGGGACACCCTTCTCAACCCCGTCTAAGCACAACAGCCAGCCCTCGGTCCCTCAGATGTGGACAAGTAAAAGACCATTTCCTCCTAGCCATGAGAAAGCTAAGAGGTTGAATTTCACCATCTGCAAGCTCTGGTGGACACAGAGGATTTTCGAGACCTTATGTCCATCGCAGTGCCCCAGTACCAGATGCCCAGTCGGCACTACTTCTCAAAGAAAGGTGTGCCTGCGCTCCACCAGCATGTCACACACAACATCACCGCTTCTTTGAGAAACTCTGTGTGTGACAGGGTGCATTTCACCACAGACACTTGGACGAGTAGGCATGGACAGGGGCGTTACATGTCGCTGACTGGGCACTGGGTAACTATGGTGACAGCAGGACAAGGGGCTGCTGTCCAAGTCTTGCCGTCCCCACGAGTTGTGCGTCAATCCTCTTTATCTCGAAGTTCCTCCACTGCTTCAGCCTCCTCGCGGTCCTTCACCTGCATCCAAAGCCTGTCTGGTCATGCCACAAGCTTTCTAATTGCGCAGAAGGGATCCTGCACACCTCCTTACTATGCTGGCAGCAGGGCTCAACGTCATCAGGCAGGTTTTACTTTGAAATGTCTGGGAAATGTGAGTCACACAGCTGAGGAGTTGTGGTCAGCTCTGGAGAACCAGTTTCATGAATGGTTGTCTCCACTGGACCTGAAACCAGGGAAGGCCGTGTGCGACAATGCTGCAAACTTGGGTGCGGCCCTTCGCCGGGGCAATGTCACACACGTGCCTTGTATGGCTCACGTGTTGAACCTGGTTGTCCAGCAATTTTTAGCCCACTATCCCGGACTAGATGGCCTTCTGCAGAGGGCACAGTCGCTGTGTGCTCACTTCCGCCGTTCGCATCCCGCAGCTCAGTGACTTACATCTCTACAGAAGTCGTTGGGCCTGCCACTTCACCGGCTAAAATGCGATGTGCCTACCCGGTGAAATTCAACTCTGCACATGTTGCAGCGACTGTGGCAGCACCAAGCCCTGGTGCAATACGTTCTGACGTATAGCCTGGGCCAACGAGATCCAGAGGTGGGGCAAATCACGCTGGAGGAGTGGTCTCAGATCAGGGACCTATGCACCCTTCTGCACAGTTTTGAAATGGCGACGAAGATGTTTAGTGCTGATGATGCCATTATCAGCATGACTATTCCGGTGATTTACATGCTGGAGCACATGTTAAACAGAATTCGGAGTCAGGTGGTGGCACAAGAGGAGGTGGAGGAAGTAGAGGAGGAGGAGGAGTTGTATGCGGAAGGGCTAACATCTGCAAGGTCCAGACGGTCGGCAGCACCAAGGCGGCAGGCATGGGAGGGTGGGGGAGATGGTTTTACCAGGGCGCATGGTAGCAGCCAAACTAGTGAGGAAGGTGCAGGAGCCCAGGAAGAAGTGGAGGACGAACTGATGGAAGACTCATCAGATGAGGGAGACCTTGATCACATTTCTGTTGTGCGAGGTTGGGGGGAGAGGGCAGAGGAAGGAAGCATGATTGTTACCTCGCCACCAACACAACAGGGACTTGGTGCTCCTGGATGCACAAGACACATGAGTGCCTTCTTGCTGCACTACCTGCAACATGACCCTCGAATTGAGAGAATTAGAAATAATCCTGACTGCTGGGTTGCCACACTTTAGATCCCCGGTACAAAAGTAAATTTGCAGAAATTATTCCTGCCATAGAAAGAGATGCACGCATGCAGGAATATCAGCAGAGACTGTTGCAGAATCTTACATGTGCTTTTCCACAAAACACTAGGGGTGCACGTAGTGAATCTCACAGTTCCAACTTGCCAACTGTGGGACCGTCAAGTGTTCAGCACTCAAAATGTAACAGAAACACAGTATCTGCTGGTAACATCAATTTTGCGGAATCATTTCACCACTTTTTTAGCCCATACTTTGCAAGGCCACAGGAGACAAGAAGTCTGACACATAGTCAACGCCTAGAGACGATGGTACAGGAGTATCTCCAAGTAAACACTGAAGCCATGACTGTGTCACTGGACCCTTGCTCTTTTTGGGCTTCCAATCTGGATAAATGGCCGGAGCTCGCCACTTATGCCTTGGAGATCTTGTCATGCCTCGCAGCCAGCGTTCTGTCTGAACGTGTGTTCAGCGCTGCTGGTGGTGTGCTGACAGATAAGCGCACGCGGCTCTCCACTGATAATGTAGACAGACTCCCGTTCATAAAGATGAACAAATCATGGATCCGAAACGACTTTTCTACCCCTGTGTCATCCTGGGGAGAGTAAAAGCTTGATGATTTGTTAAAATCACCTCACCAACCATTTAAAGCTTTCAAATTACTAATCATGTTTATCTGTATCTTGGCTGGAAAATAATTTGGGCCTTGTAGCAGTGTGCAGTACTGATTCTATTAGGCCATCTATACTAAACTCCACCAGATTTAAAATTATTAATCATGTTTATCTGTATCTTGGCTGGAAAATATTTTGGGCCTTACAATCAGTACTGCAAACTGCTACATTAGGCCATCTATACTAAGCTCCACAAGCTTTCAAATTAATAATAATTTTTAGCTGCATCTAGCCCGGAAAATAATTTTGGGGCTCCTAGATGTGCAAGACACATGAGTGCCTTCTTGCTGCACTACCTGCAACATGACCCTCAGATTGTCAGAATTCGAAATAATCCTGACTACTGGGTTGCCACACTCTTAGATCCCCCACACTCTTAGATCAACCTTTTCATTTTAATAAAGAACAAAAAAATGGTCATTTTTGAAATTATAAGCATTAGCAGGTTATTAGAAACTGAAATCAAACAGTTTTCAACTCAAAACTTTATTCTAGGTGATGTTACATTTGCACATAGGACCCCTTGTTCGAAAGGAGCTTCTGAACTCTCTCGTCCATTGAATTTGTCAGGTTTTGGATGGTTTCTGCTTCAATTGTTTTGCATGAGGACAGAATACCCTCCCAGAGCTGTTGCTTAGATGTGAACTGCCTCCCGCCATCATAGACACTCCTTTTGATGATGCTCCAGAGGTTCTCAATGGGGTTGAGGTCAGGGGAGCATAGGGGTCACACCATAAGTTTGTCCACTTTTATGCCCATATCAGCCAGAGATGGAGATGTGTTATGTGCAGACGGGGCATTATCATGCATGAAAATGATCTTGCTGCGGAATACACGGTTCTTCTTCTTGAACCATGGCAGGAGGTGCTGTTTGAGAAACTCCACATACATTATGGAGTTCATCTTTACCCCTTCAGGGATCCTAAAGGGGCCGACAATCTCTCTCCCCATGATTCCAGCCCAAAAGATTACTCCATCTCCTCCTTGTTGGCGCCGTAGCCATGTTTGCATGGGGTGTCCATCAACCAGCCATCCTCCACTCCATCCATCTGGACCATCGAGCGTTGCACGGCACTCATCGGTGAACAAAACAGTTTTGAAGTCAGTCTTCATGTATTGTTTGGCCCACTGGAGCCGTTTCTGTTTGTGTACAGTGGATAGAGGAGGTCGACAGGATGGCTTACGCACAGCTGCAAACCTCTGAAGGACCCTGCATCTTGTTGTTCGGGGGACGTTGGAGGCACCAGCAGCTTCAAAAACTTGTTTGCTGCTATGACAAGGCTTTTTTGCCTCTGCTCTTTTAACCTGACGTAATTGCCTGTAGGAAAGAGTCCTCAATTTTCCCTTATCAGCACGCACACGTGTGTACTGTGAATCAGCTACATACTTCTTGATTGTGCGATGATCAGGATGAAGTGTCTTGGCAATGTTGATTGTAGTCATACCTTGACCTAAACACTCCACAATTTGTTGCTTCTCAGCAGCCGACACATCCTTTTTCTTTCCCATTTTGGCAGAAAATGTAGGCTGCTTAACAATGTGGGACAGCCTTCTTAAGTAGTCTTGCCTTTCATTGGACACACCTGCCAAACTAATTAGCACAGGTGTCTGCAATTGCTTACAGTGATATAAAGAGCCCTGACACACATCACCATCAATGAGTTTAACTGACAAACAAAAAAATTCTTACCTTATCACTCCTAAACACTTTCTGCATAATAATTTGGAACACAGTGTACATGTGCTTTTCCACAAAACACCAGTGGTTCACGTAGTGAATCTTACAGTTCTAACTTGCCAACCGTGGTCTGTATGGAGTTGTTCAATAAAGGGCCCAAAATTAAGATAACATAGATGGGAGAGGTCTCTATGAATACAAATTCCTAAGTATTTGATACCCTGTGAGGGCCAGGCAAAGGGAAAGTTGGACTGGATGGAATCCTGTATGGATTTGGGGAGGGAGACATCGAGGGCCTCAGACTTCGCTGCATTGATTTTAAAATTTGACCATGTAACAAAGTGATCTATTTCAGCCATAACAGCAGGCATGGATATATGTGATTGAGTGATATATACTAGGACATCATCAGCAAATGCAGAGCACTTGTACTCGGTGCCTCCCACCTCAATCCACCTAATATTGGGGTTATGGCGAATTGATGAGAGCAGGTGCTCCGTCACTAGGATGTATAAGAGAGGGGACAGAGGACATCCCTGCCTTGTCCCATTGGTGATTATGAAAGGTGATGAAAATGTTCCATTTATCTTCAGCCTAGGTGACGTATTGCGATACAGGGCCGTGATTTTGGCTATAAAAGGGTCCCCTAGACCCCTACCCCAAGCTTTTTAAGAGAATAATATATGGCGTGCCAGGAGACTCTATGGAATGCTTTCTCAGCATCCAACGAGAGTATCTAATTACAAATTTTTAACTGCATCTAGCCCAGGAAATACGTTGTGCCTAGTAGCAGTGTCTGCTAGTCAGCAGATTATCCCAGCTGTTAAGCAAGCTACACCACCTGTAGTTTGGACACTTAATTTTTTCAAAGGAAATGGTTCGGGCCCCCGGGACACTCAGTGAAGAGCATCGGGGAGGCACCCCAAGGCACAGGGGCTGGGACTGGCGGTAGGACGCCTTGCGGTGGACCGCCAAGCTCGATCCTTATAAAAGCTTTTTAACTGCAGCAGCTTTAGTGGACGCTACTGGAGCTGGAATTACCGCGGCTGCTGGCATGAGACTTGCCCTTCAATAGATCCTTGTAAAAGGATTTAAAGTGTACTCATTCAAATTAGAGAGACAATTTAAATTAAAAAGATTAGACCTGACTCCACCGCATGGGGGCTCGCTCGACCCACCAGCGGACAGGCACCAGTATTGGGAGAGGGGGGCTGGCCGTCAGGGTCCACCGCGGCTCTGGCACAAACCCGGCGACACGGAGGTCGCACGGGCAGGAACGGACTGGCCGTGTCGGCTTCGCACTTTTTTGGTTTTAGAAGGGCATGACATGCCTATATCTGTGTCTCCCCCTCCTTTTACTCCTCCACCTCTTTTCTTTTCGCATGACTATATGTAATTGTCACTTTTCCATGTGTTAGTTGTGTCTTCTGAGCAATTTGTCAGCTTTTTGACACCTTTGAAGGTGCTTTCTATGTGTTTCTATGTGTTTTTGTTTGCCTGCCATTGGTTTTAACGGTGTTCGGCGAACAGTTCGGCGAACATACGGATGTTCGACGAACCGAACCGAACTCGAACACTACGGGGGTGGCTCAACACTATTCCTGATGCCACAGACGTTCCCCTAAGGCAACAGGACACAGAGTGTTTATCAGCATCCTGCATTCAAGGTCAGTACAACACGCTGCCCACCCTTCACCCTGAACTTCCTTCGTGCACCAGAATTTACCAGGTCCTTGCACCTCACCAAACCCTATACATAGAAGCACACGTGCAGGCTAATATGCAGGTAAGTCATCACATCCCGGTCAGCCACACAGTTCCAGCTCCATATGTGGCAGAAACTATGCACATTAAGCCAGTTACTGGACTGAATACCTAAGCCACACCATACTTTCCTGCATTCCTAGGTCATAACACCACAGACTGTATGAACAATGCTAGCCAGCCAGCAACTGTCTTTCCAAAATCAGAGAATACTGACATGTCCACCTTTGCAAGGTATATGGTTCGTTGTGAATTAACTAAGACCGGTCTTACAAGGTTTGATGATCAACCTGAAAACTAGAGGTTGGAAATGTGCCTTTACAACCGCAATCAGTGACCTCGACATCACTGCTGCTGGAGAGCTAGATCTGCTGATCAGGTGGCTTGGACCACAATCCACAGAACGGGTCAAGAGACTTAGATCTATCCACATCAGTAATCCAATGGCTGGTCTCACTGCTGCATGGGATAGACTATAACGTAGCTACGGTAGTCCTGAAGCCATAGAAAACGCCCTGTTCAAGCGACTAGAGGATTTCCCAAAAATATCCAATAAGGACAATTTAAAATTCCAAGAGTTCAGTGACCTCCTGTCAGAGCTTCAGTTGGCCAAAGCAGACACGCACCTACCTGGCCTCAGCTACCTGGACACTGCTCGTGGGGTAATCCCAATAGTTTCTAAGCTACCATTCAATATCCAAGATAGGTGGGCCACACTTGGCTCAAAGTACAAAAGGGAAAACCAAGTTTCTTTTCCTCCATTTTCCTACTTCTGTGAGTTTATCGAAAATATTGCAGAGTGTAAGACTGACCCAAGCTTTTTCTATGGAGAACCCAGCAGTCCTGATTCATTCTCTCCCAAGTATGAAAGTCCACGTTCAAGCAAAAGAAACCGCAGCAGTCCAGTGTCAGTGAAGAAGACTGATGTTCTTCCCACACCTTCACCAACTCCAAACAGCGAGGTATGTGAAAAGGTTGAAAATTCTAATCATATGTGTCCCATTCATAAGATGCCACATCCCCTAAAGAAGTGCATCGGCTTCAGAAAGAAACCGCTTCAGGAACGCAAGGAGTTTCTAAAGAAGTTTGGGGTATGTTACAGATGTTGTGCTTCTACTGAACACTTTACTAAAGACGTAAAATCTCTATTAAGTGTTTTGAGTGCGACCGTGAGGACCACGTACAAGCGCTCCATCCATCCCAACCTGACTGCACCGCTTACGCCTTCCCCCACCACAAGGCATGGCAGGGAGAATGCAGAGCAAGTGGCAAGTCCTACCACAATATCTTTTTCATGTACAGAGGTCCGTGTAGAAGACCTGTGTGACAAGTCCTGTGTGAAGATATGTCTGGTGAACGTGCATCCTAAGGGTCAACCAGAGAAAACAGTAAAGATGTACGAAGTTCTGGACGATCAGAGCAACCGATCCCTTGCAAGATCAGAACTCATTCATCTGTTTGACTTAAAGGGAAACGCTCACCCCTACACCCTGGGCACCTGTAGTGGTGTTACAGAGGTCTCTGGGAGAAGAGCCAATGGTCTCATAGTATCTTCTCTTGAGAACAATGTGAAGATACCCCTACCCACTTTAGTCGAGTGCAACCAGATACCATTCAACACAGAGGAGATCCTAACTCAAGAGGCTGCTCTTCGTCACCCCAATCTAAAGACAATAGCCAAAAAAATAACAGCTCTTGACAACAGAGCAAATATCCTAATTCTGCTTGGCAGAGACATTCTGCGGCTACACAATGTATGTCGGCAAATCAACGGGCCACATGATGCTCCATTTGCTCAATGCTTTGATCTAGGCTGGGTTATCACAGTTGATGTCTGCATGGAAAGGACGAAGAGACCTACAAGGATCTTCTCATTTAAGACTCATGTCTTGCCAAATGGTTGCAGCACTTACTTTCAACCATATATGCACTACTTCCTTACAATATAGTAATCAATTTAAACAAAATAGTCATCTATTATTTCATAGCAATATTCTATTACAGTTATTCAGCACAGCAAATAGAATAAGATTAAAAACAGCCCCTAAAAATTCCCATAAAACCACCGGGGTGGTGCGGTCCACCACTATATTAATGGCAAAAGGTAGTATATTATACAATTTGGTTCAGTATACATCAATATCAACAGTATATTTACTTCATGACATAAATTAGTACATTTAGTCAAATACAGGGAGGTCTATATCAAATTCAGTTCTTTATGGTACATTGTACAGCATAACTCGATATACAGCATTATTGCTAGTATATAATAGATATTAAGTAATTACTTAACTAAGTTGCAAACAAGATATATTGTACATTCCCATCAGGTATATAATCACACTATGTGATGCAAAGTATAAGTCAATTAGTTGGCTAAATTATCATCAAAGAGTATATTATATAATTACATCAGATATAGTTGTTATATATATTACCTAGCATCAACCATTAATAACACATATATATTCCTCCACATGAGCCAAATATATAATGGTTTAAAAATACGAACCAGATGCCATGGCGGTATCACCACAGCACCCAAGCACCCCAACGCACGTTTCGCGTATGTTGCTTCCTTTCAGCCATGCCCACATCATTACTGGGTGATAGAGAAGCTGGGTGACAGTAAGTGGCAGCAAGAAACCCCTGACAACATGAACATGTTACTGTCCTGTGATGACATCCTCGGGTCAACAGTGTTCAATTCTGCAAGAGAAGATAGTGAAAACTGCCTCAGGTTCCTACGACACAAGGACAATTACGTCCACAACAAGGTCATAGACTACCGGACGAAGGTACATGTCTTCGGGAACAGCCTCTCACTTGCTGTGGCAACCTGTGGACCGAGACGCTCAGCCCAGGAAGGTGAGAGAGAGTATGGGTCTGACACTTGTCTATCTGTGGAGAAGAACTTCTATGTAGATGATGTGCTTAAATCTATACCCAAAAGTAAAGAGGCAATTGATCCGCGCTCTAGAACACAGGAAACCTCAGACCTCACAAGATCATCTCCATCAGCCAGGAGGTAATGAAGGCATTTCCATCTGAGAACCGTACTACGAGCTTAAAGGATCTTGATCTTGGTTCTGGTGTTCCTTCTATGCAACGAAGCCTTGGTCTGCTTTGGGACATTAAGCAGGACACATTCTCATTCCAGGTGTCAGTCTGCATTAAACCCTTCACCAAACGAGGAGTCTTACCTGTTGTGAACAGCATCTATGATCCTCTCTGGTTTATAGCACCCATCATCATTCAAGGCAAGGCACTGCTGAGACAGTTGATTGCTGGGAACACGGTTTGGAACACTCCACTACCGTCCCAGAAGCAACAAAGGTGGGAGACATGGAAGACATTTCTGAAGGTCTTAGAACATCTCCAAGTCCCACGTTGTAATTCCCTAGGCTCACTTTCAGCCGCCACCAAAAGAGAAGTCCACATTTTCTCTGATGCATCTACAGAGGCCATAGCTGAAGTAGCCTACCTGAAGACCTCAGAAGCTGTCAACAAGGTAAATTGTGGATTTGTCCTGGGCAGTGCCAAACTAGCCTCAAGGCCTGCTCACACTGCACCAATACTTGGTCTTTGTGCTGCTGTACTAGTGGAGGAGGTTGCAGAAGTTGCCCCTGAACAGTGGCACCACATCTCCACTGACCTGCTTCCAGCTTTCCAAGGATCAGGACTCATGGCTGCATCTACCCTTTGTGACAACACCAAGTTTTGTTCCTGAGGACCCTTGTTCTGTCAATGCTGGCAGCACATTTGAACTTGACGAACCAGTTGCTGACGGAAAGATCAGACCAGCCATCTCTACTCACTGCATATCCGTGACACCAAAGTTGAAACTAAGGCCTCATCACTCTGGACGCTTCTCGAGCTGGTCATCGGTTGTGCAGGTTGGTATTCCCCTGACTTATACCGCCAAGTGCTTCATGAGAGAAGGCATCACATGAAGGACATCGCTAGTGGACACAGCTTACAGCGGGGAGCTTACCGCCATATATTTCCAGCTGTGTTAGGACATTGGAACTTTCACCAGTGGATTGTTGGGTTGGTGGAAGTATTTGCATGTTGCGGCTTCCCCAATCCGAAGATGGGTTTCCAATTGGACTTGGATTATCCTACTGTTGTGGACTTCACTCCACCAACTGGAAAACTAACTTATGACTGTTATTGTTACTGTTGCATACCTGTGTGTTTCTTTTTTATCTTTCAGGTCGACGATGACATCATCAAAGGACATCACGTCAAATTAAACATTGTGAAATCTAAAGATTTCAGACAGGGAATGTTATGTCCCATGATTTGGAATTTTACAGACTATATTGCACGTCTTACAGTTGCTATGTATTGCTGTTTCATTGCATTTCAGTAATGTTTGTCCTTTCTCCCTCCCTGTCTCCCGCTCATGTGGCTGTGATGTAACTAACCCCTCCCTTCTTCTTCATGTTCCTTCACGTTCTCCATTTTAGCCATGATAGAAGCTCATGTGCGCTCAGCCAAATCTGAGAAAAGTCTTTTTACCTGGTCATCAAAAAGTTAATTTATTTCAGTTCTTCAATACAAAAAGTGAAACTCATATATTATATAGAGTCATTACAAACAGAGTGATCTATTTCAAGTGTTTATTTCTGTTAATGTTGATGATTATGGCTTACAGCCAATTAAAACACAAAAGTCATTATCTCAGTAAATTAAAATAATTAACAAAATTATTAATCTAAAAATCTAATCTGATGTCTCCCTCCTGGTACACAACACCATATCAATTCAAGTCTGCAACCAGATAGACCAAAGGTCTGTATATTTCACTTAATTATCCCTATCTGACTCATCACCAGGAAAATGTTCTCCTGTGTGCCCATCTAACTCAGAATGAGGGCTCCCACAATGTATGATGGCCCCAACAAACCTTGCACAGCATGATGGCTCCCACAGCCACTCACACATTATTATGGCCACAACAGGACCCCCACTCAGTATGGAGGCCTTTACAGTTCACCACAGCCCCCCACTCAGTAAAATGGTCCCCACCAGTCGCCCATTCAGTATGAGAGCCCCCAAAGCCCTTTCTTTAATATGATGCTTGAAATTATCTGATATTAAAAAAAAAACAAAAAAAAACACACTACTCAACTAACCCGGTTCCCGGGCTGTGCATTGTGAGTACTGAGGTTCCATAGTACAGGTGTGATTTAGTGACGTCATTGAGCATGCAGTGCACAAAGTCTCAGACTCACAGGCGAAGGCTGAATGGTGGATCAGAGAGCTATCGACTCGCTGATTCACTATTCTGTTCAATGGTATCACTGTCACGGAAATATCGATATTACTGAAATTGTGATGATGGGAAGCAGAGGGAGCCCGGTGCCGAGCCACACTGAGCCCTCTGAATTCACGGGCGCCATAGCGTCCGTGTGGGCTGCTGCTATGGATGATACTCCCCTGCCTATCCAACTATTGTGTGGTAGATACTTCATAGGTCCTGGATTCAATAGTATCTGCACCAAGAATAAGGCTAAGTGAATATTTATTCATTAGCTGTGGGGGTAGTCGGTGGGGTGGATGGTACCAAATTGTGTGTGTAGGGGCAATACTGTGGAAAAAAAAACCTAAAGTAAAATGTTAAATCTTATTAAATATATGCATTAAAAACTTGTTTTACAACAAATATACTGTATACATACAGTATATACACTGCTCAAAAGAATAAATGGAACACTTAAACAACATAATATAACTCCAAGTAAATCAAACTTCTGTGAAATCAAACTGTCTACTTAGGAAGCAACACTGATTGACAATCAATTTCACATGCTGTTGTGCAAATGGAATAGACAATAGATGGATATTATTGACAATTATTAAAACACATACTCAATAAAGGAGTGGTTCTGCAGGTGGGGACCACAGACCACATCTCAGTACCATTGCTTTCTGGCTGATGTTTTGGTCACTTTTGAATGTTGGTTGTGCTTTTACACTCGTGGTAGCATGAGACGGACTCTACAACCCACAGAAGTTGCTCAGGTAGTGCAACTCCTCCAGGATGGCACATCAATGCGAGCTGTGGCAAGAAGGTTTGCTGTGTCTGTCAGTGTAGTGTCCAGAGGCTGGAGGCGCTACCAGGAAACAGGCCAGTACACCAGGAGACGTGGAGGGGGCAGTAGGAGGGCAACAACCCAGCAGCAGGACCGCTACCTCTGCCTTTGTGCAAGGAGAAACAGGAGAAGCACTGCCAGAGCCCTGCAAAATGACCTCCAGCAGGCCACAAATGTGCATGTGTCTGCACAAACGGTTAGAAACCGACTCCATGAGGGTGGTATGAGGGCCCAACGTCCACAGATGGGGGTTGTGATCACAGCCCAACACGGTGCAGGATGCTTGGCATTTGCCACAGAACACAAGGATTAGCAAAGTCGCCACTCGCGCCCTGTGCTCTTCATAGATGAAAGCAGGTTCACACTGAGCACATGTGACAGATGTGACAGAGTCTGGAGACGCCGTGGAGAGCGATCTGCTGCCTGCAACATCCTTCAGCATGACTGGTTTGGCAGTGGGTCAGTAATGGTGTGGGCTGGCATTTCTATGGAGGGCCGCACAGGCCTTCATGTGCTCGCCAGAGGTAGCCTGACTGCCATTAGGTACCGAGATGAGATCCTCAGACCCCTTGTGAGACCATATGCTGGTGCAGTTGGCCCTGGGTTCCTCCTAACGCAGGACAATGCCAGACCTCATGTGTCTGGAGTGTGTCAGCAGTTCCTGCAAGATGAAGGCATTAAAGCTATGGACTGGCCCGCCCGTTCCCCAGACCTGAATCCGATTGAACACATCTGGGACATCATGTCTCACTCCATCCACCAACGGCACATTGCACCACAGACTGTCCAGGAGTTGGCGGATGCTTTAGTCCAGGTCTGGGAGGAGATCCCACAGGAGACCATCCGCAACCTCATCAGGAGCATGCCCAGGAGTTGTAGGGAGATCATACAAGCACGTGGAGGCCACACACAATAAGGAGCCTCATTTTGACTTGTTTTAAGGACATTACATCAAAGTTGGATCAGCCTCTAGTGTGTTTTTCTACTTTAATTTTGGGGGTGACTCCAAATCCAGGCCTCCATTGGTTAATAAATTTGATTTCCATTGATGATTTGTGTGTGATTTTGTTGTCAGCACATTCAACTTTGTACTGAACAAAGTATTCAATGAGAATATTTCATTCATTCAGATCTAGGATGTGTTATTTGAGTGTTCCCTTTATATATACACACACACACACACACACACACACACACACACACACACACACACACATACAGTACAGACCAAAAGTTTGGACACACCTTCTCATTTAAAGATTTTTCTGTATTTTCTTGACTATGAAAATTGTACATTCACACTGAAGGCATCAAAACTATGAATTAACACATGTGGAATTATATACTTAACAAAAAAGTGTGAAACAACTGAAAATATGTCTTATATTCTAGGGTCTTCAAAGTAGCCACCTTTTGCTTTGATAACTGCTTTGCACACTCTTGGCATTCTCTTGATGAGCTTCAAGAGGTAGTCACCGGAAATGGTCTCCCAACAATCTTGAAGGAGTTCCCAGAGATGCTTAGCACTTGTTGGCCCTTTTGCCTTCAATCTGCGGTCCAGCTCACCCCAAATCATCTTGATTGGGTTCAGGTCTGGTGACTGTGGAGGCCAGGTCATCTGGCGTAGCACCCCATCACTCTCCTTCTTGTTCAAATAGCCCTTACTCAGCCTGGAGGTGTGTTTGGGGTCATTGTCCTGTTGAAAAATAAATGATGGTCGAACTAAATGCAAACCGGATGGAATAGCATGCCGCTGCAAGATGCTGTGGTAGCCATGCTGGTTCAGTATGCCTTCAATTTTGAATAAATTCCCAACAGTGTCACCAGCAAAGCACCCCCACACCATCACACCTCCTCCTCCATGCTGCACGGTGTGAACCAGGCATGTAGAGTCCATCCGTTCACCTTTTCTGCGTCGCACAAAGACATGGTGGTTGGAACCAAAGATCTCAAATTTGGACTCATCAGACCAAAGCACAGATTTCCACTGGTCTAATGTCCATTCATTGTGTTCTTTAGCCCAAACAAGTCTCTTCTGCTTGTTGCCTGTCCTTAGCAGTGGTTTCCTAGCAGCTATTTTACCATGAAGGCCTGCTGCACAAAGTCTCCTCTTAACAGTTGTTGTAGAGATGTGTCTGCTGCTAGAACTCTGTGTGGCATTGACCTGGTCTCTAATCTGAGCTGCTGTTAACCTGCGATTTCTGAGGCTGGTGACTCGGATAAACTTATCCTCAGAAGCAGAGGTGACTCTTGGTCTTCCTTTCCTGGGGTAGTCCTCATGTGAGCCAGTTTCTTTGTAGCGCTTGATGGTTTTTGCAACTGCAGTTGGGGACACTTTCAAAGTTTGCCCAATTTTTTGCACTGACTGACCTTCATTTCTTAAAGTAATGATGGCCACTCGTTTTTCTTTACTTAGC
The DNA here is from genome assembly GCF_046119375.1 of Phyllobates terribilis. Lineage (NCBI taxonomy): Eukaryota > Metazoa > Chordata > Amphibia > Anura > Dendrobatidae > Phyllobates > Phyllobates terribilis. The sequence continues at coordinate 62,954,844 of NW_027362765.1, forward strand.
TGCTTTTTTCTTGCCATAATACAAATTCTAACAGTCTATTCAGTAGGACTATCAGCTGTGTATCCACCAGACTTCTGCACAACACAACTGATGGCCCAAACCCCATTTATAAGGCAAGAAATCCCACTTATTAAACCTGACAGGGCACACCTGTGAAGTGAAAGCCATTTCCGGTGACTACCTCTTGAAGCTCATCAAGAGAATGCCAAGAGTGTGCAAAGCAGTCATCAAAGCAAAAAGGTGGCTACTTTGAAGAACCTAGAATATAAGACATATTTTCAGTTGTTTCACACTTTTTTGTTAACTATATAATTCATAGAATCATAGAATGGTAGAGTTGGAAGGGACCTCCTGGGTCATCTGGTCCAACCCCCTGCTCAAAGCAGGATTCACTAAATCATCTCAGACAGATGTCTGTCCAGCCTCTGTTTGAAGACGTCCATTGAAGGGGAACTCACCACCTCTCGTGGCAGCCTGTTCCACTCATTAATCACCCTAACTGTCAAAAAGTTTTTTCTAATATCTAATCTGTGTCTCCTCCCATTTAGCTTCATCCCATTGCTTCTAGTCTTTCCTTGTGCAAATGAGAATAAAGATGATCCTTCTACAATGTGACAGCCCTTGACATATTTGTAGACAGCTATTAAGTCTCCTCTCAGTCTTCTTTTTTGCAAGCTAAACATTCCCAAATCCTGCAACCGTTCCTCATAGGACATGGTTTGCAGACCAGTCACCATTCTGGTCGCTCTTCTCTGAACTTGCTCCAGTTTGTCTATGTCTTTTTTAAAATGTGGTGCCCAAAACTGTACACAGTATTCCAGATGAGGTCTGACCAAAGAGGAGTAAAGACCAATAATGACTTCACGTGATCTAGACTGTATGCTTCTGTTAATACATCCCAGAATTGTATTTGCCTTTTTTGCTGCTGCATCACACTGTTGACTCATGTTCAGTCTATGATCTATTAGTATACCTAAGTCTTTTTCACATGAACTGTTGCTTAGCTCTATTCCTCCCATTCTGTATATGCTTTTTTCATTTTTATTGCCCAGATGTAGTACTTTGCATTTTTCCCTGTTAAAAACCATTCTGTTGGTTGCTGCCCACTGCTCCAGTTTATTTAGGTCTTTTTGAATCCTCTCTCTCTCTTCTCTAGTATTAGCTATCCCTCCTAGCTTTGTGTCATCAGCAAATTTAATCAGTTTACCCTCAATTCCTTCATCTAAATCATTGATAAAGATGTTGAACAATACAGGTCCCAGGACGGAGCCCTGTGGTACCCCACTTGAGACATTCATCCAGCTGGATGTGAAGCCATTTACAATCACCCTTTGAGTCCGATCACTAAGCCAGTTATGAATCCACCTAACAGTTGCCTGGTCCATTGCATACTTGGTCATTTTTTCAATAAGGATGGTGTGAGATACTTTGTCAAATGCTTTGCTGAAGTCAAGATATACTATATCTACAGCATTTCCCTGATCCACCCAGTCAGTGATTCTGTCATAGAAGGAAATTAAGTTAGTCTGACATGACTTGTTAGTTATAAACCCATGCTGACTCTGGTTAATCACTTCATTCTTATCCAGGTACTTACATACATGTTGTTTAATAATTTGTTCAAAGATCTTTCCTGGTATAGAAGTCAGACTCACCGGCCTATAGTTCCCTGGGTCCACCTTCTTCCCCTTTTTGAAGATAGGAACAACATTTGCTCTTCTCCAGTCTTCTGGGACTTCTCCTGTTCTCCAAGAATTTTCAAAGATTATGGAGAGTGGTTCTAAAATTTCTTCTACGATCTCCTTCAGTACTCTGGGGTGTAATTCATCTGGACCTGGAGACTTGAACTCATTTATGTTAGCTAAATATTCCCTCACAATCTTTCTGTTTACAGATAACTTGGATTCTTCTATTCCTTTAAAAGGACAGTGAAGATCAGTTGATGTTACATTTTCTTTCTGAGAGAAAACAGATGCAAAATAGGAATTAAAAAGTTTGGCCTTCTCAACATCCTCTCTTACCATTTCTCCATTTTCATCCTGTAAAAATCCTATAGCATCTTTGACTTTTCTTTTACTTTTGACATCTCTTGCAAGCCTTAATTCATTGTCAGCTTTAGCTAACCTGATACATGCCCTGCAGGATCTGCAGACTGCATTATAATCTTCTTTAGATATGCCTCCCTCTTTCCATTTAATAAACATTTCTTTCTTTCTTTTTAGCATGTGTTTAAGTTCTGTGTTCATCCATCCTGGTTTCCTTAAATGCTTCCCATTCTTCCTACTTTTCGGGATTGTTAACGATTGTGCTTTGAGAATCTCATTTTTAAAAATTTCCCATCCTTCCTGGACATTTTTGTCCTTAAGGACATCCAGCCATTGGATCCCTCCTATTCTCTTTCTGAGTCTCTTAAAATCTGCCTTTCTAAAATCTAACCTTGAAGTTTGAGTCTTCACATGTCTTCCTCCTCTAGTTATCCAAAATTCTATAATAGCATGATCGCTGCCTCCTAGGGTCCCAGCCACTTTTACCTCCTCAACCATTTCCTCCTTGTTTATAAGGATTAGATCCAAAGTAGCAGATCCCCTTGTTTTCTCCCCTACCTTTTGGAAGATAAAGTTGTCAGCAAGAGAGGATAAGAATTTGCTTGACCTGTTAGTTTTACTTGAGAGAGATTCCCAACAAATGTCTGGATAGTTGAAATCTCCCATGACCACTACGTCATATTTTTTTGAGAACTTGGTCATTTGATACATAAAGAGTTCATCCATATCTTCAGCTTGCCCAGGTGGCCTGTAGTAAATGCCTACAATGGTGTCCTTTCCGTTGTTCTCTCCTTGTATTCTTACCCAAACAGTTTCCACAGAACTCCCAGTCTCTGAAGCTTCAATCTCTGTGCAGATATACGCTTTTCTAACATACAATGCGACACCTCCTCCTCATTTATCAAGTCTGGTTCTTGCAAATAAGTTGTATCCTTTTAGCCTTTTATTCCAATCATGTGTATCGTCCCACCAAGTTTCAGTGATTCCAATGACATCATATTTCTTTTCCTGCGTTAGTAGTTCTAATTCTCCTTGTTTGTTGCCCATGCTTTGTGCATTTGTACAAAAACATTTTAGTTTGTGATTGGTTTCTCTTCCTCCCATATTTTTATTATTTAAATTGTTTTGTCTTTGTTCTTCCTTTCCACTTCCAGTAGCAGAGATCTCAATAGTATTTGTCAGCTGTATGGCTTTTTCTGGCCTTTTGCTTCCCTTCCCACATTGTTCTAGTTTAAAGCTCTCCTGATGAGTGCAGCAAGGCAATTTCCAAATACATGTTTTCCAGTCTTCGTAAGGTGCACCCCATCTCTAGCAAGTAGTCCATCGTATAGGTAATTCATTCCGTGATCCAGAAATCCAAATCCTTGTTGACGGCACCATCGACGTAGCCAGTTGTTCACCTGTTGAATCTTATTCCACCTCATTGTTCCATGGCCATCCACTGGGAGGATGGATGAGAAGACCACCTGCGCTCCCAATTCTTTCACTTTCTTGCCCAATTCTTCAAAGTCACTGCAGATGGTTTCCAGGTCCTTTCTTGCGGTGTCATTTGTCCCCACATGTATTAGCAGGAATGGGTAGTGATCTGTAGGTCTGAAGAGTCTTGATATCCTGTCAGACACATCTTTAATTTTTGCTCCTGGAAGACAGCACATTTCTCTTGAGGTTATGTCTGGTCTGCAGATAGCAGCCTCTGTTCCTCTTAACAGGGAATCCCCCATGACCACCACTCTCCGTTTTTTCTTCACAACATTCTTCTTTCTCCATCCAGGAGGATTCTGAGGGCTTACAAGGTTATTCATTGCTGGCAAAGTCTTATCTTGCTGTATTTCTTCATGGTTCTCCTGCGAGAGAGCCTGGTACTGGTTCCTGAGCAGTATAGGTGCTGACTGCCTCTCTATCCTCCTGCTTCTCTGGGTCACATGCTTCCATTCCTCTGTTTCCTCAGGTGCAGTTCGAATTTCTTCTCTTTCTGAATCATGAAGAGATAATTCTGCTCTGTCTAAGAACTCTTCACCTTCCTTAATGATTTTCAAGGTAGTTAACCTCTCTTCTAGATTTCGCAACTTTTCCTCCAACAGGGACACAAGCTTGCATTTCTGGCATGTGAAGTTTGGCTTTTCCACTGGCAAGTCTGTGAACATGTAGCAGGATATGCAGCTCACCAAATGGCTCCTGGACTCTTCCATGTTCTTACTGTTAATGTTCTGAAAACAGTGAAAAAAGCTTCAAAAAAAAGCTTCAAAATGCGCGCGGTTTACCGATGTCCTCTTTTCAGCTCCAACAGCCAAAATCCAGTGTTCTTTGAGCTCACGGAGACTCTTCACTTACCCCAAAATGCAGTGGGAATATGCAAATTATCTCCTCAGGACTCCTCCCCTGTGTTAATTCCCCTGTGTTAATTCCACATGTGTTAATTCATAGTTTTGATGCCTTCAGTGTGAATGTACAATTTTCATAGTCATGAAAATACAGAAAAATCTTTAAATGAGAAGGTGTGTCCAAACTTTTGGTCTGTACTGTATATATATGTATTCTTAAAACTAGCAAAATTACAAGCTGAATAACTTGTTGTGGATGTATATCAACAGATAAACAATTATGCTGCTGAAAAATTGATAGTCACTACCGTACCCTATTCCATACCTAAACAAAGCTGACACTGCCCACCTGTGGAGGTTGTCACCCTAAGGAACGACAATGATGCCTTTGCTCACTGGTGTCTGTACCTCAAAAGCTCTAGTTAACTTTGATTCATATCTAAAAAAAATATACTGATACATTATTTAGGACCAGATATGTATCAAGTGTAGGGATGGTATCCACTCAGGTGTGGTGTGAGGCAAACAGGAGGCATGTTCCTTTAAATGTTCATAGAGGTTTATTGGCTTCATGAATCGGTCAGAAAGTAAAATGCAAACAAACAGCCTTTAGGGCAGACAAAAACAAAGAAAACTGTCCTTTAAAGGGAACCTGTCACATCCTAGTTGCTATGTACACTGCCCCCATTGCTTTGTTAGGGATGCAAGGCCTCAAAAATTTCCCTCCGATGTAGACAGTTCAGCACTGACACCACTAGATGGAGGCGATTCCAGGATCCTCATACTCACTGCTGTGTAGTCGCCTCTTCTGGCTTTTTAATGTTTTTGTTATGCTTTTTTATGGAATTGCTCATGTTTTTAATGGAGCAAACATCAAAAATATTTTTTTTACACTGTTATATATTTTATGGATTTGGGCAAAATTCTTTTTTTCCTGATTAATGAAACTTACATTTTTATTCTCGCTTTATGTAATATAAAGAATTCCCCTTATCGCTGACTGTTCAGTTTCCCAGAATGTGACTCTTCCCATTTGTCCACAGTCCTGTCTGCAGCACCGACATTGTGAAGAGTGGGCAGAGCTCCGCGGGGATAGGCGTAAAAGAGCGCCCCCGACAGTCACCATAATGTACAACATAGAAGTGACAAATTATTACAGGCATGTCCAGGGTCACTGGAGAACACTGCTGTTATAATTTACGCCACTTTTGTGCTGCACATTCTGATGATTCTGTCGGCTGCTCCGTCACTGTCACCACCCTCCCCACAAATCTCCACCCAATCTTAGTTTGAAATAGATTTTTTGAGGACCTCACTCCAGCAACTCCATTCTAGTCACCTTGGTACTGAACCGTCTAGAGTGGAGGCTACGGCCAGGTCCTCAAAAAATCACCTCACTAGTGAGCTGCCTACAGTGGAAGCTAAAATGAGGTCCTCAAATAATCATCTCCAATCTAGACGGCTCCTTCCAAAAAGAATATTGCTCAAATCCATAAAATATATAACAGTGTTAAAAAATCATTTTTGACTTGTGATGTTTGCTCCATTAAAAAGATGAGCAATTGCATAAAAAAGCATAAGAAAAACATTAAAAAGCCAGAAGAGGCGACTAGACAGCAGTGAGTATGAGGATCCTGAAATCAACTCCGATCTAGTGGTGTCAGTGCTGAACTGTCTACATCGGAGGGGATTTTTTGAGCCCCTCACTTCAGCAAATCCGATCTAGTCTCCTCAGCATTGAAGTGTCTAGATCGGAGAGGCTAAAGTGAAGAGCACAAAAAAATCAACTCCAATCTAGACACAACCTTACCGGGAGCAGTAGTCAAATACATGGGGACGCCAGCAGTGACTGAATGCGGCGCTGCCCATGACTGAATATGAGGATCACATCCCTATGACTGAATACGAGCAGGTAGGACAAAGTGTATATAATGATATAAAATCATTATACTACCACCGATTTTAATGAAAAAAGCTTGTTAGTGATGCACATTGCATCACTAACAAAGCAATGGGGGCAGTGTACATAGCAACTAGGACGTGACAGGTTCCCTTTAAGCAAAGTCTTTGGTAAACTGGACCTGTGGTCACACAGTTCAGTCTGGAGACAACACACACAGGAGGCCTTCTCCCTCCAAACACAGACTATGTGTCAAACAACAGCCTCCATTATATAGGCTGTTAACCACACCCAGAGGTGAGGTATGTGGGTAGCTGGACCCACCTATTCTCTCCTAGCAACCCGTACCCCGGCTCCCAGGTGCACCAAACGATCCTCTTAGTGCATGCGTGCACTAGAGAAACACTCCGGGCTACATCACAGAGACCAATTATCTCTGTGACACATACCTCCCATCGACTACGCAACCATTAGCCACCTTACACAAGGTACATATAAAGGAAAGGGTATAGTACTCATTAGAGAATGTTTCAATAATAAGCCTCAACGTGTTTCCCCAACAGGTTTATCAGGAGGCTTGATACAGGGATGTTAATTCATGATGTTCAGCATAGTGTGCTTAATAGCAAGGTGTCCATGTTTTAACATCCCACTTCATCCAAAACCACTCACCAGACTAGCAGACCCATTCCCATTCCTAGAGGTGAATTGTCATAGTGTTCAGGTGAATAAATTGTTTATGTAATAAATTATTGCCCTTATATGAGTCAGTAAGAATGCTAGAAAATGCTGTGAGACAAGATGGTGCCTGCACACAGGACCAAGTCCTGGAATGCAAGATATTTTGTGCAAAGACCATATATGGACTATCCAATGGAAAAGAACGTGACATTCAGCTAGCTACGTCCTAGTATGCGATGATATAAATACCCCTTGCTTGTGTCGCAATTAAGAATTGACGCGCCTGCTCTGTCAAGAGAGGAGCTGCACCTGACTGTGCCCAGTGTTATTTCTTCTGCGCATGCACTTGATTTAAACTATTAGGTCAGGAGCAGGCAATCGAGGGTCCCGATACAGGACCACCCTAACAATAGGACATATAGAATGGAATCTGTCTACAATGTACTGTGCCTGCGCTAGAGGTCTGATAATGTCCATCCCCTATTGCGCATGTCCCGAAGTGACGTGCTTTAACTGAAAAGCCAGATAAACTGATTGCTGCCGCGCTTCTTGCACCAATGACGGCACATGCCCGCAGTTATATGTTCCATGCTGGAGCATATTTAGGGTCAATGTCTGCAATTGTTTTTCTGCAAACGATTGTACGAAATCCAAAATGTTCTGTGGGTACCCTTTTTCCTTGAATCTGGTGTTCATGTCTATTGCCTGTACATTAAAATCTGTAAAAACAGTTCCTTCTCAACCATAAACATTGGCTCTTGGGTTTTCCTTTCTTTATGGGGATGGGGTGGTGGCTATCCCACTTCAATAGGCTAGTAGTGCTTGTAGGTTTATGGTAGATGAGTGCCCCATCCGGTTATTTCTTGATTAGTACATCCAGAAAGGCAACTGGGTATAATTAAACTCGAATGTAAATCTAAGGTCCACTCTATTGATGAAAAATTTCTTGAATTTGTCAGGGAACTGAACACTAGTCCCTGACAAGATGATAAAAATGTCATCAATATATCTATACCGTACCCCAATACTTGGATGCCACCACTTATGATCATCCCTGAATATTGTGGTTTCCTCCCTCCAGCCCAGGAATAAGTTAGCATATGAAGGGGCACAGGGGCTCCCCATTGCACTACCTCTGAGCTGGTGGAAGTACATCCTGTCAAAAAGAAAGAAGTTATGAGTAAGAGTGAATTTTAGAAGATCCTCCATGAAGTCATTATGTCTGCTACGCTCTATTGAGCACGATTTCAAGAAATGTCCTACTCCTCTGATATCATCCTCATGCGATATATTAGTGTACAAAGCCTCGATATCTAGTAAGGCCTGCTCCCCTACATGCATGTATACATGCTCGAGGGTATACATGTAGGGAAGCAGGCAAAAGCAAAAAACATTTTCTAGGGGGATTATTCCAACTGCATAACCTCAGGACTTGTTACAACTTCAGGACCTCAGGCGGTACTGTGGGAACATTATACTTTGTGGGGGGGCCATCATACATACTGCGATAGGAGCATAATGGGGGCATTACATGGTGTGGGGGGCATCATACCTACTGCATAATGGGGGCATTACACTGAATGGGGGCATTATACATACTGCATAAGGGGCATAATGGGGGTATTACACTGTGTGGGGGCATCATATATACTGCACAAGGGGCATAATGGGGGCATTACATGGTGTGGGGGGTATCATACATACTGCATAAGGGGCATAATGGGGGCATTACACTGCGCGGGGGCATCATACATACTGCATAAGGGGCATAAAGGGGGTATTACACTGTGTGGGGGGCATCATACATACTGCATAAGGGGCATAATGGGGGCATTACACTGTGTGGGGGCATCATACATACTGCATAAAGGGGGCATTACATGGTGTGGGGGGCATCATACATACTGCATAAGGGGCATAAAGGGGGCATTACACTGTGTGGGGGGCATCATACATACTGCATAAGGGGCATAAAGGGGGCATTACACTGTGGGGAGCATCATACATACTGCATAAGGGGCATAAAGGGGGCATTACATGGTGTGGGGGCATCATACATACTGCACATGAGGCATAATGGAGGCATTACACTGTGTGGGGCATCATACATACTGCATAAGGGGCATAATGGGGGCATTACACTGTGTGGGGGGGCATCATACATACTGCATAAGGGGCATAAAGGGGGCATTACACTGTGTGGGGGGGCATCATACATACTGCATAAGGGGCATAATGGGGGCATTACATGGTGTGGGGGGCCAAGAAAGGGGCCCTGTACTATGAGAACAATACATGTTTCTTCACTTCATGTCTTCCATAGTTGGATTGTATGTATCTATTACAGGAAACAGAACAAAAACCTTATGATTCTTATATAGAGGTAACACAAGACACCAAAAGAGTCTCAGTGCTGAAGGGGTTAATGCCCCCTGCGCCCAGTAATGGGGAATCTCCACATACCTCCACCTGAAGAGCCACCACATATATGGCTGTTCTGTGCGCACAGGACCTGTGATGAGGTCACAGGAGGGGAGGAGTCAGGGGTCACATGATCAGGAGCCTCAGTGGATGCAGGACTCTGCTGTGCTGGTTGTCATGGTGCTGGATGAGGGGAAGGTTATGTGTGGGGTCAGGAGGGGTTTACAGTGTGGATGTAGCAGAGCCGCGTGTGTACGAGGTGTACGGAGCAGAGCCGCGTGTGTACGAGGTGTACGGAGCGGAGCCGCGTGTGTACGAGGCGTACGGAGCCGAGCAGCGTGTGTACGAGGTGTACGGAGCGGAGCCGCGTGTGTACGTGGTGTACGGAGCAGAGCCGCGTGTGTACGAGGCGTACGGAGCCGAGCAGCGTGTGTACGAGGTGTACGGAGCGGAGCCGTGTGTGTACGAGGTGTACGGAGCTGAGCCGTGTGTGTACGAGGTGTACGGAGAGGAGCCCCGTGTGTACGAGGTGTACGGAGCGGAGCCGCGCTTGTACGAGGTGTACGGAGCGGAGCCGTGTGTGTACGATGTGTATGTAGCAGAGCCGCGTGTCTACGAGGTGTACGGAGCGGAGCCGCGCGTGTACGAGGTGTACGGAGCGGAGCCGCGTGTGTACGAGGTGTACGGAGCGGAGCCACGGGTGTACGAGGTGTACGGAGCGGAGCCGCGGGTGTACGAGGTGTACGGAGCGGAGCCGCGGGTGTACGAGGCGTACGGAGCGGAGCCGCGGGTGTACGGAGCGGAGCCGCGTGTGTACGAGGAGTATGGAGCGGAGTCGCGCGTGTACGAGGAGTACGGAGCGGAGCCGCGTGTGTACGAGGTGTATGGAGCAGAGCCGTGTGTGTACGAGGTGTATGGAGCGGAGCCGCGTGTGTGCGAGGTGTATGGAGAGGAGCCGCGTGTGTGTATACAGAGCGGAGCCGTGTGTACGAGGTGTATGGAGTGGAGCTGCGCGTGTACTAGGTGTACGGAGCGGAGCCGCGTGTGCTCGAGGTGTACGGAGCGGAACCGCGGGTGTGCGAGGTGTATGGAGCGGAACCGTGTGTGTACTAGGTGTACGGAGCGGAGCCGCGTGTGTACTAGGTGTACGGAACGGAGCCGCGTGTGTGTACAGAGCGGAGCCATGTGTACAAGGTGTACGGAGCGGAGCCGCGCGTGTACTAGGTGTACGGAGCGGAACCGCGGGTGTGCGAGGTGTATGGAGCGGAACCGCGTGTGTACTAGGTGTACGGAGCGGAGCCGCGTGTGTACTAGGTGTACGGAGTGGAGCCGCGTGTGTGTACGGAGCGGAGCCATGTGTACGAGGTGTACGGAGAGGAGCCGCGTGTGTACGAGGTGTACGGGGCAGAGCCGCGTGTGTACGAGGTGTACGGAGCGGAGCCGTGTGTGTGTACAGAGCGGAGCCGTGTGTACGAGGTGTACGGAGCGGAGCCGCGTGTGTTCGAGATGTACGGAGTGAAGCTGCGTGTGTTCGAGATGTACGGAGCGGAGCCGCTTGTGTTCAAGATGTACGGAGCGGAGCCGCGTGTGTTCGAGATGTGTGGAGCGGAGCCGCGTGTGTACGAGGTGTAGGTAGCGGAGCTGTGTATGTACGATGTGTACGGAGCGGAGGCGCGTGTTTGCAAAGCGGAGCCGTGTGTGTTTGGCTGTCCTCGCTTTTGGGGGCCCCTGAGGTGTGTGAACAGTGGACAACCCCCTACCCCATTTCGGACACTGTACCCATCAGAGAAGTCATCTAAGGGTATAATGGGCTTTTTTATCCCACTGGTGTTTCACTGATTTCTTTACAATTTCACTGTGAGAAAATAATATTACATTTGCCCCGAGGAGCAGTGAGGGGTTCAGCTCAGGAGGCGAAACATCGGAGTGGCTCCTAACCAAGTAACTGTATATATACAGTTGAAACCAGAAGTTTACATACACTATATAAAAAGACACATATGCATGTTTTTCCTCAATATCTGACATGAAATCAGAATAAACCTTTCCTGTTAGGTCAGTTAGGATTACCATAATTTTTAATATTTGCCAAATGCCAGAATAATGAGAGAGAGAGAATGTTTTAAGCCATTTTTATTACAACTGCAAAGTCATAAGTTTACATACATTTCATTAGTATTTGGTACCATTGCCCTTGAACTGAATGACTTGGGTCAAACCGTTTGGGACATCCTTCCACAAGCTTCTCACAATAGTTGGTTGGAATTTGAGCCCATTCCCCCTGAGAGTTCTGAAAAAACTGGTGTAACAGATCCAGGTTTGTAGGTCGCCTTGCTCGCACCTGTCTTTTTTATTATTATTTATTTATATAGCGCAAATGATTCCATGGTGCTGTACATAAGAAGGGGTTGCATACCAAATATAGATATCACAGTAAACAAACTAACAATGATAGACTGGTACGAAGGGAAGAGGACCCTGCCCTTGCGGGCTTACATTCTACAGGAATGGGGAAGGCGACACTAGGTTGAGGGGTTGCAGTAGCACCAGTGTTGTTGAGGTGGCAGCAAGCAAGGTCATGGCAGGCTGTAAGCTGTTTGAAGAGATGGGTTTTCAGGTTCCGTCTGAAGGATCCAAGTGTGGCGGATAATCGGATGTGTTGAGGCACAGAATTATATAAGACGAGGGATATTCGGGAGAAATCTTGGAGGCGATTGGGTGAGGAACGAATAAGTGTGGAGGAGAGAAGGAGGTCTTGGGAGGACCAGAGATTACGTGAGGGAATATATCGGGAGATTAGTCCAGAGAGGTACGGAGGAGAGAGGTTATGGATCGCTATGTAGGTCACTGTTAGTAGTTTGAACTGGATACGCTGTGCAATTGGGAGCCAGTGAAGGGATTTGCAAAGGGGGGTAACAGAGGAGTATTAAAAGATGGACCAGTCGCGCAGCAGAGTTAAGGATGGACTGGAGGGGTGTGAGAGTGCTAGCAGGTAGGCCACAGAGGAGGATGTTGCAGTAGTTGAGGCGGGAGATGATGAGGGCATGCACAAGCAGTTTAGTAGATTGAGGGTTGAGGAAAGGACGGATTCTGGAAATATTTTTGAGCTGAAGGCGACAGGAGGTGGCGAGAGCTTGGATGTGGGGTTTGAAGGACAGGGCAGAGTCAAGGGTTACTCACAGGCAGCGGATTGTCGGTACAGGGGAAAGAGTGATGTCATTTATTGTGATAGAAAGATCAGGTGGGAAAGATATGCGAGATGGGGGAAAGATGATAGGTTCAGTTTTGTCCACATTGAGGTAGTGGGAGGAGAGGAAGGAGGATATGGCTGCTAGACATGCTGGGATTCTGGACAGCAGAGAGGTGACATCTGGACCTAAGAGGTAGATCTGGGTGTCATCAGCGTACAGATGGTACTGGAAGCCATAGGATTTTATGAGCTACCCCAAGCCAAGGGTATAGATTGAGAAGAGTAGGGGTCCTAGGACAGAGCCTTGAGGGACTCCAACAGAGAGGGGGCGGGGTGAGGAGGTAGTGTGGGAGTGGGAGACTCTAAATGTGCGGTTAGAAAAGTATGAGGAGATCCAAGATAGGGCCAGGTCTTTGACGCCAAAGGAAGAGAGGATCTGTAATAGGAGGCAGTGGTCAACTGTATCGAAAGCAGAGGACAGGTCAAGAAGAAGGAGTACAGAGAATTGTCTGTTAGCTTTGGCTGTAAGTAAGTCATTGGTGATTTTGGTAAGGGCAGTTTCGGTGGAATGGTGGGGGCGGAAGCCGGATTGTCGGTTGTCGAAGAGAGTTAGATGAGAAGTGGGAGGAAAGTTCAGCGTGAATGTGTTGCTCAAGTAGTTTGGAGGCAAATGGAAGCAGCGATATGGGGGCGATAGCTGGACAAGGCGGTTGGGTCGAGGTATGGCTTTTTGAGGATGGGCGTGATTGTGGCATGTTTGAAGGTAGCGGGGAAGGTACCAGAAGATAGTGATAGGTTGAAGAGATGGGTTAAGGATTGGATGAGTGTGGGGGTGAGGTTGGGGAGGAGGTGGGATGGGGTGAAGTGTGATTTGGAGAGGAGATTAGTAAGGTCTCTTTCCGGGAGGTTATGGGGGTAGGGCAATGGTCTGGAAAGCAAAGGGGTTGTGGTGGTCGGACAGTAAAGACTTGCCGTGTTTGGTCAATCTTGTTTTTGAAGTGTGTGGCAAACTCCTCAGCAGAGATGACGGAGGTCGGAGGGGGCAGTGGAGGGCGGAGGAGAGAGTTAAAAGTGTTGTATAGCTGTTTGGGGTTGTAGGATAGGGAAGATATGAGGGTTGTGAAGTAGGCCTGTTTAGCAGAGGTGAGTGCTGATTTGAATGCGAGTGTTGCTTGTTTAAATGCAGTGAAGTCATCTTGAATGTGTTTTCTTCCAACGCCGCTCCGCAACCCTGGATGCTTGTTGAAGCTGTTTAGTGAGGTTGTTGTGCCAGGGTTGCCTGTTGACTCGTCGCGCTCTGCCATGCATAAGAGGGGCGACTGAGTCAATAGCTGATGCGAGAGTGGCATTGTAGAAAGCAGTGGCGCTGTCTGTGTCATGAAGTGAAGATATGGATGTCAGTGGTAGAATAGAGTCAGAGAGTGGGTGGGTGTCTAGATGTGCAAGATTTCTGCGGGGGTGTGTTCGTTGCTGGACATGGGTGACAGGTGAGGAGAACAGGGATGAGAAAGTGAGTAGATGGTGGTCAGATAGAGGTGTGGGGGGTTGTGAGGTTAGATAGGGAGCAGAGTCGGGGGAAGATGAGGTCTAGTGTGTGTCCGTCTGTGTGGGAGGCGAGGAGGACCTCTGAGTAAGTCCAAAAGATGAAGTAAGCGACAGGAGTTTGGGTGCTGCCGACTGGCGAGTGTCAGTGGGGATGTTGAAATCGCCCATAATCATTGTGGGAATGTCAGCAGAGAGAAAGTAAAGAAGCCAGGTGGAGAATTGGTAAATAAAGGCAGTGACCGAGCCTGGAGGTCAGTATATGACAGGCACTTAGAGGTTGGAGGGAGAGTAGATGCGGACAGAGTGGACCTCAAAAGAAGGGAGAATAAGAGAGGGTAGAGGAGGAGTAGGGCTAAAGGTGCAGTTATTAGAAAGGAAAATACCCACTCCTCCACCATTCTTTTACCAGGGCGAGGAGTGTTGGTGAAGTGCAAGCCACCGTAACACAGCGCAGCAGGGGAGGCAGTGTCAGAGGGTGTGAGCCATGTCTCTATGATGCCCAGGAAGGAGAGATCACGAGAGGTAAATAGGTTGTGGAAAAAAATGCAGCTTGTTGCAGACAGAGCAGGCATTCCAGAGTGATCCAGAGAGAGTGAGCAGGGGGGTGGGCGTCAGGGGGACCGGTTTTGCGTAAGAGGTTGCGGTAGTTTGCAGTTGGTTTGATGCGATAGGTGGGGGAATTGGTGGAAAGTGCAAGCTGTGGGGGTCCAGTATTGGGAGATAGGTCGCCAGCAGTGAGGAGAAGCATAGAGAGGGAGAGCAGGTGGGAGAAGGAGAGTGTCCGGCTTGTGTTATGTTTTGGTAGGATAGATCTGAGGCTGAGGAGCAGGTCTGTAGATGAGGTCAAGTGGGTAGGTAAGAGGGAAGGAGAGATGATGAATTGGTTAGAGGGTGCTGGGGTTTGGGAATAGCGAAGGAGAGTGATGATTAGTGGGGCAAAAACAGTAAGGGCATATGTAAGCATAATGAATTTTAAGTGTGAATGAGAAAGAGAATCTAAGTACAAATAATAAATAGTTATCCGTACCTTCTGGTCACTTCTGGCCCATTTCTGGCTTATTTTATTTTTAGCCCCTTAAAAAGCGATCCTTTAAAAGCCAGACCCGTCTGTACCAAACTGTGCCAGTCTTTGCAGCTTTGCCTATAAATTTTCAATAGGATTGAGATCAGGACTTTGTGATGGCCACTCAAAAACACTGACTTATTATCCTTAAGCCACTTTGTTACAATTTTGGCAGTATGCTTCGGGTCATTGTCAATTTGGAAGACCCATTTCCGCCCAAGCTTTAACTTTCTGGCTGATGTCTTGAGATGTTGCTTCAGGATTGCCACATAATCTTCTTTTCTCATGATGTCATCTCTTTTGTGAAGTGCACCAGTCCCTCCTGCAGCAAAACAACCCCGCAACATGATGATATCACCCCCGTGTTTCACAGTTGGGATGGTGTTCTTAGGCTTCCAAGCTGTTCCCTTTTTCCTCCAAACGTAACGATGGTCATTATGCCCAAAAAGTAAAATTTTGGTTTCAACAGACCACAGGACATGTCTCCAAAAATTAAGGTCTTTGTTCCTGTGTGCATTTGCAAACATTAATCTGGGTTTTTATGTATCTTTTGGAGTAATGGCTTCTTCCTGGCAGAGTGGCCTTTCAGCACATGTTGATACGGTACTCGTTGCATTGTGGATATTGACATAGTCTTGAAATGAAGGAATGAATAAATAAAACTGAGATACAGGTGCAAATGAATAGCTGTTGACATTTTCAGCAACGCGTTTCAATTGCTCAGAGACACAGTCTTACCAGCTTCTGCCATCATCTTCACAAAGTCTTATGCTTTTGTCCTTGGTTTGATATGCACATGTCGGACCAAATCAAGTTCAACTCTGAGACACAGAACCTGTCTCCTTCCTGAGCGGTATGATAGCTGGACATTCCCATCTTGTTTGTACTTGTGTATAATTTTTGTACAGATGAACAATGCACCTTCAGGAATCTTGAAATTGTACCCAAGGATGAGCCAGACTTGTGCAAGTCCACAATTCTCTTCCTGATATCTTGGCTGATTTCTTTAGACTTTCCCATGATGCTACACAAAAAAAAACTGTGTGTTTCAGGTGTGCATTAAAATACATCCGCAGGTGTGTCTCTAATTAACTAAGATGTTGCCAAAAAGCTTATTAAAAGCTTCCAAAAACATGACATCATCATATGGGCAGTCCAGAATTGTTTAAAGTCATAGTAATCTTAGTGTATGTAAACTTTTGACTATGCAGTAAGTAATAAAAATGCCTTAAAACATTCTCTCTCTCTCATTATTCTGGCATTTGGCAAATATTATAAATTATGGTAATCCTAATTGACCTAAAACGGGAAAGATTTATTTTTATTTCATGTCAGATATTGAGAAAAAACATGCACGTGTCTTTTTATTTAGTGTATGTAAACTTCTGGTTTCATCTGTATATATGTATATATATGTTATATTAAATTAACTGACAGCTGACGTTCTTTCTGATGGAGTTGTTCACTTTTCCCGTCATCTGGTTCGGGCCTATATCCAGCAACGACTGGGCTGCAGAGATTACAACACAGACACATCTGACCTCACATTTCCAGCACCATCCCCATCTATTTCCAACCGCCACAAACTCCTAATCCTGCTGTCACCCCAGTGCTGAGCCTCTGCTGCCATAAGTGTCCCTATTACTGATCCTCTTATTACCCCACATAATAATGCCCATCACTGTGCCTCTTACAAAATAAAACTCCTACTTTGTGCCCTTAGATGATAAAATTGTGCCCTAGAAAACAGTGCCCACTTTTTCCCCTAGAAATAAAAATAATAATATTGCCCCCAGTGGGCACTTTTGACAGTCACAATATCCTGAGTGCCTATAACAATTATGCATCTTAAGTTCCCACTTAAAATGTAATAATGTCCCAAGTCCCCTAAATATAGTTTACCTCTACACAGCATGATACCCCTCACAGCTCCCACATACACAGCATGTTAGACCCACTGCTCCCTATACACAGCATGACGGGCCCCACAGTAGCCCCTTCACTGTATGACTGACTCCAGTAGGCCCCCATTATATAATGGCCTCCAGTAAACCACCACTATATGATGGTCCTCTGTAGTTCCCCCACACTGTATGATGGCCCCTGGTAGTCCCGCCACACTGTATGACGGCCCCCAGTAGTCCCCAAACACTGTATGATGGCCCCCAATAGGCCATCCACACTGTATGATGGCCCCCAGTAGTTCCACCACAGTGTAAATGGCCCCCAGTATTCCCTCCACATTGTTTGGATGTTCCCCAGTAGTCCTCCCACACTGTATGAATGGCCCTCAGTATTCCCCTCACACTGTATGGATGGCCCTCCTTATTCCCCTCACACTGTATGAATGGCCCCCAGTGTTCCCCCTACACTGTGTGGATGGCCTCAAGTAGTCCCCACACTGTATGGATGGCCCCCAGTTGTCCAGTAGCCCCCTACACTATAGCTGGCCCCCTTTAAACTTTATCCCTATTCCTCCGGAAATGAGGAGCAACGGGTTGGAATTGTGATCTCTTTACTGCAGGGCGATCCTCAATTCTGGTCGTTCTTTTTAAGGCAAGGCTCAGTTTGTCTCCAGTCTGTTGAGGGGTTTTTCGGGGCTCTGGCACTTATCTATGATGACCCTGACCGAGTCGCCTTGGCTGAGTCTAGGCTACGTCGTCTTCAGCAGGGAAATCGGTCAGTGGAGACATACAGTTCGGAATTCTGTAGATGGGCAACAGATTCCAAATGGAATAACTCAGCCCTTAGAAATCAATTTTGTGAGGGGCTTACTGAAAGGTTAAAAGATGCCTTGGCAGTATATGAAACCCCTCAGTCCTTGGAGGCTGCCATGTCTTTGGCCATACGTCTTGATAGACGCCTTCGGGATAGACGGGTGAGACCACCTTCTCCGGGGCCTTCTTGTCAGGGTTGTGTACCTCTGCCAGGGGAGCGGTCTGGGGGTGAACCAGTACTAGGGAGGTGGAGGAACCCATGCAGTTGGGGGGTGTCTCTGCATCATACATCTCCCCAGAGATTCGCAAGAAAAAAGGCGTATGTTTTTTTTGTGGGAAAAAGGGACATTTTGTTGGGACCTGTTCTTCAATTCCTAAACAAAAGGAGACTCGATTAATTCTTGGTAGTCTGGAGTTGGATAAACAAGGGGTGCATTTGTGGCCAAACTGCAGTTCCTGCTTTGTCCTGACAGCGGAGGTGGTGCTAGAGAGCAAAACCGAGAAAATTTCTGTGTTTGTTGAGAGTGGAGCTAGAGTCAGCATGGTGGATGCTGAGTTTGTGAAAACTCATGGTCTTTCTTGCTGTACTTTAGATAAACCTATTTCCATTTTCGCTATCGACTCGGCGCCACTTGCACAGAAAGCATTTACTCAGATTGTACATAATGTAAAACTGAGGGCAGGGTCAGTTCATTGTAAAATAATCCCTAGCTATGTTCTGGACAATCTTCCCACACCGATTGTCTTTGCTATCCCTTGGCTTGTTAAACATAATCTGTTGGTGGATTGGCAAGCCGGGGAGATTATTGAATGGGGAGGATACTGTCATGAGAACTGTTTAGATACTTCCCTTGCTACTGTCTCTACAGAAATATTACCTGCTTTTCTGACTGATTTTGAGGACGTTTTTTCTGAGAAGGGGTGTCAGGATTTGTCTCCTCATCATGCTTATGACTGTCCTATTAACCTGATGCCCGGAGCTAAACTACCGAAGTCCAGACTGTATAATCTTTCTGGCTTTGAGAGACAAGCCATGAAGGATTTCATTGGGGAAAGTCTGGAGAAGGGACATATCAGACCCTCATCTTCCCCCATGGCGGCAGGGTTCTTTATGAAGAAAAAAGATGGTGGTCTACGTCCCTGTTTAGATTTCCGGGAATTAAATCAAATTATCATCTGTGATCCATACCCCCTTCCTCTGATTCCTGATTTGTTCAGCCAGGTTGTAGGAGCTAAAGTATTCTCCAAGTTGGATTTAAGGGGAGCCTACAACCTGGTTAGAATCAGAGAAGGGGACGAATGGAAAACAGCATTCAATACTCTGGAAGGACATTTCGTGAGTCTGGTTATGCCTTTTGGTTTGACCAATGCATCTGCGGTATTCCAGCATTTCATAAATGACATTTTCCATCATTTGGTGGGGAGGTTTGTGGTGTTCTATTTGGATGATATTCTGGTTTACTCACCTGATTTTGAGACTCATCGGGGGCATGTTAAGCAGGTGCTCCAGATATTAAGAGATAACAAACTTTATGCCAAACTAGAAAAATGTGTTTTCGCTTTTCAGGAGGTGCAGTTTTTGGGGTACTTGTTGTCATCTTCGGGTTTTCAGATGGATCCGGAGAAGATCCGTGCAGTCCTTGACTGGGAAGGTCCCGATAACCTGAAGGCTCTACATCGTTTTTTGAGCTCTACTAATTTTTACCGGAAATTCATCCAAAATTACTCTGTTATAGTGAAACCCCTTACTGACATGACTAAGAAGGGGACTGATTTTTCCAAATGGTTGGATGCTTCCCTCCAGGCTTTTTCTTCCTTAAAGAATCATTTTGCCACTGCACCTATACTCAGTCAACCCGATGTTTCTCAACCTTTTATTGTGGAGGTTGATGCATCAGATGTCAGGGTTGGGGCTGTGTTGGCTCGGGGTTCGTCTCCTGGTAAATGGCGTCCATGCGAATTCTTTTCTAAAAAATTTGTGTTCGGCTGAGAGAAATTATGACGTGTGTAATAGGGAACTTTTGGCGATCAAATTGGCGTTCGAGGAATGAGGACATTGGTTGGAGGGGACTGTCCATCCTATTACTGACCATAAGAACCTGTCATATCTCCAGTCAGCTAAACATCTCAACCCTAGGCAAGCTAGATGGTCCCTGTTTTTACTAGGTTCAATTTTGTTGTCACTTTTCGTCCATGGATCAAAAATGTCAAGGCTGAAGCTTTGTCCCGGAGCTTTTCTGGTGGTGGTGACCATGAGAACCCTGCCCCAATATTACAGAAAGGGATAGTCATTTTGGCACTTTATCCTGAACTGGAGGGTGAGGTGTTGGAGGCACAGGTGAACGTCCCTGCCTCCTGCCCTTCAGGAAAGTTATTTGTACCATCTAATCTGCGCCGCAAAGTAATTAAGGAACATCATAACTCTGCTTACTGGGCATCCAGGTGGTAAGGCAACCGCGGACTTTCTCTCTCGTCGTTTTTATTGGCCGGGGTTGCATCGGGATGTAATTGAACACGTAGCTGCTGCATACCCGTCCAAATGGTACTCTTTTTCTGCTACCTATTCCTGGTAGGCCATGGACACACTAGTCCATGGATTTTATTACTGACCTACCGGTTTCAGCAGGCAAGACAGTGGTTTTGGTGGTAGTAGATAGGTTCAGTAAAATGGTTCATTTTGTCGCATTGCCTGCGCTTCCAAATGCCAAGGTGTTCATAAATAAGATTGTGAAGCTTCACAGGGTTCCCGCCGATGTGGTGTCAGATCATGGGACCCAGTTTGTTTCCAAGTTCTGGAAGGCATTCTGTTCTCAACTGGGGGTTCAGCTGTCCTTTTCCTCTGCCTTCCACCCTCAGTCGAATGGACCGATCAAGCGTGTCAGTCAGAATTTGGAGACCTACATCAGGTGTATAGTTTCTGAAAAACAGGAGGATTGGGCATCCTACCTACCGCTGGCAGAATTTGCCATTAATAATCATCGACAAGAATCCACTGGCAGGTCACCGTTCTTCGGTGCAAACGGTTATCACCCACAGTTTGGTATCTTTAGTGGGGAAGGAGCTTCAGGAGTTCCTGAGGAGGAACTGTTTGCTTCGTCGCTCTCCTCGGTGTGGCAGGGTGTACTGAGTAATTTAAAGATCATGGGAGACTGGTATAAACGTATGGCTGACAGAAAACGCTTGCCAGGTCTGGACCTGAATGTGAATGAGTTTGTGTGGTTGTCTACCAGGAATATAAGATTGAAAGTTCCTTCTTGGAAGCTGGGACCTAGGTTTATTGGTCCCTATAAAATAACCGCTGTCATTAACCCAGCAGCGTTTCGTCTTGAACTTCCTCAGGCCCTTAAAGTCCACAATGTGCTCCATAGGTCCTTACTTAAAAAATATGTGGAGCCTCTTGATCCCTCACCTCCACCACCGCCCCCAGTAATAGTTGATGGTAATCTGGAGTTCCAGATTTCGAGGATTGTAGATTCTTGTCTCCAACGTCATTCTCAACAATACTTGGTGCACTGGAAAGGCTATGGCCCATAGGAGAGGATGTGGGTTTCAGCATCAGAGGTGAACGCTCCCAGATTGGTTCGCTCATTTCACATCTCTTTTCCTGAGAAACCCGGTCCTGAGTGTCCGGAGGCCACTCGTAGAGGGGGGGGTACTGTCACGGGTGTGTCAGAGGTGACTGACAGTCGTCCTGCAGTTGGTTGCAGGAGATCTCTTCGTTTGGCATTACAGACATCTTCTTAGAGGCTGGCTGTCTCTAGGACCCAGCGGCTACCTCCCTCTGGCTAATTAGCTCCCTGGCCTAGGTGTATAAATACCTGGTGTGTCTGAGAGGGAGGGCCTGGTGATATTCATTACTACTTGTGAGGCTTTAGCAAGAACAGTATTTCGTCCTCTCTGGAGCTTGAGGCATTTGTTTAGAGTAGTCTAAAGCTAAGCAATTCCCCCCTGTTTGTCTACCCTTGTTGTCTATAGAGTTTAGTGTAGATCCTTTAGTGCTCATCTCCTTCCTTCCCTAGCCTTAGCCATACACCAGGGAAAGTCAGGGCGAGGCACACGTGTGGCGATTGGTGAAGAGCCAATATAGGGACGGTAGTTGAGACAGGGTGACACTAGACCAGACTAGGAGGTCTCCACTCCCCGCTTTCCCTGGTGTCTGGGCTCCCTTTCCCTCTTCCCTCTGTGTTGCACTAAGTCTTTCCCACACCTTGCGTGACAGTATCATAAATCTCAGAAGTCTAAACAGACACCTGATTTGAAAGAAATTAAAAATGGAAACTATAAAATCTACAGTAGACCTTCTTTTTTAGGACTGATTCATGATGGTAGCAGACATAAACAGTGCATATTACCCAGAACTAACTCACAAAGACTATCAAAGATTCCTTGGGGCAGCATCATTATTCAAGGGAAAAATATCTCACTTCCTGCATCAGGACCCACCATGTAGAATTTCTTTTCCCCTCGTATCATCACCAAGATCATGGCAGAGGTGGCAGCTCATATCTGAGAAAAGGATATTCTCTTCATTGCCTACTTGGACCATTTACTGATTGTAGCTCCAACAGAAGAAAAGGATTGGACACAAGAAAAAAGTTGGGCCAAAGTAGAGCAAGTAATGGAGATCATGACTCATCTAGGCTGGATAATTTTCAAACATCCGTCTGATTCCACTTCAATATCAGTTATTCCTGGGGATTGTGCTGCACTTGTGATTCATGAAATGTTTTCTTCCTCTTGACAAAATTCAAAAAGTTTCCCTAACCATAAAACAATAATAATCTGCCTGTAAGGCAATGCCAAACCTGGGAACTTGGAGAACCAATAACCGGAGGTAGTAGCGCACAATAATGTAAATCCCCAATATAGGAGATAGGCTGGAACATTACACTCATAGAGTGGCACCTCACAGCCCACAGGTCCAAAGGTCCATGTCTGATGAGCAGAGGTGCAGAGAAATGACTCCAAAAGGGTTGCGTTACATAGGAAATTCTTGAAGACCCTGGGGATGGACATTAGAACATTTAACATTTACGATAAGTACCTTATAGACATAATTTATATGTCTTTTATGGGCTATCATTCATCACCTATGATCATATTCCTGTGTCTTCATGTATTTCCTATGTGCTATTAATTTTAGTATAATAATGCCCCTGTATCATAATGAGCAACAAAACAGGACAACAACGATCAATAGGCCTTCAATTTATATAGAAAAATATCAAAGTTTATTAAGGATAATAACAAGCATAATTGGGGGTAGGGTACAAGTGCAGCCGGTAACGAACCCTAAACACACAGCGCCACGTGATACATCATAAAATATATTATTATAGAGAATTACAGATGTATGCTGACCAACAGCCTAATACATTAGATTATATTATAGATAATGTCATATATTAAAGTGCCCTTGGTAATAAATTATATAATGGTATGTCAGACTCGCTAACATCAATAATCATATATCGATAGTACAGAATCCATAGGGGCCCCGTCTATACATACCAGGGAATCACAGGAGGACCATGAGAGCAAGCAGACAGGACACAGGGACAGTAGTGGAGAACTGCACACGTGGAGCTGTAGCCCCGACGCGCGTTTCAGTTTCCCTTCATCAGGGGGCATGGAAAAATGTCTGATGGATCCATTATTTGTAGGCGCCACAAGACGCCGAGGACCGGAATTGACGCATGCGTAGCTATAGAAACCGGGACGCCAGACGGCGTCCGCGTCACATGACGGCTGGCGGCAGGCCACACGTGACCCGACGCCGGGCGTCACCCAGGACACAGAGAGCCGGCAAGTGTCACGGAGTAACAGCACGCATGCGTACAAGGTCAGTGATACACAGTACAAGTTATACATTCAAGATTGTGCAAATAAGAGAAATTTATCACAACGAATAAACACAAGATATATAAAAACAACATACAGGAAATCGTATCACAAATATAGAAACCGCAAAACTATATAAAAAAATATATCAGAAGATATATATATGTCGAAGGTCGCTATGAAGCAGCTACAACATAGGTATAGCATATCAACAATAAGACATCACCAGGCCACAGCATGGATAAAGGATATTACACTTTAAACATTTCTATATGTGTATATCTCACGTAAATTCAGACTTCAAGTTAAAAAGTTCATCGATTATATCCGTATCCACAGCAGAAATAATGGTAAGCATAATATTACCCATATGAGGGGAACAAAGAAGGCCAACATGTAAGTTCTATAAATACCTATTAAAGCCACCAATAGGCAAAAAAGAGGATCTACGTAGCTGCATAATGGACCAGGATATAACACTACACCACAATATTTTTTATTATTTTTTAGAAACAACACAAATATTTGACATAGAGTAAATACATATAACTATAGTTTTTTCATTGTATATGCAAATGTTCAGATTCTGTTGAAAACGGTTCCATATATATAATGCAGACAAGGGATATAGATCAAAGAAGAAGGTCCTAGACAACATAAAAAAGAATATGTTAAGAACAGATAAAAAATATAAAAACATGGTTGGACCGTGAGGCCTAGTACAGACGGAAAAAATAGAATCGTACCCATACAATACATATATATAATAATATATGATTATAGGTGGTGGATGATCAAAGGAAGGGTGCATAACTTATATTTTCGTTTAATCCATTTGGGTGCAAAGTGTTTAGGGTCCAAATCCAACGGGACTCAAGCTGAGCTAATTTCTGTCCCAATCTTGCCTCCCCGTATATTAGGTATAATGGAATCGATCCCCCTGATCTTAAGGAGCGAAGCGTCACATTTGTGATGGATCTTAAAATGACGTGGTATAGTTTTCAGAGTGGATGCATCCGTGTGGTCGGTAGCAGCAGTGATTCCCAAAACGTGTTCGTGGATCCGTATCTTGAACTGGCGGGTTGTCATACCCACATAAATCAGTCCGCATGGACATGTGGCAAAATATATCACATTCTTAGTAGTGCAGGTAATACATTTATTAATTTTATAAATTTTTGATCTATCAGATCCAAAGAATGTGTCACTGCGTTCAACATTGGGGCATGCTACACACCGACCACACGGAGTACATCCACACCTTCTTGACTGTCCATCCAAGAACGTACCACTGACAGAACCCTCATAGTGTGAATGAACCAAGTAATCACGAAGATTCTTAGAGCGTCTGATGGTAATAGATGGCCTATCAGAGATGTATCTCGAAATAACAGGGTCGGCCTTCAGGATATGCCATGATCGAGATAATACCTCTCTAAGACGGGGGAACTGAGAGTGGAAATTGGTGACAAACCTTACTTGCTCAGTGCCACATCCCTTTCCCTTATTGCCATATAGTAGACTTTGTCGAGAAGTGAATCTAGCCCTATTGTATGCCTTTTTTACCATACGTCGGCTATAGCCACGAGCATAAAATCTATCCTTGAGCTCCAAGGCCTGCCTCTCAAAATCAGTATCGGTAGAGCAGATCCTCCGAATGTGGAGGACCTACCCTACCGTCACCTATTGAAGCATGTGTCTATGGTGTGAGGAAGAAGCATGCAATAGCATATTAGTAGAAGTAGGCTTGCGAAATACCGTAGTTTGTATACAATTAGTATTATCCCTCCTTAAGGACACATCAAGGAACTCAATATGATCTGCATCAAAATGATATGTAAGATGAATATTACGATCATTTGTATTCAAATGACACATAAAGGTTTGCAGAGAAGTTATGGATCCCTGCCAAATCAGGAGTATGTCATCGATGTACCGCGTCCAAAGGAGGGCGCGGCACATCGACTCCCCATGATCCGACAGGCAGGGGTCCCTTTCCCACAGCCCCAGGAACAGACAGGCATAGGCTGGGGCAAAGGCCGCATCCACTGCTGTTCCCTGGAGCTGCAGGAAGAAGGACCCCTTGAACACAATGAAATTATGACTAAGAGTGAATTCAAGCAATTCGAGGATAAGGTCCCTTAGTAATCTCGGTAGAGATGATGTCCCCAAGAAGAATTTTACGGCTGAAAGTCCATCCACATGTCTAATATTGGTGTAGAGTGACTCCACATCTGCAGACACCAGGATGGTATCACCCTCAATATACAGGCCGTCTACCTTCCTCAGTAATTCGCCTGTGTCTTTGAGAAACGACGGCAGACTCTCCACCAGTGGCTGCAGATGCGAGTCAATCCACCTATTGACATGCTCCAAGAAATTCCCCTCTCCCGAAATAATAGGGCGACCTGGAGGGGTGGCAGCATCCTTATGGATTTTGGGCAATAAATATAATGTAGAGATCGTAGGTTCAAATACAAGGAGGGCAGCAGCCAATTCCTTGGTAATAATTCCATTATCTACTGCCCTATTGACAATGGATTTAAGTTTCGCCACATATGATGTATGGGGGTTATATGTAAGTTTTTTATAACAGGTTTTATTGTTTAATTGTCGATATGCCTCTTTTTCATACATTGACCTGGGCCAAATGACAATGTTACCCCCCTTATCTGCCGGTTTTATTAATATATCGGGCAATTTTTGTAAAGCACCTAACCTAACACGTTCATCTCTCGACAAATTGTAACGGGAGATATGGCGGGGGAGTTGTGATAAATTTCTCTTATTTGCACAATCTTGAATGTATAACGTGTACTGTGTATCACTGACCTTGTACGCATGCGTGCTGTTACTCCGTGACGCTTGCCGGCTCTCTGTGTCCTGGGTGGCACCCGGCGTTGGGTCACGTGTGGCCTGCCGCCGGCCGTCATGTGACGCGGATGCCGTCTGGCGTCCCGGTTTCTATAGCTACACATGCGTCAATTCCGGTCCTCGGCGTCTTGTGGCGCCTACAAATAATGGATCCATCAGACATTTTTCCATGCCCCCTGACGAAGGGAAACCGAAACGCACGTTGGGGCTACAGCTTCACATGTGCAGTTCTCCATTACTGTCCCTGTGTCCTGTCTGCTTGCTCTCATGGTCCTCCTGTGATTCCCTGGTATGTAGAGACGGGGCCCCTATGGATTCTGTACTATCGATATATGATTATTGATGTTAGCGAGTCTGACATACCATTATATAATTTATTATCAAGGGCACATTAATATATGACATTATCTATGATATAATCTAATGTATTAGGCTGTTGGTCAACATACATCTGTAATTCTCTATAATAATATATTTTATGATGTATCACGTGGAGCTGTGTGTTTTTAGGGTTCTTTACCGGCTGCACTTGTACCCTACCCCCAATTATGCTTGTTATTATCCTTAATAAGCTTTGATATTTTTCTACATAAATTGAAGGCCTATTGATCGTTGTTGTCCTGTTTTGTTGCTACTTGTTATTTTCACGATTTAGCCTGCATTTAGTCTGTACTTTGGTAGTTTCAATTTGAATATTTAATGATCATTATATATATATGATTCCCCTTTTGGGGTAAAATATACTACCTCTTCCATGAATTGTGTGTGCCCTGTATCATAATGTGCATACCCTAGGACATATACTAACTGTTCAAGGCCACTGAGCAAGTGTAATATCTGGACGAGTTTAAACATGGGAATTGGACAGCCTGCAACATGTACATGTTACTGTAAAAGTCAGAAGGCCGGTAAAACCTAGGATTTACCGGTCAATCTGGACATTTACCGAGGCCGTCGTTAAAAGCTCAAAATGAAAAGTAAAATTGGACTTTTACCTGTGAAGTCTTGGTAAATGTTAACATTTACCGTCGAGCGTGGTAAAAGTCAGAAATATCAGGTGTGAAGATGGAACATCTGACTTTAACCAAGCACAGTTGGTAAATGTGCACATTTACCACGGCTTCTTGGTAAATGTAGCTGAGAAGGGTGTAAGCGCAGTTGGTAAATGTGCACATTAAAATGTAGCTGAGAAGGGTGTAAGCGCAGTTGGTAAATGTGCACATTTACCACGGCTTCTTGGTAAATGTAGCTGAGAAGGGTGTAATAAAAAGTGTAAGCCACCGCGGGAAAGGTGTCTGATTAGGCAGATACGGCGAGGAAATGGAGGACACAGTGGGAAAGGTGTCTGATTAGGCAGATACGGCGAGGAAATGGAGGACACAGTGTTCAAAGTTTTTATAAATGTAATAAGAGTAAATGGGGAAAATATGGTAATAACAATGAACAAAATCTTCTACCCTGTAAGGTATCTGCTACCCTGTAACGTATGTACGTTCTATATATACAGATGTCAATCCTGATTATCCTTAACGTATGTACGTTCTATATATACAGATGTCAATCCTGACTATCCTATGATTATTGTTCCGATCATACAAAAAGTGCCCACTTCCCGCTAACATACAACCACTAACCCCAAACTAAAATATGCAAAAGAGAACGTCCTATGAATCTTAGGGTATCAGTGTTCCGCAGCACCCTCTCACAAAAAGTTACAAGAAGTACACACACTGCCGGTGTAGTAGTGTATAAATTGTCCTGTACTTAGCTTCCTGTAGAGCACAGAGTCCAAAGTCTTTCCAAGGGCCCCTTGCAAGGTGGACGCTAACACCGCTCACACGATTTACCGTTGCCGCGCCAATGTGGTAGAACCAGAAGATATGCAGATAAGCTCTGAGCCGGAGTTGCTGGGTGCCATGAACGGTCTGTTCCACCCGAGCACCGTAGTCTCTGATCAGGGGAATCGGAAGACAGCGCATTCCGAGAAAAGGCTGGAAGGAAACAGCGCAACAGCCCTGTCTGGGCTCAGTCTAGTCAGCACAGCACCAGTCCTCTCACTCTCCCTAAAATAGCTCCTGCCTCAAGTCCTAGTTTCCTGGGGTTCTCTTCTTAGATTGCTGCCCAATCACTGCCTGAAGAAAATCACTAACTCATCAATGGCAGTGTTAGACCAGTAGATGGTGCTGTTGTACAGTCTTTTACACAATGCTGAGTAACCCTATTACAAAAGAACATGGGATTCTTGCCAAGCAGTGTGGGTAAATGGGCGTACTTCCTGTTTGTGTCCTCATGCTGGACGACTGCCTGAGTGTTTTGCAAGTTGCACATACTGCTCAAAGCTGCATAGCCGACTGCCTGTCAAAGCTGCACAGGCACTAGCTGATTGTCAGATCATGAGTGAGGAAATGAAAGATCGTTTTTCGGAGCTCTTGAATGAAGTGGTGGAGAAAAAGCGAGATAATAATTTTTATCTCACGGACGATAAATACGAGAATATATTGAAATAAGTGAAGGAGGCTAAGGTGGCGGTACCTAAACAGAGTATTCACTACAGGCATTTGAAGAGGTACGACATCATGACCGTCGGAAGTGATGAAAAGTTAATTGCACCAATCTCGTGTGAAAAAGACAACGTGTTGCATTACGTTCGGTGTGCAGAACTCTTTAGTGTCATTCATAATGTGCACATCAGTACCAGCCAGGATCCTAAAGGAGGTGAACCGTAAGTTCAAAAATGTCACAATGGAGTCAATAGTTATTTATCTGCGACTCTGCCAGCTGTTATAGCAGAAGATGGAGTCCTTCAAGTTTAAAGACCCCATCTATGCTATATAAGTCTGACAGTTATTTTAGGTGAAAACAACACCAGTTGAAATGTTCCTTTCTTGTAACAATAGCGTGTCCTTGCTAAGAGGATAACGTGTCCTCCCTGGCCAGATGTTCCTTCTTGTATTAATAATGTGTTCTTGCAAGAAGATAACGTGGCCTTGCTAGCCAGATACGTCTAATTAAATATTTTAAAGCATACAGAAACTAGCTTTTTCGCTTGTTCAGCTAAACTGTATAATCGAACCATAAATGGCAAATCCGTTTCCTGCCTTCAGGGTGTATATTAACCCTGTGTTTTGTAATAAAGTTTAGAGCATGTTTGGACACAAACATCCTGTCCTGTGTCTCATTCTCTCTGATATCGTAATCCAAAGGATAGAAGACCCAGAATGCAGTGACGACAGCTGGCGCCCGAATAGGGACCTTGAGTTAATCTACCCAGGGGTGCTCGACCGGTCCGAGACGTGGGACGAGTGAAGCTCTCTGTTGGTGATATATACAGCGCTGAGGTAAGAATAACTGTTATATTCTACCTAATTATATCACTGCATAGAAGAGACTCCCTCACCCCCGAGCGGTCGGCTCCCCAGGTAATTCACAGATTGTTGTCTGGCTCAGGTCCCTTTGAACCAGTAGAATCCCTCAGATAAATTGACAGTCCTGCCTTCTATCCTTTGGAGAGCTTAAGAATGAAAGTATAGATCCGATGATTGTGTTGTGGGTGTGTATCGGGATCGGTGTTTTTGGTCTGTTTTTCTGGCTGGCGTATAAGTCCTGGAAGGCTAGTAGTGGAATGGTTCAGAAACATTTGTGGCCCATTGTCTAAGTGACCATTGTCTAAGTGACTGAGGAGTCTCTTCTAGGTGAGGAGAACCGAAAAAATGGGGAACCAAAATGCCAAGGAAGGCATTATAGCCAAAGACTTAGTGGTACGCGGAGAAGGGAAACAGGCACTGATTGGAATTGACAAAATATTGTGTAAAGCGGGAATGAATGAGAATGGAGAGAAATGGAAATCATTCTTTAACTCCTATCATGGATGGCTGAAAGATAAGGGTGTGTTGAAGACAGTGGATGTATGGATGAATGCATGTGCTTATTTTGAAGGAAAGAATTGAAGAACTAGGAGACGGATGTTACAGACTGAGAAAAACCGGAAAGACAGATTTTCCTCCCTGTCCGCTCCCGATGTCACCCCCACCCCAGTATCAGAATTCCCAGGAACCTAAATGTTGGGTTTGCCCCAGATGTGGACAGCAGAACCCCTTGACAGTAGACATCTGTGTGGCATGTGGAGGACTGAGACCCTACCCAGCTAGTCTTTTTCCAATGAGAACAATAGTAATACCGGGAGCCCCAGGTGCACCGGGAGTGGACCAGCAAGTCCCAGGACAGGAAGCTCGCACAATGTTAATGTATAGACCATGGAGTCCCTCAGAGCAGTTGGCGTTGATCTCCCAGCTGCCAGATCCGTCCCAGTTCCCTATGGGTTTTGCCAGAATGATAAGAACCATACAGGATACGTACAATGCAACTAGGTTGGATCTACAGGGGGTAATTAAGGGAAAATTGGCAGATGAAGCCCGCTCTGATAGGTTGATAGATGAGACAAAAAAACAGTATGCCAATAGGACCAGACCCGTAGATGCAGAATCTAATGATGCAGCAGCCGGAGTCCTATTCGCAGCAACGTTGGTAAAGGCATGTAAAGACAGACAGGCAGAGAGGCAGGTTACACTAGAAGACCGGGTTCAAGGTAAGGAAAAAGACCCCAAAGATTAGTTTTGGGCACTAAAGAGAACTTGGTCAGAAATGGGATTTATTCCTGAAAATAAGACTAGTGAGAGGGTATTAGCAAGTGCTTTCATGAATGGACTAAAGAAAGAGATTGCAGAGAAGGTAAAAGCAAGTAGACCTGACTGGAGATCAGTGAAAGCAGAGGATTTGGCTAGAATAGCCCAGGGAGCACAGCATGACATAGCGCAGGCAAAGAGAGCTGCCAGAGTACACATAGTAGAGACTACCACTAGAAACAACAGAGACAAAGGACAGACTGCAGGAGGAGGACAGAGACTATGTTACGGATGTAAAAAGCCAGGACATTTTAGAAAGGACTGTAGGACCAACCAGTATCCAAATGCTCAGAGTACGGGTCCTTCAGCCAACCAAACAACGCCCCCATAGGATGAGGGTAGCTTGCACATGAACCCCCTCATCTCCTTACCCCCAACTCCCAGTTGTATAGTGCAGGTGAACCTACCAGGGGGACATGAAATCGATTTCCAAGTAGATACAGGGGCCGACAATTCAGTAATTACGCAAGGTGATTGGCCATACACTGACACTGATTTTTCACATCATGTCATTGCCACCCCCTTCAATTCCCCATCTATCCTGCTCCCTGTCACTAAGAGAATTCCCCTGCAAATTCAAGGAGCTACTGTACATAGCCAGCTCATGGTATCGCCCCGAGGCCAATGTAATCTTTTGGGAAATGATGTGTTGTCCCAATTACAAGCACATATTAAATATCATCCCGATGGCACTGCCACCATTACCCCAGGTTTAAAACCAAGTGCCCTTTGCAAAATTATGTCACTAGATATTGCCAGCACAGAAGAGACAAATGAGTTTCCCCCGATATTGGAGCATGCTGTGCCACATGATTTTTGGGCCTCAGACAAAACAGATGTTGGTAGGTTAAGAGTTCAACCAATAATGGTAAAATTAAAACCAGGAGCAATCTTACCTCAACAGAGGCAGTATCCCCTTAGCTCAGCTCAGGAGAATGCCATAGCCCAGCAAATCCAAAAATTACTACCCAGAGGAGTCCTAGTCAAAACCCAGTCCCCTTGCAACACTCCCCTGTTCCCAGTAAAGAAAAAGAGCGTGCCAGGACAACCAGCCGCATATAGAATGGTCCATGACCTCCGGTTGGTTAACAAAGCCACAGAACTTCTAACACCAGTTGTGCCCAACCCGCATACTCTTCTGTCACAGATACCTTCTAACTCTCTTTGCTTTTCAGTGATCGATTTGGCAAATGCATTTTTCAGTGTACCATTACATCCTGACTGCCAGTACCTGTTTGCTTTCACATTCCAGGGTAGTCAATATACATGGACAGTGTTGCCACAGGGTGCCCAGAATTCACCCACAATGTACACTGCAAGTCTGCAGGAAATACTGGAGGGATGGTCTGAACCACATATCGTTGTTCTGCAATATGTCGATGACCTGCTCATTTGTGCCCCTTCTAGGAAACAATGTCATAGTGCAACTATATCGCTTATGTTGTTTCTCTATCACGCTGGCTGCAAGGCATCGAAAGATAAGCTTCAGTTTTGTAAATCTTCAGTCACCTTTTTGGGACATTGCATTACACCAGGAGCCCGCCAATTGACAAATGCACGTAAACAAGCAGTACAGGCACCGTCCCCATTAATGTTGCAGCCCTCAGAACTTTTCTTGGACTTGTTTCCTATTGCAGACAGTGGATTCATGCCGTCTCTGTTTTAATGCAGCCCCTCTATGACTGTCTTACCCCAACACCTTTTGTACTAACACCAGAGGCAATAGACTGTTTTTATTCTCTAAAAAAACGTATTTTGGTCGCTCCAGCTTTGGGTACCCCTAACTATGAGCTCCCATTTACTCTGTACCTTCATGAACAAGCTGGACATGCAGCAGGAGTTTTAACTCAAACACACAGTGATAATCAGAGACCTGTTGCCTACTTTAGTGGCAGATTGGATGCGGTAGCCAGAGGTGCACCATCCTGCGTACGTGCTCTGCATGCTGTTGGACTATTACTCCATAAATCCGCAGACATTGTTCTTGACCACCCGCTCACCGTGCTAACACCTCATGATGTCTACACTATATTGAACCAAGTGCAACCCGCTCACCTCTCAGCAGCACGTCATCTTAGGTTACAATGTGCACTGTTAATGCCTCCCAATGTTTCTTTACAGAGGTGTACTACCCTGAATCCAGCAACTTTGTTACCTCTCTCGGATCTAAAGGAGGGGTTAGGTACTGTGCTTTTTAAGGAAGATCCAAGAGAGGAAGTTCCTCATGACTGTGTACAAATGATGGCGCAAGAAACGGCAGGTTTACCTACTGTATTTGAACTTGAATTACAAAATGCAGATTTTGAATTTTTTGTAGATGGATCCCGTCATCAGGACGATTCAGGTACTTTCCATACTGGTTATGCAGTTGTCTCCCTCAATGCAGTAATCAAGGCAGG
The DNA here is from genome assembly GCF_046119375.1 of Phyllobates terribilis. Taxonomy (NCBI): domain Eukaryota; kingdom Metazoa; phylum Chordata; class Amphibia; order Anura; family Dendrobatidae; genus Phyllobates; species Phyllobates terribilis. The sequence goes on from NW_027362765.1 coordinate 62,988,523, forward strand.
ACCAATGCTCCCACACCAATCGGCTCAAGAGGCCGAATTTAGGGCCCTAACCGAGGCCTGTAAACTAGCAGAAGGTAGTATTGTTAACATTTACACAGATTCTAGGTACGCATTCGGTATATCGCATGATTTTGATCCAATATGGAAGTCAAGAGGTTTCCTGACGGCAGCAGGACACCCCATAAAGAATGCTGATGCGGTCCAGCAGTTAATTGATGCACTACAACTACCCAAAACAGTAGCTGTCATAAAGGTAAGAGCACATACCAGACGCACCGAGCAGGTGAGTAGAGGAAACGCGATGGCAGATGCAGCGGCAAAAACAGCAGCCTGTAAGCCGCAACAAGGGTCAACAGTACGTCAGATAAGTGCCCCAAAAAACCCCTTTGTGTCGGAGGACATCTTATCCCAAATGCAGGCTCAGGCTCAAAAGGAGGAGGTTGATAAGTGGTTAAAGGAAGGTGCATGCCTGAATGAAGCAAATGGGGTATGGGGGAAAGGGACACGATGATGCCTTCCAAGGGCACTGTACCCAGCAGCTGCCCAGATACTACATGGGCCGACACACCAATCTAAAACGGGTGTGATGAGTGTGATGCAGAAACATTGGGTGGCACCAGGATTCTCCACCTGTATTGAAAGCCTGATATGTGCTACACATAATCAGGGTAGAGTAGTTAAAACACCACTCAAACACACCCCCCGGACCCTCTATCCATTCCAGAGACTGCAAATTGATTATATTCAGCTGCCAAAGTCAGAATCATGGGAATATGTGTTGGTCTGTATTGATTTGTTCTCAGGATGGCCAGAGGCTTTCCCGATTGCCAAAGCCACGGCTGCGGCAACCGCAAAGAAACTGCTTGCGGAGGTGGTCTGCAGGTATGGGGTACCAGAGGTAATTGAGAGTGACAGAGGTACACACTTCACAGGTGAAATAATGAATGAAGTCATGTCAGCTCTAGGAATTCAACAAGCATTCCACACCCCATATCACCCGCAAAGTAGTGGTAAAGTGGAAAGACTGAATGGGACATTGAAATTAAAAAATTCAGAAAGCCATGGCTGAGACAGGAAAACCATGGCCGGACTGTTTACCTCTTGCTCTGTTTTCAGTAAGATATACGCCTAATAGAAAGACTGGACTCTCTCCATATGAGATATTGTTTGGCAACGCACCCAGCCTAGCGTGTTTCTATCCGCAAGCATTAGAAATGAACAACCATGTGCTAAGTTCCTACGTGAGGGCTTTTCACAAAAAGATTAAGCAAATACATGATAATGTCTTCAGTTCTCTTCCAGATCCAGATCAACCTGGAGACTGGGTGGTTATAAAAAGACACGTGAGAAAAAGCCTAGATCCACAGTTTGACGGACCCTTTCAAGTTCTGCTGACCACAAGTACAGCCGTTAAGCTAGAGGGAAAAGAGACCTGGATCCACGCATCCCATTGCAAAAAGATACTAGGAGAACCAGCGGACAAAGAATGATGACATTGTTTATACTTACCTGCATACTTACAACCACAGGTGCATGGACTAGGTTGAGCACCACAGATGGAGACGACAATAGATTCATTAAACACCATCTTGATCTAATCGATGGACTAAAGGAGCAAAACCAGACCATTGCTAACTGTTGGATATGTACACATGCCCCTGTGACGTCCACTAGCATACCCTTTCTCGCTGTCCCAGTCTCATGGGAAGAGATAAACTTTTGGGTGAACTGCTCAGATACTTTGGCCAATAATTCCACACAGAGATTTTCCTTTCTAAATCCCGCTAATTGGTTTAAATGTATTGGTGGGTGGTTGGCTGGTATAGTGCAAGCTATTTTTCAGGTTTAGCTAATGTGCCTTGCGGTTTATTTGGTTTTTAAGCTTTTTCTAATGTGTATTCAGTGTTGTACTAAAAGAAAATATAGAGATTCGTATTGATAAATGAAGGAACAAAAGGATGGAATGTTATAGCAGAAGATGGAGTCCCTCAAGTTTAAAGACCCCATCTATGCTATATAAGTCTGACAGTTATTTTAGGTGAAAACAACACCAGTTGAAATGTTCCTTTCTTGTATCAATAGCGTGTCCTTGCTAAGAAGATAACGTGTCCTCCCTGGCCAGATGTTCCTTCTTGTATCAATAATGTGTTCTTGCAAGAAGATAACGTGGCCTTGCTAGTCAGATACGTCTAATTAAATATTTTAAAGCATACAGAAACTAGCTTTTTCGCTTGTTCAGCTAAACTGTATAATCGAACCATATATGGTAAATCCGTTTCCTGCCTTCAGGGTGTATATTAACCCTGTGTTTTGTAATAAAGTTTAGAGCATGTTTAGACACAAACATCCTGTCCTGTGTCTCATTCTCTCCGATATCGTAATCCAAAGGATAGAAGACCCAGAATGCAGTGACGACACAGCCATGCCAGAAAAAACAGAAGATTACCAAAAAAGGCCTTGTTGTGAAACCCATCCTACACAGTGAAATGAATTCTCGTGCTCAAGTCGATCTCATTGACATGCAATCCAATTGTGATAATGATTTCAAGTTCATATTCGTCTATCAAGACCACGTCACTAAATTTGTTCTTCTACGTGCTTTATGCACTAAAAGAGCAGAAGAGGCTACATACCACCTCCTTGACATTTTTTCCACTTTTGGTGCCCCGTGTATTCTGCATTCTGATAATGGGAGGGAATTTTGTAACAAGGTCATACAGAGTTTGTGCGCGATGTGGCCTCATATGAAAATAGTGCATGGTAAACCAAGACACAGCCAGTCCCAAGGCTCCTTGGAAAGAGCAAATCAAGACATTGAAAACATGTTGTCAACGTGGATGGAAACAAATAAGACACCCAAGTGGTCTGAGGGCCTTCGCTTTGTACAAGCAATGAAAAATAGAGCATACCATGAGGGAATAAAATGCTCGCCCTATGAAGCTATGTTCGGAGTACCAATGCAGATGGGTCTAGCTACCTCCAAAATTCCTAGTGATGGGATCAGAAATCTCTCTCCAGAAGAAGATCTTGAAAAAATGTTTGTTGGTTTGCAAGAGGAACCTAGTGATCCGACATCACCAACAGAAGCCGAAGGGTCAGATGAATCTAACTTTCATCACCCGTCAGCACCGACAGCAGCAGAAGCTTCGGATGAATCCAACTGTCATCAGCTGTTCACAACGGAAGGAGAAGCTTTGGACTTATTCAACTGTCCGCACACCTTAACAGCATATGAAACTCCACCAATTTTGCCATCCAAGAATAATGAAGACCTAAAAGAAAAAAGTGTCGAGTCAAAGCCTTCTAAGAAAGATGGAGAACTTCATGATGATCAGCAACCTGACGTTTTGATTTCGCATACAATCAATAGAAGAATTGGTGCGGTCAGAAGAGTTCGAAAAGCTGCAAGAGAAGGACTTGAAACACAGGCCAAGAAAATGTTGAAATGTTCCAGTCAAAAATTACCCGAACCTAACATTGGACAGAACATCAGAATCAGAATTCCAGACGTCGACCGTTCAAAAATGGACCCTAAGTCAATCATTGCGATTATTATAAAAAAAGAAGATGACTTCTACCAAGTGGGGACTACCGCTGGGATCCTAAATGCAGTACGAACTCCCCGCCCACTAGGGTCATCCCGCCCTCTGGCCGGACCCCCCTTCTCCGACACTTAAAGATCACTACTTACCGGAGGCTACCAGAGGCTTCCCAGGTCTCGTCGGCCGGCCGCATCCTCCTTCTTCCGGGTCACATGACTGCATACATCACCTCAAAAGTGACAGGTGCATAAGTCATGTAACACGAGTTATGTCACATGACTTACGCATGCGTCACTTGCGTGGTGACGTATGCAGTCATGTGACCCGGAAGGAGAACGCGGACGACGAGACCTGGGAAACCTCCGGTAAGTAGCAATTTAGCTTTATACCTGTCTGCCCTGCACACTCACACCATCCATGCCTTCCGATGATGCATGAAACATGCATTATCGGAAGGCACGGATATATCCGACAGATATCGGGATTATCCGTATCCGTACAGCCCGTTATCCGCTCAGATAACGGGTCTGGACTGATCTATCCGCTTATCCCTAGTCACAATTACAGAATTACATAGTTTTGAAGTTGCGTTATTCTTGTATTTGCGTTAATTTGACATTTTTGAGAAGTATTTTCCTACATAAATGTTTCCTATTTGAATTCAGAATTGCATAGTTTTGAAGTTGCGTTATTCTTGTATTTGCGGTAATTTGTCATTTTTGAGAAGTATTTTCCTACATAAATGTTTTATATTTGCATTTTCCTATTTGCATTCAGAATTACATAGTTTTGAAGTTGCGTTATTCTTGTATTTGCGGTAATTTGTCATTTTTGAGAAGTATTTTCCTACATAAATGTTTTCTATTTGCATTTTCCTATTTGTATTTGTTCATTTGCATTTGCATTTTGAAGAATAAAAATATTTCTAACGATTAAGGCCTTCATCAGAGTCGGAAATTGCGTTTAGTTAACTTTTACCACCATCATCTGCTCGTAAGAGTCAGAATTCTGTGACTCAAAGTTACTTTTACCAACACATGCTGGTAGTTACTTTTACCAACACATGCTGGTAAATGTAAAGATTTACCAATTCGCCCAGGTAAAAGTCCAAAATCGTTCGTTTATATGGAATACATCTGACTTTTACCAACGCTGTTGAGAAATGTTAAGATTTACCAAGACTTCACCGATAAAAGTCCAATTTTACTTTTCATTTTGAGCTTTTACCGACGGCCTCGGTAAATGTCCAGATTGACCGGTAAATCCTAGGTTTTACCGGCCTTCTGACTTTTACAGTAACATACATACAGGTCTATGTTTTAGGCCATTGGACTTGTGTGTAATAACTGATGTGTAATTTTCAGGGCATGTCCTAGGCTATTGGGTTTTTGCAATATGCCTTTATATGTTACTTGGGGACTAAATAGAACCATAATCCAGACACTATTTGGCTCTGGCTACATATGTAAAGCGCTTACAACACTTTTTGCCTATTTTGATAAGGTGTGTGTAAATTATTTACTTATCATTGATATGTGATTGTCATGTCTGTGTCTTATATATGACTGTCTCTCTTTGTGGATTGCTTTAAGAATATAAGATTATCACATGGCCTATCTGCTACTTATCTACCTATTTATGGTGGTTCATATCTCTGGACTACCCTGTGTGAAAAAGTCACACACTATTTTTTGTGTGATTTTGTTAAATAGCATCCAGATTGTTCACTGCTTGTCTAATGAGATACATGTGAACTACTTCCTGAGTTATCGATGGGACAGGATTAGTGTCTTTGACACGACTATCTTTCTATATTACTGTTATAAACATTTTCTTGGGTCACTTCTTTGTCACGTTTATTTTGTCTTTTGTTATTCAATTATTCACGGTGGTGCTACTTCTTTGCAGGGTCAATTAGGGCCACTAAGGACAAGCCGACGTTCCTTTGGGAGCCAACCTCCGCGGCAAGGTAGCGTATCCATTAGGCTGAAACTAGGGCCAATATCTCTACTGCTGTTTTTCTGTATGCTCAGAATTTATCTCTTCAGACAGGGTAGTCTTTTTTGCTACTCTGGCTACCTGAATGTCGACTTTAGGAATTTCTGTACAGCATTTAGAAATGTCCTCATTCAAGGGGAAGTGGTCCTTTAGATCAGTGTTCTCTAGCTCCAGTCCTCAAGGCCCACCAATAGATCATGTTCTCAGGATTTCCTTAGTATTGCACAGGTGATGTAATTATTGTCTGTGCAGGTATTGTAATTATCACCTGTGTAATACTAAGGAAATCCTGAAAACTTGATCTGTTGGTGGGCTTTGAGGACTGGGGTTTGGGAACACTGCTTTAGATCAGATGGAATGTTCAGCTTCCTTTCTGGAAACTCCCATTCATCCAGAATTAAATTCTGGACATTGTAATGAATGGGTAACACCATTTTCCTTCTTGATCTTAACCCCCCGAACATTTCATCTTGGACCGTGTGTGACGTTTTCTCTTCATCCACTCCCATTGTGTTTCTGACAGCGAATAAAAGTTCCTCCATGTCATCAGTGGAAAAGAAGAATTTTTTATCTTCTTGCTTAGTGTTATAATTTGGAGTTATTTTGCCTTCCTCCAACCATTTCTCCAGAGCTGAATTTTCCACCTCCGAGTCTGAGCTTTCTTCTGGGGCGTATTTACAGTTATATGAAAAAGTTTGGACACCCCTATTAATCTTAAGCTTAATGTTTTATAAAAATTGGTGTTTTTGTAGCAGCTATTTCAGTTTGATATATGTAATAACTGTTGGACACAGTAATGTTTCTGCCTTGAAATGAGGTTTATTGTACTAACAGAAAATGTGCAATCTGCATTCAAACAAAATTTGACAGGTGCATAAGTATGGGCACCTCACCAGAAAAGTGACATTAATATTTAGTAGATCCTCCTTTTGCAAAAATAACAGCCTCTAGTCGCTTCCTGTAGCTTTTAATGATTTCCTGGATCCTGGATGAAGGTATTTTTGACCATTCCTCTTTACAAAACAATTCCAGTTCAGTTAAGTTTGATGGTCGCCGAGCATGGACAGCCCTCTTCAAATGATCCCACAGATGTTCAATGATATTCAGGTCTGGGGACTGGGATGGCCATTCCAGAACATTGTAATTGTTCCTCTGCATGAATGCCTGAGTAGATTTGGAGCGGTGTTTTGGATCATTGTCTTGCTGAAAGATCCATCCCCTGCGTAACTTCAACGTTGTCACTGATTCTTGAACATTATTGTCAATAATCTGCTGATACTGAGTGGAATCCATGCGTCCCTCAACTTTAACAAGATTCCCGGTGCCGGAATTGGCCACACAGCCCCAAAGCATGATGGAACCTCCACCAAATTTTACTGTGGGTAGCAAGTGTTTTTCTTGGAATGCTGTGTTTTTTGCCGCCGTGCATAACGCCTTTTTGTATGGCCAAACAACTCAATCTTGGTTTCATCAGTCCACAGGACCTTCTTCCAAAAAGAAATTGGCTTCTCCAAATGTGCTTTTGCATACGTCAGCCGACTCTGTCTGTGGCATGCTTGCAGAAACGGCTTCTTTTGCATCACTCTCCCATACAGCTTCTCCTTGTGCAAAGTGTGTTGTATAGTTGACCGATGCACAGTGACACCATCTGCAGCAAGTTGATGCTGCAGCTCTCTGGAGGTGGTCTGAGGATTGCCTTGACTGATCTCACCATTCTTCTTCTCTGCCTTTCTGATGTTTTTCTTGGCCTGCCACTTCTGGCCTTAACAAGAACTGTCCCTGTGTTCTTCCATTTCCTTACTATGTTCCTCACAGTGGAAACTGACAGGTTAAATCTCTGAGACAGCTTTTTGTATCCTTCCCCTGAACAACTATGTTGAATAATCTTTGTTTTCAGATCATTTGACAGTTGTTTTGAGGAGCGCATGATGCCACTCTTCAGAGGAGATTCAAAGAGGAGAACAACTTGCAAGTGGCCACTTTAAGTAGCTTTTCTCATGATTGCATACACCTGGCTATGAAGTTCAAAGCTCAATGAGGTTACAAACCCCCAAAAAAGTGCTTTAGTAAGTCAATAAAAAGTAGGTAGGAGTATTTAAAACAAGAAAATGATAAGGGTGCCCATACTTATGCACCTGTCAAATTTTGTTAGAATGCAGATTGCACATTTTCTGTTAGTACAATAAACCTCATTTCAAGGCAGAAACATTACTGTGTCCAACAGTTATTACATAGATCAAACTGAAATAGCTGCTGCAAAAACACCAATTTTTATAAAACATTAAGCTTAAGATTAATAGGGGTGCCCAAACTTTTTCATATAACTGTATTTCTCATTTTGAATGTGCCATCGTAGTATATGTCCCTGTCCCTTACTCGAATGTTCCAATCAGAAAATTTTTAATAAACTTGGCAAAATGGCCAGAAATTCCTTTAACCCCTTTACGTACCTATAGGTAGGTCATAGGTTGCCTCCCTCTTTTTGGTGCAGGCTCCGTCACTGAGCCTGGAACTGTTCAGGCACAAGCCAGCTGATTTCATCAGCTGTCATGTGCCCCTAATAGCTGTGGGTGCAATCCCAATCCACCCATGGCTGTTAACATGTTAAATACCACTGTCAATCTCTGACAGCGGCATTTAACATGATTGCGCCAGAATAGCGTCATTAGCTCAGCCCATCGGCACCCCTGTCACATGTTCGCGGGGCCGCCGATGGGTTGGCATGACAACCCGGGGTCTGCAGGAAAGCCCTGTGGTTGTCATTGCCGAATCGCTATGAGCGCCGCCCCGTGGTCAGCCCTGATAGCAGATGAGTATTTTTGTTACACATAGCATTTCTGAAGCCCTGCTGTGTGTAGCACAAGTGATCGGAAGATCGCAGCTTCGAATCAAGTAAAAAAATTTTTTTTTAAAAATATAAAAGTTCAAATCACCCCCTTCTGCCCCATTCAAAATAAAACAATAAAAAAATATGCATTTGGTATCGTCCGTCCGTTCAGAATTGTCCAATCTATCAATATAAAAATAGAATTAATCCGACCGGTAAACGGGAAAAAAAATCAAAACGCCAAAATTATGATTTTTTAGTTGCTGCAGCATTGCAATAACGGGCGATCAAAACATTGTATCTATCCCAAAATAGTATCAATAAAAACGTCATTTTGGCATGCAAAAAATTAGGCTTCACCCGGCCCCAGATCCCAAAAAATGGAGACGCTACAGGTCACGGAAAATGGCACCTTTTTTTTTTTTTTTTTTTTTTACAAACTTTGGATTTTTTTTTCACCACTTAAATACAAAAGATCTTATACATGTTTGGTATCTACAAAGTCGTAATGACCTGGATAATCATAATGGCAGGTCAGTTTTAAGATTTAGTGATCACAGTAAAAAAAAAACAAAACAAAAACAAATTGTGGAATTGCACCTTTTTTGCAATTTCACCGCACTAGGACTTTTTTTCCCGTCTTCCAGTACACGATATGGTAAAATCAATGGGGTCGTTCAAAAGTACAACTTGTCCCGCAAAAAATAAGCCCTCACACGGCCATATTGATAGAAAAATAAAAAGAGTTATGGCTCTAGGAAGAAGGGGAGCAAAAAAGGAAAACGCAAAAACGGAAAGGTGGTGAAGGGGTTAAACCACTCCTAGGTACCTGCATGGAAAATATATGCGGTCGTATGATCCACAAAAATGATTACCAGTAATTGAAATGGGAAATGGATGTGATCGGTGCAGACGGATAATCGTTGTATGAACGTCATCTGTAAATAAATATCTGTGATCAGACGTCATATTTAGTCCGAGGCTCAATATTACTGTGAAACACAACATGACAGGATTCATATATATCTATTAGTGTTGAGCGAGCACTAAAATGCTCGGGTGCTCGAAGCTCGGGCCGAGCTCACCGTGATACTCGGTTGCTCGACCCGAGCAACGAGCCCAATGTTAGTCTATAAGTAAACAATGGTGTAGCGGTCTCAGGGAGTGCCAAAGGAATACTGGAAAATTTAATAGATGGCAACTGACTTTTATTCTTCCTCCAATACCACTGCCACAACGCGTTTCAACGGTCTAAGCCGTCTTCATCAGGTGGGTGTAGCGGTCTCAGGGAGCGCCAAAGGAATACTGGAAAATTTAATAGATGGCAACCGACTTTTATTCTTCCTCCAATACCACTGCCACAACGCGTTTCAACGGTCTAAGCCGTCTTCATCAGGTGGGGTAAATGTTTACCCCACCTGATGAAGACGGCTTAGACCGTTGAAACGCGTTGTGGCAGTGGTATTGGAGGAAGAATAAAAGTCGGTTGCCATCTATTAAATTTTCCAGTATTCCTTTGGCGCTCCCTGAGACCGCTACACCATTGTTTACTTGTGAAATATCTCCATACGGAGCCAAAGCGGCAGGAGCAGCTGGGCATATTTGGATGTGTGAGGACCTGCGGTTATCCAGCCACCGGGTTAAACTACTGAGGACCTGCGGTGACGTGGTATCTGGTCCAGCAGGATCGTGCGACCACTTGAGGAGCACGGAGTTGCGAGGCAAACACCGACAGGACGGTACTACAAATAGAGGTGACCCGGAGCCTCATTAATCACACGCTTAATCTTGGTTGTGTAGACGTACACAACCATCACAGGTGAGTGTACTGGCACTTTTTAAATTATTTAAATAGCCCTGTGAGTCTACACATGCGCCCTTTCTTTTCTTTTCGCAATGTTAGTCTATGGGAGACCCGAGCATTTTTGCGGCGGCACCCCCGGCAGTCTGTAGAAAGCCTAAAAAGTGCCCAAAACGATAGTGACAGTGCTCAAATGACATGGGGACAGCATGGGGATCGCCCCAGGAAGCATTTCTGACCCCCAGATCACTGCTGTCAACAACGTGGTCAGAGGTATTAAGCCACTTTTACGGGCTCACAATAAAACGTTCAAAAACGAAACTGAAACGGTTTTCCTGTGAAATATGTTAAGGAACATCCTTTCCAGGGTAAAGACTTGTGTATAAGGTAAAATAAATAAACAAAAACAAAAATACTCCTCCACACCTTGGGCTATGTTCACAAGTAGCATTTTTTATCCATTTTTGCACTTTTGTATTACTTTCAACCGTGACAAATGCATTCACCGGGAAATGTCATTTTAACATTTTACAACCTTATCTGGCCATGTGCTGTGTGACACATGCATACAGTGCTGGAAAGACATGGGAACAGCATAGGGAAGACCCCTGGAAGCATCTCTGACACCCAGGTCACTGCCTAAAAGTGTGCGCATCAGAAGTAATCCTTGCCGCATCAGAAGATGCAGACTTGCAACTATCCCCGTGCAAGTCCTTGTCCCAGGGCAGTGTTCAATTGTACATCCCCCATTCCTTGCAATGCAAGCTCAAGTATGCAGCCTGCCACCCAGCCACCCCCAGGCTGCAATACCATACTGCTTGCTTGCACTTGAAATTGGGCCTTTTAGGCATGTGGAGGCGGAATCTGGCCACCACGTCATGGCTGCGTCGGCGGCCTGGTATCCATACTCAGTCCCCAGCCGCCCGGCGGCCGGGTGTCCACGCTTGGTCCCCAGCCGCCAGGGGGCGGCCAGGTGTCCATGCTCGGTCCCCAGCCACCCCGCGGCCGGGTGCCCACACACGGTCCCCAGCCGCCTGGGGGCGGCCACGTGTCCATAAACGGTCCCCAGCCGCCCCTATTTGAAGGACAGCCTAACCACAAACAAGTGGACAACTGAATGTGGCCAGGGATGGTCCATCTGACTGACGCCTTCACACTGGGTTAATATTGTGGAAGTTGGGACACAGTTGGACACTGGGATGCAACACGTCCTCCAGACATAGAGGATTGCGGGTCCTGGGTCAATCAGGCTTCAACACAAAGTTTAGAAGGTAGACAGCAGCAGTGATCGGCCTCCTACACAACGAGAAAATTATTCATGATCATGAGGCCATCCATCTCCTTAGCTTTCTGTTCCTTGGAATGCAAGCGCATGTCTGTAGTAGCGACTAGGCCTGAGGTGGTCAGCGTTTTGGCGCATATCCTACCTCCTCCGAGGATTGCTGGATGTTTTCCTGCTACTATCCCAGTTCTATGACTCCCGTTAAAACAAAGCTTCAGGTGATGAATGATGGATGAGGTGGTGGCAAAGGAGAAAGAGCAGGAGGAACAGGGACCATTCACATCAATATCAGGCCAGTCAACCACACATGTCTTGTAGGATATGCTTCTGTACCGAAAGGAGCGGTTCGGCTTCACAGTTATAGGGCATACAGTGAGTGCAATGCATACCAAAAATTTCGAGGCACTCCAATGCCCCTTGGAAGTGACATGGAGGTCAGAGGGCCTTAACTATACCTTTTTTTCCATTTATAGCAACTGGGTCTCCTTTACACTGTTGGCCTAAGCAGTGAATGGAAGGCTTTCCAAAAATTATGAGGAACTGCAATGCCCCTTGAAACAGACGTGGATTACAGCGTACTAAAAACCTTCTACCCATTATTGGGGAGTGGGTCTCCCTTAGTGTTCGCCTATGCATTGAAAAGCGAAAGCTGACTAAAATTAGGAGGAAATGCAATGCCCGTTATAAGAGTCGTGGAGGTTAGAGGTAATTAAAAACAACATTTCAATGCCCCTTGGAAGAGCTGTGGAGTTCAGAGTGGTTTAACAAGACGGTTTTAATGCCCCTTGGAAGAGCTGTGGAGTTCAGAGTAGTTTAACAAGACGGTTTTAATGCCCCTTGGAAGAGTAGTGGAGGTCACAATAGCTTAACAAGACGGTTTTAATGCCCCTTGGAAGAGTGGTGGAGGTCACAGTAGCTTAACAAGATGGTTTTAATGCCCCTTGGAAGAGACATGGAGTTCAGAGTGGTTTAACAAGACAGTTTTAATGCCCCTTGGAAGAGTGGTGGAGGTCACAGTAGCTTAAGAAGATGGTTTTAATGTCCCTTGGAAGAGTGGTGGAGGTCACAGTAGCTTAACAAAACGGTTTTAATGCCCCTTGGAAGAGACGTGGAGTTTAGAGTGGTTTAACAAGATGGTTTAATGCCCCTTGGAAGAGACGTGGAGGTCACAGTAGCTTAACAAGACAGTTTTAATGCCCCTTGGAAAAGTGGTGGAGGTCGCAGTGGAATAAAAAGACAATATCAATGCCCCTTGGAAGAGTAGTGGAGGTCACAGTAGCTTAACAAGATGGTTTTAATGCCCCTTGGAAGAGACGTGGAGGTTACAGTAGCTTAACAAGACAGTTTTAATGCCCCTTGGTAGAGTGGTGGAGGTCACAGTAGCTTAACAAGACAGTTTTAATGCCCCTTGGAAGAGTGGTGGAGATCACAATAGCTTAACAAGACAGTTTTAATGCCCCTTGGAAGAATGGTGGAGGTCGCAGTGGAATAAAAAGACAATATCAATGCCCCTTGGAAGAGTGGTGGAGGTCACAGTAGCTTAACAAGACGGTTTTAATGCCCCTTGGAAGAGTGGTGGAGGTCACAGTAGCTTAACAAGACAGTTTTAATGCCCCTTGGAAGAGTGGTGGAGGTTGCAGTGGAATAAAAGGACAATATCAATGCCCCTTGGAAGAGTGGTGGAGGTCACATTAGCTTAACAAGACGGTTTTAATGCCCCTTGGAAGAGACGTGGAGGTCACAGTAGCTTAACAAGACAGTTTTAATGGCCCTTGGAAGAGTGGTGGAGGTCACAGTAGCTTGACAAGACGGTTTTAATGCCCCTTGGAAGAGTGGTGGAGGTCACAGTAGCTTAACAAGACAGTTTTGATTCCCCTTGGAAGAGTGGTGGAGGTCACAGTGGAATAAAAAGACAATATCAATGCCCCTTGGAAGAGTGGTGGAGGTCACATTAGCTTAACAAGACGGTTTTAATGCCCCTTGGAAGAGACGTGGAGGTCACAGTAGCTTAACAAGACAGTTTTAATGCCCCTTGGAAGAGTGGTGGAGGTCACAGTAGCTTAACAAGACAGTTTTAATGCCCCTTGGAAGAGTGGTGGAGGTCACAGTGGAATAAAAAGACAATATCAATGCCCCTTGGAAGAGTGGTGGAGGTCACAGTAGCTTAACTAGACAGTTGTAATGCCCCCTGGAAGAGACGTGGAGGTCACAGTAGCTTAACAAGACAGTTTTAATGCCTCTTGGAAGAGTGGTGGAGGTCGCAGTGGAATAAAAAGACAATATCAATGCCCCTTGGAAGAGTGTTTGAGGTCACAGTAGCTTAACAAGATGGTTTTAATGCCCCTTGGAAGAGACGTGGAGGTCACAGTAGCTTAACAAGACAGTTTTAATGCCCCTTGGAAGAGTGGTGGAGGTCACAGTAGCTTAACAAGACAGTTTTAATGCCCCTTGGAAGAGTGGTGGAGGTCGCAGTGGAATAAAAAGACAATATCAATGCCCCTTGGAAGAGTGGTGGAGATCACAGTAGCTTAACAAGACGGTTTTAATGCCCCTTGGAAGAGTGGTAGAGGTCACAGTAGCTTAACAAGACAGTTTTCATGCCCCTTACAAGAGCCATGCAGTACAGCATATTCAAAACATTATTCCCATTATTGGGGAGTGGGTCTCCCATAGTCTTTGCCTATGCCTTCCAAGCAAAAGCTGCCAAAAATTAGGACGGAGGAACTTGCAATGCTGGAAAACAAGAGCCATGCAGTACAGCGCATTAAAAACATTATTCCCATTATTGGGGAGTGGGTCTCCCATAGTCTTTGCCTATGCCTTCCAAGCAAAAGCTGCCAAAAATTAGGACGGAGGAACTTGCAATGCTTGGAACACGGACCACGGTCACCCTGGTGGTATAGTGGTGGTGGAGGCTGAGGATAAGGAGAAGAACAAAATACAGCCGAAATGAGGAAGCATATACAAATGTGTGGGTGTGAAGCGGTGCATGGGAATACACCTCCTGAAATAACACAGTGGATTTGACTTTATGTTACTCTGCTGTTATTTGGTGGTGATGAGAAGTCGGGCCCAATCCAGCCCTTGTTCATTTTGATAAGGGTCAGCTTGTCAGCATTGTCAGTTGACAGGCGAGTGCGCTTATCAGTTATAATTCCCCCAGCGGCACTAAAAACACGCTCCGATAACATGCTAGCGGCAGGGCAGGCCAGGACCTCCAAGGCGTACAGAGCGAGTTCATTCCAAGTGTCCAGCTTGGATACCCAATAATTAAAAGGCACAGAGGAATCACGGAGGACGCTGGTACGGTCGGCAAGGTACTTCCTCACCATCTTTTGAAACTTTCCACTCCTTGTGAGAGTACCCCGCGCCTCAGGGCTTGTAAGCTGGGCGGGTCTCAGAAAACTGTCCCAGAATGTTGATAGTGTTCGCCTGCCTCTGCTGGATTGGAGTTGCGTCTCTCTCGCCTGTACGCCTTGGTTAGGCAACGAACTGTGACCTCTGCGGCTAGAGTGTTCAGATGGGAATTTTTTTAACAGTTCTGCAGCAAGGGCCTTCTGGTACTGCCCCATTTTTGTAGACCTCTCCACCTCAGGAATAAGAGAGTGAAAGTTCTCCTTGTAGCGGGGGTCTAAAATTGTCACCAATCAGTAATGACTGTCACCCAACATTTTGACAACGCGAGGGTCACGGTTAAGGCAGCGTAACATAAAGTCAGCCATGCATGCCAGACTGGTAATGGGCAAGACTTCCGTGTCCTTACCAAGATGACGACTGACCATGCTCTCCTCCTCCTCCCCCCTGTCCTCAGGCCACCCACGCTGAACCGACGGTATGACAGTTGTACAGATACTACCGTCTACAGCGCATGATACCAGCTCCTGTTCTTCCTCCTCCTCCTCCTCATTGTCCCCCAATGCACGTTGGGATGAGATGAGGCTGGGCTGTGTGTAATCGCCCGCTACGGCTTCTTGATCCATCTCATCATACTCTGGCTGCAATGCCTACTCTTTAATTCTCTGCAGAGAGCGTTGCAAAAGACAGACAAGTGGGATGCTGATGCTAATGATGGCGTCATCGCCACTCACCATCTTGGTGAACTCCTCAAAGTTTGTCAGGATGGTACATATGTCAGACATCCAGGTCCACTCCTGAGGTCTTATGTGTGGAGTCTGACCTGAATATCGACGGCCTTGTTGCAGCTGGTACTCCACAACTGCTCTCTTCTGCTCACAAATCCTTTGCAACATGTGGAGGGTAGAGTTCCAATGTGTGGGGACATCACACACCAGTCGGTGTGCCGGAAGCTGCAAACGCTGCTGCAACACAGCAAGGGCAGCGGAAGCTGTAGCCGACTTCCGAAAATGAGCTGACAGGCAGCGTACTTTGACGAGCAGATCTGGCAACTCGGGGTACGATTTAAGAAACTGCTGAACCTCGAGGTTAAGCACATGAGGCAGGCATGGTACGTGTGTGATCTCGCCTCGCCTCAGAGCCGCCACCAGGTTACGGCCATTGTCACACACGACCATGCCTGGATGTAGGATCAGCGGTCTCAGCCACAGATCTGCCTGCTCTTTCACAGCTATCCACAACTCACAAGCAGTGTGAGGTTTATCACCTAAGCTTATGAGTTTCAGTACAGCCTGTTGCCGCTTGGCAGTGGCAGTACTGCAGTGCTTCCAGCATGTAACTGATGTGGTGATATCTGAGATGGAGGCTGAACATGAGGAGGAGGAGGAGGATGATGCGCAGGAGCTGTACACTGTGGGGGCAACTCTGACTGACAAAGGACCCACAATCCTCGGTGTGGGGAGGATGTGTTCCGTCCCGAGGTCCGACTGGGTCCCGGCTTCCACTATGTTTACCCAGTGTGCCGTCAGGGAGATGTACCATCCCTGGCCACAAGCACTTGTCCACATGTCCATTGTCAGGTGGACTCTCCCAGTAACTGCATTGTTGAGGGCTTGGCAGATGTTTTGGGACACGTGCTTGTGTAGTGCGGGGATGGCACACCGGGCAAAATAGTGTCGGCTGGGGACCGAGTACCGAGGAACGGCCACCGCCATAAGGTTGCGGAAGGATTCCGTCTCCACCAGCCTAAAAGGCAGCATTTCCAACGCAAGCAGTCGTGAAATGTGCGAATTTAGGACTGTGGCCTGTGGGGCGATGGCTGCGAATTTGCGCTTTCATTCAAAGGTCTGGGATATGGACAATTGAACGCTGCGGTGGGACGTGGACTGGACGTTGATGCTGTTTCTTGAGAAACTGCCATAACATTTGAAGACTGAGAGGAGGGGGCATCTTTGCATGCAGTATGAACAGGGGATTGCCTTGCACGCAAAACAGGGGGTTCTCTTACATGCACAACAGCGGAAGAAGCAGTGGTGACACCCGTGGTGACACCCGCTGACACTGGTCGTGGACCGTGGGGTTCGCCCCACAAAGTCGGGTGCTTTGCTGACATGTTCCTGATCATGCTGGTGGTGGTCAGGCTGGTAGTTTTGTCACCCCTGCTGATGCTGGCATGGTAGGTGGTACAAATGGCCTTTTTGGGGTTATCAGCAGAGTCTTTAAAAAAATTCCAGACTCTGGAAGACCTACCGGTTGTACTGGCAACATCCCTCGTGTTGGTGTTATGGGGAACTGTTGCTTGCCTTTTGTGTGCGGCCACCACACTGCTTCTTTCTGCCTGTTGGGGTACTCTGCCTCCCTCCCCCTGTGTGCTGCTGGCCTCGCTCTGCGCGTCCTCCTGCCACTTTGGGTCAGTTACTAGATCAACCACCACCTCTTCCTCTTTCACTTGCGCACCACGATCCTCCTCCTCACTTCGTGGCAATTGTGTCTCGTCATCGTCCACCTCTTGTGACAAATTGGCAGCGTCGACTTCCTGTGGCTGTTCAAATATTTGGGCATCGCTACATGGGATCTCCTCTTCCACCACTTCAAGCAGAGCAGGCGAGGGGCACAAATATGGAAATGGACCAGGGAACAGCTCTTCAGAGTGTCCAACTGTGGGATCAGTTGCTGTCTGACGACACTCGGCATGGTGGAAGGAAGGAGCATCAGGGTGAGGAGGAGTATGCGGTCGAGACTCACGGCTACTAAAACTTGACCGTGTGGAAGACAGACTGGAGGTGGTGGTGCCCAGGTAACTGGAAGTATTATCTGCTATCCAATTAATAACCTGTTCACACTGATCAGTTTGCAATACTGGTGTTGTAGTGTGCTTCCCTAGTAATTCGGTCAAGAAGTGGGAGCGAGAAGATGTGGCTGTTGGTTGTGGCACATTTTCACCTTGGCCACGGCCCCGTCCTCTACAAGCACCATCAACAGAACGTCCAGTTCCATGTCCCTTGCCACTCACCTTGCCCATTGTAAATGAAGTAAAATAGCTTACACTCGCACGATCAATGGATAAAGGGTAATAAAAAGGAGATTAGAACCGTGGAAGAGGAAAACCATAGTTCTATTTTTCTGGCCTACACCAGAATCTTTTAAACAGATATATTTGTGTTTGAACAGTCATGGAGACACTATTACTGTTTTTTTTTTACGGAAAAAAAGGCCAAAAGCAGGATAATACAGAGATTTGAACCGTGGAACTGCAAAACCACAGTTCTAGTTATGTCGCCTACACCAGAATCTTTTAAACAGATATATTTGTGTCTGAACAGTCAGCGAGACACTATTACTGTTTTTTTTTACGGAAAAAAGGTCAAAAGCAGGATAATACAGAGATTTGAACCGTGGAACTGCAAAACCACAGTTATAATTATCTGGCCTACACCAGAATCTTTTAAACAGATATATTTGTGTCTGAACAGTCAGCGAGATACTATTACTGTTTTTTTTTACGGAAAAAAGGCCAAAAGCAGGATAATACAGAGATTTGAACCGTGGAACTGCAAAACCACAGTTATAGTTATCTGGCCTACACCAGAATCTTTTAAGGAGATATATTTGTGTCTGAACAGTCAGGGAGACACTATTACTGTTTTTTTTTATGGAAAAAATGCCAAAAGCAGGATAATACTGAGATTTGAACCGTGGAACTGCAAAACCACAGTTCTAGTTATCTCGCCTACACCAGAATCTTTTAAACAGATATATTTGTGTCTGAACAGTCAGCGAGACACTATTACTGTTTTTTTTACGGAAAAAAGGCCAAAAGCAGGATAATACAGAGATTTGAACTGTGGAACTGCAAAACCCCAGTTATAATTATCTGGCCTGCACCAGAATCTTTTAAACAGATATATTTGTGCCTGAACAGTTAGCGAGACACTATTACTGTTTTTTTTACGGAAAAAAGGCCAAAAGCAGGATAATACAGAGATTTGAACCGTGGAACTGCAAAACCACAGTTCTAGTTCTCTGGCCTACACCAGATTTTTTTAAACAGATATATTGGTGTCTGAACAGTCACAGACACACTCAATTTCTTTTTTCGGGGGGAAAAATACCAAAAGGTTAATAAGACGCGTATTTGTACAGTCTGACTGAGGAAAAAAAAATACAGGATTTAGATGAAAAAAAAAAGGATTTTTCCTGACCCCTGAGACCGGGGGATAAGTCTAGCAATTTGACCAACAGGAGCACACAGGACTGTAATGCAGTGTTTGCTGGTATAACCACTGCGTCTCCTATACAGCCTGCCTGATATCTGGGATGGATATTAGTCCCGAGAAGGACTGTTTGTTTGATTTGGCAGGCTTTAGAGACCCTACACTACCTATTTCACACTATATATCTCTCCCTAACTCATCAGCACTGACCCTACACTGTCCCGGCATTACAGTGACTGGCTGGCAATCCCTGCATGTTCATTGGCTCTGTAAAGAGCGCCAAACATGCAGGGCGGAGACCCGAGCTCCCGCCGAGCAACCCCGGAAATGCTCGGTGCTCGCTGAACATCCCGAATAGCGTGATGCTCGGGCGAGTACCGAGCAGTGTCGAGCATGCTCGCTCAACACTAATATCTATATACAATGTGTCCGGCAGCCACTGGGATGTAGCCACAACAATACACTGAGGCCCCTGATCATGTGACCACTGACTCCTCCCCTCCTGTGACCTCATCACAGGTCCTGTGCACACAGAACAGCCATATATGTGGTGGCAGCTCTGCAGGTGGAGGTATGTGGAGATTCCCCATTACTGGGTGCAGGGGACATTAACCCCTTCAGCACTGAGACTCTTTTGGTGTCTTGTGTTACCACTCTATAGAATCATAACGTTTTTGTTCTGTTTACTGTAATAGATACATACGATCCAACTATGGAAGACATGAAGTGAGGAAACGTATTATTCTCATAGTACAGTGCCCCTTTTTTGGGCCCCCACACAGTGAAATGCCCCCATTATGCCCCTTATGTAGTATGTATGATGCCCCCCACACAGTATAATGTTCCCACTGTACCGCCATCCCCCCATACACAGTCTAATGTTCCCAGAGTACCGACATCCTCACCATACAGTATATATGAGAGTCTTTTGGGGTCTCTGTGTGGTGTGAACAGTGACGTAACCGCTGTGAACAGAATGCGGCTTAGCTGGTTCCAAAGTCCATGTTAGATCCATTCAGACAACTGCAGGATGAAAGGACAGAAGCCCAAAGAAGTTCTCACAAAATGCCATGATTTATCTTCTAGTTCAGTTCAAATTTTACATTTTCACACGGAAATGGGTAAAAATGGCATCAAATTTCATATGAATGTACAAATACCCCATATGTGGCTGTGCAGTACTGCATAGGTACACAGCGAGACTCGGGAGGGACGGAGCGCTATTTGACTCTTGGAGAACAAATTTTTGTAGAATAGTTTGCCGAGTCCATAAACAGAGCCCATAAGTGTCAAAGAGTAGAATCCCCCCTTAAGTGACCCCATTTTTGAAATTACACCAAGCTGGGAATTTATCTACAGGTGTACTGAAGATTTTGACTCCATGGGGGTTAATAATAATAATAATAATAATAATAATAATTTTTATTTCTATAGCGCCAACATATTCCGCAGCACTTTACAATTAAGCGAGGGCATATACAGACAATGAATTCAATACAATTTAAGACAGTTAAACAGTTACATTAGGAGTGAGGTCCCTGCTCGCAAGCTTACAATCTACAAGGGCATAGGGGGACACAATAGGTGAGAAGTGCTTGTTATTTCAGGTCTGGCAATGATAATAAATAGGGATTTTCCTATAAAGCTGTATGATCCGGTCATCAGCCAGTATGTTTAAGTGCAACACTCAAGTACCGAGTGCAGTTTTCTTGTGCATGGAGGGTGTGGAGACAGATGAAGAGAAGGGAACAGATTCTGAATAATATTTAGAAGGAGGGAACAGGGGAAAGTTAATTTACTGAGTAGCTAAGGTGGTAGGCTTGTTTAAAGAGATGGGTTTTTAAAGCGCGCTTGAAGACATGGGGGCTAGGCATCAGTCGGATTGCCTTCCAGAGAACTGGCGCAGCACGAGAGAAGTCTTGGAGACGGAGGTGCGAGGTTCGGATTGTGGGGGATGTTAGTCTTAGGTCATTTGTAGAACGGAGGGCACATGTAGGGCTATAGGCAGAGATGAGAGAGGAGATATAAGGCGGTGCAGAACTGTGGAGAGCTTTGTGGGTGAGAGCGATGAGTTTAAATTGGACCCTGTAGTGGACGGGCAACCAGTGTAAAGACTGGCACAAGATGGAGGCATCGGTGAAGCAGCTGGACAGAAATATGACCCTGGCTGCCGCATTCAGGACGGATTGGAGAGGAGAAAGTTTGGTAAAAGGGAGACCGATCAGAAGAGAGTTCGATGTTAGGTAGAGTTGAGTTAATAGAGGGGAGAAACACAAGAAGTTCAGTTTTAGAGAGATTCAGTTTAAAATAGAGGGAGGACATGATGTTAGAGACAGCGGACAGACGATCCTTGGTATTTTGTATTAGGGTAGGGGTGATGTCAGGTGAAGAGGTGTATAGTTGGGTGTTGTCAGCATAGAGATGATACTGGAACCCAAATCTGCTGATTGTTTGTCCAATAGGGGCAGTGTATAGAGAGAAGAGGAGGGGGCCTAGGACTGAGCCCTGCGGGACCCCGATATTAAAGGGACGAGGAGAGGAAGAGGAGCCGGCAAAAGATACCGTGAAGGAGCAGTCAGAGAGGTAGGAGGAGAACCAGGAGCACAGTGAGGAGGAGCTGGTGATCCACAATGTCAAATGCTGCAGAGAGATCCAGGAGAATCAGCAGGGCGCAGTGACGTTTGGATTTAGCTGTTAGTAGATCATTCGAGACTTTAGTGAGGGCAGTTTCAGTGGAGTGTAAGGAGCGGAAATCAGATTGTAGAGGGTCGAGGAGAGAGTTATCTGAGAGATAGCGGATTAGACGGCAGTGAACCAAGCGTTCCCGGAGTTTAGAGATGAAAGGAAGGTTAGAGACAGGTCTGTTATTAGCAGTGCAGTTCTGGTCCAGGGATGGCTTTTTAAGTAAAGGCGTTATGATAGTATGTTTAAATGATGAGGGAAAGATACCTGAAGAAAGGAAGGTTAAATATTTTAGTCAGGTGAGTGGTGACCACCGGTGAGAGAGACTGCAGGAGATGTGAAGGAATGGGGTCACTGTTGCAGGTTGTAGGTCGAGAAGAAATGAGGAGCTGGGTAACTCCTTCTTCTGTAACAGGCTCAAAGATGGCTAGTGAGCTTGAAGTGTGGCCGGGAAGAGGAACCAGGCACTGAGGAGATCTCCTGATGGATGTAGTTGATTTTTTTCTAGGAAATAAGTGGCCAGATCCCCCCGCTGAGGTTGGTGGTGGGGGCCTGTGCTTTAGGTTTCAGCAGGGAGTGCAAGGTTTCAAAAGTCGTTTTGGATTGTTGGACAGTGAAGTGATGAGAGTGGTGAAGTAGGATTGTTTGGCCAGATGAAGAGCAGAGTAATAGGTTTTGAGCATGAATTTATAGTGGATGAAGTCCTCTGCTAAAAGAGATTTTCTTCACTGATGCTCAGCACACCTTGAGCAACTCTGAAGAAAGCGTGTTTGTATTGTGTGCCAGGGCTGCCGTTGTCTGTGTTGGGTCTTTCTGCGTGTAGAAGGTGCTGCTCCATCTAGGGCGCTCTTCAGTGTATTATTGTAGTGTGACAATGCTAAGTCCGGACAGGAGAGGGAGAAGATGGGGGCTAAAGATGTGTGGAGATTGTCCTTAAGCTGCTGGGTATTAATGGTACGTGTATTCCTAGAAGAGTGGTAAGTGGGGGTGTCCCGGGTGAGGAGACAGTTCTTGACAGAGAAGGAAAAAAGGTTGTGGTCCGAGAGCAGGAGAGGGGAGTTAGTAAAGTCATGCAGCGAGCAGAGACGGGAGAAGACTAGGTCCAGAGTATTCCTGTCTTCGTGCGTAGGAGAATTAGTAAATTGTGAGAGGCCGAATGAGGAGATTAGAGAAAGTAGATGAGAGGCAGATTGGGAGAGGGGATTGTTGATGGGGATATTAAAGTCTCCCATGATGATGGTGGGGATGTCACAGGATAGAAAGTGAGGAAGCCAGGTGGCAAAATGATCCAGGAACTAGTGGGAGGAGCCTGGAGGGCGATACACAACCACCACTCGCAGGGAGAAGGGTTTGAAGAGTCTGATGGTGTGCACTTCAGAGGAAGGAAACATAAGTGAGGGAACTGGGGGGATGACCTGGAAAGCACATTGTGGTTAAAGGAGCAGACCAACACCTCCACCTTGTCTATTCTCAGGTCTGGCGGTATGTGAAAATTTCAGCCCCCCAAATGAGAGAGCAGCAGCTGCAGTGGTGTCTGAATGCCTAATCCAGGTTTCAGTAATAGCCAGAAGGTTAAGCGAATTAGAGAGAAAAAATCGTGAGTGTAAGTTAGTTTGTTACACGCAGACCGTGTGTTCCAGAGAGCACAGTGGACAGCAATAGGAGAGGGCATGCACTGAATGTTAATAAGATTAGCAGGGTTTCTATAGGCAGCTGGAGGAGAGTGTTGTGTGCTAGTGGAGAGAGGCCCAGGATTGGGGGAGATGTCGCCAGCGACTAGTAGAAGGAGAAAAAAGAGAAAGAGCAGGTGGTGCAATGATTTGTATGAACGTTTTGAGTGCTGTGTGGAGGTAGTGGATGGTTTGGAGTGGGTGAGAAAGGTCAGTAGAGCCTCAGAGTTATACATGGGAGAGCGGAGAAAGAAGGGGTTGATATGGAGAGAGTGCAGAGAATGTGTTAAAGGGCGGGCGAGATGTGAGAAAGTAGAGGTTAAAACAAGTAAGAAGCAGATTGCTATGACCAATGCATAATGCAATACAACTGATCAAGAAGCAGCATGCTTGTATTTGTTTTTCAGAAACAAACAGCAATGTATGTTGCTTAGTGAAAATTGCCCCATTAGCGAGACACATGAAAAGTGTACAACGAGGTGAAACCGGAGAAATCTCCTTTTATATCATTGAAGTGGTTAAACCCAATGTGAGAGGGGGTGATCACAATAGATGTATCCTCAAAAAGGAAAGTGACTGGATTGTTAGACTGGATTCACTAGCCCCAAAGGAACTCAATGAGCAAATTTCCTATGTCTGTTTTGTATGAATACAGCCCCATTTTGGATTACATTTTTGGGTTTTATACTCTACCCATTGCTACTCAGTTCCCTGTGAATGGGGTTCATATATTGTTGTACTTCATTGAGATATCTGAGCTTCTTAATCAGAATTATCAGTTACTATTTAGTAATTAATAACTGTTGTGTATCTCTATGCAATAGAGGTCAAATTTGACCATTTAGGAATATACTATGAGCTATCATCTCATATTTTATTGTTAGCCAAAAACTCACAAGGTATAACGCCTGCATAATAAGATGGTCAGCTTGAGGCACGTGCCTCAGATGACCCTTCCAAACAACTCCACAGAAAATTTATAACATAGAGGAGAAAGCTTGGAGTTTTGTCGCTTCAAAATGTAATAATCTTTATTGAATATAAATATTTATAAATTACAAAACATGAATTGCTTTTAAAAATGCATGACAAACAAACAGAGGTGCTGACGACTCAGTCTGGTGCTCAAAAATATCAAGAGTCACAACAAAATAGTCTGGTGCACTGTAACTATTAGTGACGTGGGCGCGTATGCGCCATAGACACCATGCGTGATTGGTCATCCTCTGTGCCATGTGATCAGTTGCCGCGTCAACAAAAGGTCCTGTTCGCCGATCAATAGAACATTCCTCCATGATGAAGCAGCACATATAAGCAACTAAATGCGAAGCGGGGATCTGAGTGGTCTTTTCCTTGGGCTGACAACTCCTACTGAGTTTTTGGTACATTTTGACTCTCCTCCCCCCATAAAAGTACTTTCTCTAATCCCCTCCACGACAGCACCAACAGGAGGTTGCCTACCCATCCTTATTAGGGACAGAAAACACAAGATTGTCTCTCCATCCTTAGTGTTTTTCCTGTCCCTAAGGGATGAAGAGGTTTCTTTCTGAGGGGCTGTGGCCGCTAAATAGCTTTCCCATTTTAGATACCTTAAGCCTTGGATCGATCGCCCTGTGCCTTCCATCCCTGCGCTGCTCCTGTGCGGGACCCCACCATCCTCCTGCGCCTTGGCAATGCTGGAT
The DNA here is from genome assembly GCF_046119375.1 of Phyllobates terribilis. Classification (NCBI taxonomy): domain Eukaryota; kingdom Metazoa; phylum Chordata; class Amphibia; order Anura; family Dendrobatidae; genus Phyllobates; species Phyllobates terribilis. The sequence goes on from NW_027362765.1 coordinate 63,013,575, forward strand.
GGTGGTAGAGAGGGCTGGGGGCCTCCTGTAGCTCCCCAGCCAGTTGACGATGTCTCCCCTTCTCCTCTGGGCACCGCGCATGTCTCTCTCCTCCGGTGCTTCTCTGGCAGAGTGAAACGCGCATGGGAAGTGACGCGCGCCAGGTGATTCAGTGAAGCGCAGCATGACTTCCGGTTGTGTTCCACGGTGGAACACACCGCCATTTTCGCTGGAAATTTGAACAATTGAACTGCGGTAAGCACCAAAATGACAGTACCTGAGAAGGGAGATCTCCATCCTATTGGAGGAGGAATGCTCTGGATCTCCGTTTCCTGCATAAAAGGACCCTGATTGAAGACACCATAGGGTAGGACTGAGGTTTTAATGATGGATGTGTCTTCACTTAAAGCTGCATCTGCAGAGCCCAGCGCAATCCCTGACCCAGTGAGTATATCTGGTAAGGGTAGCTCCCCCTTTGTGCAGGATCCTTCCTTATGTCTTCCCTTTTTGTTTTAGGGTGACAAGGATCCTGCACCAAAGTAAAAAAAAAAACCTGCAAGTCGCAAGTGTGCCATTTGCAACAAAAACTCCCATCCACCCACAAAAAAACGCTCTATGTCAGCCGTGAATGGAGAAAATTATCTGAGAGGAACAACCCTCTTTAATGGATGAAGTCAGAGCAATGGTGCGCCAGGAGATCCAGTCGTCCTTAGCCACCTTCTCACAATCATATTCTGGGGTCCCTCAATATCAAAAAGACGAAATACGCCCCAGAAGAAAGCTCAGACTCGGAGGCGGAAAATTCAGCTCCGGAGAAATGGTTGGAGGAAGGCGAAATAACTCCAAATTATAACACTAAGCAAGAAGATAAAAAATTCTTCTTTTCCTCTGATGACATGGAGGAACTTTTATTCGCTGTCAGAAACGCAATGGGAGTGGATGAAGAGAAAATGTCACACACGATCCAGGTGATAAATACAATACCTGCACAGACAATAATTACATCACCTGTGCAATACTAAGGAAATCCTGAAAACATGATCTATTGGTGGTTCTTGAGGACTGAAGCTAGAGAACACTGATCTAAAAGACCGCTTCCCCTTGGATGAGGACATTTCTAAATGCTGGACAGAAATTCCTAAAGTCGACATTCAGGTAGCCAGAGTAGCAAAAAAGACTACCCTACCCTTTGAAGACTCCTCCCAGTTTAACCCCTTTACCCCCGAGGGTGGTTTGCACGTTAATAACTAGGCCAATTTTTACAATTCTGACCACTGTCACTTTATGAGGTAATTACTCTGAAACGCTTCAACGGATCCCGCTGATTCTGAGATTGTTTTTTTCGTGACATATTGTACTTCATGATAGTGGTAAAAATTTCTTCAAAATCACTTGCGTTTATTTGTGCAATAATTGGAAATTTGGCGAAAATTTTGAAAATTTCACAATTTTTAAAATTTTAATTTTTATTCCGTTAAATCAGAGAGATATGTTACACAAAATAGTTAATAAATAACATTTCCCACATGTCTACTTTACATCAGCACAATTTTGGAACCAACATTTTTTTTTATTAGTGCGCTATAAGGGTCAAAAGTTGATCAGCGATTTCTCATTTTTCTTACAAAATTTACAAAACCATTTTTTTAGCGACCACATCACATTTGAAGTGACTTTGAGGGGCCTTTATACCAGAAAATACCCAAAAGTGACACCATTCTAAAAACTGCACCCCTCAAGGTGCTCAAAACCACATTCAAAAAGTTTATTAACCCTTCACGTGCTTCACAGGAATTTTTGGAATGGGGAAGAAAAAAATGAACATTTAACTTTTTTCACAAAAATGTTACTTTAGACCCCAATTTTTTTATTTTTGCAGGGGTAACAGGAAAAAATGGACCCCAAAATTTGTTGTGCAATTTCCCCTGAGTACGCAGATACCCCATATGTGGGGAAAAAACACTGTTTGGGCGCACAGCAGGGCTCAGAATGGAAGGAGGGCCATTTGACTTTTTGAATGTAAAATTTGCTTGAATAATTAGCGGACGCCATGTTGCGTTTGGAGAGCCCCTGATGTGCCTAAACAGTGGAAACCCCTCACAAGTGACACCATTTTGGAAACTAGACCCCTGAGGGAACTTATCTAGATGTGTGGTGAGCATCTTGAACCCCCAGGTGCTTCACAGAAGTTTATAACATGGAGCCGTGAAAATAAAATTTTCACATTTTTCCCACAAAAATGTTTTTCAGCCCCCAGTTTTGCATTTTCATAAGGGTAACAGGAAAAATTGCACCATGCAACTTGTTGTGCAATCTCTCCTGAGTAAGCCGATACCCCATATGTGGGGGAAAACCACTGTTTGGGTGCACGGCAGGGTTCAGAAGGGAAGGAGTGCTATTTGACTTTTTGAATGTAAAATTTGCTTGAATAATTAGCGGATGTGCCCATGATGTGCCTAAACAGTGGAAAACCCACACAAGTGACACCATTTTGGAAACTAGACCCCTGAGGGAACTTATCTAGATGTGTGGTGAGCACCCTTAACCCCAGGTGGTTCACAGAAGTTTAGAACATAAAGCCATGAAAATAAAAAAATCTAACTTTTTCTGCAAAAATTATCTTTTTGCCCCAATTTTTTTAGTTTCACAAGGGTAAGAGGAGAAAATGGAACCTAAAAACTGTTGTGCAATTTCTACTGAGTACGCCAATACCCCATATGTGGGGAAAATACACTGTTTGGGCGCACGTCAGTGTTCAAAAGGGAAGGAGCACTCTGTGACTTTTTGAACGCAAAATTGCCTGGAATCAAGAGCGGACACCATGTCACATTTCGGGAGACCCTGATGTGCCGAAATAGTGGAAACCCCCCCACAAGTGACCCCATTTTGGAAACTAGACCCCTCAAGAATTTTATCAAGGGGTATAGTGTACATTTTGAACCCAAAGGTACAACAGAATTTGATAACATTAGGTCATTATATTGAATAAGTTGTCATTAGTCTTGAGTGCAAGTGCTCGCTACTTGAGTTTGCATCGGGTACTCGGGTATGCACCAAGTATCGCGGGTGCTCGAATGACATGCTCGAGTCCCCGCCCTGCATGTTTCACGGTTGTTAGACAGCCAAAAAAAAAACATGCGGGGATCGCTCGTGCATGGCAGGCGATCCCAGCAACGTTTTTTTGGCCTCAAAGCATATGGGGCAGAGACTCGAGCATGTCACTCGAGCACCCGCGATACTCAATGCATACCCGAGTACCCGATGCAAACTCAAGTAGCGAGCACTTGCGCTCAACACTGGTCGCCATATTGTCATCATTTTTTTTTCCATTACTTTTGAAAAAAATTAACAAAAAAGCAGTGGCGCTGGTAGGTGGTCAGTTGGGCTTGCAGCAAATTTGGAACAAGAGCCACTACTTGTCCAAAGGTATCAGTGACTGGTACCGAAAAGTGATTAAAATTAAGTAAATTCGCGCTTCCCTTTAGACCAAAATATGATTAGATAATGGGCTAGTTAATGCTAATTAGGTGGATATAATGGTATGTCGGTATAAGTAAATGAATAAATAGATAAATAAATATATAAATAGATGAATAAATTATTAAAATATATAAAATAAAACAGCTGTCATTAAATTAGTATATGAACCCAGAGAGAGTAGATGGAAAGATGTCAAGTCACAATAAAAATGATTTTATTTCGTATCGTTTAAAAAATGAGGGTGAAGGAGTAAAACCAAATGGGGTCTTTGGGCACAGTTAAAATTTAACAATGGGAGGGCTGAGATAAAAATGGGGTGAGTGAGTACTGTGGTGGAAGTGGTAATAGGGGTCTGGAATAGTAAGGGTTACCTGGTTATAATAGGGTCTGGAATAGCTCATAGGTGGCGGGTAGTTCTCATGTATAGCGCTAGGAGGCTAGTGGGAATAAGATGGGATGGGTTATAACAATGTACGGTCACTTGTGGTAATAGATAGGTGTATGTGAAAATATTACTTACTATTCCAGACCCCTATTACCACTTCCACCACAGTACTCACTCACCCCTCCCTCTATTCCCAACAGAACTACTACCTTTTTACAAACAGCGGATCCCACTGTCACACCAGGGACGTCTCCGCCACCTGTGAATCTACTCCAGATCAATCTACCGACAGGTAACTATTACCAGCCCTAGTTCACACTAATAGTATCCCACATAGATACTCATCCACCTCCCTCTCAACTTTTACAGGAGAACCTCTACCCGGTGTACCCCGGAATATCCAACCAGCGGATCCCACCAGGATTTCATTTTTATCTCAGCCCTCCCATTGTTTTTTTTTTTTTTTTTTTTAAACCAATTATTTTTATTTAGGTTTCAAAAATTTTAACAGCAAACAGTTATCAATATACATATAACAATTCACATAACGTGTAATAATACAGTCAAAACCCTCTCCCCCCTCCCCCCTCCCGCCAATACTCCTTATGCCGGGCATACCTGGGAACATTGACAATCATATTACCACCATCCATACGGACCATATTTTCCCAAAAGTTCTCTCTCCATGCCTCCGCCTATAAATGCTTTCCTCTAAATGCATTACCGTACGTGTCTGAGCAATAAATTCCCTCCTAGTGGGGGGTTCCGAATCTGTCCATTTTCGTGCTATTAGTTTGCGTGCCACATATAGCAATCGCGCTATCGCCACTTTGTAATGTTCTGAGACAGGTATTCCATCCACCTCCCCCAAAACACACAGCACCAGGTTTCTGTCAATTGTACATGTATAAGCCCTCTCAATTTTGCTGACAACGAACAACCAATAAGCCACCAACCGTGGGCATGACCATAGCATGTGTAGCAGTCCGGCCTGGTCCGTGCCACATCTAGGGCAATTGGAATCTCCCCTCAAGCCCGCCTTGTACAGGTGCAGCGGTGTTTTGTATGTCCTATGTATTATGTATAATTGGGAAATCTGTGCCTGCTCGCGTAAAGAGATCTTCGGGACATATTCTAGAATCGCCTCCCATTGTTCTGTTGTGAGGGTACCCACCTCCCTTTCCCATTTACTCTTTGCAATGAGGTGATTCCCCCCCAGATAGGAGTGCAGTAGGTCATGATATAAGCTCGATATGACTCCCCTCGTCCCTCCCTTCATACATACAGAGTCTAGTACAATGTCACCCTGAACCGTCATGGCTCCCAATCCACACTGTGCCCTCTAAGCATGTCGAAGCCTATAGTATTGAAATCCCCATACCAAAGGCAAATCAAATTCTTCTCTCAATTTCTCAAAGGTCTTCAGGTCCGTTCCACTCTGCAGCTGGCACACATATCTCACTCCTTGCGCCTTCCAATTGCCCATTTGCCACAGCTTATTAAGTTCCGGCAGATGTTCATTGCCCAACACCGGTGAGTACTTAGTCAGCCCGTCCACCCCCCTGATCTTTTTAATAGTGTCCCATACCTTCTGAGTCAAGCCTAAGGTAGGATATATTGCTCCCAATTTCTTAAAGGTACCATCCTCTAACGCCTGGACCAGTGGGCGTCTCCCCGACACATGTACCAGCACCCTGCAAGCTGCCCCTCCACAATCGGGCTCTCTCCATCCCCTGACATGCTGGCCTTGTACTGCCAAGAAATAGACCCAGGGATTGGGAGCGGCCAATCCTCCCTCCTCCTTCCCATTTTGCAGCGTTCCCAATTTAATCCTTGCCTGCCTCTTGCCCCATATCAAGGATCTGAAGATAGAATCAATACCCTGAAACCGTTTTTTTGGTAGCCATATCGGTGAGTTGTGCAAAACGTACATTAGTTGTGGCATAAGGACCATCTTAATCAGGTTAGTTCTACCCGTCACCGTCAAAGCCAATTGGCACCATGCGCCTATTTTCTTTTTAAATTTCTCTAGCAGAGGAACTAAATTCAGATCCGTGAATCGTGTCAATGGAAGCGCCACCCATATCCCAAGGTATTTAAATTGTGAAACCAGCTGGAGCTGCTTCCCCCTCTCATCTATCTCCTCCACTTTTATTGGTCATTCTACAGCCATGACATAAGACTTGTGCCAGTTTATCTCCAGTCCCGAAATGCTCCCAAATTGTTTAATTACATCCATCGTGCACCCCAATGTCTCTCCTGCATTTTCCAGAAATAACAGGATGTCATCGGCATACAGTGATATTTTTTCTTCCAGCCTCCCAAATTTAAATCCGACCACTCATCTCTCAGCTCTTATTTTGGCCGCCAGGGGCTCCACAGCCACCGCAAACAATAGCGGGGACAGCGGGCACCCCTGCCTTGTGCCCCTATGTAAGTCAAACATCCCGGACCGTTCACCATTCACCTTAACTACCGCCCTTGGGGATGAGTACAATAACTTCACCCAGGCCATGAATGCGGGGCCAAATCCCATTATTTCCATGATTTTCCATAAATATTCCCATTCCACGCTATCAAATGCTTTCCTAGCGTCCAACGACATCACTATTCTCCCGCCACCATTATCAGCAGGCAGCTGCATATTAAGAAATAATCTTCTCAAGTTAACAGCCGTGGAGCGGTTGGGCATAAAGCCCGACTGGTCCTCGTGAATAACAGTATGCGCAACCCCGGTGAGCCGGGTGGCCAGGATCTTAGCGAGTATTTTGACATCCGTTGTCAACAACGATATGGGCCTATACGACTCCGCATTCATGGGGTCTTTCCCCTCCTTTGGCAGAACCACTATCACCGCTTCCTCCATTGATCTCGGTAACGCCCCCTTCTCCAAAGCCTCATCAAACACAGATTTCAATTTTGGGGCTAGCAGTTCCACCAGCTCCCTGTACACCTCCCCAGGTAGACCATCAGCACCCGGTGATTTGTTATTGGGCATAGACAGAATTGCACATTCCACCTCCTCCACACTCACAGGTTCATCCAACCTTAACCTATCTTCCTCTGACAATTTAGACAGTGAGATGCCCTCCAAGAATTCCTCTACGGCCCCCTCTGTGTCCCGTACTCTTGAATTGTACAGTGCCATGTAATATTCCTTAAAGACCTCCAATATGTCCTTTGTGTCTGTCAGAGTCGTCCCCGCTTGGTCTCTCAACCTGTACACCCTGGAAGACTCCCTCTGTGCCGCAGATATCACCGCCAACAAGCGACCCACTCTCTCTCCTTCCTCAAAGAATTGGGCTTGCTGAAATGCCCTTTTCCTCTCGGCTTGCATCATGTGCAGTTTATTAACTGCCTCCTGTGCCAATTTTAGTCTATTGTGAGCTACACTCGTTGGCGCCAAAATCATGTCTGCCTCTGCCCTTGTCAAGTCATCCTTTATTTGTTGATCTGCCAATTTAGTTTTGGTCTTACACCGTGAGATCTCACTTATAAAAAGTCCCCTCGTAAATGCCTTCATAGCCTCCCACACCACTGTAGCCTCAGCACTCCCTTCATTAACTTGGAAGAAGTGCTCTAGTTCTTTGGTTATGCCACCCATATCCACCACTTTAAGCCACGTCGGGTGAAGACGCCAACCTCCCCTCTGACCCTGAGCAGATCCCACTAGAAGCGTGACAACCATAGGACTATGATCCGATAAAGTCCTCTGTAGGTATTCCACCTCCCCCACCATCCCATCCATAGCAGTATCCCCAAAAGCCAGGTCTATCCTTGACAGTGTTCCGTGTGTAGCCGAGTGACACGAGAAGGTCCTCTTACCCTCATTTCGTACTCTCCACAGATCCACCAGCCCCAGCTCCCCCACGTAGGTGCCGAATGCAGTCATTCCGTCCCGTCCAGCTTCCATACCTGCCGGACGTACTTTATCCCAGTGATCATTCATGGTGTTGTTAACATCTCCCATAATCAACATCGGAGCCTCCCCCCATCTGGCCGTCAAGTCCATTACTGCTTGAAGTTCCTTTTTAGAATAAGGTGGAGGGATATATAAAGCCACTAAAATCATTTTGTGTCCATACAATCTGCACGCAATCCATACATACTGCCCTTCACTGTCTACTTGCACTGCCAGCTCTTCATAATGAGCGTTTTTGTGTATTAGGACTGACACCCCCCTGGAGTACGAGGAATAAGTAGAATGATATGTCTTTAACATCCACCCTCTCGATAGCCAGTGCCTAGTATCTCTAGTGAGATGGGTCTCCTGTAAGCACGCAATCATAGGATCACAAGATCTGATGTGATTCAGAACTGCTGCCCTCTTAATCCTGTCAGATATACCACGTACATTCCAACTTAAAATCCGAACCGTACGGTTACTCATTGTGCATTAGAAAAAACAATCCACCATCATCAAGTAACATCTTTCCATTTTGTTCCCCAGCATACCAGGTCAAACAGCATAAGCAACCCCATTTTCCCGCAAATCCAACCCATCCACCTCCCCCCCTCCCTCCCCCTCCCCCCACCCCCTCCCCCCACCCTTCTCTTGTCACTCTCTTCCCAACGTGAGAGTGGGAGCTCAAAGAACCTGAGCAACATCGTAGTATACCGCATATCAACATGCGCCGTGTCCTCCTCCAGCATTGGCAGTCTCTCCACCACATAATCAATAGTATGCATAGTCCCGAACCATTAATCAAACAAATTAACTATAAAACTATAAAACGTAGATCCCAGCGGGGGTTTCTCCCCCTCCTCTGCGGTTTCGCAGAGCAATGTAGAACCACAACCCTGTCCAGTAGTCAGGATAGCAGGGTCGTGTATTCACCGTGCCGAGTCCTCAGCTTCTCTCAATTTGCTCCGGTTCCGCTCCAACCACGAAGCGGCCTCTACCGGTGACGGGAAAAAATTGACCTTTCCAAAGGCTTCCACTCTTAATTTAGCAGGATAAATTGTAGAGTATTTCACATTCAAAGAGCGGAGCTGTTTCTTCACTTCACCATACCGTAGCCGCAGCTTTTGCACCTCAGCCGAGTAATCCGGGTATATTTCAATGCGTTTGCCCTCCAGGGTGAGATCTGTCAATTTTCTGGCCTTACGTAAAATAGTGTCCCGGTCTCTGCAGTTCAGGATTCTGGCTAACATCGTACGAGGGCCCTCTCCAGGCACTGGGGGTCTCATGGGAACACGATGGGCACGCTCCACAGCAAACACCCTCGACAGGATATTAGACCCAAACTTTCCCAGCAGCCAGGTTTCAACAAAGGTCGTGGGGTCAGCACCCTCAGCTCTTTCAGGGATGCCCACAATACGCAAATTGTTCCTGCGTGACCGGTTTTCCAGGTCATCGTTTTTATTAGCCACTACCGTGATCCTCTGAGTGTGCTGTTGTTGCGTCTTTTGCACTGAGGTTAAATGATCTTCTGTTACGCCAACTCTGCCCTCCACCTCAGTCAATCTGGCTGTAACTTTCTGCATAGAAGCCTCAATGCCTCCCATGTCAGCTTTCAGACCATTCACCTGCTTTGTCAGAGCAGTTAAAGCAGTCTTGCAGTATAAGACAGCCTGGAATACATCTCGCAGAGTCGGCTCTGCCTCATCTGAACTTTCAGCTGCCAGCACAGTGTCACCATCCCCCTCCTCCTGCTGTTCAGCATGTAGCACAGGCACAGGCATCTCCTCACCATCTTCCTCCTCATCTCCATGCTTCTCACTGCCTTCACTTCCTTCTTCATCTGCCTCCATGCCCCTCGCATACCTGTGCAGCCGTGCTGAAGCCTCCAGCCTCCGTGCATAGGCTGTGTTCCTCCTTCCCGCCTCTTCCTCTGTCTCGGTGCCATCTTGGGCTGAGGCACTGCTGCAGGCCCCGGCATCCTTCTGCCTTTTGCGGCCCATGTTGGTCTCTCTGAGTCTGGCAGAAGCTCGCCTCTGACTCCCGGGACCCTCAGACAGCAGTTCCTGATAAGGGATTTGGCTGATTCGGGCTCTGTGCAGGATAATTGAAGCTAATGGTGGTGGAGAGGCACTGCCACCCGACCTCTCACATCAAGAGCTAGGCCACGCCCCCCATCAAGTCCGCCCTCCCATTGTTAAATTTTAACTGTGCCCAAAGACCCCATTTGGTTTTACTCCTTCACCCTCATTTTTTAAACGATACTAAATAAAATCATTTTTATTGTGACTTGACATCTGTCCATCTACTCTCTCTGGGTTCATATACTAATTTAATGACAGCTGTTTTATTTTATATATTTTAATAATTTATTCATCTATTTATATATTTATTTATCTATTTATTCATTTACTTATACCGACATACCATTATATCCACCTAATTAGCATTAACTAGCCCATTATCTAATCATATTTTGGTCTAAAGGGAAGCGCGAATTTACTTAATTTTAATCACTTTTGAAAAAAAACCCAACCCTAGCCCCAACCCTAATGCAACCCCAACCCTAACCCTAGCCTAACCCTAGCACAACCGTAACCCTAGAGTTTATTTTTTTATGCCGTTCCTCGTGCGGTATAAGTGATTAGATTACTTTATTCTTCGGGTCGGTGCGATTACAGCGATACCAGATTCATATCGGGTTTTAATGACTGACAGCTGTCACACACTAAAAGACGCTTTTTTTTGCAAAGACTAGTGTTTGCATCACCATATTTTGAGAGCAATAATTTTTCCATATTTTGGCCGACAGAGTCATGTGACAGCTTGTTTTTTGCGGGACAAGTTGACGTTTTTATTGGTGCCATTTTCGGGCACGTGACATTTTTTGATCGCTTTCTATTCTGATTTTTGGGAGGCAGAATAAACAAAAACCAACAATTCAGGAATTGTTTTTTTGCAATTTTTTTATGCCGTTCCACGTGTGGTAAAATTGATAATGCAGCGTTATTCTTCGGGTCAGTGCATTTACAGCGGTACCGCATTTATATAGTTTTTTTTATGTTTTGCCGATTTTACACAATAAAAACTATTTTCTAGAAAAAATAATTTTTTTGCATCGCTTTATTCTGAGAGCTATAACTTTTTTTTTTTGGACAATGGAGCTGCGTGGTGGCTTGTTTTTTGCGGGACAAGATGATGTTTTTAGCGGTACCATTTTTATTTACATTCGTCTTTTTGATCGCGTGTTATTCCATTTTTTGTTTGGCGGTATGATGATAAAGCATTGTTTTTTGCTTCTTTTTTTTTTTTTTTTTTTTACCGTGTTCACTAAAGGGGTTAACTAGTGGGACAGTTTTATAGGTCAGGTCGTTCCGGACGCGGCGATACCAAATACGTGTACTTTTATTGGTTTATTTTTTTCTCATAATAAATAAATATTATGGGTTCAATATATTTTTATTTTTTGGGGATTATTTTTTCTTTTCTTTTTTTTTTAATATTTTTACAATTTTTTTTTTTCACTTTTCTACTTTTTTTTTTACTTTTACACATTGTCCCACTACGGGACTTTCACTTTTTGCAGCCTGATCAGCTGCATGGCATAGAGAGCAGCAGCTCCCTTTGTCATGCAGCCTGTCAGCACTGCACACAGGGGAGACATTACTTTGGTCGTGCACTGCACATGACCAAACTAACGTCCTGCCTCCTGGTGACCCGGATGTTGTCATGACGACATCGGGTTATAATGGCAACATCTGGAATCCGCCGCAGACATCGCTGGACGCCGGCAGGAGAGGTGCGTATACAGATCACCTCCCCCCTTGCCACCGCAATGCTGCGATCAACTTCGATCACAGAATTGCGGGGGTTAATGTGCTGGGAGCGGTGCGGGATCGCTCCCTGCACATAGCACCGGGTGTCAGCTGTGACAATCAGCTGACACCCAGCGGCGATCGCCCCGCACCGCTTGTGTGCGGGCGCGATCGCTGCACACGTAATAGTACGTAGCTGGTCCATAAGTCCCAGGGCACAGCTACGTACTATTACTGACATGGTCGGAAAGGGGTTAAAGATCCACTTGACCGTAAGATGAATAGTCTGATGAGGAAGTCCTGGGAGCCCTGAGAACAAATGTTGCATCCTTCTGTGTCAGGATGCAGGAGGATGCAACAACGTCTAGGGTACCCCTAGAGAAGATCTTCTGGCCTCATTGCCCCTCTTACAAAAGGCAGTGGGGTTCCTAAGCGGATGCCTCCGCAGAATCTGTCCAGATAGGAGCAAGAGCTTTGGTCTTTTCCAACAGCGCAAGAAGAGCATTATGGTTAAAGATGTGGAGTATAGACATCCTATCTAAATGCAAATTATGCTCCATAACATTCAGAGGGGGATACAGGTGCTTCTTACAAAATTAGAACATCATCAAAAAGTGAATTTATTTCAGTTCTTCAATACAAAAAGTGAAACTCATATTATATAGTCATTACAAACAGAGTGATCTATTTCAAGTGTTTATTTCTGTTAATGTTGATGATTATGGCTTACAGCCAATGAAAACACAAAAGTCATTATCTCAGTAAATTAGAATAATTAACAAAAAACACCTGCAAAGGCTTCCTAAGCATTTAAAAATGCCCCTTAGTCTGTTTCAGTAGGCTACACAATCATGGGAAAGACTGCTGACTTGACAGATGTCCAGAAGGCAATCATTGATGCACTCCACAAGGAGGGTAAGCCACAAAAGGTCATTGCTAAAGACGCTGGCTGTTCACAGAGTGCTGTATCCAAGCATATTAATGGAAAGTTGAGTGGAAGGAAAAGGTGTGGTAGAAAAAGGTGCACAAGCAGCCGGGATAACCGCAGCCTTGAAAGGATTGTTAAGAAAAGGCCATTCAAAAATTTGGGGGAGATTCACAAGGAGTGGACCGCTGCTGGAGTCAATGCTTCAAGAGCCACCACACACAGACACTGCCAAAAGTACCAATACGTGGTTTAAAAACAACAGTATAACTGCGCTTGATTGGCCAGCAAACTCGCCTGACCTTAACCCTATAGAGAATCTATGGGGTATTGTCAAGAGAAATATGAGAGACCCAACAATGCAGATGAGCTGAAGGCTGCAATCAAAGCAACCTGGGCTTCCATAACACCTCAGCAGTGCCACAGGCTGATCACCTACATGCCAAGCCGCATTGATGCAGTATTTGATGCAAAAGGAGCCCCGACCAAGTATTGAGTGCATTTACTGAACATACATTTCAGTAGGCCAACATTTCGGATTTTAAAAACATTTTTCAAGCTGGTGTTATAAAGTATTCTAATTTACTGAGATAATGACTTTTGTGTTTTCATTGGCTGTAAGCCATAATCATCAACATTAACAGAAATAAACACTTGAAATAGATTACTCTGTTTATAATGACTCTATATAATATATGGGTTTAACGTTTTGTATTGAAGAACTGAAATAAATTAACTTTTTGATGATATTCTAATTTTGTGAGAAGCACCTGTATGTGTTCGGTCCAGCACTGGACGATTTACTGGAGAAGTTAACCAATAAAAAGAAGTCTCTCCCAGAGCTGAAAACCCTCAAAAGAAGACCATTTCATCCCTCACAAACACAAAATTCCTCATATAGAGGAAAAGGTAAAAGTATCTTTCAAAACCAATATTGTGATAGGCAATAACGCCAAACAAGTGGGAGGCAGAATCTCATGATTCTTCGAATAATGGCGAGAAAAAACATCAAACCGCAAATTCTTAGACTGGGTCAGGACGGGAATAAAAATAGAATTTTCCTCCTTTCCCCCACTGAGACTGGAAGTAACATTTCTCCTATCAGCAAAGTTTCAAAGCATCCTAGAAACTTCAGCAAATGCTATCATCAGCAGTAATTGCTCCCTTGCCAAAAGCGGAACAGGACAAGGGCCTTTACTCCCGATTATTTCTGGTGAAAAAAACAAACCGGACCCACCGTGTTTTCATCAACCTGAAGCCACTGAATCAGTATATACTTTACCAGAAATTCAAAATGGAGTCTGTAAAATCCACAGTCCCATTAATCAGCAAAAACTTTGTCATGGCTACTGTAGACCTCAAAGACGCATACTATCATGTGCCCATCTGTAGCGTCGGCGTCCCTGCCTCCTGCTAGGCAGAGACGCTGTTCCCCTCACCTCTCCGCTCCGTGCCCGGCGTCTTCCTCCCGCTCTGCTGGCAGCGCGCGCTCCTTCCCGGCCACTGTGCTTAGGGCGCGCACGCGCGCGCTCCCCCTCTCTTAAGGGGGCCGCGTGCGCCGTCCTAAGGAGTCCCCGGCCAATGGCTGGAGGACCTCTCCATATATAAGGCACCTCCTCCAAAATGGAGGTGCCCGAGCAATGTTGTAGCATAGCCTTTCACTCTGCTTCAGCCCTCAGGTCCCATTACCAGATACCTGCCAGTTACCTGCCAGTTTCCTGTTTGATACCTGCCTGATACGTGTCTATCTGCTGACATTCCTGCGGTCCGACAGTCTGCATACCAGCCCTGCCAGTCTGTCTATGGATCCGTCTGCCCGCTCACCTGGGAGCGCTCACCTGCTACCTGCCCGCTAGCCTACCTGGAGGCTCTGCCGTCACGTGCTGTGACCACCTGCCCGTCCAGAGACTCTTACCAGCTCACCTGGGAGCGCTCACCTGCTACCTGCTTGCTAGCCTACCTGGAGGCTCTGCCGTCACGTGCTGTGACCATCTGCCCGTCCAGAGACTCTTGCCTGCTCACCTGGGAGCGTCCATCTGCTACCTGCCTGTTAGCCTACCTGGAGGCTCTGCCGTCACTTGCTGTGACCACCTGCCTGTCCAGAGACTCTTGCCCGCTCACCTGGGAGCGTCCACCTGCTACCTGCCTGCTAGCCTACCTGGAGGCTTAGCCGTCACTTGCCGTGACCACCCGTCTGTCAAGAGACTGTCCCCGTCACTTGCCGTGACCACCCGCCTGTCGAGAGACTGTCCCCGTCACTTGTCGTGACCTCCTGCCCTCTTACCCAGAGACTGTCCCCGTCACTAGCTGTGACTGCCTGCCCACCTTCCCTGGGAGTCACCCGCTTCCTTACAAGGACTGCCTCTTTGTATAGTTGCTCAGAGGTTCCACCTCCCAGACCCGTTACAGTTTGCTCGGGCCATGGAACCCGGTGGCACCCAAGCTCCCTCGCTCTCGGACCTATGTCATGAACTTTCCCGTCAGAGGTCCCAACAGGAGTCCATCCTGAGTCACCTGCGTAGTGTTAACTCCCGCCTGGACACATTGACTACCTCATCGGGAGCTGCCTCCACTCGCACACTTACTCCCCCGGCACCGCCGCTGCCCATCTCTTCCCGGTCCCCGCCTCTCCGCTCCTCCTCGTTTTGGCGGAGATCCCTGCAAGGCCCGGGGCTTCATTAACCAGTGCACTCTGCACTTCGAACTGTTGGCACACCAGTTTTCCACCGACCGAGCCAAAGTAGCCTTCATCATGTCCCATCTCACGGGGGAGGCACTGGCTTGGCTAAATCCTCTGTGGGAGAGAGGAGACCCCCTGGTGTCCAACCTGCCAGCCTTTCTCTCGGCTTTCCGGAAAGTCTTCGACGAACCAGGACGGAAGACCTCATCCGCATCATCTCTGCTATGCCTCCGTCAAGGAAATCTCACCGTGGGCCAATATGCCATACGGTTCCGTACCCTTGCTTCAGAGCTGGCCTGGGATAACGACGCCCTGGTGTCTGTCTTTTGGGAGGGTCTGTCCGGCCGTATTAAAGATGAACTCGCCGGTCGGGACATTCCTACCACTCTCGACAACTTAATAACTCTTGCCACCCGGATTGACATCCGGTTCCAGGAGCGCGCCAAAAAGGTCACCCTTGAGAGGAGGTTTCCACATCTAGCCCCTACCTTTCAGAAACCCGTCTCTTCTCCCGCTACTCCCCAGGCACACTCACCCGAGCCTATGCAGGTCGACCAGACCAAGATGGTCAAAACGCGTCAAGAGTTACGCCGAGCCGAGGGGAGCTGCTTCTACTGTGGCAGTAAGGAGCACCGGATCCGTTCTTGCCCGGAGAGGTCGGGAAACGCCTGTGTCTAGGATCGCTCAGAGAGGTCGCCCTAGACAAGAGTAAACCCTCTCCATCTCTGTTGCTGTCGGTCTCTATCATCTGCGGGGAGAACCGTTATTTTGAACTAGCCCAACTTGACTCTGGAGCTGCCGGAAATCTCATTTCTCAGTCCCTGGTAGAGAAATACCTCATTCCCACCAAACCTCTGGCTGTACCCTTATCTGTCGCTGCTGTGGATGGGGGCCTCTTGCCACATCCCATCCAACTCATCACCGAATCCATTACTCTGCAGGTGGGAATGCTGCACTCTGAGAGCATCTTCTTTCATGTTCTGCCTGGACTCTCTCACGCCCTCTTGCTAGGCCTACCTTGGCTTCAGAAACATGCACCCGTGCTTGATTGGCAGACCGGAGAAGTCCTTCGCTGGGGACAGGACTGCCATAAGACTTGTTTAGTTCCCGTCCATCCTGTCCGTCCTTCTCCTACCCCAGCCAATCTACCTGGACTTCCGGTTCCCTATTGGTCTTATGCGGACGTCTTTAATAAAAAGGAGGCAGAGACATTACCCCCTCATAGACCATACGACTGCCCAATCGACCTGATACCCGGCGCTACTCCTCCCCGTGGGCGTATTTACCCTTTGTCCGCTGCTGAGACCCGGTCCATGTCTGAATATATTGAGGAGAATCTGGCCCGGGGATTTATCCGGAAATCTACCTCCCCGGCGGGAGCAGGCTTCTTCTTCGTTAAGAAGAAGGACGGCTCACTCCGTCCCTGTATAGACTATAGAGGCCTTAACCAGATCACGGTGAAGAATAAATACCTCCTTCCGCTCATTCCGGAGTTATTTGACCGTCTGAGGGGGGCAAGAATCTTCACCAAGCTGGACCTCCGTGGGGCCTATAACCTGGTCCTTATCCGTCAGGGGGATGAATGGAAGACGGCATTCAACACCCGGGACGGCCACTATGAATACCTGGTAATGCCCTTTGGTCTCTGTAACGCTCCCGCCGTCTTTCAAGAGTTGGTCAATGACATCTTCCGGGACCTTCTCTACTCCTGCGTAGTGGTGTACCTGGACGACATCTTGGTCTTCTCTCCGGATCTTCTCACGCACCGGAGGGATGTTCGTCAGGTCCTGCTCAGGCTCAGGCAGAACCATCTCTACGCTAAATATGAGAAGTGCCTCTTTGAGCAGACCTCGCTTTTTTTGGGCTACATAATCTCTCTGACCGGCCTACGAATGGATCCTGAGAAACTGTCTGCCATCCAGAAGTGGCCTCGACCAGAGGGGTTGAAGGCTATTCAGCGGTTCCTGGGCTTCGCCAACTACTACCGCCTCTTCATACCGCACTTCTCTTCCCGGACTGCCCCAACCTCTGCGCTCACCCGTAAGGGTACTAATCCCAGAGAATGGCCGCCCGAAGCAGAGGAAGCCTTTCTTTCCTTAAAACAGGCCTTCTCTTCCGCCCCGGTGCTGCATCGCCCGGACGGCAACAAACAATTCTTCCTGGAAGTTGACGCCTCCTCCTCTGGAGCCGGAGCGGTACTTACCCAAAAGTCGTCTTCTGGAAGAATGGTAACTTGCGGCTTCTTCTCCAAACTCTTCTCCTCTTCTGAGCGCAACTATTCGATAGGAGACCGAGAGTTACTGGCCATTAAGCTGGCACTGGAGGAGTGGCGTTACCTGCTCGAGGGGGCTCTTCACCCGGTAATAATTTACACGGACCACAAGAACTTGGCTTACCTCCAGAGTGCCCAGAGACTTAACCCGCGCCAAGCCCGGTGGTCCTTGTTTTTTGCTCGCTTTGATTTCGTCCTTCATTTTCGCCAGGCTGACAAAAACATCAAAGCTGACGCCTTGTCCCGATCCTTCCTGGTGTCTGATCTCGAGGAGGAACCTAAACACATCATCGATCCCGCCAGAGTAATGCAGGTGGCCCCCGTGAATCTAAATCGTCTCCCTCCCGGTAAGACGTTCGTAACTGTACCTGATCGGGAGAAGATCCTACACTGGGGTCACTCGTCTAAGCTAGGGAGCGCTCACCTGCTACCTGCTTGCTAGCCTACCTGGAGGCTCTGCCGTCACGTGCTGTGACCATCTGCCCGTCCAGAGACTCTTGCCCGCTCACCTGGGAGCGTCCATCTGCTACCTGCCTGTTAGCCTACCTGGAGGCTCTGCCGTCACTTGCTGTGACCACCTGCCTGTCCAGAGACTCTCGCCCGCTCACCTGGGAGCATCCACCTGTTACCTGCCTGCTAGCCTACCTGGAGGCTCAGCCGTCACTTGCTGTGACCACCTGTCTATCCAGAGACTCTTGCCCGCTCACCTGGGAGCGTCCACCTGCTACCTGCCTGCTAGCCTACCTGGAGGCTTAGCCGTCACTTGCCGTGACCACCTGTCTGTCAAGAGACTGTCCCCGTCACTTGCCGTGACCACCCGCCTGTCGAGAGACTGTCCCCGTCACTTGCCGTGACCTCCTGCCCTCTTACCCAGAGATTGTCCCCGTCACTAGCTGTGACTGCCTGCCCACCTTCCCTGGGAGTCACCTGCTTTCTTACAAGGACTGCCCCTTTGTATAGTTGCTCAGAGGTTCCACCTCCCAGACCCGTTACACCATCTATCCAGATTACCAGCTATATCTGAGGTTTGCAGTCACCCTAAACCAGATAGGGTGCCACTTTCAGTTCAAGGTCCTTCCCTTTGGCATTTCTTCAGCTCCCTTGACCTTTACAAAAATCATGGCGGAGGTGGTCGCATTTATCAAGAGGGAAAACGTTTGCATCGTTCTTACTTGGATGATTTCCTCATCATGGCTCCTTCTGTTCCCGACCTCAAAAACCAACTCCAATCATTCCTACATATCCTAAGATCCTTAGACTGGATCATAAATGTGGAAAAAAACAGATCTAACACGTCAACCCAAAAGGTCTACTTAGGAATCCTCTTAGATTCTCAGAATCAAAGATCCTCACTACCAGCAACCAAGCAGTTAAATGTGAAGTCAAGCATCCGGGTACTAAAGAACCAAAGGACGGTGTCCATAAGATTTGCCATGTCGATCCTGGGATCAATAACAGCCTGCATTCAGGCAGTTCCCTGGGCCCAGGCTCATACAAGAATCCTACAGAACTTTATCCTCTCTCGCTGGGACAGAACTCCAGACACACTCAACGCCAGAATCTCCCTTCCCCACCATGTAAAAATATCTCTCAACTGTTGGCTCAACCCAGAAAATTTGACGAAGGGATTTTCTTGGGTTCAACACCCAATCTCTTCTTTATCAACAGACGCCAGCAAAAGAGGTTGGGAAGCAGTTACATCCTAGGGGGTCTTTTCCAGGCATCTGGCCCAAGAAGATGGATGACTCCTCTTCAAATTTTAGAATTAGCAGTGGAGGAAGCCCTGAGGGCGGCAGGTTCTATACTCCAGGGAACTCATGTCATAATTTATTCAGACAACATGACAACTGTGGCGTATCTACGTCATCAGGGCAGTACAAAGTTCGGGAGCCTAAGAGAGGTCTCGGCAAGAATTTTCTTCTGGGCAGAACATCATCTCCTGTCTCTATCAGCCCTTTATCTAAAAGTAACAGACAATATTCAGGTGAACATCCTGATATAAATCTGGAGGAATGGATTTTCAGTTCAAAGGTGTTCCAGCTAATACCCAAGAAATGGGGTCACCCAGAGGTAGACCTGTTTGCGAGTTGGCAGAATACAAAAATGGATCAATATTTCTCCATAGATCCAAGCGAGACTCATTCAAGGGTAGATGCCTTTTATCACCCATGGAACTTCAGGTTGGCCTACACATTCCCTCCAATTCCATTACTACCGAGAACATTGCAAAAAGTCAGAATAGACAAAGCTAGGACCATTCTCATCACCCCTCTATGGCCAAAGACAAGCTGGTTTGGGGCTCTGAACTTTCTAAACTCAGAAGAACCTCCTATCCTGCCACCAGACCTTGACCTACTTCATCAGGGTCCAATATTTCATCTGGCTCTCCACAGCTTATGCTTGGCAGCCTGGCTTCTGAAGCCTTAATCCTGAAAGCCAAAGGTCTCTCAGATATCGTCATAAGTACCCTACAAAAAAGCAGGAAGCAGATCACTCAGCCTTAGGCACACTATGCTGAACATCATCAATTATCATCAATGTATCAAGCCTCTTGATGAACCTGTTGGTCAATCCTGTTGAGGTGGATTATTGAAACATTCTTTGATGAGTACCATTCCCTTTCTTTTATATATACCTTGAGACATATCTGGTCCTATTTAATGTATCAGTGTATTTTTATTGGTATATGGTCTCCCATGCTGGTATGTGCTGCCCCCCTCCTTGTATTTGTGCTGCCCCCATCCTAGTATTTGTGCTGCCCCCATCCTGTCCCCACCATCCTATCTTGGTATGCATGGCTCCCTCATACCCCATCCTGGTATGCATGGCACTCCTCATCCCTATCCTGGTATGCATGGTACCCCATCCCTCATCCCTATCCTGGTATGGATGGTACCCCTCATTCTGGTATGGATGGTACCCCTCATCTTGGTATGGATGGTACCCCTCATCCCTACCCTGGTATACTTGGTACCCCTCATCCGAATCCTGGTATGCATGGTACCCCTCATCCGAATCCTGGTATGCATGGACCCTCATCCGAATCCTGGTATGCATGGTGTTATGATCTGCTACAAGCACTAAGGAAAGACAGGAGATCTGTCCCTACAATAGAACTAAGCTAGATCCCTACGATGTAATGGGGAACCTGATCCTGTGATCAGACCCGCTAAAGTCCTCAGCTAGTCTGAACGAAGACCTATAGATGTGAGGGAGGGATCCCTACAAGAACTAGGGACTGGGAGAAAGATGGACACCTCCTAGCAGAAATAGTAGCAGTAAAAAGACAAACAAACAACATAGAACATAGAGGTCAAAAGACCTAGCTAAACTGACTGAGAAAGGTAACAAAGCACCTGGCTAGCTTAAGAGTAGAAATTACAATGAAGTCCAGCAAGGCCAGAAGGGCGGAGCAGGATTAAATAGGCAAAAACGGTCATGTGACCAGCATAATAGAAAAAAACTAACAGGTGAGTTCTAACAGTACACCCTCTTCTATGAGGATCCTCCGGATCCCCTAGGCCCAGGCTTATCAGAAAACCTCTTGTGAAACGCTCTGACAAGTCTGGAAGCAGAAACATCATCTGCCCTCACCCATGAGTTATCCTCGGGACCGAAACCCTGCCAAGCGACGAGATACTGCAAACTCCCTCTATACCGTCTAGAATTAAGGATGCGGGAAATTTCATATTCCCCTTCCTCCACCACCGGAGGAACAGTGGCAGTGGCGCCTCTATCTGATACATAAGCTTTTTTCAATAGAGAAACATGAAACACCGGATTAATCTTCCAGGAGGTAGGAACCTCCAACCTAACAGCAGATTGGTTAACTACCTGAAGAACCTTAAAGGTGCCCTACAAACTTGGGACCCAATTTTTTAGAAGGAATCCTCAACCGCAGATTCTTAGAGGACAACCAAACCATGTCACCAACCGTAAACAAAACCTCTTGACGTTTCCTGTCAAAGTACCTCTTAGATTTTTTGTTAGCCTTCTGAAGATTACCACGCACATCCGTCTAAACTCTTTCCAAATCACCGGAAAAACTCTCCTCCTCAGGCACAGCCGATACCAATTTGGAGAATGACCCAAAAGACGGATGTCTCCCAGAACAACAAAAAAAAGGCGAACACCCAGCAGAAGAGGATGTATGGTTGTTAAGAGCAAATTCAGCAAGCGGCAGAAACTCAGACCACCCCTCTTGATTGTCTGCCACAAAACAATGCAAGAACTGCTCAACATCCTGGTTCTTCCTTTCTGTCTGGCCATTAGACTCAGGATGATATCCAGATGAAAATGACAAATGAACTCCCAACCTGTCACAAAAGGCACGCCAAAAACGAGCCACGAACTGAGGTCCACTATCAGAAACAATGTCAGTAGGAACACCATGGAGTCTGACAATCTCCTTGACAAAGGCCTTAGCGAGTGTCTTAGCGCAGGGCAGTTTGATGAAGGGAACCAAGTGACACATCTTGCTAAAACGGTCCACGACCACCCAGATGACCGTGAAACCCTCAGAGGGGGGAAGGTCAGTAATAAAGTCCATAGCCAGATGTGTCCAAGGTGCACTAGGAACCTCCAGAGGGCAAAGCAACCCCGCAGCAGGAGTATGTGAAGACTTAGATCTAGCACACACAGTACATTGACGCACCCACTTAATGACCTCCTTCTGCCATCCAGGCCACCAAAAACTGCGACCCACAAGTCTCTTGGTCTCAGAAATTCCAGGATGACCTGCCAACCGAGACTCATGACACTCAACATACAAATCTCTCCTAAAGGTCCTAGGCACAAACAACCTCCCATGGGGAGTGTTAGATGGGGCATTCTCCTGTGCTTTAAGAATCTCATCTTCCAAAATGGAGTCCAATGCAGCAATCACAACACCTTCTTGTAAAATGCTCTCCTCCTCCTCAGCACCGACCATGGGAGAAAAGCTGCGAGACAAAGCATCAGCTTTAACATTCTTGGTACCCGGGATGTAAGTAACGGAAAAATTAAACCGCAAAAAAAAAAGTGCCCACCTAGCCTGACGGGCATTAAAGCGCTTGGCAGCATCAAGATAGATCAGATTTTTATGATCAGTGAAAACCTGAATGGGAAAATCAGCACCTTCCAAGAGATGACGCCAGTGTTCAAATGCGAGTTTAATAGCCAGCAATTCCCGATTACCAATATCGTAATTAAGTTCAGTCTCAGAAAATTTTTTTGAAAAAAAGGCACAGGGATGTACTCCATCCTTGTTTTCCTGAGACAACACCGCACCGACCCCCACAGAAGAAGCATCAACCTCAACCAAAAACGGCTTAGTCACATCAGGCTGCATAAGGATGGGGGCAGAGCTGAACCTCTCCTTTAGAAACACAAAGGCTTCAATGGCCTCAGTAGTCCACTGAACCGTATTAGAACCTTTCCTGGTGAGATCGGTCAGTGGTTTAACAATAATAGAACAATTTTTAATGAATTTTCTGTAATAATTGGCGAAACCCAAAAACCTCTGTATCGATTTCAAACCAATAGGCCTAGGCCATTCCTGCACAGCTTGAACTTTCACCAGGTCCATCTCAAAGCCCTCGCTGGAGATAATGTAGCCCAAAAAACTAATTCTCTGTACAGAGAACTCACATTTCTCCAGCTTAGCAAAAAGCGAATTATCAATCAATAACTGCAATACCTCACGTACGCTCCGCCAATGAGACTCCAGGTCAGGCGAATAAATCAAAATGTCATCCAAATACACAACCACAGTTTTGCCGATCAAAGGTCTAAGGATGTCATTAATAAGATTCTGAAAAAAATGCTGGTGCATTGGTAAGACCAAAAGGCATAACCAAATTCTCAAAATGACCCACAGGAGTGTTAAAAGCAGTCTTCCATTCATCACCCTCCTTCATGCACAACAAATTGTATGCCCCCCGGAGATCAATTTTAGAGAACCACTTGGCCCCCACTAACTGGTTAAACAAATCAGGAATCAATGGCAGTGGGTAGGGATTGCGTACAGTAATTTTATTACTCTCGCGAAAGTCCAAACAAGGACGTAAACCGCCTTCCTTTCTTTTAACAAAAAAAAATCCAACAGCCACAGGTGACTTAGAGGGTCTGATATGATCGGCGGCCAAGCTCGTCTGTATGTATTCCTCCAAAGCCTTTCTCTCAGGAATAGTCAGATTAAATAAACGACTTTTAGGAAGAGTCGCTCCAGGGACAAATTCAATGGTACAATCATAGTCTCTATGGGGAGGCAAAATTTGCGACTCCTCCTCAGAAAAAACTTTCCAAAAATCCTGAATAGGTACAGGTAATTCCCCTTTATCCACAGCAGCAATGCGCCCGTTACAACACTTGTCATAACACTTAGGGCTCCAGGACTTAATTTCATTGGTAGACCAATCCAGTACAGGATTGTGCAATTTTAACCAGGGCAACCCCAAAACTACTGGAGAAGGCAAATTATTTAATACCACCAAATCCAAATTTTCTTGCTGAATACCATTAATAGTGAGGGGAAATTCATAAACCTTGTGAGTAACACATTTCAAGGGAGAGCCATCGACAGAAACCACAGCAATAGGGGATGACAAAGGTTTGGGTTTTAAATTAAGTTTTTCCAAGAATCCCCCATCAATCACATTCAGAGTTGAACCACAATCCACAAATACCCGAAATTCAATTAATTCTTCCTGAGCTGCGGTAGTAGCAGAAAGAAATACACCCTTAGTGTTTAAACAGGCTATACGGGCGTAACTGACCTTTTTTTTTTTCTTTGTTCATACGAAGCACACAGTTCTTAATGAAATGGTCAGATTTGCCGCAATAAAAGCACAAACCTTCAGAAAACCTGCGGTCTTTTTCCTGAGAGCGGGGTGACATCGCCCCAATCTCCATCGGCTTACCAGTGTCAGTACAGACCCTCTCAAGACTCGGAGCTGACATGGCAGAGGATTTACTCTGATTAACCCTTGCACGCAGTCTCCTGTCCACCCGTATAGCTAATTGCATTGCCTCCTGCAAATTTCCAGGTGTAGGATAAGCAATCAGCAGATCCTTAACCATTTCACCTAGCCCAGCAAGAAACAAACTTTTCAGAGCTGAATCGTTTCACCCCACCTGAGCAGACCACCGACGGAAGTGAGTACAATAATTTTCCACATTACCTGATCCCTGCCTCAAATGTCTCAATTCTGTCTCAGCTGATGAGACACG
This sequence comes from Phyllobates terribilis, assembly GCF_046119375.1. Classification (NCBI taxonomy): domain Eukaryota; kingdom Metazoa; phylum Chordata; class Amphibia; order Anura; family Dendrobatidae; genus Phyllobates; species Phyllobates terribilis. The sequence continues at coordinate 63,038,221 of NW_027362765.1, forward strand.
ATCAGGATCATCATACAACAACCCCAAAGCAGAAAAAAAACTATCCACTGATCTAAAGCACGGATCACTAGGTTGGAGAGAAAAGGCCCATCCCTGAGGTTCTTTGCGCAAAAGTGACATTATGAACCCTATGCGCTGTGATTCATCACCAGAGGATCTGGGTCTCAAACGAAAATACAATAAACAAGCATTTTTAAAGGAAAAAAAATCTTGTTGTTCACCAAAAAATAAATCAGGCAATCGTACCTTTGGCTCCACAAAATGCGCTCCAGAACAGCTACTCATGTGTTGTTGGAGCTCGGCCACCTCCAGAGAGAGTCCCTGCAGGCGTTGAGCCAAATCCTGAACTGACACCATGATGGAAACTGGAGGTCTTTCCTTAGAGAAATTTTTTGGGCTGGACTTACTGTTATGATCTTCTACAAGCACTAAGGAAAGACAGGAGATCTGTCCCTACAATAGAACTAAGCTAGATCCCTACGATGTAACGGGGAACCTGATCCTGCGATCAGACCCGCTAACGTCCTCAGCTAGTCTGAACGAAGACCTATAGATGTGAGGGAGGATTCCCTAAAAGAACTAGGGACTGGGAGAAAGATGGACACCTCCTAGCAGAAATAGTAGCAGTAAAAGACAAGCAAACAACATAGAACATAGAGGTCAAAAGACCTAGCTAAACTGACTGAGAAAGGTAACAAAGCACCTGGCTAGCTTAAGAGTAGAAATTACAATGAAGTCCAGCAAGGCCAGAAGGGCGGAGCAGGATTAAATAGGCAAATCGGTCATGTGACCAGCATAATAGAAAAAACCTAACAGGAGAGTTCTAACACATGGCACCCCTCATCCCCAATCCTGGTATGCATGGCACCCCTCATTCCCAATCCTGGTGTGCATGGCACCCCTCACCCCCAATCCTGGTATGCATGGCACCCCATCTCTCATCCTGGTATGCATGGCCCCCTCATCCCAAATTTGGTATACATCGCACACCTCATCCCAATCCTGGTATGTATGGCACCCCTCATCCCCCAATCCTGGTATGTATGGCACCCCTCATCCCCAATCCTGGTATGTATGGTACCCAATCCCTCATCCTAGTATGTAAGGTACTCCTCATCCCTACCCTGGTATGTATGGTACCCCTCATCCTGGTATGCATGGCACCCCATCCCTCATCCTGATATGCATGGTACCCCTCATCCCCATTGCTGGTATGAATGGCACCCCTCACCCCCTAATCCTGGTATGCATGGCACCCCATCCCTCATCCTGATATGCATGGTGCCCTCACCCCCCAATCCTGATACGTGTGGTATCCCTCATCCTTGTGTGCATGGCACCCCATTCCTCATCCTGATATTCATGGTCACCTCACCCCCCAATCCTGGTATGCATAGTCCCCCCTTCACCACCCAATCCTGGTATGTATGGTCCCCTCATCCCCCAATCCTGGTATGTATGGCACCCCTCACCCCCCAATCCTGGTATGTATGGTACCCAAAATCCCCCAATCCTGGTATGCTTGGTACCCCTCATCCCCCAATCCTGGTATGTATGGCCCCCTCATCCCCAATCTTGGTATGCTTGGTACCCCTCATCCCCCAATCCTGGTATGTATGGCCCCCTCATCCCCAATCCTGGTATGCTTGGTATCCCTCATCTCCCAATCCTGGTATGTATGGCCCCCTCAGCCCCCAATCCTGGTATGTATGGCACCCCTCATCCCTTTCACGCTGCACACATACAAAAAAATAAACACTTATACTCACCTTTCTTCCCTGTGCTCCAGCGCTGCTGTGTCCTGTTCTACCGGGGGAGGAGTGCGGCGCCGGAGTGCATGCGTGCCCAGACCGCGCTGTCCGGCGCCATTTTGCTGAAGAAACACTACGGTGCGCCTATTCCGATGCCTCACTCCTGCCCCGGTCTCCGACGAAGAGAGGTGCTGCAGCAAAGCTCCTCCCGGTCAGGTAAGTATGTAAGTATGGTGCCGGAGATCGCGGTATGCATTCAGTGTCTATGCATACCACGATCTCCGGCACCATACACACTCCATCTCCTGTTATATTATAGATATACATATATATATCAGGGTTAACTAGGGCTTCTGAGGGACATCCACCGGTGAGTGGAGGCGCCATTGTCATTCCTTAGGGTGCCAACCTCCGTGGCTAGGCAGTATCAGCTCTGTTTCGGTACTGGGTGGAGTAAAGTAGTGACTGTATCAATTAATCAGCAGCATCTTTGTTTACATCTGTTTGTATACGTCCACAACAAGTCTTTCAGCTTGTATTTTTTTCTACTTTTAAGTATCTGTATATCGTTAAGCCCCCATCTCACATAGCGAGATCGCTAGCGAGATCGCTGCTGTGTCACGGTTTTGGTGACGCAACAGCGACCTCACCAGTGATGTCGCTATGTGTGACACTTTGCAACGATCAGGCCCCTGCTGTGAGGTCGCTGATCGCTGCAAAGTGTCCTGGACCATTTTTTGGTCGTTGCTCTCCCGCTGGTCAGCACACATCGCTGTGTGTGACCAGCGGGAGCAGCAATCAGGCTGGTAACTATGGTAAACATCGGGTTACTAGGGGCACACGCGCACTTAGTAACCCGCTGTTTATCATGGTTACGAGCCTGCTAAAGTGAGTGGTAACCTCCCGCTCACTGTAGCAGAGCGCGTGTGCCCCTAGTAACCCGCTGTTTATCATGGTTACCAGCCTGCTCCTGCTTCAGCAGGCTCGTAACCAGGAGCAGGACATCGTGGAAAGATTCTTTCCACGATGTCGCTGCTCCCCTGATCGTTGGTGGGCCTGCCTGTTTGACAGCTCACCAGCGACCACATAGCGACGCAGCAACGATCCCTGACAGGTCGTATCGTTGTCGGGATCGTTGCAGCGTCGCTAAGTGTGACGGGGCCTTTAGTCCAGTTTTTAATGCATATATTTAATAAAGGTTTAACATTTTATTTTGGGGGTGGGGGTTCCCACAGTAATGACTCCTACACACACAATTTGGTACCATCCACCCCACCGACTACCCCATGGCTAATTAATAAATACTCCGCCCCATTCTTGATGCAGATACTAATGAACCCAGGACCTATGAGATATTTACCAAACGACAGTTGGACAGGCAGAGGCATATAGAATGGTAGAGTTGGATGGGACCTCCTGGGTAATCTGGTCCAACCCCCTGCTCAATGCAGGATTCACTAAATCATCTCAGACAGATATCTGTCTAGCTTTTGTTTGAAGACTTCCATTGAACGAGAAGTCCCCACCTCTCGTGGCAGCCTGTTCCACTCATTGATCACCCTCACTATCAAAAAGTTTTTTCTAATATCTAATCTGTAACTTCTCTCATTCAATTTCATCCCATTGCTTCTAGTCTTTCTTTGTGCAATGAGAATAAAGCTGATCCCTCTATAGTGTGACAGCCCTTCAGATATTTGTAGACAGCTATTAAGTCTCCTCTCAGTCTTCTCTTTTGCAAGCTAAACATTCACAAATCCTTCTGGTCGCTCTTCTCTGAACTTGCTCCAGCTTCTTCATGTCTTTTTTAAAATGTGGTGCTCAGAACTGGATACAGTATTCCATATGAGGTCTTACCAAAGAGGAGTAGAGGGGGATAATTACTTCATGTGATCTAGACTGTATGCTTCTGTTAATGATACTGTGTTTGCTTTTTTTTTTGCTGCTGCTGCTTCACACTGCTGACTCATGTTCAGTTTGTTATCTATTAGTATACCCAAGTCTTTTTCACATGTACTGTTGCTTAGCTCTATTCCTCCCATTTTGTATATGCTTTTTTCATTTTTCTTGCCCAAATGTAGAACTTTGCATTTCTCCCTGTTAAAAACCATTCCGTTGGTTGCTGCCCACTGCTCCAGTTTATTTAGGTCTTTTTGAATCCTCTCTCTCTCTCTCTTCTCTAGTATTAGCTATCCCTTCTAGCTTTGTGTCATCAGAAGATTTAATCAGTTTACCCTCAATTCCTTCATCTAAATCATTGATAAAGATGTTGAGACATCAGACAGTACGTTCTGAATTAAGGAAAGATATAAAGGCAGTGGGAATCTGGATTCCAGATAGGAAGCATAGCGGAGACAAAGAGCAGGGTGAAATCCTTAGCTCGGGCCAGGAGGCCTACTTAAATGGTAAGGAACTTTTCCCTGGAGGGCAGAAGGCCTAATTAAGGCTAAGTGCCCACGATGCAGAAAGGCTCTGGATTTTTCCTGAGCGTTTCCGCATCTCCTTGGCAGAAAAAACCCATGCGGATTTTACATGCGTTTTTCCTGCCAGGGACAAGCGGAAGTGAAGCATTTTGATCATGCGATTTCGCATGCGGGTTGTCAAGCGCTTTCCAAGTGATTTTAGCATCACTTGGAAAGTGCTTCACAACTTGGTCACACTATATAAATCCATGCAACCGGCATGGATTTATATAGTGTGACCAAGTTATAGTAAAAGAATGGTAAAAAATAAATATTATACTCACCTTCCGATGGCACCCGGTCCCCTCCGGTCCGTCCGGTGTGTTGGGCGGCTCGCGGTGGTCTAAAAGGACCTTCCATGATGTCATTTAGTCATGTGACAGGTCACGTGGCTAAATGACGTCATGGCAGGTCCTTTTAGACCATCGCGAGCTGCCGGGGAGCCAGGACGCATCACTATGGAGATCGGGGGCCATCAGAAGGTGAGTATAATATTTTTTTTTATTTTAATTCTTTTTTTTTCACTGGTACTATGGTACTTGGGTCTGGATGAGAGTCTCCTCTTCTCCAGACCCGGGTACCATCCACACATTGAATTGCTTAATATCCGCATGTGCACATGTAGTCATGCGGATATTAAGCGATTCAATGCAAGTCAATGGCAGCGAAAACGCCGCAATTACGCAAAATAATTGGTAATGCTGCGGATTTTTCCGCAATGATAATCCGCAGCGGAAATTTCCGCAGCATGTGGACATGCACATGCGGATTATCATTGGGGATCATTGCAGACCTTCTACCAAGAGTTTTTTAAGCGTTTCTGCGGCAGAATTGCTGCTGCGGAAGCGCTTAAAAAACGCATAGTGGGCACATAGCCTAAAGGGGATTAAGTTAAAGAAGGATTCTTTATTTTAGATTAACAGGATTTAAGCAAACAGTTCTCTATGCTAGAGAGGAAGCTACAGTGTCGCCAAACTGGCACACGAGTTTCCTATTGAGAGCTGAAGATGCTGTGCTGCAGCAAGGAGTGTGTGGTACATCTTGACCCATATGGTCCCCACAAAGGATGATGTGCCTTCCCATAATGATGTGCTGGACTGTTGTAGCTTGTCACAAAAGTTATGTACCGCCATATGTAACCAGAAAGTTCTTGACTCTGCATAATGCAGAAGAAGATTTCATAAAGTGTTATGAAGCTATCTGATGTATATTCTTCTCATCAAGTTCTTGCTAAGTAAAGAAAAGTTTATTTTTGGAATTTGGCCTCCCTCATTCATCTCCATACCATCTGGTCCGGGCCTTCCAAGTACAATAGCAGCATGTGTTATGCAGAGTCAGGAAATATGACTACGCCAAATATATATAGGATAATCTACAAAAAGAAGAAATGGGTTAGCCTCTGAAATTCAGGATGCCAGATCTTTCTCTGACCTGACATCATCTGTTGGGAGGCCCCAAATAGATTATCTAGTCAAACAAACCTCCCAAAATGAGTGCTTTCATTCAACTTTAGTCTAATGTGTGTTACGGGTCCGGGAGGTGGAACCTCTGTGCTACGGTGCAAGGAGGGACCCAGAGGGGCGTAACTAAGTATCAACTCAGACCGACCCTGGTCGTACGGTGGCTAACGACTCCGTGACCACAGAGGAACCGAGCAGAGGGACCAGGTGCTACTCTGGGGACGACCTTGTAAGGGAGCAGGTGACTCCCACGGTACAGATGGCAGGGACTGACCGGATTAGCAGGTAGGCACAGCAGGCAGGCTGGCGAGCAGAAGCCTCCAGGTAGGCTATCAGGTAGACAAGTGACGGCAGGAGTCTCTAGGTTGGCTGGCAGGTGGTCACGGCAAGTGACGGCAGGAGTCTCTAGGTGGGCTGGCAGGTGGTCACGGCAAGTGACGGCAGGAGTCTCTGGGTAGGCACAGCAGGTAACGAGCGGGAAACAGGCAGGTCACAGGCAAGTGCTCCAGGTGGGCGGGCTGGCAGGCACGGCAGGTAACAGGCAGGCAAGTGCTCCCAGGTGAGCGGGCTGGCATGCACGGCTTGTAACAGGCAGGCAACAGGCAAGAGCTCCCAGGTGACCAGGCTGGCAGGTACGGCATTTTAAACAAAACAATTCAGATGCTTTTGAAGTTCAGACTTTCAGCTCCAATTTTAATGTGGATATCCTCAAATGAAAGCTGAAAGTCTGAACTTCAACTGCATCTGAATTATTTTGTTTAAAATTCATTGTGGTAATGTCTAGAACCAAAATTAGAAAAATGTTGTCTCTGTCCAAATATATATGGACCTAACTGTACATCAATGCAAATATTATCCGAAGCATGTATACTCGTGACAAGGATTAACCAAAGCCTACTATCAAATGAATGCCATGCTGTTATCAGATGGTGGGTAGCAAAAGACCTATTCAGGCACAAATATATCTGAAATAGGTACATCTCCTGCATATTGATCACCCAACATGGGTGTGTAACCTTAAACTCTCTTTGAGAGTTGTGCAGGACCCACTGACACCAGAGCAGACCTCCAACACCTTTACACATCGGGTCTCCCAAAATTCTGTATAGGCTCTTCTCCTAATAGTAGTTGCTCTTGATACCACACTGTTGGTTGAAAACAAGTTCTAATGTCATCTTGAATGCGTTGTGGAAGCAGGGAGATGAAGCTTTCCCAAGTTTCAAAAAAGGACTTCACTCTTCCCTCTTTTGCAAGGAAGCCTCAGCCCAATCCATCTGAAGCAGAAACGACAGTTTGTCTAGAAAGATCTGGAAAAGAGGAGCTTGGTCATGGATCCATACCTGCAGAATATCTTTAATTTAAATGTAATAGTTGTATATGTATATTTATCTGGCTTTAAATATGCAAAGAAGACCCATAGAGGCTCATCAGGAGCAAAGTTTGTCAGATATGTGGTGGTGAATTGTCGCACTCTGACCCAAAATGGCTGAATGACCGGTCATGTCCACAAGCAATGAAACAAATTTGCTTTGAGGGAGTGGCACTTAAAACACATGGAGGTTGTGTACAGCCCCATTCTATGACCTTTTTGTGGAGTCAAATAGTATCTATGACAGATTTTCAGTCTTATTTCTAGAAAGCGAGCTGAAGGGAAAAATTTGTGAGCTTGATCTATAGCTTTCAGAATGGTGCTGCAGGACAAGGTGGGGTCCTCGATCTGCCACTTTGTTAGCAGAAATTGGGATTGCTCTTAATCCAGCAGGGCAGCATGGATGAATTTGTAATTGGTGGCTATTTGGCCGGACGAAGAGTTTGACTTAGTGAACCATCTAAGCAGGTATGGTCTCCATTGGAAAGGAGGGAATCTGAAGGTAGGGTATTTAGACTGCATCTCCTCTATTGAGTACATACGGCGCTCCTCTAAGTGGATCAAGTGTTTAATAGATGTTATACCTTGAGAGTGCCACCGAAGAAAACGGTGAGAATGTCCATGTTGAAAATGAGGATTACCAACGAGTGGGAGAAGGAGAGACGCCTGGGGAGAGAGGCAAAACTGTCGGCATATTTTCTGCCAAGCCTTCCATATAGACACCAGGAGTGGATTTGCTCTCATCTCAGCCAACAATTCAGTGTAAGGGAAGTGTAAGAGGGCAGGAACAGCCAGTCCCGGTGTGAGACAGCACTCCAGGCCGTATTGGGTGTAGCAGGACGTCTCTCCCAGCCAGTACATCGCCACCCGGAATAGGGATGCTAGGTGATATTGCCTAATATCAGGGAAGTTTATCCCCCCATTTCTTTTCAGCTGTTGGAGTAATGTAAAGGCCATTTGGGGCTTTTTTCCCTCCCAGATAAATGAGTGGTATAATTAGTTGATCCTTTTCTCCTCTTTAGGAGCTAGATAGAGAGGGAGAGTATGGAAAAGATAGAGAAGACCTGGAAATTCTGTCATTTTAATTAAATTGGTTCTTCCTAGGTATGACAGACTACAATACTTCCATTTAGCCAAAGTATATTCTAAGTTATTGAGATATAAATTGATATTAGTTTTGCTCAATTTAGCCGGATATCTCATCCCCTGTACTCCCAAGTATTTTAATGAGCAAGTAGTCCATTGACAATGGAATTCCGATGCCCACAATGTAGCATCATCAGCTCTGTTTTATCCCAATTGATATTATAGCTCAATAAACCTCCTACGTCTTCTATTTCTCGTATAAGGGAATGCTAGACCTGTTTGGGGTTATTTTTTTTCTTTTTGCAAGAATTGTTGGTGCCAATTTTCTGTTGAAACATTTTAATATCTGCTTTTTTTCTGGTGTTTCTCTTGTAATATAGGAAAGCCTAAGGCCAGAAATAAACCCCATAAAACACTTATATATGGAGACTTTGGTATCAAATCATTTCTGTCCGCGGTGTTTGTGCAAATAAAAAAGCTTTTATAAATGCCTTAAACTTCTGTGTGTGAATCAGATATGAGATCTAACGTGATAGAAGATTATAGTCCGGGGAAGACGGGAAACATTCATATAGACGACCGGAGGTGATGTAGTCAGTGACGACTCTGGCCAAATATGTTTCTAGAGCTGTAGTAGAAGATGAAGATGTCGCTTTCATCATGAAGTAGTTATTTCTCATGTCACGTGTAATGAATATCTCCTGCAGTATTGATAATGTCAATTCTAGAGTCGATAAATGAGATGAGAATTAGCATTATGGAAGATGAGTCTATGAGAAACGTATTCAGCTGCAGACTCTGAGGAAGAAACTGCTTGTTGTCTGTGGCCTAAAATAGGTTTTATTAGTAGATGTAAAGAAGAAAACTAAATACTGTAAAATAATAAATCTCCTCATATGTTTCCAATATTATCTCCAGAAATTGTATTATTACACAGGATTTTTATGAGGTCACATTGGCTCATCTTCCTATTCAGGTCTCTACAATATCAGATCATCCCAGTGAACATCTTCTATATAAGTGAATTTTCCTGATTTACCCATCAAAGATGGATATGGACAGAGACAAGATGGCAGAGAAAATATTACACCTCACCCTAGAGATCCTCTTCCATCTTACTGGAGAGGTGAGAGATTCTGATGACGTCACATTACATCATTCTTATCTATGGGAATAACAGATGGACAGAACTGGAGAGGTGAGGACTCTGGATACAATAGTGAGATTTATTAATGTGTCTCTCTATAACCAGGATTACACAATAGTGAAGAAGACCTCTAATGAGCGCTGTCAGGACCCTGTGTCTGAGGGATGGGAAAGAGTCCTGACCCCAATCACGGGGCCTCCACCTCACCCCTTGATCCATGAGGACAACAATGACCAGAAGATCCTAGAACTCACCTACAAGATGATTGAGCTGCTGACTGTAGAGGTGACACTGCTGGAACATTATACAGTAATGCTATGAAGGGATCGGGGGGAGGTGGAACTGGTTCAGATGGTGGTCGACGGTGTGAAGCTGCTTGTCGAGATGGAAAAGTGTCTGGAGAAAGGCAAATCCATCGATGACCTCATCCCAGCAAAAAAATGAATGCACTTTTAATGGCCATGCTTTCTAATTTATTGGATCAATAGCCTCACTGAGATCTTGGGACCCAACTCCTGCTTAGTAACAGTGTAGAAATGTCTTCCATCTGTTCATGGGTTTTCTTTAGAGTTGAAGGATGACTGCATCCTTGTATCTTTCAGGTTCCTATAAGGTGTCAGGATGTCACCATCTATTTCTCCATGGACGAGTGGGAGTATTTAGAAAGACACAAAGATCTGTACAAGGATGTCATGATTGAGGTTACCCAGCCCCTCACATCACCAGGTAATAGACTGAACTAAATACACACGGCCTATAATTATCTGTATGTAAAGAATGAATTCAGTCCCTGTATGTGTTTCCTCCAGATCTATCCAGTAAGAGGACAACACCAGAGAGATGTCCCCATCCTCTTCTTCCACAGGACTGTAAACAAGAAGATCCCAGTGTTCCTCAAGATTATCAGGTAGATGGCGAGAAGGTGTCATGAGATCTCCCCTATGATGTGTAGACGGCTGTGAAGGTCTTGTGTTCAGTCTTTGTTTTACCCACCATTATTATATGTTTTATACTTGTATAATGAGAATAGTGGAGATGGCAGGATTACAGCTGATCATAGCTTTGACTTCTCCATCTGTCTGTGACTTTTACAATATTTGTTTCAGGCTGAAGATTTGACCCATATTACTACAGAGACATATGTGAGGGATGATGAATGGTGTAAAGAGGAGATTGTTACATATGACTACCCAGGTGAGTAGTAACTAGTGATGAGCGAGCACTAAAATGCTCAGGTACTTGTTGTTCGAGTTGAGCAAATTGGAGTGCTCGGACCAAGTAACGAGCCCAATGTAAGTCTATGGGAAACTCGAGCATTTTTCCGACGGCTCCCCCCGGCAGTCTGCAGAGGGCCTAAAAATTGCCCAAATCGATGGGATCAGTGCTCAAATGACATGGGAACAGCATGGGGAAGACTCCTGGAAGCATTTCTGACTCTTAGGTCACTGCTGTCAACAACGTTGTCAGAGGTATTACGCCACTTTTATGGACTCAGAATAAAACATACAAAAACGAAACCAAAATGGATTTTCCTGGGAAATATGTTAAGGAACATCCTTTCCATGGTAATGACTTGTATATAAGGCAAAATAAATAACCAAAAACAAAAATGCTCCTCCACACCTTGGGCTATGTTCACACGTAGCATTTTTGCCCTTTTGCATTGCTTTCAACCAAGACAAATGCATTCACCAGGAAATTTCATTTTAATATTTTACAACCTTATTTGGCCATGTGGTGTGTGACACATCATCAGACACATTCTGTTTCATTTATGATGGAGGGACTCTGAAAGTTACAAAGACTATTTTTATAGGGCCATCAGGCGACCCTTACTATTCTTAAAGGGCCAGCAGTCAGCTATGCTTTGTTGTTCCCATTATTAATGAGTGGGTCTCCTATAGTGTTATTGCGCATGCAAGGGCTGCCAAAAATTTTGACACAACCCAATACCCCTTTGAAGAAACATAGAGGAGGGTCTCAGTAAAAAAAAAAATGTTCCCATTATAAAGGAACGGGTCTCCTATAGTGGTAATGCCGATACTGTGACTGCAAGGGCTGCCAAAATTTTGGAAAAACCCCACTAACAATTTAAAGACACATACAGCTGGGCCACAGTAACAACATGTTCCCATTAGAAAGGAGAGGGTCTGCTATTCCGTTATAGGGTATGCAGTGAGTCCAATGGCTGTTAAAATTTAGGAAAAACCCTACTAACAATTTAAAGACACATAGAAATGGGCCACAGTAACGACATGTTCTCATTAGAAAGGAGAGGGTCTGCTATTCAGTTTTAGGGTATGCAGTGAGTCCAATGGCTGCCAAAATGTAGGAAAAACCCCACTAACAATTTAAAGACACATAGAGGTGGGCCTCAGTACCAACATATTTCCATTAGAAAGGAGAGGGTCTCCCATACTGTTTGCCTATGCAGTGACTGCAATGGCTGTCAAAAATTTGGAGGCACTCCAATGCCTCTTGCAAGAGACGTAGAGGTCGGAGGGCCTCCTGCAAAAAATTTTCCCATTATTAGGAAGTTGTCTCCCATACTGTTTGTCTATGAAGTGAAGCAACGGCTGCCAAAAATTTGAAGGAACTCCAATGCCCCTTGCAAGAGACGTAGATATGTTGATATGGTACATATGGTGGTGAAGGATGAGGATGCGGAGAAGGAGGAGGACAAGAACTCCAATGCCCCTTGCAAGAGACGTAGCGGTCGGAGGGCCTCCTGCAAAAAATGTTCCCATTATTAGGAAGTGTGTCTCCCATACTGTTTGCCTATGAAGTGAAGCAACGGCTGCCAAAAATTTGAAGGAACTCCAATGCCCCTTGCAAGAGACGTTGATATGGTACATATGATGGTGGGAATGGTGGTGGAGGATGAGGATGCGGAGAAGGAGGAGGACAAGAGCAAACAGACAAAATCAGGAAGCGTATACCCATGTCTGGGTGTGAAGACAGAGGTGCATGGGAATAGAGTTAGACCTACCCAAAAATACACTGTATTTGAGTTTGTTACGCTGCTATCATTCGGTGGTGTTGAGAAGTCTGGCCCAATACAGCCCTTATTCATTTTTATAAGAGTCAGCCTGTCAGCATTTTCAGTTGACAGGCGGATGCGCCTATCGGTTATAAATTCACAAGCGGCACTAAAAACCTGCTTTGACAAAACGCTAGCGGCAGGGCTGGCCAGGACTTCCAAGGCGTAGAGAGCCAGTTCATGCCACGTGTCCAGCTTGGATACCCAATAATTATAAGGCACAGAGGAATCACAGAGGATGTTGGTACGGTTGGCAAGGTACTCCCTCACCATCTTCCTAAACTTTTCCTTATTTGGGAGAATACCCCGCGCCTCAGGGCCTGTGTGATGGGAGGGTCTGAGAAAACTGTCCTAGAACTTTGACAGTGTTCCCTGGCCTCTGCTGGATTGCATTTGTGTCTCTATTGCCTGTACTCCTTGGTTGTCCAACGAACTGTGACCTCTGCCGCCAGCGTTTTCAGATGGGAATTTTTTAAATAATTCCGCAACAAGGGCCTTCTTGTACTGCCCCATTTTATTAGGCCTGTCCTGCAAGGGAATAAGAGACAGAAAGTTCAACGGGAAAGGCAGCGTAACATAAACTCAGCCATGTGTGCCAAACTGCTAACAGGCAAGAATTCCGTGTCCTCACCAAGAGGACGACTGACCATGCTCTCCTCCTCCTCCTCCCTGTCCTCAGGCCATCCATGCTGAACAGACAGTTGTTCAGGTAGTACCATCTATAGCGCAGGAAACTAGCTCCTGTTCTTCCTCCTCCTCCTCTTCCTCATTGTCACACAATCCAAGTTAGGATGAGATTAGGCTGGGCTGTGTGTAATCACCCTGTATGGGTCCTTGCTCCATCTCATCGTGCTCCACCTGCAATGCATCCTCTTTAATTGTGAGCAGAGAGCCTTTCAGAAGACAGAGAAGCGGGATGTTGATGCTAATTATGGCGTCATCGCCGCTAACCATCTTGGTGGAGTCCTCAAAGTTTTGGAGGATGGTACAGATGGCTGACATCCTTGTCCACTTCTGAGGTTTTATGTGTGGAGTCTGACCTGAATACCGATGGCCTTGTTGATGCTGGTAGTCAACAACTGCCCTCTTCTGCTCACAAATCCTTCCCAACATCTGCAATGTAGAGTTCCAACACGTGGAGACATCGCAGATCAGTCGGTGAGCTGGAAGCTGCAAACGCGGCAGAAGCTGTAGCTGACTTTCTTAAATTGGCACACATGCGACGTACTTTGACAAGCAGATCCGACAGATCCGGGTAAGTTTTGAGAAACCTCTGAACCACGACGTTAAGCACATGGGCCAGGCATGGTACGTGTGTGAGTTTGCCTCGTTTCAGAGCCGCCACCAGGTTCCAGCCATTGTCACACGTGACCATGCCTGGCTGTAGGTTCAGTGGTGTGAGCCACAGATCTACCTGCTCTTTCAGAGCTGTCCACAACTCTTCAGCATTGTGCGGTTTGTCACCTAAGCATATTAGCTTCAGCACAACCTGTTGCCGCTTGGCTGAGGCAGTGCTGCAGTGCTTCCAGCTTGCGACTGATATGGTCATGAAATGATCTCGATGGTCCAGATGTATGGAGTGGAGGATGGCTGGTTGATGGACACCCCATGCAAACACGGCTACGGCGCTAACAATGAGGAGGTGGAGTAATGTTTTAGGCTGGAATCATGGGGAGAGAGATTATCGGCCCTTTTAGGATCCCTGAAGGGGTAAAGATGAACTCCATAATGTATGTTGAGTTTCTCAAACAGCACTTCCTTCCATGGTTCAAGAAGAAGAACCGTGCATTCCGCAGCAAGATCATTTTCATGCATGATAATGCCCCGTCTCATGCTGCACATAACACATCTGCATCTCTGGCTGCTATGGGCATAAAAGGGGACAAACTTATGGTGTGGCACCCATGCTCCCCTGACCTCAACCCCATTGAGAACCTCTGGAGCATCATCAAAAGGATTGTCTATGATGGCGGGAGGCAGTTCAAATCTAAGCAACAGCTCTGGGAGGGTATTCTGTCCTCATGCAAAACAATTGAAGCAGAAACCATCCAAAACCTGACAAATTCAATGGATGAGAGAGTTCAGAAGCTCCTTTCGAACAAGCGGTCCTATGTGCAAATGTAACATCACCTAGAATAAAGTTTTGAGTTGAAAACTGTTTGATTTCAGTTTGTAATAACCTGCTAATGCTTATAATTTCAAAAATGACCATTTTTTTGTTCTTTATTAAAATGAAAAGGTTGAAAACTCTGCTGTGCATAATAATTTGGAACATGCATTTTGAGTGCAGTTTGGGTTTTTTATTTTTTTAAAAATATACTGTTATCATAGGCAGTTTGTACAAAAACCTTTCAATTGTACTCTAATAGTTATTTGACTGGAAAATTACAATGACTGCAATTCATATAGGTAATTTGGGAAAATCTGAGAAAATATTATTTGCATAATAATTTGGAACACAGTGTATAGCCAGAGTGAGTTGGGCCCAATTTCACATGATCAAGGGCAACAATTTCTTCTGTTTTTTTGTGACTTGATAGGGTGTAGGGGCGCTTTTTGCTCTCTGCATCCATCTTTTGTGATGTTACATGCGGGACATTCTCGGCACCAACTTTCAGTGTCTCCTCTCATACTGACCCAGTAGAACCTTCGGCGGATGGTAGCTTCAGTTTTCTGGACACCGAAATGGCCAGAGCAATCATGATAGGCTTCAAGGATGACCCGTGCATCTCTCTGGGGAATGAGTATTTGGTGAAGTCTGTCACCTGAGACAGGGTCCAAACTGTTTCTCATTATGAGCCCTTTCTGGACAAATAGGCGTTTTCTCCATCTCCAGAGGCGGGTAAGTTCCACATCAGGATAAGCTTGTCATAGCTGGGTTGGAACTCTTCCAGTAGTAAGGAGGTCATGGAGTTCTCCCACGACTCTGCTGTCTTCTTGTAATTTCTTCCACAGGGAAGGTTCTTGAAGAGGTTCAGCAGGTGGCTTGGAATGAGATTCTCTCTTTTCAGCAGAGGCAGTGATGGCACTAGAGATGAGCGTTGTTCTACTCGAACTGTTCGCCAATCTCAAATTCGAGCTGTTTTGGGCGGTGTTCGAGCCGTTCGGCGAACACGAACAATTTGAGAAAAATTCGGCTGTTCGAGGTTATGTTCGATAACTGTTCGTGCACCAAAATCATAACTGGATTTTTTCTCAGTAATGATGAAAATTAATGTTAATACGCAGTTTGAGTGTACAGCGGGGTGGGGGGAGGCGCAGGGGATGGATCTCTGCAGGAACAATGAAGATCTCCATTTTTTTTTCTCTTTCCCGCATTTGCAGTGGGGAGGTGCAATCTGTCAGCCTATCAGCAGCGCACACACGGAGCGAAGTGCTTTTTTTCACACAAGCAAGGGCATGTGTCATTGGCAGTGTATGTCACATGTCCTTGCCCTATAAGACCAAGCCATTTTCCCCATCGCCACCATTTTCTCACTGCTGCAGCTGCGTGTTAGACGGCACCGCTGTTGCTGTGTGCGCTATACCTTGTTAATTTCAAGCCAATTTTCGCACAAATCTACAGATAGCTTGGGAGTAGGGAATAGTTGTGATTGCAGTCCTTTTAAGGACTAGGTTACAGCATTTCCTACGACTTTTATCAGGCAGGTCTGTGCTCTTAAATAGATAGATTGTGGGAGTAAAGACTAATTGTAATTGGAGTCCTTTTCAGGACTAGGTTACATCAGTTCCTATCAGTTTTTGCCAGGCAGGTCTGTGCCAGTGCTGTGCAAGTTTTTTTCACAGCATTTGGCTGAATCTAGCAAAGCTAATCCTT
Source organism: Phyllobates terribilis (assembly GCF_046119375.1). Lineage (NCBI taxonomy): Eukaryota > Metazoa > Chordata > Amphibia > Anura > Dendrobatidae > Phyllobates > Phyllobates terribilis. Next base: position 63,054,350 of record NW_027362765.1, read on the forward strand.
TTTGGCCTATTGCAGAGTGTGTTAGTCAGTGGAGTAGCCTATCTGTGTTGCAAGATATACCACCTGTGTATAGAATACCAATTTTTTTACTGCACCTAGTGAAGTAAAATCTTTTGGGCATAGCATCATTCTGTTAGTCCATCTATACTGACCTCCATCAGGTTGCAAATTGAATATAATTTTTTTCTGCATCTAGCTCTGAAAAAATATTGGGCTTCTAGCTGTGTGTGGGACTTGTTCTATTAATCCATCTATACAGACCTCCATCAGGTTGCAAACTGAATATATTTTTTTCTGCATCTACCTCTGAAAAAATATTGGGCTTCTAGCTGTGTGTGGGACTTGTTCTATTAATCCATCTATACAGACCTCCATCAGGTTGCAAACTGAATATATTTTTTTCTGCATCCACCTCTGAAAAAATATTGGGCTTCTAGCTGTGTGTGGGACTTGTTCTATTAATCCATCTATACAGACCTCCATCAGGTTGCAAACTGAATATATTTTTTTCTGCATCTACCTCTGAAAAAATATTGGGCTTCTAGCTGTGTGTGGGACTTGTTCTATTAATCCATCTATACAGACCTCCATCAGGTTGCAAACTGAATATATTTTTTTCTGCATCTACCTCTGAAAAAATATTGGGCTTCTAGCTGTGTGTGGGACTTGTTCTATTAATCCATCTATACAGACCTCCATCAGGTTGCAAACTGAATATATTTTTTTCTGCATCTACCTCTGAAAAAATATTGGGCTTCTAGCTGTGTGTGGGACTTGTTGTATTAGTCCATCTATACTGACCTCCATCAGGTTGCAAACTGAATATATTTTTTTCTGCATCTACCTCTGAAAAAATATTGGGCTTCTAGCTGTGTGTGGGACTTGTTGTATTAGTCCATCTATACTGACCTCCATCAGGTTGCAAACTGAATATATTTTTTTCTGCATCTACCTTTGAAAAAATATTGGGCTTCTAGCTGTGTGTGGGACTTGTTCTATTAATCCATCTATACAGACCTCCATCAGGTTGCAAACTGAATATATTTTTTTCTGCATCTACCTCTGAAAAAATATTGGGCTTCTAGCTGTGTGTGGGACTTGTTCTATTTATCCATCTATACAGACCTCCATCAGGTTGCAAACTGAATATATTTTTTTCTGCATCTACCTCTGAAAAAATATTGGGCTTCTAGCTGTGTGTGGGACTTGTTCTATTAATCCATCTATACAGACCTCCATCAGGTTGCAAACTGAATATATTTTTTTCTGCATCTACCTCTGAAAAAATATTGGGCTTCTAGCTGTGTGTGGGACTTGTTCTATTAATCCATCTATACAGACCTCCATCAGGTTGCAAACTGAATATATTTTTTTCTGCATCTACCTCTGAAAAAATATTGGGCTTCTAGCTGTGTGTGGGACTTGTTCTATTAATCCATCTATACAGACCTCCATCAGGTTGCAAACTGAATATATTTTTTTCTGCATCTAGCTCTGAAAAAATATTGGGCTTCTAGCTGTGTGTGGGACTTGTTCTATTAATCCATCTATGCAGACCTCCATCAGGTTGCAAACTGAATATATTTTTTTCTGCATCTACCTCTGAAAAAATATTGGGCTTCTAGCTGTGTGTGGGACTTGTTCTATTAATCCATCTATACAGACCTCCATCAGGTTGCAAACTGAATATATTTTTTTCTGCATCTACCTCTGAAAAAATATTGGGCTTCTAGCTGTGTGTGGGACTTGTTGTATTAGTCCATCTATACTGACCTCCATCAGGTTGCAAACTGAATATATTTTTTTCTGCATCTACCTCTGAAAAAATATTGGGCTTCTAGCTGTGTGTGGGACTTGTTGTATTAGTCCATCTATACTGACCTCCATCAGGTTGCAAATTGAATATAATTTTTTTCTGCATCTAACCCAGCCAATAGTTTTGGCCTAATACCACAGTTTGGCCACTCAGCTCTGCTCGGTTCCCATCCATTGTTTTTTTGTGCAAACAACTCCAGAGTTGTGAATTAGTTAACCACCAAAATGAGTGGAAAAAGGCCTGCTGCTGGTGGAAAGGGGAATAGGCGTGTTGGGAAGGGGAAAAAAGGTTGTGTCCGTGGGGTAGGTGTTAAAGCAACAGTAACATCTGCAGAAGAAAGACCATCTTCCAGCCAAACTAAAATGTCTACTTCTTTTAGCGGACAATGTGATAAGATCCCTTTCTTACGGCCACGCCAATCGCTACAAATTCCAGATGAGGCACAAAAACAGCAGGTGCTTCAACGAATATCAAGTGCTCCTTTAAGTGGGCTCTCCTCCACATCAACTTCAACATCACAAATACTCCAGTCCTCAAAGGTGTCACCCAAATCGCACTTGCTTCCTCACAGCTCCCAAATCTCCAGCTGCCCGTCTGAGTATGAGGTAGAACAGATGGTTGAGTCTGCAGAGCTGTTTACTCATACTATAGCCTGGGAATCAGAGGTCGACTCCAGCGCTTCTGTGAATCCAGACGAGGAAATGATCTGCACTGATGCCCAGAATCTTTATGAGTCGGATCCAGGACCAGACGCAGAAGGTTCTGACCATAATGTAGACCCTCATTCCCAAACTGTAACTCCTGTTGGTGGAGACAATGAGGAAGACGATGATAAGACTCAAATACCTGATTGGAGCGACAACTTTAGTTTTTTGTCAGGGCAGGAACAGGTTGGCTCTGAGGACGACGGGTGTGATAACACACAGGGTGATGATGATGAGGTTGGAGATCCCACTTACTGTCAACCCACAGTCAGCCAAGAGATGAGGTCAGCAGAGGAGGTGGAGGAAGATGCTAGTGACGACGAGGTCAGGTTGCGCCTTCCTGGACAGAGACGTAGTACTGGAAGCACGTCAACAACTGCATCCTCAAACACAACTCTGCCTCTCACCACAAGTCGTGGTGGCTCTTCAGGTCGCATGGGTGCTAAGCCTTGCATAGCCTGGGCATTTTTTCAGATCGATAAAGATGACCCAACTCGTGTTATCTGTAACATTTGTCAGCAAAAGCTAAGTAGAGGCCAAAAAATACATAGTTTGAGTACTTCATGCATGAACCGGCACATGGACATGAAGCATAAGTTGCAGTGGGAAGCTCAGTGTGCTACAATGCGGCCTAGCCGGCCGGGCCAACCACCGTCTGCCATATCTTGTGCATCCGCGGCCTCTTCATCCTCTGTGACTGGGGGGACAGCAGTCACACCTGTTTTGGGGCGCAGACCTGCCACCTCTTTACCCGCAACAGCCAGCGTGATTGGCAGGTCATCATTTTCTTTGGAGGTGGGAACACCAGCTGGTGTTGAGCGCTGTCCGACATCGATAGCACCACCTTTGGATCAAGGCAACCTAACATGTCCGCCTGCATCTTCCTCACAGACCGGCAGTTTGCCGGGGACACCCTTATCAACCCCGTCTAAGCACAATAGCCAGCCCTCGGTCCCTCAGATGTGGACAAGTAAAAGACCATTTCCTCCTAGCCATGAGAAAGCTAAGAGGTTGAATTTCACCATCTGCAAGCTCTTGGCTACAGAAATGCTGCCTTTCCGCCTGGTGGACACAGAGGATTTTCGAGACCTTATGTCCGTCGCAGTGCCCCAGTACCAGATGCCCAGTCGGCACTACTTCTCAATGAAAGGTGTGCCTGCGCTCCACCAGCATGTCGCACACAACATCACCGCTTCTTTGAGAAACTCTGTGTGTGACAGGGTGCATTTCACCACAGACACTTGGACGAGTAGGCATGGACAGGGGCGTTACATGTCGCTGACTGGGCACTGGGTAACTATGGTGACAGCAGGACAAGGGGCTGCTGTCCAAGTCTTGCCGTCCCCACGAGTTGTGCGTCAATCCTCTTTATGTCAAAGTTCCTCCACTGCTTCTGCCTCCTCAACCTCCTCTCGGTCTTCCACCTGCACCCAAAGCCTGTCTGGTCATGCCACAAGCTTTCTAACTGCGCAGAAGGGATCCTGCACACCTCCTTACTATGCTGGCAGTAGGGCTCAACGTCATCAGTCGGTTTTTACATTGAAATGTCTGGGAAATGTGAGTCACACAGCTGAGGAGTTGTGGTCAGCTCTGGAGAACCAATTTCATGAATGGTTGTCTCCACTGGACCTGAAACCAGGGAAGGCCGTGTGCGACAATGCTGCAAACCTGGGTGCGGCCCTTCGCCGGGGCAATGTCACACACGTGCCTTGTATGGCTCACGTGTTGAACCTGGTTGTCCAGCAATTTTTAGCCCACTATCCCAGACTAGATGGCCTTCTGCAGAGGGCACGGTCGCTGTGTGCTCACTTCCGCCGTTCGCATCCCGCAGCTCAGCGACTTACATCTCTACAGAAGTCGTTGGGCCTGCCACTTCACCGGCTAAAATGCGATGTGCCTACCCGGTGGAATTCAACTCTGTACATGTTGCAGCGACTGTGGCAGCACCGACAAGCCCTGGTGCAATACGTTCTGACGTATAGCCTGGGCCAACGAGATTCAGAGGTGGGGCAAATCACGCTGGAGGAGTGGTCTCAGATCAGGGACCTATGCACCCTTCTGCACAGTTTTGAAATGGCGACGAAGATGTTTAGTGCTGACGATGCCATTATCAGCATGACTATTCCGGTGATTTACATGCTGGAGCACATGTTAAACAGAATTCGGAGTCAGGTGGTGGCACAAGAGGAGGTGGAGGAAGTAGAGGAGGAGGAGTTGTATGCGGAAGGGCTAACATCTGCAAGGTCCAGACGGTCGGCAGCACCAAGGCGGCAGGCATGTGAGGGTGGGTGAGATGGTTTTACCAGGGCGCATGGTAGCAGCCAAACTAGTGAGGAAGGTGCAGGAGCCCAGGAAGAAGTGGAGGACGAACTGATGGAAGACTCATCAGATGAGGGAGACCTTGATCACATTTCTGTTGTGCGAGGTTGGGGGGAGAGGACAGAGGAAGGAAGCATGATTGTTACCTCGCCACCAACACAACAGGGGCTTGGTGCTCCTGGATGCGCAACACACATGAGTGCCTTCTTGCTGCACTACCTGCAACATGACCCTCGAATTGTGAGAATTAGAAATAATCCTGACTACTGGGTTGCCACACTGTTAGATCCCCGGTACAAAAGTAAATTTGCAGAAATTATTCCTGCCATAGAAAGGGATGCACGCATGCAGGAGTATCAGCAGAGACTGTTGCAGAATCTTACTTGTGCTTTTCCACAAAATACCAGTGGTGCACGTAGTGAATCTCACAGTTCCAACTTGCCAACCGTGGGACCGTCAAGTGTTCAGCACTCAAACCGTAACAGAACCACAGTATCTGCTGGTAACATCAATTTTGCGGAATCATTTCACCACTTTTTTAGCCCATCCTTTGCAAGGCCACAGGAGACAAGAAGTCTGACACATAGTCAACGCCTAGAGACGATGGTACAGGAGTATCTCCAAGTAAACATTGAAGCCACGACTGTGTCACTGGACCCTTGCTCTTTTTGGGCTTCCAATCTGGATAAATGGCCGGAGCTAGCCACTTACGCCTTGGAGATCTTGTCATGCCCCGCAGCCAGCGTTCTGTCTGAACGTGTGTTCAGCGCTGCTGGTGGTGTGCTGACAGATAAGCGCACGCGGCTCTCCACTGATAATGTAGACAGACTCACGTTCATAAAGATGAACAAATCATGAATCCGAAATGACTTTTCTACCCCTGTGTCATCCTGGGGAGAGTAAAAGCTTGATGATTGGTTAAAATCACCCTACCAACCGTTTTAAGCTTTCAAATTACTAATCATGTTTATCTGTATCTTGACTGGAAAATAATTTGGGCTTTGTAGCAGTGTGCAGCACTGATCCTATTAGGCCATCTATACTAAAGCTTCACCAGATTTAAAATTAAAAATAATTTTTAGCTGCATCTAGCCCGGAAAATAATTTTGGGGCTCCGAGATGCGCAAGACACATAAGTGCCTTCTTGCTGCACTACCTGCAGCATGACCCTCATATTGTCAGAATTCGAAGTAATCATGACTACTGGGTTGCCACACTCTTAGATCCCCCAAACTTTTCGATCAACCTTTTCATTTTAATAAAGACCAAAAAAATGGTCATTTTTGAAATTATAAGCATTAGCAGGTTGTTAGAAACTGAAATCAAACAGTTTTCAACTCAAAACTTTATTCTAGGTGATGTTACATTTTGACATAGCACCCCTTGTTCGAAAGGAGCTTCTGAACTCTCTCGTCCATTGAATTTGTCAGGTTTTGGATGGTTTCTGCTTCAATTGTTTTGCATGAGGACAGAATACCCTCCCAGAGCTGTTGCTTAGATGTGAACTGCCTCCCGCCATCATAGACACTCCTTTTAATGATGCTCCAAAGGTTCTGAATGGGGTAGAGGTCAGGGGAGCATGGGGGTCACACCATAAGTTTGTCCCCTTTTATGCCCATATCAGCCAGAGATGCAGATGTTTTATGTGCAGCATGAGATGGTGCATTATCATGCAGAAAAATGATCTTGCTGTGAAATACACGGTTCTTCTTCTTGAACCATGGCAGGAAGTGCTGTTTGAGAAAATCCACATACATTATGGAGTTCATCTTTAGCGCCTTCAGGGATCCTAAAGGGGCCGACAATCTCTCTCCCCATGATTCCAGCCCAAAACATTACTCCACCTCCTCCTTGTTGGCGCTGTAGCCGTGTTTGCGTGGGGTGTCCATCAACCAGCCATCCTCCACTCCATCCATCTGGACCATCGAGCGCAGCACGGCACTCATCCGTGAACAAAACTGTTTTGAAATCAGTCTTCATGTAATGTTTGGCCCACTGGAGCCGTTTCTGCTTGTGTGAAGTGGATAGAGGAGGTCGACAGGATGGCGTATGCACAGCTGCAAACCTCTGAAGGACCCTGCATCTTGTTGTTCGGGGGACGTTGGAGGCACCAGCAGCTTCAAAAACTTGTCTGCTGCTATGACAAGGCTTTTTTGCCGCTGCTCTTTCAACCTGACGTAATTGCCTGTAGGAAAGAGTCCTCAATTTGCCCTTATCAGCACGTACACGTGTGTACTGTGAATCAGCTACATACTTCTTGATTGCCAAGACACTTCATCCTGATCATCGCACAATGTTGATTGTAGTCATGCCTTGACCTAAACACTCCACAATTTGTTGCTTCTCAGCAGCCGACACATCCTTTTTCTTTCCCATTTTGGCAGAAAATGTAGGCTGCTTAATAATGTGAGAGAGCCTTCTTAAGTAGTCTTGCCTTTCATTGGACACACCTGCCAAACTAATTAGCACAGGTGTCTGCAATTGCTTACAGTGATATAAAGAGCCCTGACACACATCACCATCAATGAGTTTAACTGACAAACAAACAAATTCTTCCCTTATCACTCCTAAACACTTTTTGCATAATAATTTGGAACGCAGTGTACATGTGCTTTTCCACAAAACACCAGTGGTTCACGTAGTGAATCTTACAGTTCTAACTTGCCAACCGTGGTCTGTATGGAGTTGTTCAATAAAGGGCCCAAAATTAAGATAACATAGATGGGAGAGGTCTCTATGAATAGGAATTCCTAAGTATTTGATACCCTGTGAGGGACAGGCAAAGGGAAAGTTGGACTGGATGGAATCCTATATGGATTTGGGGAGGGAGACATCGAGGGCCTCAGACTTCGCTGCATTGATTTTAAAATTTGACCATGTAACAAAGTGATCTATTTCAGCCATAACAGCAGGGGTGGATATATGTGATTGAGTGATATATACTAGGACATCATCAGCAAATAGAGAGCACTTGTACTCGGTGCCTCCCACCTCAATCCACCTAATATTGGGGTTATGGCGAATTGATGAGAGCAGGTGCTCCGTCACTAGGATGTATAAGAGAGGGGACAGAGGACATCCCTGCCTTGTCCCATTGGTGATTGTGAAAGGTGATGAAAATGTTCTGACGCACACCCTGGGCCTTGGGACACCCGGAGCCGGACCCTTTTTGGTGGATGCTGGTGGTTGTAGTCTTCGTGGCGGCGACCCGGTTCCGTGGCTCAGGGCGGTCAAACCAGTGGCGGAACTATTTATGTGGTTTTGATGTTTAAATGTCCGACTACGCCACCCGTGGATTGCGGTCAGAGTGAACCGCTGCTACAGGGCAGACCGCTGAGGCTGGTGTTGTGGGTGCAGCAGAGCGTAGCATAACTCCCCATGGGAGGAGTATAGCCTCAGGGCAGTGTATGCGGAGGATGGGGGTGATGGTGCAGGGCAGCAGCAGTAACGACACGGAGTCAATGATGCAGTCCAGGGCCTTTACTCACAGTTCTTATTATCCAGACCACGTCTGCAGGTAATGGCTGCCCACGTCGTACTGTGCTCACCAGGTGAGAGGCTCAGACAACTCCCAGATAACTTTGGAGCACTTCACAGGACCCCCTTTGTGTGTCCTTTGTCTGGCCTTTCTTACCAACACTTCTGTCCGGCTGCCTCGGGCCTCCTCTTGGTAAACTTGGCGCCAGTTTCCCTGACCCTATGTGGTGCCTTCCTAGCGGGTGTAGCGAGGGGCTGCGCCACATAAAATGTCAGAGCCTCCGGTTTCTAGCTGAGGGTCGTTTCCTGCCTCCACTAGTTCGGGGACCGGTCTCCCCCTTTGGCCTGACCCCTCCACGCAGGTGGATTCGGGCGTGCGGTGGCGACTCGCCCGTCCGCACCCCTGGGATCCCTTCATTCCTCGTTCCTGGAGCCTTCTCCGCTCCTCTTCCTTCCTTCTCCCTCTTCCAGGCCTGGGCTTCTGTTACTAGGCCCGCCTCCGGAGCAGAGCGCATGCAGAGCCCCTGCTCCCTGCCACTTCTGCTCAGACTTCTCTGCACTGAACTAAGATGGTGCCCACCTTTTATACTCCCTTCTCAATGCACCCAGGAACTGCTTCCTCCCTGCTCCTGCACTACAGGGTTCCCCTTCCTCAGTGTTCCCTCCCCCCACTCCAGCCAGGGACAGGGACTGTCGTGCCCATCTCAGGGGCATATTGGTCGCCCTGCCCCACGGCAATGTGGTGTAATGCATGCAGGTGTCGGGTCCTGATCCACACTCCATCCTTACCTGAGAGTGAGATATCACACCTCTGGGTGAGGTGCAATACGTCTGTAGCAACCGAGCCCTCAGGGTGCTACAGTTCCATTTATCTTCAGCCTAGGTGACGTATTGCGATACAGGGCCGTGATTTTGGCTATAAAAGGGTCCCCTAGACCCCTACCCCAAGCTTTTTAAGAGAATCATATATGGCGTGCCAGGAGACTCTATGGAATGCTTTCTCAGCATCCAACGAGAGTATCTAATTACAAATTTTTAACTGCATCTAGCCCAGGAAATACTTTGTGCCTAGTAGCAGTGTCTGCTAGTCAGCGGATTATCCCGGCTGTTAAGCAAGCTACACCACCTGTAGTTTAGACAGGAAATGATTCGGGACCATGGGATACTTAGTGAAGAGCATCAGGAGGCACCCCAAGGCATAGGGGCTGGGACTGGCAGTAGGATGCCTTGCGGTGGACAGCCGAGCTCGATCCTTATAAAAGCTTTTTAACTGCAGCAGCTTTAGTGGATGCTACTGGAGCTGGAATTACGCGGCTGCTGGCATGAGACTTGCCCTCCAATAGATCCTTGTAAATGGATTTAAAGTGTATTCATTCAAATTAGAGAGACAATTTAAATTAAAAAGCTTAGAGCTGCCTCCACCACAGGGGGGCTCGCTCGACCCACCAGCGGACAGGCACCAGTATTGGGAGAGGGGTCTGGCCGTCAGGGTTCACCGCGGCTCTGGCACAAACCCGGCGACACGGAGGTGGCACGGGCAGGAGCGGACTGGCCGTGTCGGCTTCTCACTTTTTGGATTTTAGAAGGGCATGACATGCCTATATCTGTGTCTCCCCCTCCTTTTACTCCTCCACCTCTTTTATTTTCGCATGACTATATGTACTTGTCACTTTTCCATGTGTTAGTTATGTCTTCTGAGCAGTTTGTCAGCTTTTGGACACCTTTGAAGGTGTTTTTTATGTGTTTCTATGTGTTTTTGTTTGCCTGCCATTGGTTTTAACGGTGTTCGAAGGTGTTCGACGAACAGTTCGACGAACAGTTCGGCGAGCACACGGGTGTTCGACGAACCGAACCGAACTCGAACACTACGGGGGTGGCTCAACATTAGATGGCACTCTGTTGGGCAAACCTTGAGTAGAAAGGAGGCATTTCTACCTCTTCCCAGATGTTATCTCGGGGTGGTTCTTCTCCAACAGGCAGCCGGGACAACGCATCAGCATTGACATTTGATTTGCCACTGAGGTATTTGACTGTGAATTTGTAGTTGGCAAGGCGTGAAGCCCACCGATGTTCCATAGCTCCTAACTGGGCAGTATCCAGGTGCGCTAGCGGATTATTGTCTGTGTAGACAGTAAAGAGCGTGGCAGCCAGGTAATCCTTGAATTTTTCTGTAACAGCCCAGACGAGTGCAAGCAGTTTAAGCTTGAAAGAGCTGTAGTTACTGTCATTCTTCTCAGTTCCTCTTATGCTGCGGCTGGCGTAAGCAATCACACGCTCCTTATTGTCCTGGACCTGGGACAAAACAGCACCTAGCCCTTGGAGGTTAGCATCTGTATACAAAAGGAATGGCTGAGTGTAATCAGGATAGGCCAGGATAAGTGGCTGGGTAAGAAGGTCTATCAGTGTTTGGAATGCTTGTACTTGACGATTTGTCCAGTCTACTGGAAGCCTTTGGTTGTAGTTTTCCTTGGGACATCCCCGTAGCAACTCAGTAAGTGGTTCAGACGCTTGAGCAAAGTGAGGAATAAAGCCGAGATAGTAGTCTGCAAATCCCAAAAAGCTTTGGACTTCTTTGACGGTAGTGAGCGTTCTCCAGTTTTGAACTGCAGCAATTTTGTCGGGGTCAGGTTGTACCCCTTCCGCGCTTACCACATGTCCAAGGTAGTTGACTCATGGTTTTAGCAAGTGGCATTTGGAGGGCTTGATTTTGAGACTATGTTGGCTTAGTACCTTGAAGACTTCAGACAGATGATGAATGTGGTCTTCATATGCCTGGGAATAGACAATGACATAATCAAGGTAAAGGAGGACACTCTGAAAATGTTTGTGGCCATGACATCTATCCATTAGCCGTTGGAACGTAGCAGGGCCATTGCAAAACCCGAAAGGCATAGAGTTAAATTTAAAAAGCCCCATTGATGTGGTAAAGGCAGTCTTCTCTCTGTCTTCTGGCACCATGGGAACTTGCCAGTATCTGCAGTTAAGTCAAGAGTAGAGAAGTAGGAGGCAGATCCGAGAGCAGTCAGGGACTCTTCAATTCGTGGCAAGGGATAGGCATCCTTGTGTGTGATGTTGTTCAATTTGCAGTAATCCACGCAGAAATGGATGGAACCATCTTTTTTTTTCACAAGGACCAGTGGTGCGGCCCAAGGGCTTTGACTTTCACGTATTACATCAGCCTCTTTCATGTCTTGAAGCATTTTCTTGACAGGCTAGTACTTTGCAGGTGGTATGGGAGGATGATCACCTGTGAGGATTCGATGCTGAATCAGAGTAGTCTTACCCATGATAACGTTTGGCAATGTTCAGAACTCCATTGATTCTGTCTACTGGAGTAGTGGCATCTCCCACATTCAGCTCAGTCCACTAGGAGTCTGAAGTAACCTTCTTACTGTCTTGGACAGCTTGGGTAGAATGTTGATTAGCTGTTATTTCACTTGAGATAATGTCTTCTGGTGAGAGTTGAGACAGCTGCGCTACTGGATGAAATTTGTGAAGGTTAACAGGTGCGTCACTTAAGTTAATCAGAAGAACTGACACTCTTCCGTTTGAGACAGTTACAATGCTGCGAGCAGCTTTCACTAATGGTTGTCCTTCTAGCAGGACTGGATTGAGGAGAGCCTAATCTTGATTTTCAATACCTGGTCGAGCAAGGCACCATACTGTAGAACGAGCAAAAAAGCTTGTAAAAGAACTTCAACATGACGTTTCAAGGATGGAGCGAGACTGCCATCTACTGGCCAGAGACAGTCAAGCGGAACCAAAATATACAAAGGAAGTTGCAGGGAGGGCAGATTCAGAGGCTGGACCCGATCAGGTGACTTCCAGGAAGGAGTTCAGACAGATAAGAGGCCAGCGCGCCAAACCTGAGGGGTCTTTGGCGCCAAGCAGCAGAGAGGAGCAGACGTGCTCCCTGCGTCCTGAGAAACACCGCATGACAGGCCACTGTGCTGAGTGAGTTCGCGGAACACGACGTCGGCCGCCGACAGACGAGGCCTGGACCCCCCTATCCAAGGCTCGAGAGACTGCCCCCAACAGCCAAGCAGAGAGGAGCTGCATACGTGAGCCGGGCCGTCACTTTCACTGCTCACCCACGGTACCGGGGACAATTGGGTTTAAGTACTCAGGTTGGGAGGGGGACGGTTGGGGCTAAAGTAGCACAACATGATTTAATTGAATTCATCCGGAAAGAGACTCACGGCCTAGCGGGAATAACCGGTGACCCCCGCTAGGGCCAAATTCACAGTTAAAGAACTTGTGTGGTGCTTCTCATGCTTGAGGGCATCACCTTACTTTAAGAGACTGTGCCTTATTTTAAGAGACTGCGCCTTACTTTGAGAAATTTCGTATTTTTCTGATATTTCAAACCACTGTTCATTACCCTTGTTGCTAATCCCTTGTTTCAGTATACCTGTTGTATAAAACTGTTTACAAACATCTCTGACTGTTCTCGCCTTGTGTCTCTGTGCGTTGCATTCCGGTACCTGCATTACATTACATTTGGCGTAGTTGGCAGGATGCAACATTCAGACGCAGAGATGGCAGATCAGTCTGTGACTGGGTCCGGCCGTAGCCATATACCCCTGGGGGCTATGCTCAGCCATCTTCCCAAGTTTACAGGGGATGGCATGTCACTTTGGGACTGGGCAGAAAGACTGAGAAGTATGCTACGTATGTATCCCCTTGACCCTCTAGCCCAGGCGGAGCTGGCCCTCCTAACCCTTGATGGAGAGGCCCGACAGACTGTGATGTACTGCCCACCTGGGGACCGTGACACCGTGGATAAAGTGATAAAAATTCTAGAGTACATGCACGGTGACACTACAGATTTGGGACACTTGCTTTTACGGTTGTTTCAGCGGGTCCAAGGGGAAAATGAGACAGTAAATCAGTATGTTAATGCATTACAGGAAGTGACGGCCCATATCACTAAGAAAACTCGAGATGGGAACCGAGGACTGGGACCATTGGATGAGGTGTTGCGTGACCAACTGATTGCTGGCTTGAAAGACCCTTCCCTGTGGCAGATCCTGAAGGAGCGGCTGCGATTGAGCCCTGATATGGGCTTCCTGGAGGTAGGGGCTGAAGCTAGAGTCCTGGAGAGAGAAGTTCCTGTTCTCAAAGCCACAGTTAGAAGTCATGAGGCAATTGCTCCTGGATTCACCAACCTGATTGGGTACGGGAAATACGTCAGGAAATTCGAGACATTCGGGGTGAGCTGAATTCTATTAGAAAGACTCCTACTTACCCCTTGCCGACGGACCGTACTGCTCAACACGGACGGAGACCAGAACGAGAAAGACGTGCCTATCCGGCCCCAGCACGACATGTACCCGACCTATCGGCAGAACGAGGACCAGAGTGCTGGACCTGCGGAGGTAGGGGGCATATCTCCAAAGACTGTCCCAACCGAGAAAGGAGGAGGAGGGGACAGCCGTTAAACTAAAATGCCCCACGGTTGTGGAGCATACCGTGGGGTCTCGAGCTTCAGAGAGTAGAAGAGGGAGCTCTGAAGACGTTGTCTCCGAGAGGCCCATTATCTGGGCTGAATTCAATGGGCAGCGGATCCGCTGTTTGATGGACACCGGGTCTCAAGTGACCACTATGCCTGAGACGTACTTCCAAAGTCACTTTCCTGAAGTCGCTCGTTCCTGCCGGGAACCCACTGTCAAACTGGTGGCGGCTAATCAACTATCCCAGTAGCGGGAGTAGTATGGATGTCCGTGCGGGCATGTGGAAAGGACCTCGGTCGAAAAGGGATTGTACTGACCACCGGGCCCGGAGGCGATGGGCCCATTGTAACCCTGGGCATGAATGTGCTGAAAGAAGTCGGACAGTTCCTGGCTGAGGGCTGTAGCAAAAACAACTGGACCCGCGCCACTCGAGACCCAGCTAACAAGAGAGTGTTCCAGCACCTCGTGCTTGTCAGTCAGATTCAAAAGTTGCCCACTACCTCCCAGTACCTTGGTAAGGTATCGATACCGCCCAAAGCCACAATGACACTGCCGGTGGGACAGACTGTACTCACTTTGCCGGTGCTGGCACATGTGTCCTTAGAGGGCGTGGACATTCAAGTTGAACCAATGGAGGGAGAAGAAGCGCCCTCTGGACTCCTGATTGCTCGAACTCTGGCCACAGTGCGGCACGGTCGAGTACCCATGCGCTGCATCAATTTAAGTGGCACCAGTTTACAGTTGTTGCCCCGACAAGAGGTGGCGCGAGTGTGCGTAATGCCGGAGGCCCTTACTAGAGCTGACGCTATAGGGCTGGCACCTGTGGAAGGAAAATCATGGACCCTAGAGGTGTCCCTCAATAGCCAGGAACATGGAAGAGACCCGTTGGCTGGACGCCACCTCCTGGAAGAAATGGAAGCTAACCTGACTGAGTTTCCTGCTGGACAAGTAAGGCAGATCGAACAACTTCTACAGCGATATCAGGGAGTGTTTGCACAGCATGAAGATGATTTCGGGTGCACTCGGGACATTCAGCACGAAATACCCACCGGAAATACTGCTCCCAACCGAGAGAGATATCGGCAGATCCCGCCTCAAATGTACCAGGAGGTGAAAGAGCTGTTGGCCCACATGTTGCGGAACGGTGTGATCCGTGAAAGCCAGAGCCCCTGGGCGGCTCCGATCGTGCTGGTCCGAAAGAAGGACGGTACCCTGAGATTCTGCGTAGACTATCGGAAGCTGAATGCCTGTACAGTACGGGACTCCTATCCACTCCCCCGAATCGAAGAGTCTCTATCTGCACTAGGGAGCGCCAAATTCTTCTCCTCCCTCGACCTGGCCAGTGGCTATTGGCAGGTCCCAGTAGCTGTGAAGGATCGTCCGAAGACAGCTTTTGTTCTCCCTATGGGCCTGTTTGAGTTCAATCGAATGCCTTTCGGACTAACAAATGTGCCAGGAACCTTCCAACGGCTGATGGAGAGATGCTTGGGGGACCTCAACTTTGAAGCCACTTTAATATATCTGGACGATATAATTATCTATTCCGCAACGTTTGAGGATCATCTCCGCCGATTGGAACAAGTGTTAGAACGGCTACAAAGGCACGGCCTGAAAATTAAGCCTCGTAAGTGTCGTCTCTTCAAACGAGAAATTGAATATCTGGGACACACTGTGTCCAGTGCAGGAGTGCACCCCACTGCGGAGAAAGTAGTTGCCGTGCAGAAGTGGCCCACGCCCGCCAATCTAAGGGAACTAAGGGCATTCCTGGGGCTCGCTGGATACTACCGCAGATTCATTAAAGACTTCGCTAAGATTGCGAACCCGCTCAATGAATTGCTGAGAGGAACAGCCGGGGGAGCCAAGCGGCAGCCCATTCAGTGGGGCCCACGACAAGAAGAGGCATTCCGAGCATTGAAAATGGCGCTAACAGATGCCCCGATTCTGGCCTACGCTGACTTTTCGCAGCCGTTCATGTTGTACACTGATGGAAGCTTGCATGGGCTGGGAGCAGTGCTGGCTCAAGTACAAGGAGGGAAAGAGCGAGTGATCGCGTATGCCAGCAGGTCACTCCGAGATACGGAGAAAAATCCGGACAACTACAGTTCGTTTAAGCTGGAGCTACTGGCACTGGTGTGGGCCATGACCGAGAAGTTTGCTGAGTACCTGTCAGGGTCAGAAGTGCAAGTGCGGACAGATAACAACCCTTTGGCCCACTTGGAGAACGCCAAACTGGGCGCGTTAGAACAGCGGTGGGTCGCAAGAATGTCCAAATTCCAGTATAAAATCGCCTATCGGTCCAAGGCCCTGAACACACATGCAGATGCCCTGTCCCGGGTCACTCAGGCGGGGCCGAAGAAGGACAGAGATGAGGAGCTCGAAGGCGACGAGATCCCGGATTTCAGCCAGTTCGCCGCTGCTGTGGTCGACGCCCAAGAGACCAGAGGGGAGCCGAGGCCCACTCAGATTCTGGGCCGTTCAAGAGATGAATGGATACATCTGCAGCAATCCGACCCGGAGCTAGCAAAGTTGAGAGAATGGGTCGCCCTTAATCAGAGACCCGACCAGGAAACCAGAGCTGCTTCACTTCCAACTACC
The DNA here is from genome assembly GCF_046119375.1 of Phyllobates terribilis. NCBI lineage: Eukaryota > Metazoa > Chordata > Amphibia > Anura > Dendrobatidae > Phyllobates > Phyllobates terribilis. The sequence continues at coordinate 63,070,714 of NW_027362765.1, forward strand.
CTACAAATCCTAGGCCAGTGGGAGAGGCTCCTCCTGAAGGACGGCTTGCTATTCCGAAGAATCCAGCTGCCTCGAGAGTTTGATGTTACCTGGCAAGTGGTAGTTCCAGGAGCGCTAGTAACACTGCTAGCCCAAGTAGCTCATAGAAGAGGTGCTCACTTCGGAGTAGAAAAGACCTTCCGGTGGTTGCAACGGCTGGTGTATTGGCCTCAACTGCGACAAGAAGTCGAGCGGGTCTGCCGAACATGTCGCCAGTGTGAGTTGAACAAGCCCCCGGAGCAAAGAGCTCCCATTCAGACCATCCGAACTTCTGCCCCCTTGGATGTCTTGATGATTGACTACTTGAATGTAGGAACTTCATACAACGGTTATGGACACTGTTTAGTCATGACTGATCACTTCACCAAGTTTGCAGTACTGACGCCCACTAAAGATCAGACGGCAGAAGCCGCAGCCAAGGCCATCTGTCAAGATTTCATCCGGATTTATGGGTGCCCGAAGCGAATACATTCTGACCAGGGGGCCTGCTTCCAAGGACGAGTGATGGATGAGCTATACCGCATCTATGGGATCGACCGTTCCCGGACAACGCCCTACCACCCGCAAGGGAACGGTGCATGCGAGCGCTTTAACCGAACCCTGTTGCAAATGTTGCGAACACTGGAAGCGGACAAAAAGATGAAGTGGCCCGAATTCGTGTCCTAGCTGTTGTGGGTGTATAATAATCGAGTTCATGCAACCACCGGCTACACCCCCTACATGTTGCTGTTTGGAAGAAGTGGCCGAGAAATCACCGAACTGGAGCTAGACTCAGAAGACCCCGGTCCGGGCAGTAGCCCAAGTACCTGGATTCGAGAACTCCAGCGTCGACTCCATACCGTGAGAAGACTGGTTGCTCAGAAGTTTCAGGAAGTAGAGCATGCAGTTCAATCCCCCGACCACAGGTGGATCGCTTCAGCCAGGAGACCGAGTGCTGGTGAGGGCTAAACGATTTGGGAGTAAGCTGGACCATCGTTGGGAGGCAATACCATATCGGGTGGTGAAGAAGGTTCACCCAGACAACCCCGTCTACGAGGTTAGGCCCGAAGGGGATGACGCTGCGACATCCAGGGTGTTGCACCGTAATATGTTGCGACCTTGCTCCTCTGAAGCAAAAGTCTGTAACAGGGCTGGGCCCTCAGACGTGTTGGCTGAAGTGCCACATACAGGAACCTTGGGGGATGAAGAAGGGTGGGCCACAATGCAGTTGGGCCCGTCAGAACCGTTGGTGCCACTCCCGAGTGGAAGTCAGAATGAGTCAGGAAATGATTTGCAATCCCCAGTAGTTGATTCCTCGGATCTCCCAGAGTCTCCTCCGCAAGAAGAGCCCCGCAGAACTGAGCGGGCTAATGCCGGAATTCCTCCTAACCGGTATGCTCAGGAAGAGTTTATCTGGTCTCGAATCCAACAGAAAACGCAGGAGTGTGCCCAACTCCTGTCTGAGCTTGCACTGCCTCGAAGGAGACATCAATTCTGCGAGGAGTCCACTCGCCTGAGGACTGGCGAGCAAAAAGGGGGGAGGAATGTAGAACGAGAAAAAAGCTTGTAAAAGAACTTCAACATGACGTTTCAAGGATGGAGCGAGACTGCCATCTACTGGCCAGAGACAGTCAAGCGGAACCAAAATATACAAAGGAAGTTGCAGGGAGGGCAGATTCAGAGGCTGGACCCGATCAGGTGACTTCCAGGAAGGAGTTCAGAGAGATAAGAGGCCAGCGCGCCAAACCTGAGGGGTCTTTGGCGCCAAGCAGCAGAGAGGAGCAGACGTGCTCCCTGCGTCCTGAGAAACCCCGCATGACAGGCCACTGTGCTGAGTGAGTTCGCGGAACACGACGTCGGCCGCCGACAGACGAGGCCTGGACCCCCCTATCCAAGGCTCGAGAGACTGCCCCCAACAGCCAAGCAGAGAGGAGCTGCATATGTGAGCCAGGCCGTCACTTCCACTGCTCACCCACGGTACCGGGGACAATTGGGTTTAAGTACTCAGGTTGGGAGGGGGACGGTTGGGGCTAAAGTAGCACAACATGATTTAATTGAATTCATCCGGAAAGAGACGCACGGCCTAGCAGGAATAACCGGTGACCCCCGCTAGGGCCAAATTCACGGTTAAAGAACTTGTGTGGTGCTTCTCATGCTTGAGGGCATCACCTTACTTTAAGAAACTGTGCCTTATTTTAAGAGACTGCGCCTTACTTTGAGAAATTTCTTTTTTTTCTGATATTTCAAACCACTGTTCATTACCCTTGTTGCTAATCCCTTGTTTCAGTATACCTGTTGTATAAAACTGTTTACAAACATCTCTGACTGTTCTCGCCTTGTGTCTCTGTGCGTTGCATTCCGGTACCTGCATTACAATACCATGGTTTCTGAATTAGGCTGTAGAATCACCGGTCGAGTGTCTTGGATGCAGACACGACAAATTTCACCCTTGCTGTTTGCAAACTTCTGCTGGGTGACAAGCACATGGATGGCATGCTGACTGGTCCACTGATCAGAAGATGTAGCTGTAGGGAGAGAGGCATGCAAGGCAGACAACACTTACAGAAAACAATTTCTTAGAACATTCATGCCTAGAACCATTACAGCAAAACCCTCATCCTCTACGTTAGATACAATGCCACCCTGTCTTTGGAGCTTAATGTTCCTAATCCGAATAATGGGCTCCCAGTAACCCTGGTGAGGTATGGGTTGACCATTACTAGCTATAATGTTCATCCAGATATCTGGAGGGTTATTTAAGTCACTAAAGTCCCAATGTTCAAGATATGCCCTCTTCTGCAAAGTAGTTACCTGTGAGCCAGTGTCGACGAGAGCTTCCAGAGGGACCCCGTTTACCAGGACAGTTATGTGTGGGCAGGGCGAGATGAAGGGAGGCACCCACCTGGATGCTCCCTCTGGACCTTTTCTTCTTCCTCCCGAGGGGCGGTCCTCAGCCTCGGGGGAGGCCCGTTTAACTGAAAGCACTGGGCCTCGGTGTGTTCATATCTGTGGCAGTGCTAACAGAAAGGTCTCTTACGGTGTACAGCTTAACCTGGAGGCAGACTTCTTGGTGGAGACTCAGGAGAGAGAGAGTTCTGTCCTGGGCTTGCTCCCTGGAGCGCGAAGGTGAAATAATCAGATTTTTGATCTGCTGATCTTCATATTTACATACTTAGCATTACAGAGAGCTGCCAATACAAGGCTGACATGAAAAGCAAACATATTATCCCCCTTGCTACCGCACCAAGGCAAGTGGGAAGAGCGAGGCTAAGTGCCAGAATCTTATCGATGTGCCATTTCTGGGGCCGCTGAGGGCTGATATTATTAGCCTCGGAGGGGGGCAGTATCCATGGCTCCTTCCCTGGCTATTAATATCAGCTCACAGCTGTCTGTTTAGCCTTTGCTGGATAGATTTTACAGGGGTACACTACGTCAAATTTTTCTGGGGTTACCCTGTAATCGACCAGTTAACCCTAATCAAACAGCTGTTTGATGTCATTAATAACCCGGAATATTTGGCCCCTTCCCTGTCTTGTAATATCAGCACCCAGTGTTCAGTTTTCCCTCTGCTGGTTACGCCATTTTTTTATTTAATTCTTCATTTTACACTCAACAGGGACTGAATATAACTCCCATCATTGTCAACTCCCATTATTGACAAGGAACAATGATGAGAGTTGTCTTTAGCAGCTAGTGCCTGGGATCAGCGCAAACTGTACTGCTTTTCCCAGGCACCAGTACGTGTCACACGGACATACGGATACACGGATGTCACATACGGACATATGGATGGCACACGGACCAAGAATCTCACCAGTACTGTTTTTTCCTGTACAGGAGGAATCACCAGGATGTGTGAAGGAGGTTTAAGAAGGTGTATCCTTCCGCCAAGGCCTCAGAAGCCAATATATGTATCGTGATAGTGGCTCTGTTAGTGAATCTTTGCCCACCACAATTGGGCAGCCTGGAGGGGCTGTCAAAGATTTGTGGAACTTTGGAATAAAATAACGATTAGCGTTTTTCGAGTTACATGGGAAGAAGTTTTTAGGCCAATTTTTTAGAAATTGTGCCCAGCTCTACAAAATGACTCAGAAAAGATTTTAATTTATTTCTAAACTTAAAATTCGGATTATATGGTAATTCACTATAGGTCACAGTCTTTGGCAATTGTCTGAGGGCCTCTGATACATAGCAGTCTCTAGGTAGGAGGACTATATTTCTCCCTTTGTTCGCTTGCTGTATAACAATGTCTTTTTTCATTTGAAAATTTATTAGAGCTTCTTTCTCTTCTTTAGATAATTTTTTATGGGTATGGGATAACATAATGATTGAACTTCATTTAGAACTTGTTTCTGGAATAAATCTATGATGTTTCCTGACTGAATTGGGGGCATATAGGTAGATGGTAACCCTCCTGTAAAAGCCTTTACTTCACGTTCCTCAGACGCTGAGTGTGAATCCTGTTCTGAAGACAGATTCAATAGCAAAGTCGCATCTCTTTGAAGGGAGACCTCACTGAATCCTAGAGGCCCAATCACACAGGGAGTCTCTCCTGCTTTTCTGGATGTAATTAAATGTGTGGCAGTGTTGAATGCTTTAAACAGATGGATTTTTCTCACTGCTTTAAAATGGTCAATTTGAAAAGTCCAATTCATTCATTAATCAAAAATGTAAGCCCTTTGATAACAGTGAGGTAGTAGCCTCATCAAATGTAAAGTCAGTCAAGTTAATAATAGTAAGATCTTTTGTATAGTCTCTGTCTAGTGTCTCCAAACGACTTGCTTCCGTTTTGTTCCTGTTTTTCTTGGGTCGTCCCCTCTGATTGATTTCCTAAAGCGATATTTAATGCACCAGGTGTAGAAAATGTTTTGGAGATTTTTTGTGGTGGTCTCTGTACACACTGTTGGAAACTTTCTGATGCGCTGGAGTCTTAATCAGTAGTCCAATAATGAGTTGATCTTTTTTTCTGGTAACTCCGCTGTCTGGTTTTTTGTTTACCCCAGTGGAAAATCCGACCAGAGTCATAATCTGATTTGTCTCATAAAAATGTATCTTTCTTTCTCTGTTTGTATATGGACCAATTTCTTCTCTAATTTGGAGAAAAAAATTGTAACTAGATTACCTGTGCCTCTAGTTCTGTTTTTACTTTTTCCAACTCAAGGGATACTTCATTATATTCTTTTTCATTCTGCTTAAGGATTAAATCCATTCAATTTTTTGAGTAGTCTAAGTGTATTTTTTCCCTATGTGACAGAGCCACTGGTCTGATATATGAGGGGACGTATGTGTCACTCGGGTTGCTCTCCTTTGTGAACGGAGACCTACTGAATTTCTGCCAGCATGTTATATGCTGGGGGTTAACTCTTTTAAAGGGTGTGGTTTTATGTGAATGACATAGAGACGGGAGGGACGTCATTCACCATACCTCCCCTCAGGGTGTGGCTGAGCATGGTTTAAATGTTCAATCCTGTTTTTTTCTGTGTTGTGGTCTGCAGAGGCAAGGTCTCCAGGCTGGGAAGGCTTCAGCTCAGGATGGAGCTGAAGGCTGGGATTACACCCTGTGTGGGCGAATTCCACACACATATGGACTGTGCTATCGTTTTGCTTTTGTTTTGTCGTTTTGCCAGTAAGGCCGTGTTTATTTTTTGCTGGAGTTGCAGGGCTTTATGCCTTATAATAAAGCCTGCAGAGAAAACCCGGTTCCTGAGTCTACTTCCGGAAGCAGCCGAGCGAGTCGTCTTGCCACACCAAGTTGTTACAAAGTTCTTATCTTTGTGGAATTGAGACATCTCTTTGAAGACTCTGAGCCCCCTAGGGACTCGTTTACATTCCTGATGAGGTTTAAGAGAATTAATCGTCCAAAATAGGCGTATCTCCCTTTCCGCTAAAAGAGTAATTCTTTCCAGAGACAGGATACTGATGACCTGTAACTCATCCTTTAGATTGTAGTCCATAAAAAATGCACCTGCACGTGCACATAATGCCCATATTGTGCTCCAGGAGACACACACATTGTAAATTAAGTGGGTTCTTATCACTATAGTAAGGCTAAGGCTGTGTGCCCACTATGCGTTTTTAAGCGTTTCCGCAGCGGCAATTCCGCTGCAGAAACGCTTAAAAAACGCTTGGTAGAAGGTCTGCCATGTTCCCCAATGATAATCCGCATGTGCTGTGCACATGCTGCGGAAATTTCCGCTGTGGATGATTATTATTGCGGAGAAAAACGCAGCACTATCAATTATTTTGCGGAGGCACTGTGTTTTCGCCGCCATTGACTTGCATTGGAACGCATGGATTCCGAATCACTGCAACTGTACATGCGGAATCGAAGCGTTTCAATGTGCGGATGGTACCCGGGTGTAGAGAAGAGGAGGCTCTCCTCCAGACCCGGGTACCATAGAACCTGTAAAAAAAAAGAATAAAATAAAATATATACATTATACTTACCTTCTGATGGCCCCCGGAGTCCTTGTCTGTGCTTGCAGGCAGCTCGCGGTGGACTGAAGGACCTGCGCTGACGTCATTTAGTCATGTGACGGGTCACGCGACTGTGACGTCGGCAGGTCCTTAAATCTACCGCCAGCTGCCGGCAAGCACAGAGAAGGACTCCGGGGGCCATCAGAAGGTAAGTATAGATTTTTTTATTTTGTAACATTTTTGAGGAAAATGGGGGGTGCGTCTTATAGTCCGAATGTTGGGGGGGGGTTTATATATATGTTGGTTGTGGGGGGACGGTAGCGGTGGAGGAGCGGGGCACAGGAGGCAGCAGCCGCCCACTGCAGCCTACACTATCCCCGCTGCTAAAGAAAATGAATATTCACTGCATACCAGGATGGGGATGAGGGGTGCCATGCATACCAGGACAGGGATGAGGGGGCCATGTATACCAGGACAGAGATGAGGGGTGCCATGCATATCAGGATAGGGATGAGGGGTGCCATGCATACCAGGATGGGTATTGCTGTGCCATGCATACCAGGATGGGGATTGCTGTGCCATGTATACCAGGATACAGATTAGGGGTGCCATGCATACCAGGATAGAGATTAAGGGTGCCATGCATACCAGGATAGAGATTAAGGGTGCCATGCATACCAGGATAGGGATGAGGGGTGCCATGCATACCAGGATAGGGATGAGGGGTGCCATGCATGCCAGGACCGGGATGAGGGGTGCCATGCATACCAGGATAAGGATAGGGGGATATTACCCCTATACCAGTGTCAGCAGAAGACCCCCTCCCCGTTAAAAGTGCATCATGAACACATTTTTTGCTTAAATTTTTTTTTATTATTTTCCTCCTCTAAAACCTAGGTGCGTCTTATGGTCTGAAAAATATGGTAAATCCATGCCAGTTGCATGGATTTATATAGTGTGACCAAGTTGTCAAGCACTTTCCAAGTGATGCTAAAATCGCTTGGAAAGCACTTGACAACCCGCATGCAGAAATGCATGTGAAGAAAGCTTCACATCCGCATGTCCCTGGCAGGAAAAACGCATGTACAATTCGCATGCGTTTTTTCTGCCAGGGAGATGCAGAAATGCTCAGGAAAAAATCTAGAGCATTTCTGCATTGTGGGCACATAGCCTAAATGTGGTTTGCGCGCACTGCAAGGCTCAGAAGCGAGGGGGAGATTTGAATTTGGGAAAGTGGATATTGCGGATTGGTTTATGGAAGCCATGTTGCTTTTCAAGAGCCTTTGAACCACTAATAATGTGGAAACCTCTGTTTTAATATTTGACAGATGATGGACCTGAGTGGGGGCTTGTTTTTTTGTGAGATGAGTAGAAGTTTTTCTTGGTATCAATTTAACCTACATAACATTGTTTGGTGGCTTTTTATTCCATATTTGGGAGGTAGAATGAACAAACAGTTGAGCACCAAGCTCCACTGGTTCATGATATGAGGTTTTCTATTAGACTGTGAACTGTCATTGTCTTGGTGAATAATTAAATATTTTTACATAACTTGCCATTTTTTCTGACAGCTTAAGTAGAAATGTTCAAAAATATAAATTTCATGGATATTGTATTAAAAAATAATTGGTTTTATTCGTGGCAGATGACTGTACCAGGAGATCGGAGGGCCAGCTGACATCTTCAATTTTTAAATCAGATGATCTTGAGATCCCACAGGATACAATTGAAGTGAATGCCATTACTCCAGATATACCATCATCCCTTCACAGCAGAGATCTGTCATCTGATTCTTTGAAACAGCTCCTGTCTTCTGATTCATTATCGACTACTAAGGAAAATCAAAGTCATGAAATCAGCATTAAAAAACAAATTTCTCCTAAAGCAAAGAAGCCATTTTCACATTCAGAATATGGAAATAGTTTTCCCCTTGAAAAGTCTTTTTTCAAGCATAAAAAAATTCACACAGCAGAGAATAGATTTTCTTGTTCCAAGTGTGGGAAATGTTTTAACCAGAAATTAGATCTTATCAGACATCAGAGAACTCACACAAGGGAGAAGCCCTTTTCCTGTTCAGAATGTGGGAAATATTTTGAAAAGAAATGTCTACTTATTACACATGTAAGAACTCACACAGGGGAGAAGCCTTTTTCATGTTCAGAATGTGGGAAATGCTTTAACCAGAAATCAAATCTGAACAGACATCAGAGAACTCACACAGGTGAGAAGCCCTTTTCCTGTTCAGAATGTGAGAAATATTTTAAACATAAACGTGATCTTGTTCTACACCAAATAACTCACACAGGGGAGAGGCCTTTTTCCTGTTCAGAATGTGGGAAATGTTTTAACCAGAAATGGATTCTTGTTGAACACCAGAGAATTCACACAGGGGAGAAACCTTTTTCATGTTCAGAATGTGGGAAATGTTATATCCAGAAATCGACTCTTCTTAAGCACCAGAGAACCCACAGAGGGGAGAAACCTTTTCCATGCTCAGAATGTGGGAAATGTTATATCCAGAAATCGACTCTTCTTAAGCACCAGAGAACCCACATAGGTGAGAAACCTTTTTCATGTTCAGAATGTGGGAAGTGTTATACCCAGAAATCGACTCTTCTTAAGCACCAGAGAACTCACACAGAGTCGAAGCCTTTTCCATGTTATTAGCGTGGGAAATATTTTACAAGGAAATCAGCTCTTAATAAACATCAGAGAACTCACATAGGGAAGAAGCCTTTTTGCTCTTTAGAATGTAGAAATGTTTTAACCAGAAATCAGATCATAGAAAATTCACACAGAAACCTTTTTCTTGTTCGGAATCTGAGAAATGTTTTTTTAAATGAATAAACTTTATTGAACACCAAATAACATAGTTTACAGCAGAATAATTATTTTACATGTCGTCATACAGTACAGGTACAGGAATAGTACCTATATAAACCATTTGTTCATTTAATGTCTTCGAATAACAACCATATAGTTCTCCCCATTCCAACACAAAACTAACATCCACCCTCCCCACATTGTGCATTACAGTAAAACCATGCCCATACTCAAATAGGTGTTACTCTTAGACAATTAGTCAAGTACATCAACCTACAACCCAGACAGGTAATAATCATAATTTATAGAATCAGCAAATGAAATAAGACATCTCTAGCCAGCTCCTCGAAAACTACAGCTGTTCATCTAATCCAGTCTCCCCATACTTTGCCAAATTTACCACCAACCACCCCCCTCTTGATATAAACCTTTTTTCCCATTATAATGGAAATAGACCACTTCTTCTACACAGGGAGGTCTGGCTGCCAGCCAGTGTGTGGCAGTGGATGGATTTTCTAGTTTAGTAGAGTATTTTAGCAATAGCTAACTGTACCTGGGGAGATCCTCCCACCTCCGTTAATATGAACACACAGGTTTTCACACTAAGTGTGGTTTGAATATTAAACACTTCTGCTATTAATCTACCAACATCCTCCACCCCCCCCAAGTCCCCACCAGACTCGGGCATGTCCAAAACATGTGCATCAGGTCCACATTTTCTCCCCTGCAAAGCGGACAACAGTCATCCGTCTTTAGTCCCATTCTATACAATACCTTGGGGGTCATATAAACTCTATGAACTAGAAAAAGTTGAGACCTTCTTTGCGTCATATTTATTGAATGCAACCCTGGAGATTCCAGCACTTCATTCCATTCCTCTGTAGAAATGTTACCAACATCCTCCTCTCTTTTACTCTGAACCTGAGCCATGGTGTCACCCAAAATCTTTAGCAACAATGAGCTGTATACCAAAGAGCTGATTCCCTTCAATGAATTTCTCTGTACTACGAAGTTTAACAGCTCATTAGAGGATATAGAAAGATCAGAGATGACTTTCTGATCCCATATTGCATGTCTTAGTTGCAAGTATTTAAAGAATTCAGTTTCACGCAAATTAATCTCCTATTTCAGCTGTTCGAACGACTTGAGATGGTTATCAAAGTATAGCTGATGCACTTATTTCAATCCCTGATTCTTCCATTCTCCAAATCCCACCAATCTCCGCAACTCCTGTAGATTAAAGTTATTCAAGATAGGTGAGTACTTTGAGCAGTCTGTCATTCCAAGCAGGAAAAATATATATCTTTGTACTGTGTTCTCCAGTAGATAGAAAAATATTAAGATTTGAGAGCCCTCAGTGGTTGATACCTTTTAATGGCTACCATCTTTTCAGTTAACCATTAAAAGGTGTTAACCACTGAGGACTCTCAAATCTTAGTATTTTTCACTCCAAACAGTCTTTTACACGTCCACCAAATTTTATGGACCAGTGACCGGGTAGGGTATAAACTCGGACTACCTACAAATCTGTGTGATTCCAGTAAATTCTCCCCTCCTCCCAAGTATTTTAATACTATCGATCCTGCTTCGTGGGCCTCCTTCAGTGCCCAGCCTTGGAAGCTGGGAACTGAAATAGAAGACACTAAGTAGTACCCCCAGATATGAGGCAAAGCTACCCTCCCCACCTGATTTTTTGGTAATTGCATTTTTCCCAGTCTTATTCTGGGGGTCCGTCTTTTCCACACCAAATCTCTAAAGCTGTTGTGCATTTTCCTAAACCAGTATTTAGGAATCCAGACAGGTGAGTAAAGTACAATGTGCAGAAGCCATGGCATTAAGCACATCTTAATGAGGTTTACTCTACCCAAGGCTGACCGATGTAGTTTTTCCCATATACACACTTTACTCCTCATTTTAATAACTAGTGGACTTAGATTTAAAAGAATAAACTCCTGTGGTTTATTAGTAATGTAAATCCCCAGATACTTACATTTCTGAACTACTGGAATATTGGACAGACTCTCCCAAATAGCAGTACTCCTGGAATCCACAGGTAGAAGAGCGGATTCAGACAAGTTTATTGTCGGCCCTGAAAAGATCTCAAATCTCTCAATTGTGTCCATCATGTTTGGAATAGAGTTATCCGAGTCATTAATGAATAATAATAGGTTATCAGCATATAGCTCAATCTTTTATTCTTTGTTGCCATACCTAAAGCCCTCTATTCCCGGGTGTCTTCTAATAATACAAACGAACAGTTCTACTGCAAGTGCAAAGAGAAGCTGCGATAGCGGCCAGCCTTGTCTAGTCCCCCTGAAAAGCTAAAATCGCTCTGACTTTCCACCAGTAGCCCTTACTGTAGCCTTTAGGGATTCATATAGAATCTTAATCCATTTAATGAAATTAGGAACGAATCCCATCTCCCCCAGCACCTCTCACATATACTCCCACTCCACACTATCAAATTCCTTAGCAGAAAATACGGAAAAACTAGACCTTTTCACCTACAAGAGTAATATCTGACATTACATGCCTTCCTCAGGATTGTGTTCCGATCCTTGAAGTGAAGAATTTTAATCAGGATTGGTCTAGGAGGCCTTCCCAGTGGGCCTGGTCAATGTGAGCCCTCTCCATTGCAAACAGAGGGAGGAGAGACTCTTTTTTGAAAATCTCCCACTGCCACTTTTCGATAAACCCGTCAGGATCCCTTGTCTTCCACTTTCTCCGGGACGCTGACCAGCCGGACATAGTTGCGCCTTTGGCTTGTATCCAGGTCGTCCACCTTAGCCAGGAGAGCCACCAACACCTGGGAATAATTTTGAATGTCGCCACGGATGGCGGGAGAGCATCCTCCAGCAGCCGCACTCTCCCCTCAACTGACGTAGTACGTTCCGCCAGTTTTTGAACATCATGCCGGATAACGGGGATAGTTTCTTGAATGTGGCCTACCTGGCCCTTCAATGAGACTAGACTGGTATTATTTTGGTTACATTAAATACGTCCAGAAGGGAGGGGGGTTCCCTCAGGGGTGTTTCACCAGGACTAGAGCCCTTTCCCTTGGGAGATTTCCCCACATTTGAACATGTTGAAATGGATCGAGTCAGTCTCAGGGTATGAAAAATCCCACACAGATAGAAGTCATTATCATACCTAGAGTGGGAAAAATTAATTACTGGAAAATTGTATTCTAATGACTATCAAAAATAATTCAGATGGGGAGAAGGTATATATGTTATTGACAAATTGTCCAAAAACATATAACATGCAGTTGTATATGTCATGAACGTATAAACACTCACACATGGGAAACACCGCAAGTATACCCAACTGGTCCCTGTACAGACTAGAAAGGCTCTAGCCGCACAAATCGAAATACCACCTCGGACCTAACTCACTAATATGCCATTAAGGGGTTTCTCATACTTCCTAAGGAACAAGACGGGCGGCCGCAACACACTGTAAACAAGGGGAAAGGAAAGTGGGAAGTAAGATACAAAAACCCTGGGTGAGAAACAAAAACATAGGGCAGAGGGGGTAAGCTGAGGACAACCAAAAATATAACTTCCCAGAAATCTAACAGTGTGTAGGGATTTTACTCACTTGGGTGCGATGGGAGGCAAGCAGGAGCCATGTTCCTTAAAAACTTCATCTTGGTTTATTACCTAATAAACCCAGCAAAAGTAAAGTAATACAAACAGCCTTTAGTTCAGGCAAAACAAAGTAAAATGTCCACTAAGCAAGTCTCTGCTTAAGCCAGTCCTGTGGGCACACAGGTTGCGTAGCGTTCAGCTCACTGGCTCAGTGCGGCAAACAACACACAGGAGGCCTTCTCCCTCCAAAAACCCAGACCATGTACCAAACAACGGAATTCATTTTAAAGGCTGTTAATCATACCCAGAGGTGAGGTATGTTGGTAGCGGACTCGCCCAACTCTCCAAGCTACCCACAACCCGGTCCCTGGTGCACCAAATGATCCTCTCAGTGCTTACGTGCACTAATGAAACACTCCGGGTTACATAACAGAGGACAGACATCTCTGTGACACATACTTACCATCAACTATGTGACCATTAGCCACCTTACAATTGGTAGAAGGAATAGGTGCTGGGAGGGAAAGCAAACAGACTCGCTGCAAGAAAACAACTGGAGTTTGCCAAGCAAGGTAAACCCCTTAGCTGAAGGGCTGGAACTCCTGAACACACATCCACCAAGAGGTATAGCAAGCAAATAAGTGCAGTGAAGGGAAGGGTGAGCATATAAAATAACACCCAGAATGTGATAGGGCAAACCAGAACAGGAAAATAAATGAGAAACAGTTGGAGAGGCGCAAACCAAGAAAGGAAAACAAAGACAATAGAAACCCATCAGCATTTGGGCAGAGAAGAAAAGGCAGTAGCTGAGCAGACAGAAGAACCGACCAGAAGGTCACTGGTAGTGATGAGCGAGCACTAAAAGGCTCGGTACTCATTACTTGGTTCCCGTAAATCGTAATGCTCGTGTTTTTGACCCAAGTAACGAGTACAATGTAAGTCATGGGGAAACTCGAGCATTTTTACGGTGGCCCCCCAAGAGGTCAGGAGGGATTCTAAAAATAGGTCAAATCGATGGAACCAGTGCTGAAATGACATGGGAACAGCATGGGGAAGACCCCTGGAAGCATCTCTGAATCCCAGGGCACTGCTGTGAACAATGTTGTCAGAGTATTACGCCATTTTTATGGAATAACAATAAAACATACAAAAACTAAGCTAAAATGGATTTTCCTGGAAAATTTGTTAAGAAACATCTTTTCCAGGGAAATGACTTGTATATGAGGCAAAATAAATAACAAAAATGCTCCTCCACACCTTGGGCCATGTTCACACGTAGTGTTTTTGATGCGTTTTTGCACTTTCGCATTAATTCAACAGTGAAAAATACATTCACCAGTAAATGTAATTTTAACATTTTACTACCTTATCTGGCCATGTGGTGTTTGAGACATGATCAGACACATCCTGTTTCATTTATGAAGGAGGGACTCTGAAAGTCACAAAGCCTATTTTTACAGGGCCATCAGGCGGCCCTTACTATTGCAAGAGGGCCATCTGCCGACTATACTTTGCATAGCTACATATTGCTACTGCAACATAACGTATCCATCTTAGGTGGTCAAATTTTCTTTTTCTTATGTATTCTATAAAGCTTGAAATTTGGATGTCTAGCAGGCAGCACTCACAATTTATAGAGTGCCAACAGGCAGCCTACACTATTTTTAGAGGGCCAGCAGTCGTCTTGGGGACTTGTAAGACCAAGATAGAGCTTTTTCGTAAAGCACATCATTCAACTGTTTACTGTAAATGGAATGAGGCCTACACATAAAAGAACAAAGTACTTACAGTCAAATATAGTGGAGGTTCAAAGATATTTAAGGGTTGTTTTGCTGCCTCTGGCACTGTGTGCCTTGACTGTGTGCAAGGCATCATGAAATGTGAAGATTCCCAAAGGATTTTGGGTCGCAATGTAGTGTCCAATGTCATGAAGCTGGATTTGCATACTAGGTCATGGGTCTTCCAGCAGGACAATGACCCCAAACATACTTCAAGAAGCACCCAGAAATGGATGGAAACAAAGCACTGGAGAGTTCTGAAGTGGTAATTAAAGCTCCAGTAGCGTCAAGTCTTCCACCACTACCTCTTATATAAAGAAGCTACAGAGAAGCTGAGAATGGACACATTAAATCATTAAATTTCTGTCAACTTCGATGATTTTCTATCAACTATGATACATTTTATGATTTTTATGAGAAATAAACTTTGATTAATTTGTGAGTACAGATCACCGTTAAAATTATGAATCGGTCAATGAGTGTATGGAAGGAAACTAAATCTAGTTGTGGACTGTAGAAGAGATGTATGTGACCAGAATGAACACTCATTTCCAGCAGATGTTACCATCTAGCACCTGTCCCTATGCTAGCCATAGTGCAATAGCTCACCCGTACATGAACCGCAGATAAGAGAGGTAATATTATAGAATAAAAAATAGATTTTAACCGGCTCCAAAGAGGATTTTTTGGTGCAGGGTAGCACCAAACTGTGGAGGAATGCAAGCAACCTTGCCTGCTTTGATAAATTTCTGAGTGCAGACTATATTAAAAAACATGAATCTGTCAATGATTTTTTTGAAAAAAGCAATCAAGTTATGGACTGTGGAAGAGATGTATGCAACCAGAATGAACACTCATTTCCAGCTGATGATATCTAGCACGCACCTGTCCCTATTCTAAATGCAGTTAACAGCGATATCAATAGGGAATAAAATAGTTTTTGTTTGTTTGGCTGTAGCAGCAACTATCTAGTTATGGACTGTAGAAGAGATGTATGTGACCAGAATGAACAGTCATTTCCAGCAGATGTTACCACCTAGCCCCTGTCCCTATTCTAAATGCAGATAAAAGCGGTATCAATAGGGAATAGAATTTTTTATTTTTTTTTGTTTGCTTTCAGCAGCAAGAGTATAAGGCAATAATCCCTGTTTGGATGCGTGTAATACGCTATCCATGGTGCGATAGCTAACCCGTACATGAATTGCAGATATGAGAGGTAATATTGTAGAATATAGAATCGATTTAAATTGGCCAAAAATTATTAAGGAGTAGGTCTCCTAGACTGTTATTGCGTATGCAGTAAATTCAAGGGTTGCTAAAAATTAGGACGCACTTCCATACCCCTTTGAAGAGACATAGTGGTTGGCCTCAGTCAATTTTTTTTCCCATTATTAAGGATTGGGTCTCCTAGACTGGTATACATATATATTTTATAGAATGTTAGAGGTAGGACTCTAAAAATAGTTCCTATGGGCATCATAAACACCCTTAAAAAAATTATGTCAGTGTTGCATGATGGTCACCCTGATGATATAGTGGTGGAGGATGAGGAGAAGGAGGAGGAAGGTCGACGACATAAAATAGATGAAATCCTGAAGCGTATACCTATGTCTAGGTGTAAAGGGGTGCATGGGAATAGACCCCCCCAAAAATCCACTGGATTTGAGTTGATGTTCCACTGCTATCATTCAGTGGTGTTGAGAAGTCTGGCCCAATACAGCCCTTTTTCATTTTGATAAGAGTCAGCCTGTCAGCATTTTCAGTTGACAGGCGGATGTGCCTATCAGTTATAATACCGCCAGTGGCATTAAAAACCCACTCTGACAAAACACTAGTGGTAGGCAGGCCAAATCCTCCAAGTCATAGAGAGATAGGTATCCAAGCTTGACACATGGCATGAACTAATAGTTGTAAGGCACAGAGAAATTATGGAGGACGCTGGTGCGGTCGCCAACGTACTCCTTCAGCATCTTCAAAAATTTTCCCTCTTTGTCAGAGTACCCTATGCATCAGGGCCTGGGCGCTGGGAGGGTCTGAGAAAATTATCCCAGACCTTTGACAGTGTTCCCCTGCCTCTGCTGCATCTGGTATGTGTCTCCCTCGCCTGTACTCATTGGTTGTCCAAGAAACTGTGACCTCTGCCGCCATCGTTGTCAAATAGGAATTTTTTTAATAATTCTTCAACAAGGGCCTTCTGGTATTGCAACATTTTATTAGACCTCTCCACCATGGGAAGGAGAGATAGAAAGTTCTCCTTGTAGCACGGGTCTAGAAGTGTGGCCAACCAGTGATTACTGTTGCCCAAATGCGTACAACGCGAGGGTCACAGGAAAGGCAGCTGAACCTAAACTCAGCCATGTGTGCCAGACTGCCAACAGCCAAGACTTCCCTGTCCCCACCAAGAGGATGACTGTTCATGTTCTCCTCATCACCCACCTGGTCCTCCTCCTCCCCCTATTCAGGCCATCCTCTTTGAGCATATGGTATGAATGTGGTTTGGGTAGTACCGTCTGTAGCGCAGAAAACCAGCTCCTGTTCCTCCTCTTCCTCCTCATTATTATCACCCAATCCACATTGAGATGAGATGAGGCTGGGCTGTGTAGCATCACCCTGTATAGTTGGTTGCATCTCATCGTGCTCCACCTGCAAAGCCTCCTCTTTAATTGTGAGCAGCAAGCATTTCGGTAGGCAGAGAAGCGGGATGGTGACGCTAGTTATGGCATCATTGCCACTCACCGTCTTGGTGGAGTCCTCAAAGTTTTGGACAACCGCACAGATGTCAGACATCCATGCCCACTCATCAGCTCTTATGTGCGGATGCTGACTGGAATACAGATGGGCGTGTTGAAGCTGGTACTCAACAACTGCCCTCTGCTGCTCACAAATCCTTCCCAACATATGCAACGTTGAGTTGCAACGCGTGGTGACATCACACACCAGTCAGTGAGCTGGAAGCTACAAACGCTGCTGAAGCACTGCTAGGGCAACGGAAGCTGTAGCTCACTATCCGAAATGGGCACACACGCAGCGTACTTTCACAAGCAGCTCAGGCAGATCATGGTAGGTTTTGAGAAACCGCTGAACCACTAATTTGAGCATATGGGCCAGTCATAGTGTGTGTGCGAGGTTGCCAAGCTTCAGACTTCAGAGCCGCCACAAGGTTCTGGCCATTGTGAGACATGACCATGCCTAGTTGTAGGTTCAGTGGTGGGAGGCATAGATCTGCCAGCTCTGTTACAACTTTCTACAACTCTGTGGGTGGGTGGCTGCGTATTTGCTGTTGCGTTCCAAGGGCTGAGGTAGGGACAACTGAACGCTGCGCTGGGACAAGGACACGGACGTGGTTGCTGACGGTGGTGGTTGCAAGTGTGCAATGACAGGTGCAGGGTGGGAGGCATCTTCGCCTACGTCATGGACAGGGGATTGGCGTGAACACACAACAGCGGAATAGGCAGTGGTGTCACCCGCAGACAATGTTTCTGGACCCTGGCGTTTGGCCCAACTAGTTGGGTGCTTTGCTGTCATGTGCCTGAGCATGCTGATGGAGGTCAGGCTGGCAGTTTTGCTGCCCTTGCTGATGCTAGCATGGCAGTTGTTGCAAATGGCCTTTTTGGAAATATGTTAAGGAACATCCTTTTCAGGGTAATGACTTGTATATAAGGCAAAATAAATAACCAAAAGCTTCTCCACACCTTGGGCTATGTTCACTCGTAGCGTTTTTGATGCGTTTTTGCATTGCTTTCAACGGTGAAAAATGCATTCACCAGGAAATGTCATTTTAACATTTTACTACCTTATCTGGCCATGTGGTGTGTGACACATCATCAGACACATGCATACAGTGCTGAAAAGACATGAGAACAGCATAGGCAGGACCCCTGGATGCATCTCTGACTCCCAGGTCACTGCCTAAAAGTGTGCCCATCATAAGTGATCCTTGGCGCATGCGAAGATGCCTCCCGCCATGCCCCTGTCGTTGCAGACTTGCAACAATCACCATCCACGTCCTTGTCCCACCGCAGCGTTCAGTTATCCCTACTCCATTCCTTGGAATGCAAGTGCAAGTATGCAGCCATCCACCCACAGGCTGCAATACTATACTGCCACATTTTTGGACAGCTGCTTGCACTTGAGATGTGGCCTTTTAGGCTCATGGAGGTGGAAGCTGTCCACAACCTCATGGCGGCGGCGGCCGGGTGTCCATACTCGGTCCCCAGCCACCACTATTTCTCCCGGTATCGTCTCCGCCTTCCACAAGCAAGGGTCCCACAACATTACTGCTGGTACTTTTCTGTGGGAATCTGCTTTCCTCCTACCAGCCTGTTATAAATTCCAGTGAACTATGGTACGACACCATGGTATTAGCACTGCCCCCAGTACCAGTAGCGAAGCCATCCCCAATTTCCTTCTCAGGAATTCTATTTGGTAGACTGAGTGGCTGCCCAAATACATTAGTTTCTCACAAAGGAGCTGAAGATAGAGTGGCATTAGGTGCAAGTTTCTCCAGCCTGTTAGATATCAGAGGGTGAACGGCAGCACATTGGCTCAGTGGTTAGCACTGAAGCCTTGCAGCGCTGGGATCCTGGGTTCAAATCCCAGCAAGGACAACATCTGCAAGGATTTTGTATGTTCTCCCCGTGTTTGCTTGGGTTTCTACCTCAGTAAAAAAGGAGCCATAGAGTGTCCGGGAACATTCCCACACACTTTTCTTAGCCAGAACTGCTTCTCAGCATTGTTGGATAGTCCCACCAGAGAATCCTCGGGTGGGTCTGGCTTCTCCATCAGGAGAGTTCATGATAGCGCAAACTTTGCAGCAGCTTTGGGGCTCTTGAGCGGGGGAGAAAGGTGAGCCCTCATAATCAAATCCTCTGGTGGGCTCAATGTTTTTCAGTTTGAAACTGCTTCTCAGTGGGAGTTGTATTTCAACACAGCCATATTCTTTAGCTCAGTGAAAGGACTGGCATAGAGGGAAACCGTATCTACTCCGGCTGTCATTTCTCCGTCACCAGGTTCCGCCCATTGTCACACACGACCATGCCTGGCTGTATGTTCATCGGTGGGAGCCACAGATCAGGCTGCTGTGTTACAGTTTTCAACAACTCTGCAGCGGTGGGCGGTTTGTCACCTAAGTATTAAGCATGTTATTTTCAGCACAGCCTGTTGCCGCTTGGCCAAGGTAGTGCTGCAGTGCTTTCAGCTTGTGACTGATGTGGTCATTTCGGAGATGGAGGCCGAACTGGAGGAGGATTACATTGAGGTTACATTGGTGACTCTGGTTTTTATACTAAAGAAAGATCCTACTGTGTTTTTCTTTTTTTTTATGTTATTTTTTAAGACAAATGCATTCTCTGGGAAATGTCATTTTAACATTTTACAACCTTATCTGGACATGTGGTGTGTGACACATCAGACACATCCTGTTTCATTTATGATGGAGGAACTCTGAAAGTCACAAAGCCTATTTTTTTTACTATTCTTAAAGGGCCAGCAGTCGGCCCTCGCTATTGTTAGAGAGCCATCAGTCGGCTATGCTTTGTTGTTCCCATTATTAACGAGTGGGTCTTCAATACTGCTATTGCATACGCAGTGACTGCAAGGGCTGGCAAAAATTTGGAGGAACTCCAATGCCCTTTGCTAGAGACGTAGAGGTCAGAGAGCCTCCTTAAAACAATGTTCCCATCATTAGGAAGTGGGTCTCCCATAGTGTTTGCCTATGCAGTGAAGCAACGGCTGCCAAAAATTTGGAGGAACTCCAATGCCCCTTGCAGGAGACGTAGAGGTCAGAGAGCGTCTTTAAAACAATGTTCCCATTATTAGGAAGTGGGTCTCCCATAGTTTTCGCCTATGCTGTGAAGCAACGGCTGCCAAAAATTTGGGGGAACTCCAATGCTCCTTGCAAGAGACATACAGTTAGGTCCATATATACTTGGACAGAGACAACATTTTTCTAATTTTGGTTCTAGACATTACCACAATGAATTTTAAACAAAACAATTCAGATGCAGTTCAAACTTTCAGCTTTCATTTGAGGGTATCCACATTAAAATTGGATGAAGGGTTTAGGAGTTTCAGCTCCTTAACATGTGCCACCCTGTTTTTAAAGGGACCAAAAGTAATTGGACAATTGACTCCAAGGCTATTTCATGGACATGTGTGGGCAATCCCTTCGTTATGTCATTCTCAATTAAGCAGATAAAAAGCCTGGAGTTGATTTGAGGTGTGGGGCTTGCATTTGGAAGGTTTTGCTGTGAAGTAAACATGCGGTCAAAGGAGCTCTCCATGCAGGTGAAACAAGCCATCCTTAAGCTGCAAAAACATAAAAAACCCATCCGAGAAATTGCTACAATATTAGGAGTGGCAAAATCTACAGTTTGGTACATCCTGAGAAAGAAAGAAAGCACTGGTGAACTCATCAATGCAAAAAGACCTGGGCGCCCACGGAAGACAACAGTGGTGGATGATCGCAGAATAATCTCCATGGTGAAGAGAAACCCCTTCACAACAGCCAACCAAGTGAACAACACTCTCCAGGAGGTAGGCGTATCAATATCCAAA
The DNA here is from genome assembly GCF_046119375.1 of Phyllobates terribilis. Classification (NCBI taxonomy): domain Eukaryota; kingdom Metazoa; phylum Chordata; class Amphibia; order Anura; family Dendrobatidae; genus Phyllobates; species Phyllobates terribilis. Next base: position 63,091,895 of record NW_027362765.1, read on the forward strand.
TCTACCATAAAGAGAAGAGTGCATGAAAGTAAATACCGAGGGTTCACTGCACGGTGCAAGCCACTCATAAGCATCAAGAATAAAAAGGCTAGACTGGACTTTGCTAAAAAACATCTAAAAAAGCCAGCACAGTTCTGGAAGAACATTCTTTGGACAGATGACACCAAGATCAACCTCTACCAGAATGATGGAAAGAGAAAAGTATGGTGAATGCGTGGTACAGCTCATGATCCAAAGCATACCACATTAGAGATGAGCGGTGTTCGACTCGAACTGTTCGCCAATCTCAAATTCAAGCTGTTTTGGGCAGTGTTCGAGCCGTTCAGCGAACACGAACGATTTGAAAAAAATCCGGCTGTTTCGAGGTTATGTTTGATAACTGTTCCTGCACCAAAATCATAACTGGATTTTTTCTCAGTAATGCTGAAAATTAATGTTAATACGCAGTTTGAGTGTACAGCAGTGCGGGGGGAGGGGCAGGGGATGGATCTCTGCATAAATAATGAAGATCTCCATTTTTTTTTCTCTTTCCCGCATTTACAGTGGGGAGGTGCAATTTGTCAGCCTATCAGCAGCACACACACGGAGCGAACTGCTTTTTTTCACACAAGCAAGGGCATGTGTCATTGGCAGTGTATGTCACATGTCCTTGCCCTATAAGACCCAGCCATTTTCCACGTAGCCATCATTTTCTCACTGCTGCAGCTGCGTGTTAGACGGCACCGCTGTTGCTGTGTGCGCTATACTTTAAGTGTTCATTTCAAGCCAATTTTCTCTGAAATATACAGATAGCTTGGGAGTAGGGAATAGTTGTGATTGCAGTCCTTTTGAGGACTAGGTTACATCATTTCCTATGACTTTTATCAGGCAAGTCTGTGCTCTTAAATAGATAGGTTGGGAGTAGGGACTAATTGTAATTGCAGTCCTTTTGAGGGCTAGTTTACATCAGTTCCTATCACTTTTTGCCAGGCAGGTCTGTGCCAGTGCTGTGCAAGTTTTTTTCACAGCATTTGGCTAAATCTAGCTAAGCAAATCCTTTTTGGCCTCTTGCAGTGTGTGTTAGTCAGTGGAGTAGCCTATCTGTGTTGCAAGCTACACCACCTGTGTATAGAATACAATTTTTTTACTGCACCTAGCCAAGCAAAACCTTTTGGGCATAGCATCATTCTATTAGTCCATCTATACTAACCTCCACCAGGTTGCAAATTAAAAATAATTTTTAGCAGCATCTAGCTCTGAAAAAAATATTTGGGCTTGTAGCAGTATGTGGGACTTGTTCTATTAGTCCATCTATACTAACCTCCACCAGGTTGCAAATTAAAAATAATTTTTATCTGCATCTAGCTCTGAAAAAATATTTGGGCTTGTAGCAGTGTGTGGGACTTGTTCTATTAGTCCATCTATACTAACCTCCACCAGGTTGCAAATTAAAAATAATTTTTATCTGCATCTAGCTCTGAAAAAATATTTGGGCTTGTAGCAGTGTGCGGGACTTGTTCTATTAGTCCATCTATACTAACCTCCACCACCTGTGTATGTAATAAAAAATGTTTACTGCATCTAACCCAGCCAATACTTTTGGGCTAATACCACAGTTTGGCCACTCAGCTCTGCTCGGTTCCCATCCATTGTTTTTTTGTGCAAACAACTCCAGAGTTGTCAATTAGTTAACCACCAAAATGAGTGGAAAAAGGCCTGCTGATGGTGGAAAGGGGAATAGGCGTGTTGGGAAGGGAAAAAAAGGTTGTGTCCGTGGGGAAGGTGTTAAAGCAACAGTAACATCTGCAGAAGAAAGACCATCTTCCAGCCAAACTAAGATGTCTACTTCTTTTAGCGGACAATGTGATAAGATCCCTTTCTTACGGCCACGCCAATCGCTACAAATTCCAGATGAGGCACAAAAACTGCTGGTGCTTCAACGGATATCAAGTGCTCCTTTAAGTGGGCTCTCCTCCACCTCAACTTCAACATCACAAATACTCAAGTCCTCAGAGGGGTCACCCCAATCGCACTTGCTTCCTCACAGCTCCCAAGTCTCCAGCTGCCCGTCTGAGTATGGGGTAGAATAGATGGTTGAGTCTGCAGAGCTGTTTACTCATACTATAGCCTGGGAATCAGAGGTCGGCTCCAGAGCTTCTGTGAAGGCAGACGAGGAAATGATCTGCACTGATGCCCAGAATCTTTATGAGTTGGATCCAGGAACAGACGCAGAAGGTTCTGACCATAATGTAGACCCTCGTTCCCAAACTGTAACTCCTGTTGGTGGAGACAAGGAGGAAGACGATGATGAGACTCAAATACCTGATTGGAGCGACAACTTTAGTTTTTTGTCAGGGCAGGAAGAGGTTGGCTCTGAGGACGACGGGTGTGATAACACACATGGTGATGATGACGAGGTTGGAGATCCCACTTACTGTCAACCCACAGTCAGCCAGTCGATGAGGTCAGCAGAGGAGGTGGAGGAGGATGCTAGTGACGATGAGGTCAGGTTGCGCCTTCCTGGACAGAGACTGAGTACTGGAAGCACGTCAACAACTGCATCCTCAAACACAACTCTACCTCTGACCACAAGTCGTGGTGGCTCTTCAGGTCGCATGGGTGCTAAGCCTTGCATAGCCTGGGCATTTTTTCAGATCGATAAGGATGACCCAACTCGTGTTATCTGTAACATTTGTCAGCAAAAGCTAAGTAGAGGCCAAAAAATACATAGTTTGAGTACTTCATGCATGAAGCGGCACATGGATATGAAGCATAAGTTGCAGTGGGAAGCTCACTGTGCTACAATGAGGCCTAGCCGGCTGGGCCAACCACTGTCTGCCACATCTTGTGCATCCGCGGCCTCTTCATCCTCTGTGACTGGGGGGACAGCAGTCACACCTGTTTTGGGACGCAGACCTGCCACCTCTTTACCAGCAACAGCCAGCGTGATTGGCAGGTCATCATTTTCTTTGGAGGTGGAAACACCAGCGGGTTTTGAGCGCTGTCTGACATCGATAGCACCACCTTTGGATCAAGGCAACCTAACATGTCCGCCTGCATCTTCCTCACAGACCGGCAGTTTGCCAGGGACACCCTTCTCAACCCCGTCTAAGCACAACAGCCAGCCCTTGGTCCCTCAGATGTGGACAAGTAAAAGACCATTTCCTCCTAGCCATGAGAAAGCTAAGAGGTTGAATTTCACCATCTGCAAGCTCTTGGCTACAGAAATGCTGCCTTTTCGCCTGGTGGACACAGAGGACCTTATGTCCGTCGCAGTGCCCCAGTACCAGACGCCCAGTCGGCACTACTTCTCAAAGAAAGGTGTGCCTGCGCTCCACCAGCATGTCGCACATAACATCACCGCTTCTTTGAGAAACTCTGTGTGTGACAGGGTGCACTTCACCACAGACACTTGGACGAGTAGGCATGGACAGGGGCGTTACATGTCGCTGACTGGGCACTGGGTAACTATGGTGACAGCAGGACAAGGGGCTGCTGTCCAAGTCTTGCCGTCCCCACGAGTTGTGCGTCAATCCCCTTTATCTCAAAGTTCCTCCACTGCTTCTGCCTCCTCAACCTCCTCTCGGTCCTCCACCTGCACCCAAAGCCTGTCTGGTCATGCCACAAGCTTTCTAACTGCGCAGAAGGGATCCTGCACACCTCCTTACTATGCTGGCAGCAGGGCTCAACGTCAGGCGGTTTTTACTTTGAAATGTCTGGGAAATGTGAGTCACACAGCTGTGGAGTTGTGGTAAGCTCTGGAGAACCAGTTTCATGAATGGTTGTCTCCACTGGACCTGAAACCAGGGAAGGCCGTGTGCGACAATGCTGCAAACCTGGGTGCGGCCCTTCGCCGGGGCAATGTCACACACGTGCCTTGTATGGCTCACGTGTTGAATTTTTAGCCCACTATCCCGGACTAGATGGCCTTCTGCAGAGGGCACGGTCGCTGTGTGCTCACTTCCGCCGTTTGCATCCCGCAGCTCAGCGACTTACATCTCTACAGAAGTTGTTGGGCCTGCCACTTCACCGGCTAAAATGCAATGTGCCTACACGGTGGAATTCAACTCTGCATATGTTGCAGCGACTGTGGCAGCACCGACAAGCCCTGGTGCAATATGTTCTGATGTATAGCCTGGGCCAACGAGATCCAGAGGTGGGGCAAATCACGCTGGAGGAGTGGTCTCAGATCAGGGACCTATGCACCCTTCTGCACAGTTTTGAAATGGCGACGAAGATGTTTAGTGCTGACGATGCCATTATCAGCATGACTATTCCGGTGATTTACATGCTGGAGCACATGTTAAACAGAATTCGGAGTCAGGTGGTGGCACAAGAGGAGGTGGAGGAAGTAGAGGAGGAGGAGTTGTATGCGGAAGGGCTAACATCTGCAAGGTCCAGACGGTCGGCAGCACCAAGGCGGCAGGCATGTGATGGTTGGGGAGATGGTTTTACCAGGGCGCATGGTAGCAGCCAAACTAGTGAGGAAGGTGCAGGAGCCCAGGAAGAAGTGGAGGACGAACTGATGGAAGACTCATCAAATGAGGGAGACCTTGATCACATTTCTGTTGTGCGAGGTTGGGGGGAGAGGGCAGAGGAAGGAAGCATGATTGTTACCTTGCCACCAACACAAAAGGGACTTGGTGCTCCTGGATGCTCAAGACATATGAGTGCCTTCTTGCTGCACTTTCTGCAACATGACCCTCGAATTGTGAGAATTAGAAATAATCCTGACTACTGGGTTGCCACACTGTTAGATCCCCGGTACAAAAGTAAATTTGTAGAAATTATTCCTGCCATAGAAAGGGATGCACGCATGCAGCAGTATCAGCAGAGACTGTTGCAGAATCTTACATGTGCTTTTCCACAAAACACCAGTGGTGCACGTAGTGAATCTCACAGTTCCAACTTGCCAACCGTGGGACCTTCGAGTGTTCAGCACTCAAACGTAACAGAAATACAGTATCTGCTGGTAACATCAATTTTGCAGAATCATTTCACCACTTTTTTAGCCCATCCTTTGCAAGGCCACAGGAGACAAGAAGTCTGACACATAGTCAACGCCTAGAGACGATGGTACAGGAGTATCTCCAAGTAAACATTGAAGCCATGACTGTGTCACTGGACCCTTGCTCTTTTTGGGCTTCCAATCTGGATAAATGGCCGGAGTTCGCCACTTACGCCTTGGAGAACTTGTCATGCCCCGCAGCCAGCGTTCTGTCTAAAACGTGAGTTCAGCGCTGCTGGTGGTGTGCTGACAGATAAGCGCACGCGGCTCTCCACTGATAATGTAGACAGACTCACGTTCATAAAAATGAACAAATCATGGATCCGAAAGGACTTTTCTACCCCTGTGCCATCCTGGGGAGAGTAAAAGCTTGATGATTTGTTAAAATCACCTCACCAACCGTTTTAAGCTTTCAAATTACTAACCATGTTAATCTGTATCTTGGCTGGAAAATAATTTGGGCCTTGTAGCAGTTTGCAGTACTGATTCTATTAGGCCATCTATACTAAACTCCACCAGATTTAAAATTACTAATCATGTTTATCTGTATCTTGGCTGGAAAATAATTTGGGCCTTGTAGCAGTTTGCAGTACTGATTCTATTAGGCCATCTATACTAAGCTCCACCAGATTTAAAATTACACTGGTCAACGCAATTTTTCTGTCAAAAGGTTTTAAAACATATTTTAAGTCAATTTTGGCTGCTGATTACTAATACGAACTCCGTTTTTGGCTATCACATCAGGATTTCGAGATATTTTTGATGGAAATTACTCCTATCGAATGTTTTTTGATAAAAACCTCATGATTTTCGTTACTACATTTTGTATATTTTTAATCAAGGAATAACAAAAATTACAAAGTCTGTGTACAGCAAATCAAATATACTTACAAAATTAAACTACAAAATATAAAAACACATATATATGGCACACAGATGAATGGCAAATGGCAGTTATTTGAACTTTCTTTTCTTGGGTGATCTGTGATGTACAGCTTCTGGGTTGTCTCTCATCAAGCTCCAGCAATAGTCAGCCATCATATGTGAGTCCCACCGGCCTTGATACCATTCTTCCATTGTTTTAATGTCCTGATGAAAACGCTCCCCTTGTTCCTCGCTCACATCCCCAAGGTTCTCTGGAAAAAAGTCCAAATGGTTGTGTAAATAGTGAACCTTGATACTCATTCTACATCCAAGATTTTGCAGACTCATTAGTAGCTCTTCCACAATCTCTTCATAGTTGTCTGCTTTCTTATTCCCTAGAAAATTCTGCACCACATTACAAAATGCATTCCAAGCTCTTTCTTCTGTCTCATTCATTGATGTGATAAAGTTTGGGTCTCTCATAAGTGTTCTTATTTGAGGTACATCAAATATTCCAGCCTTTTTCTTCTCTTCACTAAGACCAGGAAAAGTTGAACATATATAGTTAAAGCATTCTCCACTGTGACTGAGAGCTTTGACGAACTGCTTCATCAATCCAAGTTTTATGTGCAAGGGAGGAAAGACAATGTTCTTCCTATCCACTAGAGGACCATGGATGACATTCTTATCGCCAGATGCCAAACTCTGTCGCTGAGGCCATTCAGTTTTCACCCAATGCTCTGCTGTAGCTCTACTGTCCCAGTAGCACAGAAAACAAGGGTGTTTGAAAACTGTTTTTTTACTTTCTTATCATAACAAATGGGAATTATGCATGTTCAAAGAAAACAAAGATATTCTCACATTTATTGGGAGACTAAATGAAAACTAAATTTACCTTAGTGAACCGTATAAACCGGCACTTTTCATACACTACTTATATTTTTCTTGGAATTATTGAAAATGGGCTATATACCTATAGCGCAAAAACGTGATGTGATAGAGAAATTATAAGATTAGATTTGAATTCAGCACCCTCAAATCAGTCTAAAACTGTTCTTAAAGTCCATGCCAGAAAGTTTTTTTTTTTGTTATTAATAAAAATCATGTTTATTTGTATCTTGCCTGTAAAATAATTTTGGCCTTGTAGCAGTTTGCAGTACTGATTCTATTAGGCCATCTATACTAACCTCCACCAGCTTTCAAATTAATAATAATTTTTAGCTGCACCTAGCCCGGAAAATAATTTTGGGGCTCCTAGATGCGCAAGACACATGAGTGCCTTCTTGCTGCACTACCTGCAACATGACCCTCAGATTGTCAGAATTCGAAATAATCCTGACTACTGGGTTGCCACACTCTTAGATCCCCCACACTCTTAGATCAACCTTTTCATTTTAATAAAGAACAAAAAAATGGTCATTTTTGAAATTATAAGCATTAGCAGGTTATTACAAACTGAAATCAAACAGTTTTCAACTCAAAACTTTATTCTAGGTGATGTTACATTTGCACATAGGACCCCTTGTTCGAAAGGAGCTTCTGAACTCTCTCGTCCATTGAATTTGTCAGGTTTTGGATGGTTTCTGCTTCAATTGTTTTGCATGAGGACAGAATACCCTCCCAGAGCTGTTGCTTAGATGTGAACTGCCTCCCGCCATCATAGACACTCCTTTTGATGATGCTCCAGAGGTTCTCAATGGGGTTGAGGTCAGGGAAGCATGGGGATCACACCATAAGTTTGTCCCCTTTTATGCCCATATCAGCCAGAGATGCAGATGTGTTATGTGCAGCATGAGACGGTGCATTATCATGCATGAAAATGATCTTGCTGCGGAATACACGGTTCTTCTTCTTGAACCATGGCAGGAAGTGCTGTTTGAGAAACTCCACATACATTATGGAGTTCATCTTTACCCCTTCAGGGATCCTAAAGGGGCCGACAATCTCTCTCCCCATGATTCTAGCCCAAAACGTTACCCCACCTCCTCCTTGTTGGCGCCATAGCCGTGTTTGCATGGGGTGTCCATCAACCAGCCATCCTCCACTCCATCCATCTGGACCATCGAGCGTTGCACGGCACTCATCGGTGAACAAAACAGTTTTGAAGTCAGTCTTCATGTATTGTTTGGCCCACTGGAGCCGTTTCTGCTTGTGTACAGTGGATAGAGGAGGTCGACAGGATGGCTTACGCACAGCTGCAAACCTCTGAAGGACCCTGCATCTTGTTGTTCGGGGGACGTTGGAGGCACCAGCAGCTTCAAAAACTTGTCTTCTGCTATGACAAGGCTTTTTTGCCGCTGCTTTTTTAACCTGACGTAATTGCCTGTAGGAAAGAGTCCTCAATTTTCCCTTATCAGCACGCACACGTGTGTACTGTGAATCAGCTACATACTTCTTGATTGTGTGATGATCAGGATGAAGTGTCTTGGCAATGTTGATTGTAGTCATGCCTTGACCTAAACACTCCACAATTTGTTGCTTCTCAGCAGCCGACACATCCTTTTTCTTTCCCATTTTGGCAGAAAATGTAGGCTGCTTAATAATGTGGGACAGCCTTCTTAAGTAGTCTTGCCTTTCATTGGACACACCTGCCAAACTAATTAGCACAGGTGTCTGCAATTGCTTACAGTGATATAAAGAGCCCTGACACACATCACCATCAATGAGTTTAACTGACAAACAAAAAAATTCTTACCTTATCACTCCTAAACACTTTTTGCATAATAATTTGGAACACAGTGTACATGTGCTTTTCCACAAAACATCAGTGGTTCACGTAGTGAATCTTACAGTTCTAACTTGCCAACCGTGGTCTGTATGGAGTTGTTCAATAAAGGGCCCAAAATTAAGATAACATAGATGGGAGAGGTCTCTATAAATACGAATTTCTAAGTATTTGATACCCTGTGAGGGCCAGGCAAAGAGAAAGTTGGACTGGATGGAATCCTGTATGGATTTGGGGAGGGAGACTTCGAGGGCCTCAGACTTCGCTGCATTGATTTTAAAATTTGACTATGTAACAAAGTGATCTATTTCAGCCATAACAGCAGGGATGGATATATGTGATTGAGTGATATATACTAGGACATCATCAGCAAATGCAGAGCACTTGTACTCGGTGCCTCCCACGTCAATCCACTTAATATTGGGGTTATGGCGAATTGATGAGAGCAGGTGCTCCGTCACTAGGATGTATAAGAGAGGGGACAGAGGACATCCCTGCCTTGTCCCATTGGTGATTATGAAAGGTGATGAAAATGTTCCATTTATCTTCAGCCTAGGTGACGTATTGCAATACAGGGCCGTGATTTTGTCTATAAAAGGGTCCCTTAGACCCCTACCCCAAGCTTTTTAAGAGAATAATATATGGCGTGCCAGGAGACTCTATGGAATGCTTTCTCAGCATCCAACGAGAATATCTAATTACAAATTTTTAACTGTATCTAGCCCAGGAAATACTTTGTGCCTAGTAGCAGCTAGTCAGCGGATTATCCCAGCTGTTAAGCAAGCTACACCACCTGTAGTTTGGACACTTAATTTTTTCAAAGGAAATGCTTCGGGCTCCCGGGACACTCAGTGAAGAGCATCGGGAGGCACCCCAAGGTACAGGGGCTGGGACTGGCGGTAGGACGCCTTGCGGTGGACCGCCAAGCTCGATCCTTATAAAAGCTTTTTAACTGCAGCAGCTTTAGTGGACGCTACTGGAGCTGGAATTCCTGCGGCTGCTGGCATGAGACTTGCCCTCCAATAGATCCTTGTAAAATGATTTAAAGTGTACTCATTCAAATTAGAGAGACAATTTAAATTAAAAAGCTTAGACCTGCCTCCACCGCAGGGGGGCTCGCTCGACCCACCAGCGGACAGGCACCAGTATTGGGAGAGGGGGGCTGGCCATCAGGGTCCACCGCAGCTTTGGCACAAACCCGGCGACATGGAGGTCGCACGGGCAGGAACGGACTGGCCGTGTCGGCTTCGCACTTTTTTGGTTTTAGAAGGGCATGACATGCCTATATCTGTGTCTCCCCCTCCTTTTACTCCTGCACCTCTTTTCTTTTCGCATGACTATATGTACTTGTCACTTTTCCATGCGGTAGTTGTGTCTTCTGAGCAGTTTGTCAGCTTTTGGACACCTTTGAAGTGTTTTCTCTGTGTTTTCTATGTGTTCCTATGTGTTTTTGTTTGCCTGCCATTGGTTTTAACGGTGTTCGAAGGTGTTCGACGAACAGTTCGGCGAACATACGGGTGTTCGACGAACCGAACTCGAACACTGCGGGGGTGGCTCAACACTATACCACATCATCTGTAAAACACGGCGGAGGCAGTGTGATGGCTTGGGCATGCATGGCTGCCACTGGCACTGGGTCACTAGTGTTTATTGATGATGTGACACAGGACAGAAGCAGCCGAATGAATTCTGATGTCTTCAGAGCCATACTGTGTGCTCAGATCCAGCCAAATGCAGCCAAACTGATTGGTCGTCGTTTCATACTACAGATGGACAATGACCCAAAACATAAAGCCAAAGCAACCCAGGAGTTTATTAAAGCAAAGAAGTGGAATATTCTTGAATGGCCAAGTCAGTCACCTGATCTCAACCCAATTGAGCATGCATTTCACTTGTTAAAGACTAAACTTCAGACAGAAAGGCCCACAAACAAACAGCAACTGAAAACCACCGCAGTGAAGTTCTGGCAGATCATCAAAAAGGAGGAAACACAGCGTCTGGTGATGTCCATGAGTTCAAGACTTCAGGCAGTCATTGCCAACAAAGGGTTTTCAACCAAGTACTAGAAATGAACATTTTATTTACAATTATTTAATCTGTCCAATTACTTTTGGTCCCTTTAAAAACAGGGTGGCACATGTTAAGGAGCTGAAACTCCTAAACCCTTCATCCAATTTTAATGTGGATACCCTCAAATGAAAGCTGAAAGTCTGAACTTCAACTGCATCTGAATTGTTTTGTTTAAAATTCATTGTGGTAATGTCTAGAACTAAAATTAGAAAAATGTTGTCTCTGTCCAAATATATATGGACCTAACTGTAGATATGTTGATATGGTACATATGGTGGTGATATGGTGGTGGAGGATGAGGATGCAGAGAAGGAGGAGGCAAGGTACTCCCTCACTATCTTCCGAAACTTTGCACTCCTTGTGAGAATGCCCCCCGCGATAGGAGGGTCTGGGAAAACTGTAACAGAACTTTGACAGTGTTCCCCTGCCTCTGCTGGATTGCATTTGTGGCTCTCTCGCATGTACTCCTTGGTTGTCCAACGAACTGTCACCTCTAGAGTCAGCGTTTTCAGATGGGAATTTTTTCAATAATTCCGCAACAAGGACCTTCTCGTATTGCCCCATTTCATTAGGCCCTTTCCTGCAAAGGAATAAGAGTCATAAAGTTCTCCCTGTAGCGTGGGTCTAGAAGCATCACCAACCAGTAATGACTGTCACCTAAAATTTGGACAACGTGAGGGTCATGGCAAACACAGAGTAATATAAACTCAGCCATGTGTGCCAGACTGCAAAGAGGCAAGACTTCCGTGTCCTCACCAAGAGGACGACTGACGATGCTCTCCTCCTCATCATCCTCCTCATCATCCTCCTCCTCCCTGTCCTCAGGCCATCCACGCTGAATAGACGGTATGACAGTTGTGCAGGTAGTACCGTCTATAGCGCAGGAAACTAGCTCCTATTCTTCCTCCTCCTCCTCTTCCTCATTGTCACCCAATCCACGTTGAGATGAGATGAGGCAGGGCTGTGTGTAATCACCCTGTATGGTTCCTTGATCCATCTCATCGTGCTCCGCCTGCAATGCATCCTCTTTAATTGAGAGCAGGGAGCGTTTCAGAAGACAGAAAAGCGGGATGGTGATGCTAATTATGGCGTCATCGCCGCTCACCATCTTGGTGGAGTCCTCAACGTTTTGGAGGATGGTACATATGTCTGACATCTATGTCCACTCCTGAGGTTTTATGTGTGGATTCTGACCTGAATACCAACGGCCTTGTTGATGCTGGTAGTCAACAACTGCCCTCTTCTGCTCACAAATCCTTTCCAACATCTGCAATGTAGAGTTCCAACGCGTGGGGACATCACAGATCAGTCGGTGAGCTGGAAGATGCAAATGCTGCTGAAGCACGGCAAGGGCGGTGGAAACTGTAGCTGACTTTCCAAAATGGGCACACAGGCGGCGTATTTTGACAAGCAGATCTGATAGATCTGGGTAGGTTTTGAGAAACTGCTGAACCACGAGGTTAAGCACATGGGCCAGGCATGGTACGTGTGTGAGCTCGCCTTGCCTCAGAGCCACCACCAGGTTCAGGCCATTGACACACAAGACCATGCCTGGCTGTAGGTTCAGCGGTGTCAGCCACAGATCTGCTTGCTGTTTCAGAGCAGTTCAGCATTGTGCGGTTTGTCACCTAAGCATATTAGCTTCAGCACAGCCTGTTGTCGCTTGGCCGAGGCAGTGCTGCAGTGCTTCCAGCTTGTGACTGATGTGGTCATTTCGGGGATGAAGGCTGAAAAGGAGGAGGAGGTGCAGGAGCTGTAGAATGTGGGGGCAACCATGATTGACCCAGGGCCCGCAATCCTCGGCGTCAGGAGGGCGTGTTCCATCCCAACGTCCGATTGGGTCCCGGCTTCCACTATGTTAACCCAGTGTGCCATCAGCAAGAAGTACCGTCCCTGCCCACAAGCACTTGTCCACAGTGGACTTTCCCCAGTAACTGCATTATTGAGGGCATGGCTAATTTTGTGGGACACGTGCTTGTGTAATGCGGGGACCAAGTACCGAGGGACGGCTGCCGCCATCAGGTCGCGGAAAGCTTTCGTCTGCATGAGCCTAAAAGGCAACATTTCGACAGCAAGCATTCGCAAAATGTGTGAATTTAGTAGTGTGGCCTGTGGGGCATTAGCTGAGTATTTGCGCTTGTGTTCCAAGGACTGGGGTAGGGACAACTGAACGCTGTGCTGGGACAAGGACGTGGACGTGCTTGCTGATGGTGAGAGTGTTCAATGACAGGTACTACCTCGTCTTCCATTTCCGCACCCTGGTCCTCCTCCTGACTTTCTGGCAATTGTGTCTCATCATCATCCACCTCTTGAGACAGTTTCCCACCGTCGCCTTTGTGTTACCGTGGCTGCTCAAATATTTGGGCATTGCTACATATGATCTCCTCTTGCCCTGCTTCAAGTGGACCGGGCGAGAGGCCTGAATCTATAAATGGAAAAGTGAACAGCTCTTCGGAATGTCCTGTCCAAGTGTGGAATCAGTTGTCTCCAGGCACTCGGCATGGTGGGAGGGAGGAGGATCAGGGTGAGGAATATGCAGCCCAGACTCACGGCTACTGAGACTTGACCGTGTGGAAGACAGGGTGATGGTGGCTAAGTGACTGGAAGCATTATCTGCTATCCAACCAATAACCTTTTCACACTGCTTTGTGTTCAATAGGGGTGTTCTGCGGTCCCCTATTAATTGGGACAGGAAGGTCGAGTGGCAAGATCTGGGTGTTTGTTGTGGCACAATTTCAGCTTGCCCACGGCCTTGGCCTTGTCCTCTGCATGCATCATCACCATCACGTCCACTTCCCCATCCCTTGCCACGTGCCTTGCCCATTTTAAATGGAGAACAACATTTTCTACGTTCACTACAAATGGCTGGATTTGAACCGCAGTGATATGTGATATGTGTGACGGAAAACCACAGTTTTAAATAGCTGGCCTGTAGGTTACTATTTTTCACAGCTACCTCATGTCAATAACTTCACTGACACACTGCAACAACATTTAAATGGAGGCCAGAAATGGCTGAATTTGGAGCACACTTATATGTGATACTTGTGACGGAAAACCACAGTTTTAAATAGCTGGCCTGTAGGTTACTATTTTTCACAGCGATCTGGTGTCAATAACTTCACTGACACACTGCAACAAAATTGAAATGGAGGCCTGAAATGCCTGAATTTGGAGCAAACTTATATGTGATACATGTGACATAAAACCACAGTTTTAATTGCTGGCCTGTAGGCAAATATTTTTCACAGCGACCTGCTGTGAATAACTTCACTAACACACTGCAACAAAAATTGAATGGAGGCCAATATTTTCCACGTTCACTACAAATTTCTGGATTTTTATCGCTGTAATATGGAAAGAATCTGGCTGCATTCTGCAGTGGCAACAAGCAAATAGAGCAGAAAAAGCAGTGTTCTCTGGATTGCTTTTAAGCAAATAATCAGGATTAAGATAAGAAAAAAAATTATCCCTGGCCCCTGATACCTGAGACGATTTCTAGAAATATCTGTAACAGCAGCAGCAGACAGAACTTGAATGGAGCCTCTTGTGCTGAATGCACTGCAGTTTGCCACATACACTGCCTGCCTGCCTAGCTCTTACTGTATATATATATATATATATATGTTGTGGAGTACTTAGACTAACAGGGCGTTCAATGGACCCTCTTGCTATATGCACTGCAGTCTGCCACATACACTGCCTGCCTGCCTAACTCCTGCGGTCACCACTGAATAGATGCAGCGGGAGTAGTCCTCAAAAGGACTGTTATTTCAGATGGATATTATAGATATATGTTGTGGAATACCTATACTAACTCTAAAAAAGCAAATCTCTCCCTGGCGCAGCAGCACCTCTCCCTACTCTTCCTGATTCCGGGGTAGACTATAACGAGCATGGCGGCGCCCCGTCTTATATATATCTGATGATGCTGTGCGGCCAGCCAGTGCATGGCAGGCAATCCCTGCATGTTCATTGGCTCTCTAAAGAGCACCAAACATGCAGGGAGGAGACCCGAACTCCAGCCCAAGCAACCCAGAAATACTCTTCGAGTGCCGAACATCTTGAGATTTGAGATGCTCGGGCGAGTACCAAGCACGTTCGCTCATCACTAGTAACAATACATTGGGATCACAACTCTCCACATCTCTCTTTTTTTATACACCCTAAAATCTTGTCTGCATTTGCGGCTGCTGCTTGACATTGAGTACTTCTGCTCTGTTTACTTGTAACCAGAATAACCAAGTCCTTCTCCTGTTCTGTAATCCTAAGTATGCTTCTATTTAATGTATATGCAGCAATAGGATTACTCTGACCTAGGTACTGTTAGGAGGGCGCTTGCAAACAACTTTAATATAATGGAACGCAACCGACCCCGGGGTCTGCGATGCAGCCTGGTGGACTGCTGCCGAACACTTTCCGGGTGGAAAGGAAAGCAGCCAACTTAAATGTAAAACCCTTCCGTGTTTCTGCACACTGGAACAGGTATAGCAAATCGCACTATCTCCATTAGCAGCACGAGAGATAGGCGGAGAAAAACCTATCTGTAGTCCTGTTACAGCACAGGGACTACAGTGGCGGTGCTAGGATGCGTGTGTGACTACGCCGATGGGTACACGTGCCTCCAGCCGGCGTGCTACCGGACTGAAGGGTACTATTCCACGTGGCTGACAGGCGATAGCCGTGGATAGGACGTCTGCAGGCTGCTCGGGGTGTTAGGCGACCCCTTTGGCAGAGCCAGACTGCTAGACGAAACTACCTGCCTCTATGGAACTAGCCTACCTCTATGGAACTAGCCTGCCTGACAGAAACTACATGGATCACAGTCGTCCACACACAGCAACACTTGCTCAATGATCAGAGCGCGCCGCCATGTTTGCGGGCGGGCATCAGCCCCGGCTGGACCGAAATGGGAGACCACAGAAGGTCCTGGACCCATTTCGAATCCAGCCACAGACCGACGCCTAACAGGTACTTTACTCTACATTTATCAACATTAAATCTCTTTTGCCAAGTGTTTACCCATTCAGACATCTTATCCAGATCGTTTTGTAGTGTCAAGGTCAATTTTTAATAACCTACATAGTTTGGTGTCATTATCAAAGACTGACACTTTACTCTCAATCCGATCCATAAGGTCATTAATAAAGAGGTTAAAAAGAATCTGTCCAAGTACAGATCCCTGCTGTCACCACTGCTGATTTTATCCCATATACATGTGGCACCCCAGGGGTTTGGTTACCACAGTAATAGAAATATTACGTCTGAGAGCAAGTGGGAGGTTCCCTGGTCAGGAGCCCTTGAACATGCAACACCTCCTGTCCCAGACCAGATAGGGGAGGAACCTGCCCTATATAAACTGGATCTGGGGCGGGGTTAGTCAGTCAGAGCCTGGAGTTTGTTCCAGACACAGGGAAAGTAACAGTGAGGAGCTCTGTAGGAGCAGGAGCTGAAGACCAGGGGCTGGAGCTAAGCAGAGCTCACCCTGGCAGAAGAATCTAAGAACCGGACACCGGAGTCCGAGGCTGCAAGGATCTTTAAGTCCAGCAGCAGAAACCAGCCGGCAGGGGATTCCAGGTCTTCTGGCCATAGAAGCCCGGAGGCTCAGTCACAAGCAAGGGACCAGCACCGCCGTCGTGGGGCGGAAGCTATCAGAAGGCCCCAAGTCACCAGCCATACGGGTGAGCACTACACGGTACACTCAGGGACGTGGGCTACTTCCACTCGCTTACAGCAAAGTAGCCTGGAAGAGTGCAGACAGACGGGGAGGCCTACAACTCCACCTGGCCAGGGGAACTCCAGTTTGCTCACAGACTGACCAGGCCTCTTATGCTAGCCAGTACTCCCGGGAGGGTCTGCCTTATCATCATCAGTAAAGACCCTGAACTGCACTGCAAAGCCTCTGAGTCGTTCCTGCTGCGCTCGTGCACCATCACTCCCATCATCCACACTCCCTACCCTGAGGCTATACTCCTCCCGTGGGGAGTTATACTACACTCTGCTGCCCTCACAACATCAGCCTCAGAGGTATGCTCAGCAGCGGCGGTTCTTATTGACCGCAATCCACGGGTGGCGTAGTCGGACATTAAACCATAAAAACCCCATAAATAGACTACCACTGGTTTGACCACCCTGAGCCACGGGACCAGGCCATCGCCACGGTGACTACAACCCCCAGCATCCCACAAAAGGCCCGGTCCCGGGTTCCCCACGCGGCCCAGGGGGCGAGTCAACTTTGGCGTAGTCGGCAGGATTGTGACCAACCCGCCACAAATGGGTATTGCGTGCCTGAAAAAGACTTTGTACTTACCTGAGTGAAGTTTCCCGCCATCTGGAGCCATTTCCCGCCATCTTCAGTCGTTTCCCGCTGTCTTCAGCCGTTTTCCCACCATCGGACGCCATCTTCAGGACGCCGCGCAGGAAGAAGAGGGGCGTGGACGACCAAACCGCGCGAGACCTGAAGCCCCGCTCTACGCACCGACGCTGCGCAAGGTCCTGGAAGGAGAGAGAGCGACACTGACGTCACCAGGACGCGACGCAAGGTCCTCGCCCAGAGCAGCACCAGTGGAGCCGCGGCCTACGGAAGAGGATCGATGGAAGGTAGGCCACACTTAACTAGGGGGGAGGAAGATGACGGACACGGAGGGACCCTCTACCACCAGCGCGGCCGCTCACAATGCCTTACATCCCCGGAACGGCCTGGCTGCCCAAATACTCAGGGGAGTTGCATACCCTAAGCGACTTTAAAGAGAGACTGTACAGCCTATTTAAAGTATATCCCCTGACGGAGGGACAAAAAGTGAGCATATTTATAGGGCAGTTAACCGGCGCAGCCCAACGTGAAGTACAGTCCTGGTCAGTCCGGGACAAGGAGACCGTAAAGGAGATCTTGGCCCGTCTGAAGGACACTTTTGATACCCGCACCTCAGCAGAGATCAAAATGAGATTTTATGGGTGCAAGCAGCGGGCCCAAGACAGTATAAGAGACTATGCTTTGAGTTTGCAAGAGGCCCTGGGAGCCATTAAACAGGCAGACCCTGACAGTGTGCGGAATGCAGATGAACTGTTAACTGAGCAATTCATTGAGGGTCTGCTGTCCAACGCCCACCGAACCCAGTTATGTGCAATGGCCTTGCAGAACCCTGGTTTAGACTTTGCAAAATTCAAAGACAGGGCCATCCGGGTGCTCTGAGAACTGGCACCGGGTAGCGCTGTAACCCACAGGTGCCCCGCTATTACCTATCACCAGGAGGCGGCGCCCTTGTCTGCAGAGCCTGTAGGAGCTGGTGCGCAGGCTTTGGACAACAACCCGGCTATGGACCTGCACCATCAGGTCCAAGAGCTAACCAAAAGCGTTGCCGCGCTAACCAGAACTGTGCAGTCTTTACAGGTCTCCCCTCCAGGAAAGATCCAGCTGGCATCCAGACCAGAGGACGTCCCGTGGCGCCGACAGAGGAGGATCCCATCGTCCAGAGGAAGACCCAGCGACAGATACAACGAGGACGGACAACCCATCTGCCGCCGCTGCAATCAACCCGGACATATGGCAAGGTACTGTCATTTAAACGGGCACAACTTGGGGCAGAGGGCCCACCCCCAGGCATAAGATCAGCGGGCCCATCGAACTGGCGTGATAAATACGTAGGGGGACGTCCAGTCTTGCCTGTGGTACTGGATTGCATTCCAATGAGTGCCCTACTAGACACCGGGTCACAGGTAACTACCATCCCTTATGTGCTCTTTAAGCGGTACTGGAACGACTCGGACATAACCCGCTACCCGGATGACGACCTGAGTATCATCGCCAGCAATGGTCAGCCCGTGCCGCAGGTGGGATTCAAAGAGGTGACCATTAAAATCGGTAAAGTCGAACTGGCTGCACAAGGACTGATTATTGTGGACATTGACCGTCATGAGAGTCACCCTAAAATAACCTTGGGAACTAACGTGATTGAAAATTGTCTTGCAGAGATAATTCTCATTTTACAGCAGGTTGCCAAGAATGCCAGTTCCAGCCAGCAGCGTGTTCTCCAAAAAGAGATCCGGGCACTGATGAAACGGCAACAAGTGGAACTATCTGGTGGTGAGATTGGTAGCGTGAGAATATGTGACCACTTCCCTATTGCCATGCCCCCGAAAAGTGAGATGATGATATGGTGCCGGGCAGCTATTGGTCTAAGAGGTAGAGAATATCAAGCAATAGTCGAGCCCGTCTACTCAGACAGTAGGCCCACCATTTTGACAGCACGGGGGGTGGTCGATGTACGCCATGGGAGGGTGCCCGTCCGCATCATAAATATCGGGGAGAGAGAAGTATACCTGCCCCGGTATGCCACGCTAGCCAAATTGTTCACCATAAACCAAAATTCTGTAAAGGCTGTAGAACCCTTGCCTCCATCTCAACCAGAGGAAGGTAACGGCTCTAAGAAACAAATGGAGGACTGGTGTCAGCAACTGCATTTGGGTACTGACTCCACTCCCTCACACCAAAAACAGGGAGTCTACCGGGTGGTTCAGGAGTACGAAAGAGTCTTTAGTAAACACCCGCTAGACTTCGGGCGAGTAAAGGGGGTAGAACATCACATCCCCACAGGAGACCATCCACCCATAAAGGAAAGATACCGACCTGTACCCCCTGCACACTATCAGCATGCAAAGGGGATGTTGCGGGACATGAAGGAGGCTGGGGTAATCAGGGACAGCTGTAGCCCCTGGGCAGCTCCACTAGTTCTAGTGAAAAAGAAGGACAACACAATGAGAATGTGTGTAGACTACAGAAAGGTCAACCGTATCACACACAAAGATGCGTACCCGTTACCTAGAATAGAAGAATCCTTAGTTGCATTAAAATCTGCTAACTTCTTCTCCACTTTGGATCTTACTAGCGGGTACTGGCAGGTTCCTGTAGCAGAGGCAGACAAGGAGAAGACTGTGTTCACCACCCCGATGGGTCTCAGCGAATTCAACTGTATGCCGTTCGGGCTCTGCAACGCACCAGGAACCTTCCAGCAGTTGATGGAATGCTGTCTGGGACACCGGAATTTCGAGACGGTCCTGTTATACCTGGACGATGTCATCATTTATTCCAAAACCTACGAGGACCATCTGAAACACCTGGCAGAAGTATTTGACGCCCTGGCAAGCTACGGCCTAAAGGTGAAACCCTCCAAGTGTCACCTGCTGAAACCAAAGGTACAGTACCTGGGACACGTGGTGAGTGCTGACGGAGTGGCTCCCGACCTCGATAAGATCACCGTGATTAAGGACTGGCCAAGATCCTCCAGCATAAAGGAAGTGCGGCAGTTCCTCGGGTTGGTAGGCTACTACCGAAGATTCATTCCCGGTTTCACCAAAATGGCAGCTCCTATGCAGGACCTCCTGATAGGTCAATCCAGGAAGGCCAAAAACCAGAAGCCGCCCTTCAGGTGGGAAAAGCTGGAAGAGGAGTCCTTCCGCCAGCTGAAAATGGCCCTCACGGGGGATGAAATCCTGGCGTACCCTGACTACGGCCAGCCCTTTATCCTCCACACGGACGCGAGCAACATCGGGCTAGGAGCCGTACTGTCTCAGATCCAGCAGGGGAAAGAACGGGTAATCGCTTATGCCAGCCAAAAACTACGGCCCACAGAGAGAAACCCTGAGAATTATAGCTCATTCAAGCTAGAGTTCCTTTCAGTGGTGTGGGCAGTGACGGAACGTTTTAAGCATTACCTTGCCTCTTCCAAGTTCACCGTGTACACGGACAACAACCCGTTGACACACCTGGACACTGCAAAACTTGGTGCCCTGGAGCAGAGATGGATGGCCCGTCTGTCCAACTTTGAATTCACCATCAAATACCGGGCGGGACGTTCAAATGCCAACGCGGATGCCCTGTCCAGAATGCCAAACTTACCGGACGTAGGGGAAGATCCAGAAGAACTGGAAGAGGTCGAACTCCCTGCATTCCACCGTCATGGGATTACCCTGTATTCCCACCGTGTAAGGGACAGGCGCTCTGCCACGTTCAATCCCTTACCCCACTACAGCTGGGCGGAGACACAAGACAGTGATCCCGCAGTCCATCTGGTGAAGGAAATGCTGACACAGGCTCATGCCCGTCTTGACCCAGACGCTCCGGAGGAGACCAAGCAACTGTGGAAGGAGAAAAGTAAACTGTTTCTTTACAAGGAGAAGCTGTGCCGGAGAATCGTCAACTCTAGAACACATGAGCTGACCTGGCAGGTAGTGGTCCCAAGACGAGACGCGGCTATGGTTCTGGAGGTAAACCACGACGGAGCAGGACACTTCGGATGGAAGAAGCTGGAGTTCTTGTTGCGTGGACGGTTCTACTGGGTAGGCATGAGAGGAGCCATCGAGAGATGGTGCAGAGACTGTGGCCCGTGCAACCTAAGAAGGAAGGACAGTGCCAGCCAGAAGACTCCTCTGCCGCCCATCATCACCAGGCAGCCACTGGAGCTGGTAGCCCTGGACCATGGGAAACTGGCTCCAAGCAAATCTGGGAATGTTTACTCCCTCACCATTGTAGATCACTACTCCCGGTTCCTGGTGGTAGTCCCTGTCAAAGACTTAACGGCTCAAACAGCAGCCAGAGCCTTCCAGCTGCACTTCTGCCATCCACACGGGTATCCGGAGCAAGTGCTGACGGACCAAGGACCAGCCTTCGAAGTGGAGGTCTTCCAAGAGTTCTGCAATCTGTATGGCTGCAGGAAGATAAGAACAATGCCCTATCACCCTCAGACCAACGGACTATGTGAGAAAATGAACCAGGTGGTGATAGACTTGCTAAAAACGTTGCCCCTGGAAGAACGCAGTCTGTGGCCTGAAAAACTGCCTGATCTGGTGGACTTGTATAATCACATCCCCGTAGGCTCCACCAACTGTACCCCGGCTTACCTAATGAGAGCAAGACCTGGTAAGCTGCCTATTGACCTGGATATGGGAGTCCTGACACCTGAGGACACCTCGCCAGAGGCAGACTGGGATACAGAACGGCAGCAGCAGTATCGGAAAGTACAGGAGAGCGTCGAGCGAAGTCTGTCTCAAGCAAGAGAAAGGCAAGAGAAGACTTATAACCAGCATGCTCCCGCTGTTCCCCTGGTACCTGGAGAGCAGGTCTTGAAGAGAAAGAGGCGGCTCCACAAGTTGGACGACCAGTGGGAGAAGGACCCGTACACAGTACTGCCTTCAAGTCATGATAATCCAAAAGTCTGTGTAATCAGTAAGGATGGAGGAGAGACCTCAGCCATTGTCTCCAGAGACCACCTGAAAAAGTGCCCCGAGCAGCTGCAAAGCCCTGACGAAGATCAAGAGAACCCTCAACCCACAGAGGAAAGGGAAGAAATGATCAGTACAGTACTCGGAGACTTTCCCCAGTCCTGGACGCAAATCAACAACGCTATCGTGGTCCCGTCCTCACCTTTCTCCAGCCAGCCCCTCAGGGGCCTACAGAAGAACAGGTAGTGTCAGAAGAGCAGCCGGCCCAAGAGGCAGAAGAATCCATACCAGCAGCCCAGGAGAATCAACCCTCTGCTAGTAGTGAGCCTGCCGTGCCCCTAGTAAGCCAAAGAGTACGCAGAAAGCTGCCAGGCCTACCCGCAACACCTACTACACCTTGTAGTGCAGAACCAGATAGTGGGTTACGTAGGTCCACCAGGAGCACTAGAGGACAGATGCCCGCTCGCTGGAGAATTTAAACTATACTGTGAATTTACCTGTAACTACAAATGTTGAAAATTATCAAAAATGTTGAAATATAGGGGTAAGAATAAGCAACAAATACAAACCCCATAGTAGGACTAAATATAATAAGGACTACCAAAGTGCATCATATAGAAGAAAAAACAAGAGAAAAGGAGAAAAAACTTCGAAAAACGTCCAATGGATGAAAAAATATATATACTTTATTAGAAAAGAGAAGGAGACAAATGGATCACAAATACAAATATAAAAACACAGGAGGAGGGAGACACATGTAAGTACAAGGGTAAATGGCTACCAAGGACCAAGACAACCTCATAGATTATACTTATACAAAAAATAAATTATGAGTAAATACACAGAGTGGGGTCAATAACCTAAGGTCCCAAAGCTTTGAATAGAGATCACAGTATAATCTGGACAAAGTATGTAGCCAAGGGGACTACCCCAATCAAAAGTAACATAAATGGAGATAAGTATAATTAGAGATCTATGTCAGAATTGACAGTATGAACACTAAAGAAATATCATAAAGTAATAATGTGGTAGTCATTATATCTAGTGGGAAAGCTGCAGATGTACCAACCCTGATCTACAACTAGTGTCTCCCAAAATAGGGAGAGAAAAGGGAAGGAAAAATAGACAACTATGTGTCAGTAATGCCATAAGATCCAAATGCAGCTTTCATAGAAAGATATCCCAAGATATGTAAACATATAACAGCTACCATGTAAAGGTTACATACTTACAATGTGAACGTAGCCGAAGCCTAGCGCAAACACGCCGCCCTCAACCCTACGCGCGTTTCGGCTGGGAATGCCTTAGTCAGGGGGTGGTGAACAACGGAGGTGCAGGAGATTAAAAGGCAATAGCAACCAATCACAGGTGAGGGTGTGTGTGAGAAGCACCAATCACAGCGGGTGGGCGTGGTATGACGCGTGTGAAGCGCCGCCCCACCGCCGCAACCACGGCAACCAATCACAATAAGGGTGTGTGTGTGAAGCATCAATCACAGCGGGTGGGCGTGGTATGACGTGTGTGAAGCGCCGCCCCACCGCCGCAACCACGGCAACCGCGTCATGCAGCCGGCCGGCATAGCGGTCACGTGGGGAAGCACTTGACCACGCGCCGGAGGGGCCGCATAAAGATACGGCCAGCGAACAAGCGTACCGCCGCACACACAGGATATGGGAAGCATCAAAGAGAAGGGAACAGCAAAAAAAGAATGTAAAGTAAGAGTCACAATCTATTGTGTAAGACAGCAAGATTATGAAATCTTGACAACTTGAACCAAAATTAGAAAGAATAATAACTAAAAGGAAGATAGACCTCTGGAGGAATATTATGAATATATGTTATGTATGAGAAAGTATATCCTAACATATAATGTACCACATCACATATACAAGGACATAATACAAGGAATCATAACACCATAAATTTGGACTGCCAACATAGTAATCATCAGACAAGTACATATATGACCGTGTATAAGGTATGGTAGATTTTAACCAGGGGTACATTGTACAATATCACATTGGACAGGCGGTAGTAGTGCCACAAATGTGAATACATAACAAGATATACAAGATATACAGAAACATACAGTAAAGCAATCCCTTCCCATAAAAGTCCATACAGTCATAGTAGAGTCCACAACAGATATAAGTCATGGAGTTATTAATGCTAAAAATGTTGAAAATGGTTTATGTTTGCTGCCTGTTTATTAATTATGTTTCTCTAGTTACCCTTCAGGTTTATTTGGACTGGCAGGTTATGGACGCTGCATAACCGGAACTACATTGTAGATAGTTGCACTTCTTGCGAAAACGGACACAGAAGAAAAACCTGTCTGGCGTGGCCCCGTGTGGTCCAAAGTAGTTAGCTTCGCCTTTCAGCCACGCCCAGGGCCAACGTTTGGGGTTTGCTTTGGACAGGTCCCCTACTCTGCTTAAAAACTTCACCTTGGGTGATATGGACACCCGGTTACGGAAGTGCCGTGACCTTAAAGACAAAATGTCCTTGTACATATGTTATGCTATTGTTATACCCTGTATTTGTGTTTTCTTAAAAATGTACTAAAATTCACTAGGGGGGAATGTGGCACCCCAGGGGTTTGGTTACCACAGTAATAGAAATATTACGTCTGAGAGCAAGTGGGAGGTTTCCTGGTCAGGAGCCCTTGAACATGCAACACCTCCTGTCCCAGACCAGATAGGGGAGGAACCTGCCTTATATAAACTGGATCTGGGACGGGGTTAGTCAGTCAGAGTCTGGAGTTTGTTCCAGACACAGGGAAAGTAACAGCGAGGAGCTCTGTAGGAGCAGGAGCTGAAGACCAGTGGCGGGAGCTAAGCAGAGCTCGCCCTGGCAGAAGAATCTAAGAACTGGACACCGGAGTCCGAGGCTGCAAGGATCTTTAAGTCCAGCAACAGAAACCAGCCGGCAGGGGATTCCAGGTCCTCTGGCCATAGAAGCCCGGAGGCTCAGTCACAAGCAAGGGACCAGCACCGCCGTCGTGGGGCGGAAGCTATCAGAAGGCCCCAAGTCACCAGCCATACGGGTGAGCACTACACGGTACACTCAGGGACGTGCGCTACTTCCACTCGCTTACAGCAAAGTAGCCTGGAAGAGTGCAGACAGACGGGGAGGCCTACAACTCCACCTGGCCAGGGGAACTCCAGTTTGCTCACAGACTGACCAGGCCTCTTATGCTAGCCAGTACTCCCGGGAGGGTTTGCCTTATCATCCTCAGTAAAGACCCTGAACTGCACTGCAAAGCCTCTGAGTCGTTCCTGCTGCGCTCGTGCACCATCACTCCCATCATCCACACTCCCTACCCTGAGGCTATACTCCTCCCGTGGGGAGTTATGCTACACTCTGCTGCCCTCACAACATCAGCCTCAGATGTATGCTCAGCAGCGGCGGTTCTTATTGACCGCAATCCACGGGTGGCGTAGTCGGACATTAAACCATAAAAACCCCATAAATAGACTACCACTGGTTTGACCACCCTGAGCCACAGGACCAGGCCATCGCCACGGTGACTACAACCCCCAGCATCCCACAAAAGGCCCGGTTCCGGGTTCCCCACGCGCCCCAGGGGGCGAGTCATACAGAATGTTCAATTTATGACAACTCTATTTTACCTGTCATTTAGCCAGTTTCGTACCTATCTGCATATAGTTTCCCCCAGTCACAGCTTGCTTCAGTATAAGGCTGTTATGTGGTCACAGGACAATAAAACCTTCACACTCCTTATCTATTAACTGCTAAAATATTTATAGCCAGAACTGTTTATCTCTTCCATAATAACTCTGCTTTTCATCACCTGTTTTACGTATTGCATTTTTTTTTGTGTGTCTTATTGTGTATAAATATGTGACTCTTTAGATTTTGTGGTATACTAGGCCTGAAGAGACCTGAGTAGTCTCGAAAGCTAGCAATTTGTTACCATCTTTTCAGTTAGCCATTAAAAGGTATCAACCACTGAGGACTCTCAAATCTAAATATTTTTCTGTGATAAAGTATCAAATTGTGACATGCAGAAGTAGTGCTGTTGCTTCAAAAGCATCCAGCAACTGTTACAAATAACACAAGGACAGGAGGCAGTAAGTGTTGTGCTTCAGAAGCATCCAGCAACCAGAGGGGTTAACACGGTCAATGGAGACAGGCAGTGTTTTAGCAGAGCCCCAGGGGGATTGTGGGGAACTTGTTATTGTAGTTTGGCTGAAGCTGAAGAGAAAGGTGGTGTGTTATCTGTATCTGACAGAATGCAACTGAACAGGATTCAGATCAGGAGAGAAACTAAACACGGGTCAAATAAACTCCCTGAACTAACAGTGCAGAGCACTATCGGGCAGGAAGTTAAGGACTATAAAAAAAAATTGTGTCACAGGGATCATCTCCCTCATCAAACCCTCTCCCCCTCCATCTCCATGCAGGATAAAAAATGCTGTGTACTATTGTTTCCTTGTGAGGGAAAAGCCTGTGTGTCACGCCAGGTGTGAGTGTAACACAGAGGGGAAAGGGAGTCCAGACACTAGGGAAAGGGGGAAGAGGTGACCTCCTAATCTGGACTAGCGTCACCCTGTTTCCCCCTAATGTCCCTATATAGCCTCCGCAGCTATCGCCGATCACGTGCCTTGCCCTACTATCCCTGGCGTAAGGCTATAGCTGGGGGTGGAAGGAGATGAGCACTAGTCATCCTCCGCTAGCACTCTAAAGACAAAAGCGGAAGACAACACAGGGGAGTAACAACTTAGTTTAGAAGAACTCCAACAGGGCACACGGCCTCAAGACTCCAGAGAGGACGTGATGCTGCTTCAGCCAAGTTCCAAGAAGAAAAGAGTATAACCGGCGACGTCCACCTAGACACACCAGGTATATATACACCCAGGCTAAAGGGAGGTAGTCGCCGGGTCCTAAACACAGCCTCCTATCCTAGCAGCTGTCTGTATTGCCAAACGTGGAGATCTCCTACAAACCACTGCGGGGCGACTGTCTGTCAACTCTGACACACCCGTGACAGTAACCCCCCCTCTACAGCCTCCGGACACTCAGGACTAGGTTTCTCAGGAAAAAAGGTGTGAAAAGAGCAAACCAATCTGGGAGCGGTCACCTCTGACGCTGAAACCCACGTCCTCTCCTCCGGACCATAGCCTTTCCAGTGCACCAAGTATTGCAGTGAATGACATTGTAGACGAATCTACTATCCTCGAAATCTCGAACTCCAAATTACCATCAACCATTACTGGGGGTGGTGGTAGAGGTGAGGGCTCAAGAGGTTCTACGGACCTTTTGAGTAAGGACCTGTGGAACACATTGTGAACCTTAAGGGCCCGAGGAAGTTCAAGATGAAATGCTGCTGGGTTAATGATGGCGGTAATTTTGTAGGGACCAATAAACCTAGGTCCCAGCTTCCAAGAAGGAACTTTCAATCTTATATTCTTGGTAGACAACCACACATAGTCATTCACATTCAGGTCCGGACCTGGCAAGCGTTTTCTGTCAGCCATTCGTTTATACCTGTCACCCATGGTCTTCAAATTACACAGAACACCCTACCACACTGAGGAGAGCAATGAAGCAAACCGTCCCTCTTCAGGAACTCCTGAAGCTTATCCCCCACTGAAAGTACCAAACTGTGGATGATAACCATATGCACCGAAAAACGGTGACCTGCCAGTGGATTCTTGACGATGATTATTGATGGCAAATTCTGCCAGCGGTAAGTAGGATGCCCAATCCTCCTGATTTTCGGAGACGAAACACCAGATCTATGTCTCCAAGTTCTGATTTACCCCTGCTCTGTCTGACCATTCGACTGAGGGTGGAAGGCAGAGGAAAAGGACAGCTGCACCCCCAGTCGAGAACAGAATGCCTTCCAGAACTTGGAAACAAACTGGGTCCCCCAATCAGACACCACATCGGAGGGAACCCCGTGAAGCTTCACAATCTAATTTATGAACACCTGAGTAAGTGTCTTAGCATTGGGAAGTGCTGGTAAAGCAACGAAGTGAACCATTTTACTGAACCTATCTACTACTACCAAAACCACCGTTTTGCCTGAAGAAACCGGTAGGTCAGTAATAAAATCCATGGACAAGTGTGTCCATGTCCTGTTAGGGATAGGTAGCGGAAGAAGAGTACTAGACGGACAGGTGTGCGAACCTTAGAACGCACGCAAATATTATAAGCAGCTACGTGTTCAATTACATCCCGATGCAACCCCGGCCACCAAAAACGAGAGAGGAGGTCCGCGGTTGCCTTACAACTAGGATGCCCAGCAAGCACAGAGATATGATGTTCCTTGATTACTTTACAGATCACGTGGTACAAATAACTTTCCTGAAGGGCAGGAGGCAGGGGCGTCCCCCTGAGCCTCCAGCACCTCACTCTCCAGTTCAGGAAAAAGAGCCGAAATAACTACCCCTTTCTGTAATATCGGGGCAGGTTTCTCATGGTCTATGTTAAATTTACCAGGTGACTCGGACGTAGAATTTGACAGGGGTCACAGATCCCTGGGACCCAAGTCTACTAATGTAAACAGACCGAGAGGTGTCACCAGGGAAGCTCCGGGACAAAGCATCAGCCTTGACATTTTTGACCCATGTACGAACAGTGACAACAAAATTTAACCTAGTAAAAAACAAGAACCATCTGGCTTGCCTAGGGTTCAGACGTTTAGCTGACTGGAGATAAGACAGGTTCTTATGGTCAGTAATAACAGTAATTGGATGGACAGCCTCCTTCAACCAGTGTCGCCATTCCTTGAATGCCAATTTGATCGCCAAAAGTTCCCTATTACCCACGTCATAATTTCTCTCAGCCGAAGACAAATTTTTTAGAAAAGAAGACGCATGGACACCATTTACCAGAGGATGAACCCTGAGACAACACAGCCCCAACCCCGACATCCGAAGCATCGATCTCCACAATAAAGGGTTGAGAAACATCGGGTTGACTGACAATAGGTGCAGTGGCAAAATGATTCTTGAAGAAAAAGCCTGGAGCGAAGCCTCCGACCAGTTGGAAAAATCAGACTCCTTCTTAGTCATGTCAGTAAGGGGTTTCACTACCACCGAGTAATTTTGGATGAATTTCCTCTAAAAATTAGTAAAGCCCAGAAAACATTGTAGGGCCTTCAGGTTCTCGGGACGTTCCCAGTCAAGAACTGCACGGATCTTCTCCGGATCCTTCCAAAAACCTGAAGATGACAACAAGTACCCCAAAAACTGCACCTCCTGAACAGCAAAAACACATTTTTCTAGTTTGGCATAAAGTTTGTTATCCCTTAATATCTGGAGCACCTGCTTAACATGCCCCGGGATGGGTCTCAAAATCAGGTGAATAAACCAAAATATCGTCCAGGTAGACCACCACAAACCTCCCCACCAAATGATGAAAAATATCATTTATGAAATGCTGGAATTTTGCAGGTGCATTGGTCAAACTAAAAGGCATAACCAGACTCTCGAAATGACCTTCTGGGGTATTGAACTCTGTCTTCCATTTTCCCCCTCTCTGATTCTAACCAGATTGTAGGCTCCCCTTAAATCCAACTTGGAGAATACCTTCCACAACCTGGCTGAACAAATCAGGAATCAGAGGAAGAGGGTATGGTTCACGGATGGAAATTTGATTTAATTCCCGGAAATCTAAACAGGGACGTAGACCAATATCTTTTTTCTTCACAAAGAAGAACCCTGCCGCCACAGGTGAAGATGAGGGTCTGATATGTCCCTTCTCCAGACTTTCTGCAATGAAAACCTTCATGGCTTGTCTCTCAGGGCCAGAAAGATTATATAGTCTGGACTTTGGTAGTTTAGCTCCGGGGGTCAGGTTAATAGGACAGTCATAAGCACGATGAGGAGGCAAATCCTGACACCACTTTTCAGAAAAAACGTCCTCAAAACCAGACAGAAAAACAGGCAGTATCTCCGCAGAGACAGTAGCAATGGAAACATTCAGACAGTTGTCATGGCAATAATCTCCCCATTCAGTAATTTCCCCGGTTTGCCAATCCACCAACGTATTATATTTAACAAGCCAGGGGATACCTAAAACAATCGGAGTAGGGAGATTTTCCAAAACATAGCAAGGGATGATTTCACAATGAACTGACCCCACCCTCAGTTGTACATTATGTACAATCTGAGTAAATGCTTTCTGTGCAAGTGGCGCCGATTGGAATAGGTTCAGCTAAAGCACAGCAAGCAATACCATGAGTTTTCACAGACTCAGCATCAACCATGCTGACCCCGGCTCCACTGTCAACAAACACAGATTTTTTTTCAGTTTTGCTCTCTAGCACCACCTCTGCTCTCAGGACAAAGAGGGAACTGCAGTTTGGCCACAAATGCACCCCTTGTTTATCCAACTCCAGACTACCGAGAGTTAAAAGAGTCTCCTTTTGCTTAGAAATTGAAGGATAGGTCCCAACAACGTGTCCCTTTTTCCCACAAAAAAAAACATACGCCTATTTTCTTGTGAATCTCCGGGGAGATGTATGATGCACAGACACCCAGTACTGCATAGGTTCCTCCACCAGTACTGGTTCTCCCCCAGACCACTCCCTTGGCAGAGGTACACAACCCAGACAAGAAGGCCCTGGAGAAGATGGTTGCACCAGTATATCCCGAAGGCGCCTATCCAGACTGATTGCCAAAGACATGGCAGCCTCCAAGGACTGAGGGGTATCAAATACAGCCAAGGCATCTTTCAACCTTTCAGTATGCCCCTCACAAATTGACTTTTAAGGGTTGAGTCATTCCATTTGGAATCCGTTGCCCTTCTACAGAATTCCGAACTGTACGTTTCCACTGACCGAATTGCCCTGCTGAAGGCGACGTAGCTTAGACTCAGCCAAGACGACTCGGTCAGTTTTATCATAGATGAGGGCAAGAGCTCTGTTTCGCCCTATCTGAACCTAGCGGCGTGCGTGTAACAAAATGCCTTTGCAAAGTCCAGATAAATCACATCATCCGCATTACCAACATACAGATTTGCACTTACCTCCTCATAGAAACCCAACATGTTGGTTAGACATGACTTATATTTCATGAATCCATGTTGGTTGTCAGTTATTATATTATTCTCTGCAATATATCTCTGCAGGTCATCTCTTATGATGCCCTCAAAAACATTGCACACTGCTGATTTACCGGACGGTAGCTGCCTTGATCCACCTTCTCACCTTTCTTAAATATCGGTACCACGTCAGCCATTCACCAATCCTCATAGAAAGAGGGGGGTTTGTGGAAATTCTGCCCTGAAGGAGGGTAAAATGGTGAATCCAGGCACACATAAATGGGTTTGCTTTTTACCCACCCACTCTGCTGAATTTCCATGTACCCCCCACACAAAGCCCCCCTGAAGCAGCTTGGGAATCTATTTTTACAGTACATGATATGGTAAAATCAATGGTGTCGTTCAAAAGTACAACTTGTCCCACAAAAAACAATCCTAACACGGCCATATTGACGGAAAAAAAAAAAAAAAGTAAAGCAAAAAACAAAAGCGCAAAAACGGAAAAACTCAAAGTGGTGAAGGGGTTAAAACACTCCTAGGGACATGCATGGAAAAAATATATGGACGCATGATCCACAAAAATGATTACCAGAAAGTGAAACGGGACATTGATGTGATCGGTGCTGGATATTGTACAGACGGAAATCAGGGGGGAAATTCCGGCGTATAAACGTCGTCTGTAAATAAATATCTATAATCAGAATTCATATCTAGTCCGCGGCTCAATACTACTGTGAAATCTAACATTACAGGATTCATATATATCTATATACAATAAGTGTCCGGCAGCCACACCCATACACTGAGGCCCCTGATCATGTGACCCCTGACTCCTCCCCTCCTGTGACCTCATCACAGGTCCTGTGCGCACAGAACAGCCATATATGTGGTGGCGGCTCTGCAGGTGGAGGTATGTGGAGATCCCCCATTACTATTAACCCCCTCAGCACTGAGACTCTTTTGGTGTCTTGTGTTACCATTCTATAAGAATCATAAAGTTTTTGTTCTGTTTCCTGTAGTAGATACATACAATCCAACTATGGAAGACAGGAAGTGAGGAAACGTATTGTTCTCATAGTACAGTGCCCCTTTTTTTGGCCCCCACACAGTGTAATGCCCCCATTATGCCCCTTATGTAGTATGTATGATGCCCCCCACACAGTATAATGTTCCCACAGTACCACCATCCCCCCATACACAGTCTAATGTTCCCAGAGTACCGACATCCCCCCATACAGTATATATTATTATTTATTATTATATATGAAACTCTTTTGGGGTCTCTGTGTGGTGTGAACAGTGACATAACCGCTGTGAACAGAATGCGGCTTAGCTGGTTCCCAAGTCCACATTAGATCCATTCAGACAACTGCAGGATGAAAGGACAGAAGCCCAAAGAAGTTCTCACAAAATGCCATGATTTATCTTCTAGTTCAGTTCAGATTTTACATTTTCACACGGAAATGGGTAAAAATGGCACCAAATTTCAGATGATTGTACAAATACCCCATATGTGGCTGTACAGTACTGCATAGGTACGCAACGAGACTCGGGAGGGACGGAGCGCTATTTGACTCTTGGAGAACAAATTTTTGTAGAATAGTTTGCTGAGTCCATAAACAGAGCCCTTAAGTGCCAAAAGAGCAGAATATCCCTCTTAAGTGACCCCATTTTTGAAATTACACCCCACTGGGAATTTATCACAAGGTGTAGTGAAGATTTTGACTCCATGGGGGGTTTCCAGAAACAAACAGCAATAGATATTGCTTAGTGAAAATTGCCCCATTAGCGAAAAGTGTACAACGAGGTGAAACCGGAGACATTTCCTTTTATATCATTGTGATGGTTAAACCCAATGTAAGAGGGGGTGATCACAATAGATGTATCCTCAAAAAGGAAAGTGACTGGATTGTTAGACTGAATTCACTAGCCCCCAAGGGGACTCCATGAGAAAATTTCCTATGCCTGTTTTGTACGAATACAGCCCCATTCTGGATGACATTTTTGGGTTTTATACTCTACCCATTGCTACTCAGTTCCCTGTGAATGGGGTTCACATATTGTTGTACTTCATTGAGATATCTGAGCTTCTTAATCAGAATTATCAGCTACTATTTAGTAATTAACAACTGTTGTGTATCTCTATGCAATAGAGGTCAAATTTGACCATTTAGGAATATACTATGAACTATCATCTCATATTTTATTGTTAGCCAAAAACTCACAAGGTATAACGCCTGCATAATAAGATGGTCAGCTTGAGGCACGTGCCTCAGGTGACCCTTCTAAACAACTCCATAGAAAATTTATAACATAGAGGAGAAAGTTTGGAGTTTTGTCGCATCAAAATGTAATAATCTTTATTGAATATAAATATTTATAAATTACAAAACATGAATTGCTTTTAAAAATGCATGACAAACAAACAGAGGTGCTGACAACTCAGTCTGGTGCTCAAAAGTATCAAGAGTCACAACAAAGTAGTCTGGTGCACTGTAACTATTAGTGACGTGTGCGCGTATGCGCCATAGACACCATACGTGATTGGTCATCCTCTGTGCCATGTGATCAGTTGCCGCGTCAACAAAAGGTCCTGTTCGCCGATCCATAGAACATTCCTCCATGATGAAGCAGCAACGAAATGCGAGGCGGGGATCTGAGTGGTCTTTTCCTTGGGCTGACAACTCCTACTGGGCTTTTTGGTACATTTTGACTCTCCTCTCCCCATGAAAGTACTTTCTCTAATCCCCTCCATGACAATGCCTACCCATCCTTATTAGGGACAGAAAACACAAGATTGTCTCTCTCCATCCTTAGTGTTTTTCCTGTCCCTAAGGGATGAAGAGGTTTCTTTCTGGGGGGCTGTGGCCGCCAAATAGCTTTCCCATTTTAGATACCTTAAGCCTTGGATCGATCGCCCTGTGCCTTCCTTCCCTGTGCTGCTCCTGTGGGGGACCGCACCATCCTCCTGCGCCTGGGCAATGCTGGATGGTGGTAGAGAGGGCTGGGGGCCTCCTGTAGCTCCCCAGCCAGTTGACGATGTCTCCATTTCTCCTCTGGGCACTGCGAATGTATCTCTCCTCCGGTGCTTCTCTTGCAGAGTGAAGCGCGCGTAGGAAGTGATGTGTGCCAGGCAATTCAGTAAAGTGCGACATCACTTCAAAATTACAGGACCTGACGTTAGGAGAAGGGAGATCTCTTCCTGTTGGATGAGGAATGTTCTGGATCTCGGTATCCTGCATAAAAGGACCCTGATTGAAGACACCATAAGGTAGGACTGAGGTTCTAATGATGGATGTGTCTTCCCTTAAAGCTGCATCTGCAGAGCCCAGCGCAATCCCTGGCCCAGTGAGTATATTAGGTAAGGGTAGGTCCCCCTTTGTGTAGGATCCGTCCATATGTCTTCCCCTTTTTGTTAAGTCAGAGAAATGGTTCTCCAGGAGATCCAGTCGTCCTTAGCCACCTTCTCATAATTGTATTCTGGGGGTCCCTCAATATCAAAAAGAGGAAATACGCCCCAGAAGAAAGCTCAGACTCGGATACGGAAAATTCAGCTCCGGAAGAATGGTTGGAGGAAGGCGAAATAACTCCAAATTATAACACTAAGCAAGAAGATAAAAAAATCTCCTTTTCCTCTGATGACATGGAGTAACTTTTATTCGCTGTCAGAATTGCAATGGGAGTGGAAGAAAAGAAAATGTCACTCACGGTCCAAGATGAACTGTTCGGGGGGTTAAGATCAAGAAGGAAAATGGTGATCCCCCTTCATGACATTGTCCAGAATGTCCAGAATTTAACTCTGGATGAATGGGAGTTTCCAGAAAGGAAGCTGAACATTCCATCTGATCTAAATGACCGCTTTCCCTCGGATGAGGACATTTCTAAATGCTGGACAGAAATTCCTAAAGTCGACATTCAGGTTGCCAGAGTAGCAAAAAAAAGACTACCCTACCCTTTGAAGACTCCTCCCAGCTTAAAGATCCACTTGACCGTAAGATGAATAGTCTGCTGAGGAAGTGCTGGGAGACATCGGCTGCCACCCTAAAATCTAATGTCGCATCCACCTGCTTCATGAGAACCCTGTTCTGTTGATTGCATCAGTTTGAGGATCATATCAAGGGAGGTACCCCTAGAGAAGATCTTCTGACGTCATTGCCTCTCTTACAAAAGGCAGCGGGGTTCCTAAACGGATGCCTCCGCAGAATCTGTTCGGATAGCAGCAAGAACTTCGGTCCTCTCCAACACCGCAATAAGAGCACTATGGTTAAAGATGTGGAGTGGAGACATCCTATCTAAATCCAAATTATGCTCCATTACATGCAGAGGGTAATATGTGTTCGGTCCAGCACTGGACGATTTACTGGTGAAGGTAACCGATAAAAAGAAGTCTCTCTCAGAGCTGAAAACCCTCAAAAGAAGACCATTTTGTCCCCCACAAACACAAAATTCCTCATACAGAGGAAAAAGTAAATCAGGACGTTGAAGCTACCCAAAAGGGGGAAGAGGGAAAAGTATCTTTCAAAACCAATGTTCTGATAGGCAATAACGCCAAAAAAGTTGTTATGGGTCCAGATGGTGAACCACTGTGCAGTGGTACAAGGAGGGACCAGAGGGGCGTAACTAGGGATCTACTCAGACTGACCTTGGCTATACAGTGGCTTAGTCGACTCCGTGAACCAAGGAGGGATCGAGACAGGGGACCAGGTGCTGCTCTGGGACCGACCTCGTGTGAGAGCAGGTGACTCCCATGGGACTGACAGCTGACGCTGACTATCACGGCAGATAGGCTGGTAGACCGGCACAGCAGGTTGGCAGGCAGGTGGGCACGGCTGATAGACAGACGTGCACAGCTGATAGACAGACGTGCACGGCTGATAGACAAATGTGCACGGCTGATAGACAGGCTGGCGGGCACAGCTGATAGACAGGCTGGCGGGCAGCACTGGGACCTGAGCACTGGAGAGAGTGTTAGCCATTGGCCGGGGACATTTTAAGACGGCGCGCGTGGCCCCTTTAAGAAGCAGGGGGCGCACGCTCGTGCTCTTAGCACAGTTTCCGGGGATCTGCGCGTGGTGTGCGCACCCCGGGCAGGCACAGCGTGGGAGCGAGGAGGAGGAGCAGTGGACACCGGACCGGGGCCGCTATGGCAAGGGGATCGGCGTCTCTGCCGGGCAGGAGGCTACAGTACCTCCCCATCCTCTAAGCCCCCTCTTCTTCAAGCTCGCAAGAAATTTCTCCAGAAGAAGAGGAGCATGAATGTTCTCCCTGGGCTTCCATGACCTCTCCTCAGGACCAATCCCCTTCCAATGCACAAGAAAGAAAGTCTTTCCTCTTACCCTCTTGGTAGCCAGAATGTTCTCTACCTCAAAAACGTCCTCAGTGAAGACTGGAGCATGAGTGGTACATGGATCGTCAGAGAATGAATTGAGGATGACAGGCAGGCTTGAGGAGAGACACATGAAATGAATTGAACCAAGAAGGGACCGGGGAGGTGGACCAGTTGCTACTCTGGGACTGACCTCGTGTGAGGGCAGGCGACTCCCATGGGACTGACAGCTGACGCTGACTAGCACGGCAGATAGACGGGCATGGCTGGTAAGCAGGCAGGCAGGCTGGCGGGCCCGGCTGATAGACAGGCTGGCGGGCACGGCTGATAGACAGGCTGGCGGGCAGCACTGGGACCTGAGGGCTGGAGAGAGTGTTAGCACACAAACTACAACATTGCACAGGCACCTCCATTTTGGGGGAGGTGCCTTAAATAGCAGATGTCCTCCAGCCATTGGTCGGGGACATTTTAGCACGGCACGCGCGGACCTTTTAAGAAGCAGGGATCGCTCTCGCGTGCGCCCTAAGCACAGTGCCTTGGGATCTGCGTACGGTGCACGCACCCTGGGCAAGCACAGCATGGGAGCGAGGAGGAGGAGCAGTGGACACCGGGACCGGGGCTGCGGCGGTAAGGGGATCGGCGTCTCTGCCGGTCAGGAGGCAGAGATGCCAACGCTACACAAGTGGGAAGCAGAATCTCAGGACTGGTGGGAAATAACATCAAACCACAAAATCTTAGATTGGGTTAGGACGGGAATAAAAATTGAGCTTTCCTCCTTTCCCCCACAGAGACTGGAAGTAACATTTCTCCTATCTGCACAGTTTCGGAGCATCCTAGAATCAGAACTTCAGCAAATGCTATCATCAGCAGTAATTGCTCCCATGCCAAAAGCGGAACAGGGCAAGGGCCATTACTCCCAATTATTTCTGGT
This sequence comes from Phyllobates terribilis, assembly GCF_046119375.1. Lineage (NCBI taxonomy): Eukaryota > Metazoa > Chordata > Amphibia > Anura > Dendrobatidae > Phyllobates > Phyllobates terribilis. The sequence continues at coordinate 63,129,030 of NW_027362765.1, forward strand.
AAAAAAAATAAACAGGACCCATTGTGTTATCATCAATCTGAAGCGACGGAATCAGTATATACTTTACCAGAGATTCAAAATGGAGTTTGTAAAATCCACAGTCTCATTAATCAGCAAAAACTTTGTCATGGCTAGTGTAGACCTCAAAGACTCATATTATCATGTGCTCATCCATCCAGATTACCAGCGATATCTGAGGTTTGAAGTCACACTAAACCAGACTGTGTGCCACTTTCAGTTCAAGGTCCTTCCCGTTGGCATCTGTTCAGCTCCCCTGACCTTGACAAAAATCATGGTGGTCGCATTTATCAGGAGAGAAAACTTTGCATCGTTCCTTACTTGGATGATTTCCTCATCATGGCTTCTTCTGTTCCCGACCTCAAAAACAAATCCAATCAGTCCTACGTATCCTAAGATCCTTAGGCTGGATCATAAATCTGGAAAAATCAGTTCTAACCGCATCAACCCAAAAGCTCTTAGGAATCCTCTTAGATTCTCGGAATCAAAGATCCTCACTACCAGCAACCACACAGTTAAATGTGAAGTCAAAGATCCGGCTACTAAAGAACTAAAAGACGGTGTCCATAAAATTCGCCATGTTGATCCTGGGATCAATAACAGCTTGCATTCAGGCAGTTCCCTGGGCCCAGGCTCATTAGAGAGTCCTCCAGAACTTTATTCTCTCTCGCTGGGACAAAACTCCAGACACCAAAATCTCCCTTCCCCACCATGTAAAAATATCTCTCAACTGTTGGCTCAACCCAGGAAATTTGACAAAGGGAATTTCTTGGGTTCAACAGCAGACGCCAGCAAAAGAGGTTGGGGAGCAGCTGCATCCCAGGGGTCTTCCAAGGCATCTTCAAATTTCAGAGAGTTAAGAGCGGTGGAGGAAGCCCTGAGGGCAGCAGGTTCTATACTCCAGGGAACTCATGTCATAATTTATTCAGACAACATGACGACTGTCGCCCATCTACGTCATCAGGGCAGTACAAAGTTCGGGAGCCTTTGAGAAGTCTCGGCAAGAATCTTCTTCTGGACAGAACATCAACTCCTGTCTATATCAGCCCTTCATCTAAAGGGAACCAACAATATTCAGGCTGACTTCCTGAGCAGGACGGATATAAATCCGGGAGAATGGAGCTTTAGTTCAAAGGCATTTCAGCTAATAACCACGATATGGAGTCACCCAGAGGTAGACCTCTTTGCGAGTTAGCAGAATACAAAAGTGGATCAATATTTCTCCATAGATCCAAGCGAGACTCATTCAAGGGTCGATGCCTTTTCTCACCCATGGAACTTCAGGTTGGTCTACACATTCCCTCTAATTCCATTACTACTGAGAACATTGCAAAAAGTCAGAATAGAAAAAACCAGGACCATTCTCATCACCCCTCTATGGCCAAAGAGAAGCTGGTTTGGGGCTCTGAACTTTCTAAACTCAGAAGAACCTCTTATCCTGCCACCAGACCACGACCTACTTCATCAGGGTCCAATATTTCATCCGGCTCCCTACAGCCTGGCTTCTGAAGCCTTAATCCTAAAAGCCAAAGGTCTCTCGGATATCGTCATAAGTACCCTACAAAAAAGCAGGTCACTAATGCCATCTACCTTAAAATCTGGAAGACCTTCTCTGCATGGTATGGATCTACCCCAATCGATCCATTTCATCCTGATATTGCCAAGATATTGGACTTTTTAAAGGATGGTCTATCAAAGGGGTTAAAACCTAGTACACTGAAAGTCCAGATTTCTGCTGTGAGTTCTTTCTTTGACCAAAACCTGGCATACCACCAGTGGATAAAGAGGGCCATGACAGCAGCCTCTAGAATATGTCCAAGAAGGCCCAATGTGATTCCATTCTGGGACCAGAATATAGTTCTGAAGGGACTGACTATCATGCCCTTTTGCACTTATGCCCCAAATTCAATGGACAAATTATCCTGGAAGGCAGCTCCATTAGTAGCCATAACAACAGCAAGAAGAGTCAGCAAGATCCAGGCCCTATCCTTTAGGGAACCTTATTTGAAAATCCTGGATGACAGAATAATCCTCCTCCTTGACCCTTCTTCTCCTTCCAAAAGTATCATCTCATTTTCATATGTCCCTGGAAATAATTCTTCCATCCTTCTGTCAAAATCTAAAGGACAATAAAGAATCAGAGTTCCATTCTTTAGATATTCGAAGAACCAGCCTCTACTATCTAGAACAGGCGGAACCTTGGAGGAAAGATCAATACTGTGACGCGAGTCACTACAGAAATAACAGGCTCAGAAGAGAGAAGAGACTAATATTGCTGAAAGAAATATTATGTAAGTGCTTCTTACTAGATAAATAGAGGGAGGTCAAACAATCCAAAGTAAAGTCCAGGAAAATGGCGCAGTACAAAGGGAGCAGACAAAAGAGTAGTCAGATAACAGGCAAATGGTCAAAATCCAGGAAAGGGAAAATAGTCAGGCACAGAGAGATCAGTCCTACACAGGCAACAGCAAGTGTACAATTGACACTGGGTGAAGGAGCTAGCATGCTTAAGTAGAAGACTAATCAAGGGAAGTGAACACAGATGATTGCAGAAACAACCCAGCAAAACCAAAACAGACTGACAGCCTCCACACGATAGTAACATAGCAGACAAGGAAAGTGTGGAGACCGTGACAAAAACCTTTTTGTCAAATACTGGGGACCAAATAAAGGGAAGAAAGCCTCCAAGAGCTCTCTAGCAAACTGGATTAAAAAGGCAATCACAGAAGCTCATAAAAATCAAGACCTTCCTCCTCCTGAGTCACTAAAAGCTCACTCCACCAGAGCTATGTCTGTCTCTTGGACCAAAAGGGCCAGCGCTTCCATCGAACAGATCTGCAGAGCGGCTACCTGGTCCTCGGTCCATACTTTTAGCAATCATTATAGATTAGATTTGATGTCTGTAAAATATTTAGCCTTCGGAAGGAAAATCCTCCAAGCTATAGTCCTTAAGAAAAGATCTACTAGGACGAACGGAGAACCCTGAATGGTGTCCACATGCGAAAAATGGGTGAGATCCACAAATTTTCTTTTTATTAAGCATGAAAGCACTTTAGATTATGATTTAAGTTTGTTAACAATCAGGACTGTATGTGTATAAATTAATGACCGTAACTTTACTGACATACTGGATTGGTCATACTTGTGTCCTGAGGTTAATAGGGGTAATGAGAAATCTGGTATCGAATATCTAGGATAGAAATTTTCTATATAAAAATTATTAAAGGTTATATTTTAAAAGATACCTCTTTGCTGTTATGTATTGTGGATACTGAGGTAATTCCTGCCGCAAGTTAAGCAGGTGATAGCTAGTTAACCATCCACCCCATGGCTAATTAATAAATACTCAGCCCCATTCTTGGTGCAGATACCAATGAACCCAGGACCTATGAGATATTTACCACATGACAGTTGGATAGGCATGGGCGTGTAGAAACATAGAACAGTAGAGTTGAAAGGGACCTCCTAGGTCATCTGGTCCATCACCCTGCTCAATGCAGGATTCACTAAATCATCTCAGACAGATATCTGTCTAGCCTCTGTTTGAAGACTTCCATTGAAGGAGAACTCGCCACATCTCATGGAAGCACGTTCCCCTTGTTAATCACCCTCACTGTCAAAAAGTTTTTTCTAATATCTAACCTGTCTCTTCTACTATTCAATTTCATCCCATTGCTTCTAGTCTTTCTTTGTGCAAATGAAAATCAAGATGATCCTTCTACAGTGTGACATATTTGTAGACAGCTATTAAGTCTCCTCTCAGTCTTCTCTTGTGCAAGCTAAACATTCACAAATCCTCTAACCGTTCCTCGTAGGACATGGTTTGCAGACCGGTCATCATTCTGTTCGCTCTTCTCTGAACTTGCTCCAGTTTCTTCATGTCTTTTTTAAAATGTGGTGCCCAGAACTGGACACAGTATTCCAGATGAGGTTTGACCAAATAGGAGAAGAGGGGGATAATTACTTCATGTGATCTAGACTGTATGCTTCTGTTAATGCAACCCAAAACTGTTTGCCTTTTTTGCTGCTGCATCACACTGTTGACTCATGTTCAGTTTGTGATATATTAGTATACCCAAGTCTTTTTCACATGTACTGTTGCTTAGCCATATTCCTCCCATTATTTATATGCTTTTTTCATTTTTCTTGCCCAGATGCCCAGACTTTGCATTTCTCCCTGTTAAAAACCATTCTGTTGTTTCGATCTTTTGGAATCCACTCTCTCTTCTCTAGTATTAGCTATCCCTTCTAGCTTTGTGTCATCAGCAAATTTAATCAGTTTACCCTCAATTCCTTCATCTAAATCATTGATAAAGATGTTGAGACATCAGATAGTACATTCTGAAGGAAAGCAAAGATATAATGGCAGTGGGAATCCAGATTCCTGGCAGGAAGCATAACGGAGACAAAGAGCAGGGTGAAATCCTTAGCTCAGGCCAGGACTCAGAGGCCTACTTAAATGGTAAGGAACTTTGCCCAGGGTGGCAGAAGGCCTAATTAAAGGGGATTAAGTTAAGGAAGGATCTTAGAATAACAGCATTTAAGCAAACAATTGTCTATGCTAGAGAGGAAGCTACAGTGTCGCCAAACTGGCACACGAGTCTCCTATGGAGAGCTGAAGATGCAGTGCCACAGCAAGGACTGTGTGGTCCTCATTTAATGGAGTTTGAGTCTGTGTGCCCACAATCCGAAGCTGCCTGCGGCCCTGGCGCTACACTACATCCGCACGGCTTCCGCCCTCATTCATGCAAATGAGCTGCCACAATTTTTTTTTTTTTACATGCGGACTTCCCTCATTGATGTTAATCTATGGGGAAAGTCCACAGGCGAACCCGCTAGAGAAATTGACATGCTGCGAGTCTGAAAGACGCGCCCCATGTCAGTTTCCATGGGTGATCCAGAGGTGCACAGAGACACATAGTGGACATAGGATTTCTACAAATCCCATCTACTATGCTGTAACATCTGGCCACTGCTTGTTAAACATGCAGCGTCAAACCCACAGCAAATCCTAATCGTGGGCATATACCCTGAGAGTACTAGTGAGGAGTCCTCAGCCAGTGAGGTCCTCAGAAATCAACTGGGAGCTGTGAATAGCTTTGAGGGGCCGTAGTGACACATCTTGACCCATATGGTCCCCGCGAGGGTTGATGGACCTTTCCATAATGATGTGCTGGACTGTTGTAGCTTGTAACAAAAGTTCTGTAAAGCCACATGTAACCAGAAAGTTCCTGACTCTGCATAATGCAGAAGAAGCTTTCATAAACTGTTGAGCCTGCTATCTGATGTATATTCTTCTCATCAAGTTCTTGTTAAGTAAAGAAAAATTTATTTGTGGAATTTGGCCTCCCTCATTCATCTCCATGCCATCTGTTCCAGGCCTTCCAAATAGAATGGTTGCACGCGTTCTGCAGAGTCGGGAGATATGACTATGCCAAATATATATCGGATAATCTACAGAAAGAACAAATGGATTAGCCTCTGAAATTCGGGATGCCAGATCTTTCTCTGCCCTGACATCATCTGTTGGGAGGCCCCAAATAGATTATCTAGCCAAGCAAACCTCCCAAAATAAGTGCTTTCATTCAGCTTTAGTCTAATATGTACGGGGAAGTTAAAAGGTAACTAATTGAGAATAAGGGAAACATATGAGATTTATTATTTTGCCTTATTTAGTTTTCTGATGTAGTCGGTGACGATTCTGCCCAAATATGTTTCTAGAGCTGTAGTAGAAGATGAAGATGTCACCCTCATCATGAAGTAGTTCATGTCTCATGTAATGAATATCTCCTACAATATTTCTAATGCCAATTCCAGAGTTGATAAATGAGATGAGAATTAGCGTTATAGAAGATGAGTCTATGAGAAACGTATTCAGCTGCAGACTCAGAGGAAGAAACTGCTTGTTGTCTGTGGCCTAAAATATATAGATTTTATTAGTAGATGTAAAGAAGAAAACTAAATACTGTAAAATAATAAATCTTCTCATATGTTTCCTTTATTATCTCCAGTAATTGTATTATTACACAGGATTTTTATGATGTTACAACGGCTCATCTTCCTATTCAGGTCTCTACAATATCGGATCCTCTCAGTGAAGATCTTCTAATAAAGAGAATTTTCCTCATTTGCCCATCAAAGATGGATTTGGACAGAGACAAGATGGCAGAGAAATTATTACACCTCACCCTAGAGATCCTCTTCCGGCTTACTGGAGAGGTGAGAGATTCTGATGATGTCACATTACATCATTCTTATCTATGGGAATAACAGATGGACAGAACTGGAGAGGTGAGGACTCTGGAAATGTCTGTAGTGAGATTTATTAATGTGTCTCTCCATAACCAGGATTACATATTAGTGAAGAAGACCTCTAGTGAGCGCTGTCAGGCCCCTGTGTCTGAGGGATGGGGAAGACCCCTGAGCCCAATCACAGGACCTCCACCTCACCCCCTGATACATGAGGACATCAATGACCAGAAGATCCTAGAACTCACCTACAAGATGATTGAGCTGCTGACTGGAGAGGTGACACTGCTGGGAATGCTGGGACATTATACAGTAACGCTATGAAGGGATCGGGGGATGATGGTATCATTGTATGTGTCAGGTTCCTATAAGGTGTCAGGATGTCACCATCTATTTCTCCATGGAGGAGTGGGAGTATTTAGAAGGACACAAAGATCTGTACAAGGACGTCATGATGGAGGTTCCCCAGCCCCTCACATCACCAGGTAATAGACAGAACTAAATACACACGGTCTATAATTATCTGAGTGAAAATAATGAATTCAGTGCCTGTATGTTTTACTCCAGATCTATCCAGTAAGAGGACAACACCAGAGAGATGTCTCCGTCCTCTTCTTCCACAGGACTGTAAACAAGAAGATCCGAATGTTCCTCAAGATTATCAGGTAGATGGAGAGAAAGTGTCATGAGATCTCCCCTATGATGTGTAGACGGCTGTGAAGGGCTTGTGTTCAGTCTTGTTTTACCCACCAGTATTATATGTTTTATACTTGAATAATGAGAACGGTGGAGATGACAGGATTAGAGCCGATCATAGATGTGACTTCTCCATCTGTCAGTGACTTTTACAATATTTGTTTCAGGATGAAGATCTGACCCTTATTAATACTACAGAGACATATGTGAGGGGTGATGACTGGTGTAAAGAGGAGATTGCTACATATGGCTACCCAGGTGAGTAGTAACCACTCAATGCAGAGAAGTCACAGATTCTTCTCGGTCACCGGCTGTGGCTGCTTTATCGCTGGTGTAGTCTGGCCGTATCACAATCATGTGATCACCATTTTGCCTATTGACCACAACATTCTCCTCCTCCCAGAACTGTTCAAATAAGTTTGAGTATTGAAAGCCCTTTTCTATAGAGCGTACAACCTGGATGATCCACCTACCCCCTGGGATTAGAAGACGCTGATCATTACCTGCCCAGATCTGTAAACTACAAAGTAAAATGACAGCGTACGTAGAATGTGCTGACAAGTTAGAAAATCATTTGAAGAAAAATATTATGATGGGTCTGTAAAAGAAAGCGGAGGGGAATGATGCTGTTGTCTTCCTAGATCCCTGATATCTTACGGGATGAATCTACCTTCTCTCCTTTCTGTGCTGCTAAATATGATCATATGATCACATTTTATGGTCGACAGTATTAAATGTGCAGTGAGGCCAAGTGTGAATTTCTGTATAACAACAACAGAGTTTCATCTTATCCTGACTTTTCAATTTCTTTTCAAACCAACTAACTTCAAACTGGATTGCGATAAACTACATAAAAAACATTACACTTGTGCCATGATATATCCCTAAGCTGTGTGTGGATAATGGATGTAATATACACTTATTCACATCTGCAGGAGATGTGTTGACATGGCTTGAGCCCTGGTTTAATGGATTCATTCCACTTCCAAAATTCCATTATGTTTCCAATTCTAAGGAATTCAGATTACTGCACAATCTATCCTGAAATGGGAGCACTAATACCTTCTGTACTCTTCTGGTCAGGACTCATAGTAGTTCCAATGGTCCACCAGAAATGACTGCAACTTTTAGTGTTGGAGTTCTCCACCCAAACATACGTTGTTGTTGGGGTTGTAACATATTTTTTATTCTATATCGTTTTTTAAAGGTTCATTCTGTATGGTGGTTTGATTGTGGTGGGACCAGCCGGCCTCACTTATGTGAGTCTGTATCTCTCTGGTAGTCTTTAAAAAAAGGTCTCCATTGCCTCTTCCAGATGCCCGAGATCTAAATGTAAGACACCTCAGCTCTGCCCTATTATAAAATATTCTCATTAAATGTCTAATATTTCTTCAAGAAATTAATCCAACAGAAAATATTGGCTCTTACGATAGTTTTAATTGTCAAGAGCCACCAAGCCCCATACTCTAATTACCCCAGAGAGGTTTCACCACTAGTTACTCATTCTTTACTGATGAAGACTGCTGAGTTTGATCATTTCACTAGATGTGTTCTTGTTTATACTCACAGTTTTTGACTAAAGTAGCTAGTGTCCAAAATAGGAATTGCCTTGCCTATCACCCTTTAACCCCTTTACATGTGTAGCACCCCGAGGGCTCGGCTGCTACAGGGGTATTGCACCTCAAACCAGAGGTGTGGTATTCCACTCCCGGGTAAGGATGGAGTGTGGACCAGGACTCGGTAGGCTGCATGCACCACACACACCCCATTTCCGAGGGACAGCTCAACGGTGCTCCCACAAGATAGAAGTGCAGGCACGACAGCATCTGTCCCTGACTGGAGTGGGGAGGGGAAAGTACACCCAGTGGTGTAGGAGCAGATAGGGGTGGGTCTTTGGGCATAGGTAGGAGCCCATTGGTTGCAAGTCACCTGGGCTTATACACAGAGAGGGAGGTATAAAAGGTGGGCACCATCTTAGAACAGGGTCCAGTGGAGTCCAGCCAGTTCAGAGGGGAGGAGAAGAGGACAGGAGTTCAGCCAGAGAGGGCTGACAGGGAGCTGGGGCTCAGTCTGGGCCCAGCTCCAGAGGCAGGCCTGGAGTGGAGGCCAGAAACAGCAGAAAGAGAGAGGAGAAGGAGCGGAAAGGAAAGTAAGAAAGGAACTGGAACAGAGGAGAAAGGAAGCAAGGAGCACAGAGAAAGGCCCAGAGACACGAGGACCGAAGGAACCCCATATGCCCAGAGGAGATACAGGGTGAAGGGTTGGCAGAACAGGGTAACGGAACCCAAATTGGTGGAGGCAACAGATTCCTCAGCCAAAGACCGGAGGTTGTTACCACATCTTGGTGCGACCCCTCACTACATCCACCAGAAAGGCATACCGTATAGGGTCAGGGAAACCGGGAGAGGTTTCGCCAACAGAAGGCCCGAGGAAGCTGGACAAAGGTGGGTCACTGGTGAGGACGGCCAGAGAAAGGTAGAGAAGGGAGCTCTGAACCACACTCTGGAATTACCTGGGAGTTGACCGAGTCCCTCACCTGGTGGACGCAGCACGGCTCGGGCAGTCATCGCCTGCAGCATTGACATGAACAACAACTGTGAGTAAAGCATTGAAAACTGCAACCGCACGTCTCTGTGGTTCCTCGCCGCACCAGCACCATTAGCACTGGGACGCTCACACCATCACTCCCATCATCTCTCACATTAGCTGCCCTGAGGCAATACTTCTCCCGTGGGGAGTTATCCCATACTCAGCTGCGCAAACAACATCAGCCTCAGCGGTCTGCAGCGCGGCGGCGGTCCCCACTGACCGCAATCCACGGGTGGCGTAGTCGGACATTTGCTATACATTAAGACTGTCACTGGTTTGACCACCCTGGGCACGGACCGGGTCACCGCCACAGGGAGACTACAACCCCCAGCATTCTACAACAGGCCCGGTTCCGGGTTCCCCTGCACAATACAGGCCCAGGGGGCGTGTCAACTTTGGCGTAGTCGGCAGGATCATTACCAACCCGCCACAAGCGGGTATTGCGTGCCTGGAGAAAACTGCACATGTACCTTAAAAAGAAGTCTCCCGCCATTTCCAGAAGTTTCCCGCCGTCCGGAGTCGTTTCCCGCCATCCGGAGCCGATTCCCGCCATCGGACGCCATCTTGGACCGTTTCCCGCCGTCTTCATCCGTTTTTCCCGCCCTGGCAGAGCGGACGCCATTATGTGCGCACCAAAGGACAGCAGGAAGCCACCTCCCATCGTGGGCCAGGTCCCAGAATGGCGCCAAAGAAGGAGCCCGCCCCCACCAGCCATGAGTGCAGCAGTGGAGATGTCCATCAACGTGGGGGGGCTGCCCCTGAGGGTGATTGTCAGCAGATGCCCCCAAGACAAACCCCATGGGGGCGGATAGGAAAGAAAACTGAGGGGCTGGGTGCGGCCTTGATCAGTCTGGACCTGCTGCACCCGGAGATGGAAGGAGCAGAGAACTCCACCAGCACCCTGGCCCGCAGCCTGCTGCAAGCTGAGCCACCCTGCAGCCTGACAGAGTTGCTGGCCCAGCTGCCTAGAGACCCGGGCAGTGCGCGCGCAGCGCTGGAAGACCTAAACAGAAGAATGGTCCGGGCGCAGCGGGATGTGTTTGCCGGGTGGAAGGAGGAGATGACCCGGCAGCACGAAGGCAGCCAGCGGAGGACCCCGCTGGGACCGGCAGCTGCAGACGACGCCGCAGAGGAGGCCATGGAGACCGAGGCAGGTAATGGGGACGCCACCACCCCAAGCCCTGGGAATACCAGCCTGCCCTCACCCTCCGTTGCGGGACCCAAAGCCCCGGGGACCGTACCTGACACCACGCCTCCACCGCCGCCAGCTAGGCCTCAGGCAGCGAGAACCGTCATCACGCCCCGCCCCGCGCTGTGCCCTCTGAACCCGGGCGCCGTAACGTGGGAGACGTCACAGGCCAGGACGCAAGGCCCAGCACACCCGGGCGCCGCTGCCTCACCAGCGCCCCCTACCTTGGCGGTGCCACCCCTGGGCGCGACCAACAAGCGACCACCTGGTCGCAAGGCCGAGTGCCCCCGGGCGCTGCCACACGTCCGAGGCCCGCGGTGCCGCCCCTGGGTGCGGACCTGTACGCCCAACATACCAGCCCAGATGGGCTGCCCTTTGAGTGGCCACCAGAGTTTGACAACCCCCGTCTTCGGGGAGAACAACCCCTGAGCGAGCCTCTGATCCCGGCCCCGGAGCCCGCCAACATCGCTCCACCCCCGCTGGAGGATGCCCAGTTTGCATGGGACCCCACCGGCGAGAGTCTCATGGGGTTCACCCAGGAGACCCGGGCAGAAGCAGCCCAGTGCCTGGATTGCTGCCGTCAGCAGCTGGCCACCTATGAAAGAGAGCGGCGGCAGAGGCGCATCAGGGAGGAGCGACTCCAGGCCAGGAGCGCGGAACAGAAGAGGAGGGCCCGACAAGACACCCACGCCATCCGCGGTCCCAGAGCCACCGGGACCGTAGTCAAGTTCCAGCTAGAGCATGGCTGGGGCTTCATCAGAGACCCGGAGGCTGACACCGACGTCTTCGTCACTAGAAGGGACGTTGAAAGCCACCTGCCAGAGGGACATCACGGCCGTGACCTGTACCCCGGTGACGTGGTCACCTACACCCAGCACAAGGGCGCAAAGGGACTGTACGCCCTCCATGTCCACCGTCTAACGGAGGAGGAACTGCGGTACCGTCCAGACATGGACTACCCTGAGGGTCCGGACGGACCTGAAGATTACCCGGAAGAGCAAGGAGCATCAGGAGGACACCGTTACCAGTAAACGGTAAAGTGGAACTGTATATAGTTACCCGTCAGGGTACCAGAACTGTTACAAGAACTGTTATGAGAACTGCTGCTGATTGAAGTTTTGTCCCCGTTGGGACTAGTGTGGAATAGTTAAAGGACTGTTACCCGTGTGCAAGTTAACCCCCTCAATCCCTAACCAGGCTGAGGACTGTGAGCAGCCATTCCCCTATCCCCCACTGGCCGAGGACTGAGAGCGGCCAATCCCTTGTAAATAGTTGCGCTTCTTAAAGCGCCCCCTACTGGTTTTATAAAAGAACTGCAACGTCTACCTCAGAATTAAATGGACTGTTGCACCTTTACCTGGTCACAAGTTGCACAGCGGCCAGAGCTCCAGAATGTGTTTTTGAAGAAAATGTTTTATTTGAAAATGTCTTATATTGGAAAGTTTTATATGCTGCTAGAATAATACTGCAAATGTTTTGTGTGATGTTTTATATGCTAAAAGAGTTCCAGTGGCATTAGCAAGATGTTTTATGGAAAGGAGTACCAGTAATGTTAAAAAGAAAAGAGTACCTCTCATAAAGGGATGAGTTTTTGGTTAATATCTTATATGTGAGTGCACTTTAAAATTTGTATGTTTTAAATAGTTTTATTCTTTTCCAGCCTGAGGACGTGCTGTGATTTACCAGGGGGGAATGTAGCACCCCGAGGGCTCGGCTGCTACAGGGGTATTGCACCTCAAACCAGAGGTGTGGTATTCCACTCCCGGGTAAGGATGGAATGTGGACCAGGACTCGGTAGGCTGCATGCACCACACACACTTCATTTCCGAGGGACAGCTCAACGGTGCTCCCACAAGATAGAAGTGCAGGCACGACAGCATCTGTCCCTGACTGGAGTGGGGAGGGGAAAGTACACCCAGTGGTGTAGGAGCAGATATGGGTGGGTCTTTGGGCATAGGTAGGAGCCCATTGGTTGCAAGTCACCTGGGCTCATACACAGAGAGGGAGGTATAAAAGGTGGGCACCATCTTAGAACAGGGTCCAGTGGAGTCCAGCCAGTTCAGAGAGGAGGAGAAGAGGACAGTAGTTCAGCCAGAGAGGGCTGACAGGGAGCTGGGGCTCAGTCTGGGCCCAGCTCCAGAGGCAGGCCTGGAGTGGAGGCCAGAAACAGCAGAAAGAGAGAGGAGAAGGAGCGGAAAGGAAAGTAAGAAAGGAACTGGAACCGAGGAGAAAGGAAGCAAGGAACACAGAGAAAGGCCCAGAGACACAAGGACCGAAGGAACCCCATATGCCCAGAGGAGATACAGGGTGAAGGGTTGGCAGAACAGGGTACCGGAACCCAAATTGGTGGAGGCAACAGATTCCTCAGCCAAAGACCGGAGGTTGTTACCACATCTTGGTGCGACCCCTCACTACATCCACCAGAAAGGCATACCGTATAGGGTCAGGGAAACCGGGAGAGGTTTCGCCAACAGAAGGCCCGAGGAAGCTGGACAAAGGTGGGTCACTGGTGGGGACGGCCAGAGAAAGGTAGAGAAGGGAGCTCTGAACCACACTCTGGAATTACCTGGGAGTTGACCGAGTCCCTCACCTGGTGGATGCAGCACGGCTCGGGCAGTCATCGCCTGCAGCATTGACATGAACAACAACTGTGAGTAAAGCATTGAAAACTGCAACCGCACGTCTCTGTGGTTCCTCGCCGCACCAGCACCATTAGCACTGGGACGCTCACACCATCACTCCCATCATCTCTCACATTAGCTGCCCTGAGGCAATACTTCTCCCGTGGGGAGTTATCCCATACTCAGCTGCGCAAACAACATCAGCCTCAGCGGTCTGCAGCGCGGCGGCGGTCCCCACTGACCGAAATCCACGGGTGGCGTAGTCGGACATTTGCTATACACTAAGACTGCCACTAGTTTGACCACCCTGGGCACGGACCGGGTCACCGCCACACGGAGACTACAACCCCCAGCATTCTACAACAGGCCCGGTTCCGGGTTCCCCTGCACAATACAGGCCCAGGGGGCGCGTCACATGGATCTGGACTTACACAGAGACCTCTAGGCTTGGGCCACGGTGTTACCTGCTGTTTTGTGGTGTGAGATGGCAAGAAGAATAGTCAGGTAGCTGAGTCAGAGCCAGGAGGGCACAGAAAATACAAAATCAGAAGACACATGAGTAGTCAGTAAATGGGCCAGGGTCACAACAGGAAACAAATACACAAGCCGGGAGCTGAGTGCAGAGGACTGAACCAGAGGAGAACAAGGCTGTATCTGGCAGCTTCCAGCAATATGCTTCAACCTTTATTAGGGTGCTGTGCTTTGCCATTGGCTGAAGTAGGGAGCAGATTACAGCAGCTAGACAGCACACACACCCATGCTGCCAGACTGGATGGTACTACAGGTCCCAGGCACTTTAATCTTAGTGGCTGGACAGAGCCTGCGCCACCCAGAGCTTTTGGTTCAGACATCTCCTCCATCACTAGCGCTGCCTGCAGCATGAATAAGGTGGTACGTGGGGACAGAAGCAGACGTCAGAGGAGCAGATCCCAGAGGAGATGGGACACATCATTTGCAGAAGCCCTAATATGACAAAATGGCAGAAAACCAGGACAGTAGAAATCCCCATAAAGTGACTCCATTTTATAAATTATAACCCTCAATGATTGAATCTTTTGAAGTAGTAACAATTTTGACTCCACAGCCACTTTCTGGAAATTAGCATGCAGTGGATGTTGGAGAGTGAAAATGACAAATATGTCATTTTATTACTCCAGCCGTAGAAAGTAAGAAAAAAAGCTCGGCACTAACCGTGGTACATGTTCGGAGATAGCTGAATACCCAACAAACCCATGGAAAAAACATGAATATATATTTCTCAATATTAGAAAATTAGAAGATAAATAGAACTGCAACACTCACAATACCCATAGGCTAAAAGTCTTTTATTTCTTGTAGAATTGGACATCATGTACAACAGTGTTTCATAAAAGCAGGGGAAACATGCTGGGAGAAATAGGTGGATCACCTCGCTGCAGCGAGTCATTCTCTCCTCTTCAGCATGAGTGGTCGCATCATGGCACCGTTCATGCTCAAGAGCTCGTCACACAGCTGGATTATGGATTCTGTCCACTTCAAACAGGTGAGGGATGTTTAGCTTTTTATTTATTTTTTTGCAGGGAACATTGGCTTCAATAGATTAGGTGTTAGGTGAGTATAACTGTTTTTTTTATTTTTAAATAAATGTGTTAAACAGGGTGTAGTCTTTTATTTCTAATAAAGGATTATTTTCAGGCTGCGTGTGACGCGCCCCCTGGGCCAGTGTTGTTGGGGATACCCGGAGCCGGATCAGATGGGGGTTGTAGTCTCCGAGTGGCTGTGACCCGGTCCGTGCCCAGGGTGTCAAGCTCAGTGTGTGGCAGTCCTTATGATGTTACTAGATGTTCTTTTATGTCGACTACGCCACCCGTTGATTTGCGGTCAATACGGCCGCCGCTGCAGCAGGGTCCGCTGAGGCTGGTGATGTATGTGCAGCTCAGGTAGTATAACCCCCAACGGGAGGGGTATAGCCTCAGGGGGTCAGTTGCAGAGGATGGGGGTTGTGGTGGTGCAGCGGGGATGGAAATGAGACTCAGAGTCGGGCGGTGCAGTTCAGGGTTTGTTTACTTACTGCAGTTGTTCTGGTCACTCCGGCCTTGAGTGACCACCCGAGCCGTGCTGCGTCCACCAGGTCCTGGACTCGGCCAACCCCCAGGTGATTCTGGAGCGTGGTCCTGAGCTCCCTTTCTGTCCTGTCCTCTTCTCTGGCCTTCCCCACCAGGGATCCACCTATGTCCGGCTCCCTCGGGCCTCTTGGTGGTAAACCCTTGTCTCTGGGTTCCCTGACCCTATTCCTGGTCTGCCTTCCGAGTGGATTTAGTGGGTGATCGTGGCAGATCGGTCCTGCCCACGACCTCCGGTTCCTGGCTAAGGTGTGCTGTAGCCTCTGCCAGCTTGGGATCCGGTACCCTGTTGCCAACTCTTCACCCTCTGGTCTAATTTGGGCTCTTGGAGTTCCTTCTTTCTCCCCCTCTGGGTCTTTCTTTCTCCTCTCTCTCTCTCTTGGCCTTGGAGCTGCTCTTCTCCTCTGCTCTGCTTCTCTGACTCAGCTCTGACAGACTGACCTCACTCTGCAAAAGACCCTGTCCTAAGATGGTGCCCACCTTATATACTCCCTCTATGTGTGAGCTCAGGTGACCAGCACCCAATGAGCTCCTAACTTTACCCAGGCTGCTCCCCCTATCTGCCCCTACACTACTGGGATGTACCACCCCCCTCCCACTCCAGCCAGGAACAGACTCGGTCGTACCTGCACATTTCTAAGTGGGAGTACCGTTGGTCTGCTCCTCGGAAATGGGATGTGTGTAGTGCATGCAGCTTTCTGAGCTCAGTTCCACACTCCATCCTTACCCGGGAGTGGAATATCACACCTCTGGGTTGAGGTGCAATACCCCTGTAGCAGCCGAATCCTCAGGGTGCTACACGTGTTTATTTCAAAACTTACTATGGTGTCTTATAGGCACCTCTCCAATACTAACCCCTGGGCTTCATGTCAGCTGCCAATACAAGGCTGACATTAACCTCAACCCTATTACCCCACTTGCCACCGCACCAGGGCAAATGGAAAGAGTGAGGCTAAGTGCCAGAATCTTATTGATGCACCATTTCTGGGGGCGCTGAGGGCTGAAATTATTTGCCTCGAGGGGGACAGTATCCATGGCCCCTTTCCTGGTTATTAATATCAGCTCACAGCTGTCTGTTTAGCCTTTGCTGATTAGATTTTTATCGGGGGGTCCTGCGTCAATTTGTTTCTGGGGGTTACCTTGTAATCAAGCCAGTAAACGCTAATCAAACAGCTGTGAGCTGTCATTAATAGCCAGGGAATATTTGGCCCCTTCCCTGGCTAGTAATATCAGCCCCCCGTGGAAACCTCTGTTTTAATATTTGACAAATGATGGACCTGAGTGGGGGCTTGTTTTTTTGTGAGATGAGTAGAAGTTTTTATTGGTATCAATTTCACTTACATAACATTGGTGGCTTTTTATTCCATATTTGGGAGGCAGAATGAACAAACAGTTGAACACCAAGCTCCACTGGTTCATGCTATGAGTTTTTCTATTAGACTGTGAGCTGTCATTGTCTTGGTGAATAATTCAATATTTTTGCATAACTTGCCTTTTTTTCTGACAGTTTAAGTAGAAATGTTCAAAAATAGAAATTTCATGGATATTTTATTCAAAAATAATTAATTTTATCCTTAGCAGATGACTGTACCAGGAGTTCAGAGGGACAGCTGACATCTTCAATTTTTAAATCAGATGATCTTGAGATCCCACAGGATACAATTGAAGTGAATGCCATTACTCCAGATATACCATCATCCCTTCACAGCAAAGATCTGTCATCTGATTCTTTGAAACAGCTCCAGTCTTCTGATTCATTACCAACTAGTAAGGAAAATCAAAGTCATGAAATCAGCATTAAAAAACAAATTTCTCCTAAAGTAAAGAAGCCATTTTCAAATTCAGAATATGGAAATAGTTTTACTCTTGAAAAGGCTTTTTTTAAACATGAAAAAATTCACACAGCAGAGAATAAATTTTCTTGTTCCAAGTGTGGGAGATGTTTTAACCAGAAATCAGATCTTATCAGACATCAGAGAACTCACACAAGGGAGATGCCCTATTCCTGTTCAGAATGTGGGAAATATTTTAAAAAGAAATGTCAACTTGTTGCACATGTAAGAACTCACACAGGGGAGAAGCCTTTTTCATGCTCAGAATGTGGGAAACGCTTTAACCAGAAATCAAATCTTATCAGACATCGGAGAACTCACACAAGGGAGAAGCCCTTTTCCTGTTCAGAATGTGAGAAATATTTTAAACATAAACGTGATCTTGTTCTACACCAAATAACTCACACAGGGGAGAGGCCTTTTTCCTGTTCAGAATGTGGGAAATGTTTTAACCAAAAATGGATTCTTGTTAATCACCAGAGAATTCACACAGGGGAGAAACCTTTTCCATGTTCAGAATGTGGGAAATGTTATATCCAGAAATCAGTTCTTCTTAAGCACCAGAGAACCCACAGAGGGGAAAAACCTTTTTCATGTCCAGAATGTGGGAAATGTTATATCCAGAAATCGGCTCTTCTTAAGCACCAGAGAACCCACAGAGGGGAGAAGCCTTTTTCATGTTCAGAATGTGGGAAATGTTTTATAGATAAATCACACCTTAATACACATCAGAGAATTCACACAGGGGAGAAGCCTTTTTCATGTTCAGAATGTGGGAAATGTTTTAACCAGAAATTTATTCTTGTTAATCACCAGAGAACCCACACAGGGGAGAAGCCTTTTTCCTGTTCAGAATGTGAGAAATGTTTTATACAGAGATCACAGCTTATCACACATCAGAGAACTCACACAGGAGAGAAGCCTTTTTCCTGTTCAGAATGTGAGAAATGTTTTGTACAGAAATCACAGCTTATCGCACATCAGAGAACTCACACCGAGTAGAAGCCTTCTTCATGTTCTTAATGTGGGAAATATTTTACAAGTCACATAGGGAAGAAGCCTTTTCCCTCTTTAGAATGTGGGAAATATTTTCACCAGAAATCAGATCTTGTTAAGCATCAGAGAATTCACACAGGGGAGAATCCTTTTTCTTGTTCAGAATGTGAGAAATGCTTTTTATTAAATGAATAAACTTTATTGAACACCAAATAACATAGTTTACAGCAGAATTATTTTACATGTCGTCATACAGTACATGTACAGGAATAGTACCTATATAAACCAATTGTTCATTCAATGTCTTCAAATAACGACCATATAGTTCTCCCCTTTCCAAAATAGAACTAACATCCACCCTCCCCACTCTTTCCCACAGTGTGCTATACACTAAAACCATGCCCATATGTGACATGCAGAAATAGTGCTGTTGCTTCCACAGCATCCAGCAACTGTTACAAATAACACAAGCACAGGGGAGAGGAAGTGTTGTGCTTCAGAAGCATCCAGCAACTAGAGGGGTTAACACAGTCACTGGAGACAGGGAGTGTTTTAGCAGAGCCCCAGGGGGATTGTGGGGAACTTGTTATTGTAGTCTGGCTGAAGCCGAAGAGAAAGGTGGTGTGTTATCTGTATCTGACAGAAGGCAACTGAACAGGATTCAGATCAGGAGAGAAACTAAACACAGGTCAGATAAACTCCCTGAACTAACAGTGCAGAGTATTATCGGGCAGGAAGATAAGGACTGGAAGGAATTGTGTCACAGGGATCATCTCCCTCATCAAAACATTCCCCCCTCCATCTCCATGCAGGATAAAGAATGCTGTGTACTAATGTGTCCTTGTGAAGGAAAAGCCTGTGGTTGTGTATGCATAGAAGTGTTCTGCTAAGAGATCTAATCTATGCTGAATTATGCTACTGAAGAGACTGTAATACAGTGCCTTGTGAAGAAACTACTGTATTGTTACTGGAGCCGGTTGTTCAAGAAACTCAGACTGTCTGTAATGAAGATTGTTGCTGTAATATCCCTGAATTGCACGTGCCGTGCTTCAGATTAAATTGAAAAAGACTCTCGTCAGATGTGTCTGGTCAGCAATTGAATCTATCTTGTGCCTGAGCGTAGCTGCAGCCTATGGTCGCCCTAAGTAAAGGTTCCCCCAGGATTCCAAAGAATTCATGAATCCCGCCTCGCCCTATCTGAACCTAGTGGCGTGCGTGTAACACATGCTCAAATAGGTGTTACTCTTAGACAATTAGTCAAGTACATCAACCTACAACCCAGACAGGTGATAATCAGAATTTATAGAATCAGTAAATGAAATAAGACATCTCTAGCAAGCTCCTCGAAAACTACAGCTGTGGATCTAATCCAGTCTCCCCATACTTTGCCAAATTTACCAACCGCCTCCCTCTTGATATAAACCTTTTTTCCCATTATAATGGAAATAGACCACTTCTTCTACACAGGGAGGTCTCTTTGCCAGCCAGTGTGTGGCAATGGATGGATTTTCTAGTTTAGTAGAGTATTTTAGCAATAGCTAACTGTACCTGGGGAGATCCTCCCACCTCCGTTAATATGAACACACAGGTTTTCGCACTAAGCGTGGTTTGAATATTAAACACTTCTGCTATTAATCTACCAACATTCCCCCCTCCTTCTTCCAAGTTCCCACCAGTCCCAGGCATCTCCAAACCATGTGCATCAGGTCCGCATTTTCTTCCCTGCAACACGGATAGCAGTCATCCGTCTTTAGGCCCATTCTATACAATAACTTGGGGGTCCTATAAACTCTATGAATTAGAAACAGTAGAGACCTTCTTTACGTCGTATTTATTGAAAGCAACACTGGAGATACCAGCACCTCATTCCATTCCTCTGTGGAAATGCTACCCACATTCTCCTCTCTTTTACTCTGAACCTGAGCCATGGAGTCACCCAAAATCTTTAGCAACAATGGGCTGTATACCAAAGAGATGATTCCCTTCAATGATTTTCCCTGTACTACGAAGTCTAACTTCTCATAAGAGGATATAGAAAGATCAGAGATGACTTTCTGATCCCGTATTGCATGTCTTAGTTGCAAGTATTTAAAGAATTCAGTTTCACACAAATTAATCTCCTATTTCAGCTGTTCGTACGACTTGAGATGGTTATCCGAGTATAGCTGATGCACTTATTTCAATCCCCAATTCTTCCATTCTCCAAATACCACAAATCTCTGCAACTCCTGTAGATTAAAGTTATTCCAGATAGACTGCTCAAAGTACACAACTGTCATTCCAAACAGGAAAAATATATATCTTTGTACCGTGTTAGCCAGTAAATAGTGTGGTAGATCGGCTCACTTGGTTACATATAGAGGTATACAGGAACACGGTCTCTTTAATTTCTTCCCAGATTTATTAGGAAACATAAAAAGTGGGAAGTAAAACAATCATGGCTCTTTGGGCAAAAACAGGAAAAAACAAACAAAGTGGTGATACCAAACACAGTCCTTGTGGTAGCGGGAATCCACCCTCTCAGAGTCCAGCAAACACAGGGTTCAGGTTAGAACACACAAGCTCCTCTCTGGAGCTAGCTTCTCCAGACACTGAACACTGAATGCCTCAGCAGGTCGAGTATTTAAACCCCCCAGACCACGCCCTGGGGTGGAGATGTGGAGAACAGCCTCCCACCCTTCACTATGGTTGTTCACATAAAAACACTCCCTTTTAGAAATGATGATTTAACCCCCCAGCATGTTGGAGGAAACTTAACGGTTTTAATTCACTGAAGCTAAAAGCCTCAGTGAAACATATTTCCCCTCCAGCACTTTAACAGTGACTTTGTCACAATAGAAAAATATTAAGATTTGAGAGTCCTCAGTGGTTGACACCTTTTAATGGCTACCATCTTTTCAGTTAGCCACTGAAAGGTGTCAACCCCTGAAGACTCTCAAATCGTATTTTTCATTCCAGTCTTTTTCATGTTCACCAAATTTTATGGACCAGTGACCGGGTAGGGTATATACTCGGACTACCTACAAATTTATGTGATTCCAGTAAATTCTCCCCCCCTCCCAAGTACCGTATTTTGCGGATTATAAGACGCACTTTTTTCCCCCAAATTTGGGAGGAAAAAGGGGGTGCATCTTATATTGCGAACTTACGGATTTTACCTGGAGGGCTTCTTCGGATTAGCGTCCCAGATAAAGGAGGTTGGTGGCGGCGGTGCTATACTGCGGCCACGGCGGTGGCGGGGCGATGCTGCGGTGGCCCCGTCGGCGGTGAGCGGAGGCGAGGTTCCCTAACCCGTCCATACCCCTGTGCTGTGCTTCGGCAAAATGGCCGCCGGAGCAGGCGCAGATCGAGATCTCGAGAGATGGGCTATGGACAGGTTAGGGAAACTCACCGCCGACGGGGTTGCTGCAGCATCGTCCCACCAGCGACATCAGCGACACTTCTTCTGAGTACGGGCCGCAGCATCGCCCCACCACCAGCGACACTTCTTCTGAGTACGGGCCGCAGCATCGCCAATCGCCCGTATGTGTGACCCCCTCTCCACCACCACTACCTCCCAGATGAAAAGGATTATAAGGTGCACCATTTTATTTAAAAAAAAAACAACATTTTTCCTATTTTGCACCCCAAAATTTGGGGTGCGTTTTATAATCCAGTGCGTCATATAATCCACAAAATACGGTATTTTATTACTATCATTCCTGCTTCCTGGGTCTCCTTCACTACTCAGCCTTGGAAGCGCTGAAATAGACAAGCTAAGTAGTACCCCCCATATATGATGCAAAGCTACCCCCCTGATTTTTTGGTAATTGCATTTTTCCCAGTTTTATTCTGTGGGTCCCTCCACACCAAATCTCTAAAGCTGTTGTGCATTTTCCTAAACCAGTATTTAGGAATCCAGACAGATGAGTATTGTACAACGTACAGAATGCATGGCATTAAGCACGTCTTAATGAGGTTTACTCTACCCAAGGCTGATCGAGGTAGTTTTTCCCATATACACACTTTACTCCTCATTTTAATAACTAGTGGACTTAGATTTAAAGGAATAAACTCCTGTGGTTTATTAGTAATGTAAATCCCCCAGATACTTACAGTACAGACCAAAAGTTTGGACACACCTTCTCATTTAAAGATTTTTCCGTATTTTAATGACTGAAAATTGTACATTCACACTGAAGGCATCAAAACTATGAATTAACACATGTGGAATTATATACTTAGCAAAAAAGTGTGAAACAACTGAAAATATGTCTTATATTCTAGGTTCTTCAAAGTTGCCACCTTTTGCTTTGATGACTGCTTTGCACTGCTTATTTCATAGTTTTGATGCCTTCAGTGTGAATGTACAATTTTCATAGTCAAGAAAATACAGAAAATCTTTAAATGAGAAGGCGTGTCCAAACTTTTGGTCTGTACTGTATATTTCTGAACTACTGGAATAGTGGAGAGACTCTCCAAAATAGCAATACTCCTGGAATCCACAGGTAGAAGAGTGGATTCAGACAAGTTTGTCGGCCCTGAAAAGGTCTCAAATCTCTCAATTGTGTCCATCATGTTTGGAATAGAGTTATCCGAGTCATTAATGAATAATAATAGGTCATCAGCATATAGCGCAATCTTTTCTTCTTTGTTTCCATACTTAAAGCCCTCTATCCCACAGTACGCAGACATGCGCGCGCACACACAGTACGCAGACATGCGCGCGCACACACAGTACGCAGACATGCGCGCGCACACACAGTACGCAGACATGCGCGCGCACACAGTACGCAGACATGCGCGCGCACACAATACGCAGACATGCACGCGCACACAGTACGCAGACATGCGTGCGCACACAGTACGCAGACATGCACACACACGCGGTACGCAGACATGCACGCACGCGGTATGCAGACACGCACGCACCCGGTATGCAGACACGCACGCACCCGGTACGCAAACATGCATGTGCACGGTACACAAACATACACACATGCACATGGTACACAGATATGCACACATACATTACGCAAACACGCACATACACAAACAGATACACAGATACGTACAGCGTCAGACTGGCCCACTGGGACACCGGGAGATCCCCCGGTGGGCCCGGGGTCCTTGGTGGGCCCCTGTAACAGATATAGTGGGGCCCATCCACCGGTAACCGGTCTTTGATCTTTCTGACCACGGGCCCATCAGAGGCCGCTGTGCGCTGGGAACATCTGCTCTCTGCTATGCGCTGCGCACAGACGGCGCATAGCAGTGACGTTCAAAGGCCGCCTGTCAATCAAAGCCGCGCGCTTCAGCGTTCTGCCGCTGATAGGCCGGCGGGCATTGAACGTGACTGCTATGCGCTGGGCGCTGATGTCAGTACGCAGCACATAGCAGCGATGTGGAGATGGATCGGCGATGGATGGATCAGCGACCCTGTTGCTGACCACGCGTCCACGCCGCTATGAAGCTGCAGAGGATGCTGCCGGGGAAGCGCAGGAAGGTAAGAAGTTTTTTTTTTCCCCTATATGAATGGGGGGGGCGGATGGCATAGAGGCCCATGATGGAGGGGGTGGGATATGACACACAGGGGCCCATGATGGAGGGGGGGATTTGACTCACAGGGGCCCATGATGGAGGGGGGGATATGCCACACAGGGGCCCATGATGGAGGGGGGGATATGACACACAGGGGCCCATGATGGAGGGGGGATATGACACACAGGGGCCCATGATGGAGGGGGGGATATGACACACAGGGGCCCATGATGGAGGGAGAGACATGACGCACAGGGGCCCATGATGGAGGGGGGAATATGGCACACAGGGGCCCATGAGGGGGGGGGGATATGACACATAGGGGCCCATGATGGAGGGGGGATATGACACATAGGGGTCCATGATGGAGGGAGGGGATATGACACATAGCGGCCCATGATGGAGGGGGAGGAAGAGCGGATCACACATAGGGGCCCATGGTGGAAGGGGGGAAAGAGAGCAGATCACACATAGGGGCCCATGATGGAGGGGGGGAGAGTGAATCATACATAGGGGCCCATGATGGGGGGGAGAGGATGATTCATGGGGGCCCATGATGGGGAGTGATATGTACAGCCCCAGGATGGGTGGGGGGGAATACATACAGGCCCAGGATGGAGGGGGCGGATACATGGGAGCCTTGGATTCGGGGATATTATTAAATAAAGGGGGCCAAGATGGGTGACAATTACAGTATGGGGGCCAGGATGAAGTATTATTAGTTTATGGTGGCAAGTGGGGACATAATTACTGTAGGGAACATTACTGCTGTAATATAATTTACTTTTGAGGATACTGTTCTCCATGGGGGAGTAACAAAAGGGGGGTCCTGTTATTGTGCAGGGCGGCACTATGTAGCTTTTTTTCTTCATCTGGTGTAGTGTAGAAATCAGGGAATAAGTGTGGAATGTGCTCTAGAAGTGATCAGCTATTGATAACTGTGTGTTATTTTCTGCAGCGACAAGTACTGGATGGAAGAAGTGATGGCGGTCTGTGCCGGATGAAAAAGAAAAGCGAAGATGAAGGACTTCAACTAGAGACGTCACTGGTGTATTACATGTAAATGCACACTATACAATGTAATCAGAGCTCCTGTGTATAATGTCACTGGTGATCCCAGCCCCAGATCACGAAAAATGGAGACGCTACAGGTCTCGGAAAATGGCGCTATTTTTTTTTTATCAAATTTTGGAATTTTTTTTCACCACTTAAATATAAAAGAACCTGTACATGTTTGGTGTCTATGAACTAGTAATGACCTGTAGAATAAGAATGGCAGGTCAGTTTTAGCATTCAGTGAACGTGGTAAAAAAAATAAATAAAAAACAACTGTGGTATTGCACTTTTTTTGCAATTTTACCGCACTTGGAATTTTTTTCCCGTTTTCCCGTACATGATATGGTAAAACTAGTAATGGCGTTGAAAAGTACAACTCGTCCCGCAAAAAATAAGCCCTCACATGGCCATATTGACCAAACAATAAAAACGCTATGGCTCTGGGAACAAGGGGAGCAAAAAACGAAAAAGCAAAAACGACAAAACCCAAGGTTGCGAAAGGGTTAATGTCATAAAGCTTGATCTGCATCTTAGATCATGGGTCTTCCAGCAGGACAATGACCCCAAACATACTTCAAGAAGCACCCAGAAATGGATGGAAACAAAGCACTGGAGAGTTCTGAAGTAATAATTCCAGCTCCAGTAGCATCAAGCCTCCCACCACTACCTCTTACATATAGAAGCTACAGAGAAACTGCGAATGGACACATTAAATCATTAAATTTTGTTAACTTTGATTAATTTCTGTCAATTTTAAACATTTCTGCCAACTTGGATGATTTTCTGTCAACTATGATAAATTTCTGTCAACTTTGATTAATTTGTGAGTACAAATCACCGTAAAAATTATAACTTGGTCAATGAGTGTATGGAAGAAAACTGTCTAGTTATGGACTGTGGAAAAGATGTATGTGACCAGAATGAACACTCATTTCCAGCAGATGTTACCACCTACTACCTGTCCCTATTCTAAATCCAGCTAACAGTGATATCAATAGGGAATATAATTTTTTTTTTGTTTGCTTGCAGCAGTAAGAGTATAAGGCAGTAATCCCTGTCTGCACATGTGTAATATGCTATCCATAGTGCGATAGCTCACCCATACCCGAATCGCAGATAAGAGAGGTAATATTATACAATAAAAAATAGATTCTAACCGGCTCCAAAAAGTTTTTTTTTGGTACATGGCGGCGCCAAACTGTGGAGGAACGCAAGTAACCCTGCCTGCTTTGATAACTTTCTGAGTGCAGATTATATTACAAAAATATGAATTTGTCAATGATTTAAAAAAAAAAAAGCGATCCAGTTATGGACTGTGGAAGAGATGTATGCGACCAGAATGAACACTCATTTCCAGCTGATGATACCTACCACCTGTCCCTATTCTAAATGCAGCTAACAGCGGCATCAATGTTTTCATTTGGTTGTAGCAGCAAGGAGTATACGGCAATAATACCCGTCTGAATGCTTGTAATACACTATCCATGGTTCGATAGCTCACCCATACAGGAATTGCAGATGAGAGGTAATATTGTAGAATATGGAATCGATTTGTATTGGCCAAAAATTATTAAGGAGTGGGTCTCCTAGACTGTTATTGGGTATGCAGTATGTTCAAGGGCTGCTAAAAAATTAGGACGCACTCCAATAACACTTTGAAGAGACGTAGTGAAGGGCCTCAGAAAAATTGTTTTAAAAATTATTAAGGAGAGGGTCTCCTAGACTGTTATTGTGTATGCAGTAAGTTCAAGGGCTTTTCCCATTATTAAGGAGTGGGTCTCCTAGATTGGTATTGCCCATGCACTAACTGCACGGGCTGTAAAACATTTACCCCTGGGGTGTATACATATATATTTTATAGAATGTTAGAGGTAGGCCTCTAAAAATAGTTCCTACGGGCATCCTACACCCGTAGTTAAAAAAATTATGTAAGTGTTGCATGATGGTCACCCTGTTGATATGGTGGTGGAGAATGAGGAGAAGGAGGAGGACGAAGACATAAGATAGACGAAATCCTGAAGCGCATACCCATGTCTGAATATAAAGGGGTGCATGGGAGTAGACCCCACCAAAAAACACTGGATTTGAGTTTATGTTCCGCTGCTATCATCCAGTGGTGTTGAGAAGTCTGGCCCAATATAGCCCTTGTTCATTTTGATAAGAGTCATCCTGTCAGCATTTTCAGTTGACAGGCAGATGCGTCTATCAGTTATAATACCTCCGGCGTCACTAAAAACCCACTATGACAAAACACTAGCAGCAGGGCAGGCTAAGGCCTCCAAGGTGTAGAGAGACAGTTTATGCCACGTGTCCAGCTTGGATACCCAATAGTTGTAAGGCACAGAGGAATCACGGAGGATGCTGGTGAGGT
Organism: Phyllobates terribilis; assembly: GCF_046119375.1. Lineage (NCBI taxonomy): Eukaryota > Metazoa > Chordata > Amphibia > Anura > Dendrobatidae > Phyllobates > Phyllobates terribilis. Next base: position 63,156,269 of record NW_027362765.1, read on the forward strand.
CGCCAAGGTACTCCTCCAGCATCTTCTAAAACTTTTCCCTCCTTGTCAGAGCACCCAAGGCATCAGGGCCTGGGCACTGGGAGGGTCTGGAAAAACTATCCTTGACCTTTGACAGCATTCCCCCACCTTTGCTGCATCTGCTATGTGTATCCCTCAGGCCCGAACTGCTCGTCTGTCCTTGCGGGCCCTTTCCTTGTGGGCCGCCGGGTGGCACTACTTGCGGGGCCGCCAGCCCGTTTTTTCCGGGTACCGGCCCCTTTAATTTTCTTGGTGCCTTGCAGTGGTGGCTCAGTGTCACTGGGGCGGGGCACGCGCACACAGCATTCAGCAACTGATCGCTACGACGCACAGGTGCCTGGAGCGCGCTGATGCTATCATATCTGCTGGGATAGCGGGGAATAAGGGGAGCCGGGAGCTGAGTATTTTTTTTTTTTTTTAACCAATCAGTACTTTGTGGGGGCCATCAGACTACATGGAGGATTATATGTGGAAGCCATCATACTATATGGGGTATTATATGTGGGGCGATCATACTACATGGGGGATTATATGTGGGCCATCATACTACATGGGGGATTATATGTGGAGGCCATCATACTACATGGGGGATTATATGTGGGGCCATCAGACTATCATACTATGTGCAGTACTATATGTGGCACCATCATACTATGTGCAGGACTATATGTGGCGCCATCATACTATGTGCAGGACTACATGTGGGGCCATCATAATATGTGCAGGACTATATGTGGGACCATCATACTATGTGCAGGACTATATGTGGGGCACATCATATTATGTGCAGGACTATACAGTACAGACCAAAAGTTTGGACACACCTTCTCATTTAAAGATTTTTCTGCATTTTCATGATTATGAAAATTGTACATTCACACTGAAGGCATCAAAACTATGAATTAACACATGTGGAATTATATATTTAACAAAAAAGTGTGAAATAACTGAAAATATGTCTTATATTCTAGGTTCTTCAAAGTAGCCACCTTTTGCTTTGATGACTGCTTAGCACACTCTTGGCATTCTCTTGATGAGCTTCAAGAAGTAGTCACTGGAAATGGTCTTCCAACAATCTTGAAGGAGTTCCCAGAGATGCTTAGCACTTTTTGGCCCTTTTGCCTTCACTCTGCGGTCCAGCTCACCCCAAACCATCTCGATTTGGTTCATGTCTGGTGACTGTGGAGGCCAGGTCATCTGGCGTAGCACCCCATCACTCTCCTTCTTGGTCAAATAGCCCTTACACAGCCTGGAGGTGTGTCTGGGGTCATTGTCCTGTTGAAAAATAAATGATGGTCCAACTAAACGCAAACCAGATGGAATAGCATGCCGCTGCAAGATGCTGTGGTAGCCATGCTGGTTCAGTATGCCTTCAATTTTGAATAAATCCCCAACAGTGTCACCAGCAAAGCACCCACACACCATCACACCTCCTCCTCCATGCTTCACGGTGGGAAACAGGCATGTAGAGTCCATCCGTTCACCTTTTCTGCGTCGCACAAAGACACGGTGGTTGGAACCAAAGATCTCAAATTTGGACTCATCAGACCAAAGCACAGATTTCCACTGGTCTAATGTCCATTCCTTGTGTTCTTTAGCCCAAACAAGTCTCTTCTGCTTGTTGCCTGTCCTTAGCAGTGGTTTCCTAGCAGCTATTTTACCATGAAGGCCTGCTGCACAAAGTCTCCTCTTAACAGTTGTTGTAGAGATGTGTCTGCTGCTAGAACTCTGTGTGGCATTGACCTGGTCTCTAATCTGAGCTGCTGTTAACCTGCGATTTCTGAGGCTGGTGACTCGGATAAACTTATCCTCAGAAGCAGAGGTGTCTTGGTCTTCCTTTCCTGGGGCGGTCCTCATGTGAGACAGTTTCTTTGTAGCGCTTGATGGTTTTTGCAACTGCACTTGGGGACACTTTCAAAGTTTGCCCAATTTTTCGGACTGACTGACCTTCATTCCTTAAAGTAATGATGGGCACTCGTTTTTCTTTACTTAGCTGCTTTTTTCTTGCCATAATACAAATTCTAACAGTCTATTCAGTAGGAATATCAGCTGTGTATCCACCTGACTTCTGCACAACACAACGGATGGTCCCAACCCCATTTATAAGGCAAGAAATCCCACTTATTAAACCTGACAGGGCACACCTGTGAAATGAAAACCATTTCCGGTGACTACCTCTTGAAGCTCATCAAGAGAATGCCAAGAGTGTGCAAAGCAGTCATCAAAGCAAAAGGTGGCTACTTTGAAGAACCTAGAATATAAGACATATTTTCAGTTGTTTCACACTTTTTTGTTAAGTATATAATTCCACATGTGTTAATTCATAGTTTTGATGCCTTCAGTGTGAATGTACAATTTTCATAGTCATGAAAATACAGAAAAATCTTTAAATGAGAAGGTGTGTCCAAACTTTTGGTCTGTACTGTATATATATATATTCCAAAGAACTGCATCTTATTTGTAGAGAATAGAAATAAGGAACACTTGACAAGACATTGTTTAGAAAAAAAAGGCAATTCAACACAATAGCTGCCATTAAAATATAGGCAATGAATGTGGTTTTAAATACCCTGAGGTGGATGTCAGATCAGGCTGCAGATGGATAAAACAATTGTAGCATAGAGTAAATATGGCATACAATAAATGGAAGGACTAGATTGATATGCTAACTGCGGCAGAGAGCTGCGGCTGCCACTCACTTCTTGTTAATTACTTAACCGTACAAAGGCAGAGACAGCGAGGCTAACACTGATTGGGCGGCCGGGCTCACATGTCATAACAACCACAGGAGAGCCCCGGGAATTCGAGTGCCGACACCGCTGGAACGGCATTGGACGTGAGTATGAGCTTTTTTATTTTATAGGGGCCAAACGTGGGGATGAGAAGGGGTTGTCCTAGTAGTGTACATCGTCTTTAAATATCTGCCATTTGAAAAATTTGACTAATTGTACTAAATAAATACAATACATAATAACATCCTGGTAAACAATGAAATAATTAATGAAACAAATAATAATAAATGGGCGCATTTTTAATACATATTAAGAATATGTATTAAAATAAAAAATGAAGAAATGAAAATAAATAAATACAAATATATTTATTGTTTTTTTTTTAATATAGATACATAGAAAAATATCTCTAAAAAATGCGTCATTAGAAATATATTTAAAACATGTGTTACTGCAGAAAAAAGGTGAATATAAACATGAATGTACACATCAATCACGAAAAACATATAATAATAGGGGGGAGGGAATCTATATAGTGAGTATTATCATCCAAATTATGCAACTGAGAGTAGATGTCAATAAAGTACCGTATATATATTTATATGAATTTATGTGTCCCCATCCCCAAATGTAATTATCCAGAATAGACTGGATTGGAAGGGATATGTAAAAATACAAAATGGAGTTGGCTATACCAAAAGGCATCACCATGAGTTCCAGACATAAATTGATTAATTAAAATAAAACAGTCCTGCATCGTGGTTTAGGCCACTGGGTGTGAGGGTATTTCGATTAAAAATCCATTTGGATTCTTCCCTCGACATACGGGCCATAAAATTGCCACCCCTCCAATCCCTAATAATTCTTTCCAGGCCTATGAAGCTGACTCCCTTAAATGAACAAATGTGTTCTAAGAGTTTTCTTATTGTGCGGCTTACATAAATTTTCTCACATGGGTAGATAATGGCATAAATAACACCCTTAGTATGGCAAGTGATGTGATCCTACTCACCACCTAGGGTGGTAATGGTATATAAAGGGGGACAGCGTGGTGTTACATAATTACATACATAGTTTATAAGGCCAAAAAAAGGCAAGCGTCCATCCAGTTCAGCCTATTTCTTGTGCACTGCAGCTATTCCGCAGCGTTGATCCAGGGGAAGGCAAAAAAAAAACATGCGGTATAGGCCACTTTACATCATTGAGGAAAAATTCACTTCCCGACTCCAATCCCTGGATTAATTAACTATCACTAAGCATAAGATGTAATTTTATTGTTCTCAAGAAAGGCGTCCAGGCCTCTCTTGAACTCATTAAGTGAGTTGGACATCACCACTTCCTCTCCCAGAGAGTTCCTGAGTCTCACGGCTCTGACCGTAAAGAATCCCCTTCTATGCTGGTGCAGGAACCTCCTTTCCTCCAGACGCATGGTGTGCCCCCTCGTCTTTGTCACCATCCTTGGTATAAACAGGTCATGGGAGAGATCTCTGTACTGCCCCCTGATGTATTTATACATGTTTATGAGGTCTCCCCTAAGCCTTCTCTTTTCCAACGTAAATAGGCCTAATTTTGACAACCTCTCTGGGTATTCTAGTCCCTCCATTCCCTTTATTACCTTAGTCGCCCTCCTTTGTACCCTCTCTAGCTCCAATATGTCTTTCCTGAGCACTGGAGCCCAGAACTGTGCACAATATTCTAAGTGCGGCCTTACCAGCGCTTTATACAGAGGAAGAACAATGTTCTCATCATATGCCCCTATTCCTCTTCTGATGCATGCCATGACTCTATTTGCCTTCGCAGCTGCTGCCTGACACTGGGCACTCCAATTTAATTTGCTGTTAACCAAGACGCCCAGGTCCTTCTCCATGTCAGATTTCCCCAACGGTTTCCCATTTAATATGTATGGGTGACTGCTGTTTTTCTTTCCCATGTGCATGACCTTACATTTATCGGCATTGAACCCCATTTGCCATTTTTTGGCCCAACTCCCCAATTTATCTAAATCCTCCTGTAGCTGTGCCCTATCCTCATCTGTATTAACTACTTTACAAAGTTTAGTATCATCTGCAAATATTGCTATTTTACTATGCAACCCGTCCACTAGATCATTAATAAATATATTAAATAATATAGGGCCCAAGACAGACCCTTGAGGCACCCCGTTAGTAACCCTGACACACCCTGAGCTTACTCCATTGATAACCACCCTCTGCTTTCTATCACTCAGCCAGCTATTTACCCACTTGCACACATTATCCCCCAGACCAAGCATTCTCATTTTATATACCAACCTTTTGTGTGGCACGGTATCAAACGCTTTGGAGAAGTCCAGGTATACAACATCCACTGACTCTCCCCGGTCCAGCTGTGAGCTCACCTCCTCGTAGAAGGCGATCAGGTTTGTTTGGCAGGAGCGATCCCTCATGAATCCTTGTTGATATGGAGTTAGACAGTTATTATCATTAAGATATTCTACAATAGCATCTCTAAGAAATCCTTCAAACAATTTACCCACAACAGACGTTAAGCTTACTGGTCTATAGTTCCCAGGGTCACTTTTAGACCCCTATTTGAATATTGGTATCACATTTGCTTGGCGCCAGTCTAGTGGGACAGTGTCACGCTGTCTCTGTATACTGGAGGTAGGGGGCCTAAGCTGACCCTAAGCTGGGGCCCTGACTAATCCCTCAACCTGGAGGTACTGTTAAAGGTACAGAGGTCCAGGCCGCCAGCGTAACCCCTACCTCCTGAGGATCCCTGCACCTAAGTAATCTAGTCCTGAGAAGGACCCCGATCACAACAAAAGGGGACAAGTAATAATATGCCCACACACAGTACTTAGACGAACGAGACAGTACAAGGGAAAAACCAAAACCACCTTGCATACAAAAACTACACAACTACAACAGAGGGAACACCAACGGGAAAGGAGATAAATGATAAAGCGAGGAAGGGAAAAACCACTCCAAATACACTTATCTCTGAAACTCCAAATACCACGATCCGCTCTGTTAGTCTGCATGAAATGCTATCACCGACACTTCCCTAACAGACCAGCAGGCATTTGAAGGAGTCTCACTACAGCAGCATTGATTGCAGCTGGGCGAGGCTGGACCTCGTCTAGCACAGAGAGAGAGAGAATTAACTCCCTCACTGCCGAAAAACACAAAGCACCAAAAAGTCAGCTGCGAGAAGTCAGGCTGTGTAATCGTGACGATCTTCGTGGCGACACACCCGTGACAGACAGTCCCTGTCCATAAAGAGTGCTTGAATATAAGATACAGCGGTCTGTCTATCACATTACGTAATTCTTTTAGTACCCAGGGGTGTATGCCATCTGGGCCTGGTGACTTGTCTATTTTGATATTATTTAGGCATTTCTGAACTTCCTCCTGGGTTAGGCCTCTTTGGCTATTCTTATTTGTTTCTTACAGATTTTGTTTTTTTCCCTATAAGATATTAGCGCTTCCTCGCTGCCTTCTTGTTTAAGTTTACCGAAAGCCCTTTGTTTGTTTTTCATTGCCCTCTTGACTTCCTTATTTAGCCACATTGGCTTCCTTCTATTCCTTGCCCTTTTATTCCCATAAGGTATGTACCTTCTACAGTGACTATGTAGGACTGTTTTGAAAATTTCCCATTTTCTATCCGTGCTCCTATTACTGAAGATACTATCCCAGTCTATAAGGTGAAGGGCATCTCTTAGCTGATCAAACTTTGGTGGTCATAGTATGTAAAGGGGGATGGTGTGGTGGTCATAGTATGTAAAGGGGGATGACGTGGTGGTCATACTATGGAAAGGGGGATGGCGTGGTGGTTATAGTATATAAAGGGGGACAGTGTGGTGGTCATAGTATGTAAAGGGGGATGGCGTGGTGGTCATAGTATGTAAAGGGGGACGGCGTGGTGGTCATAGTATGTAAAGGGGGATGGCGTGGTGGCAATAGTATATAAGGGGGAATGGCATGGTGTCAGTGTAGAAGGGAGGACGATGTGGTGGTCATAGTATAGAAGGGGACAGTGTGGTAGTAATGGTATATAAGGGAGGGCAGTAAGGTGGGAATATTTTATAGGAAAGGACAGTGTAGAGGCCATGTACCATCAGAGGGACCGTGTGGGGTCTTTTTTTGTGCAGCGATCACGGCGAGGTGCAGTTATTTATTTGGGGGTACAGCATTGGGCTTATTTGGGGCACAGCATGGGTGGTTCTTTTTATTAAACAGCATTATAATGACACTATTATTTTTAAAGGCACCATGTCGGGGTGTGCTGCAGAAGATTGGAGAAGATCAAGATCTGCAGAGACGAGCTCTGGCTGTGAAAAGTCGTCATGGCACCAAGACCTGAGAGGTACCTAGATCTAAGAGTGGCTAAATGCAGATTTTAAATGACCGCTGATCTGCTACATCAAGCAGATTGTCAGTCATTTAATAGCCTGTTGAGCGGTGACCATGGACAGGCAGGATACACGCATCAGAGCACGTCCGTAGCCACATTGTGTGCACACCCACACTGTCACGTGAAGCACTTGCTATTTTCAATGGACCGCTGTCAATCAATACAAGGGACTAGCTTTAATATGCAAATATTACATAGTTACATAGTTTATAAGGCCGAAAAAAGACAAGCGTCCATCGAGTTCAGCCTATTTCTTGTGCACTGCAGGTATTCCGCAGCGTTGATCCAGGGGAAGGCAAAAAAAAACCCCATGCGGTATAGGCCAATTTACATCATTGAGGAAAAATTCACTTCCCGACTCCAATCTGGCAGTCAGATTAAATCCCTGGATTAATTAACTATCACTAAGCATAAGATGTAATTTTATTGTTCTCAAGAAAGGCGTCCAGGCCTCTCTTGAACTCATTAAGTGAGTTGGACATCACCACTTCCTCTCCCAGAGAGTTCCAGAGTCTCACGGCTCTGACTGTAAAGAATCCCCTTCTATGCTGGTGCAGGAACCTCCTTTCCCCCAGGCGCATAGTGTGCCCCCTCGTCTTTGTCACCATCCTTGGTATAAACAGGTCATGGGAGAGATCTCTGTACTGCCCCCTGATGTATTTATACATGTTTATGAGGTCTCCCCTAAGCCTTCTCTTTTCCAACGTAAATAGGCCTAATTTTGACAACCTCTCTGGGTATTCTAGTCCCTCCATTCCCTTTATTACCTTAGTCGCCCTCCTTTGTACCCTCTCTAGCTCCAATATGTCTTTCCTGAGCACTGGAGCCCAGAACTGTGCACAATATTCTAAGTGCGGCCTTACCAGCGCTTTATACAGAGGAAGAACAATGTTCTCATCATATGCCCCTATTCCTCTTCTGATGCATGCCATGACTCTATTTGCCTTCGCAGCTGCTGCCTGACACTGGGCACTCCAATTTAATTTGCTATTAACCAAGACACCCAGGTCCTTCTCCATGTCAGATTTCCCCAACGGTTTCCCATTTAATATGTATGGGTGACTGCTGTTTTTCTTTCCCATGTGCATGACCTTACATTTATCGGCATTGAACCCCATTTGCCATTTTTTGGCCCAACTCCCCAATTTATCTAAATCCTCCTGTAGCTGTGCCCTATCCTCATCTGTATTAACTACTTTACAAAGTTTAGTATCATCTGCAAATATTGCTATTTTACTATGCAACCCTTCCACTAGATCATTAATAAATATATTTAATAATATAGGGCCCAAGACAGACCCTTGAGGCACCCCGCTAGTAACCCTGGCACACCCTGAGCTTACACCATTGATAACCACCCTCTGCTTTCTATCACTCAGCCAGCTATTTACCCACTTGCACACATTATCCCCCAGACCAAGCATTCTCATTTTATATACCAACCTTTTGTGTGGCACGGTATCAAACGCTTTGGAGAAGTCAAGGTATACAACATCCACTGACTCTCCCCGGTCCAGCTGTGAGCTCACCTCCTCGTAGAAGGCCATCAGGTTTGTTTGGCAGGAGCGATCCCTCATGAATCCATGTTGATATGGAGTTAGACAGTTATTATCATTAAGATATTCTACAATAGCATCTCTAAGAAATCCTTCAAACAATTTACCCACAACAGACGTTAAGCTGACTGGTCTATAGTTCCCAGGGTCACTTTTAGACCCCTTTTTGAATATTGGTACCACATTTGCTTGGCGCCAGTCAAGTGGGACAGTCCCTGTCCATAAAGAGTGCTTGAATATAAGATACAGCGGTCTGTCTATCACATTACTTAATTCTTTTAGTACCCGGGGGTGTATGTCATCTGGGCCTGGTGACTTGTCTATTTTGATATTATTTAGGCGTTTCTGAACTTCCTCCTGGGTTAGGTGGGTGATATTTAGCGGAGGGTTTACTTTATCACTCTGCATTTCCTCCGATAAATTGTATTCTTTTGTGAAAACAGTGGAGAAGAAGCTATTGAGTAGGTTTGCTTTACCCTCATCGCCCTCTATGATTTTACCCAGGTTATTTTTCAATCGGCCAACTCCATCAGTTTTAATCCTTTTACTGTTTATATAGTTAAAGAACAGTTTGGGATTCGTTTTACTTTCCTTGGCAATTAGTCTCTCTGTCTCCTCTTTTGCTATTCTTATTTGTTTCTTACAGATTTTGTTTTTTTCCCTATAAGATATTAGCGCTTCCTCGCTGCCTTCTTGTTTAAGTTTACCGAAAGCCCTTTTTTTGGTTTTCATTGCCCTCTTGACTTCCTTATTTAGCCACATTGGCTTCCTCCTATTTCTAGCCCTTTTATTCCCATAAGGTATGTACCTTCTACAGTGACTATGTAGGACTGTTTTGAAAATTTCCCATTTTCTATCCGTGCTCCTATTACTAAAGATACTATCCCAGTCTATAAGGTGAAGGGCATCTCTTAGCTGATCAAACTTTGCCCTCCTGAAGTTCAGTGTTTTTGTGACTCCCTTGCTGGGCTCCCTACTGAAGCACATGTGGAATTGTATAATGTTGTGGTCACTATTTCCCAGGTGCCCCCCGACCTGCACCTCAGTTATTCTGTCTGGCCTGTTAGTTAATATTAAGTCTAAAAGGGCCGTCCCTCTAGTTGGTTCCTGCACAAGTTGTGACAAATAATTGTCTTTGATAATTGACAGAAACCTGTTTCCTTTCTGAGATCTACAGCTTTCGGTTTCCCAGTCTATATCGGGGTAGTTGAAGTCCCCCATAATAATCACCTCGTTATTTTTTGCTACTTCGTCTATTTGTCTCATTAATAGACTTTCCGTGGCTTCTGCTATATTTGGTGGTTTATAACAGACTCCTATGATAATTTTATTATTGTTTTTTGCCCCATGTATCTCCACCCATAAGGACTCGACCTCCTCATGTCCCTCCCATACATCCTCCCGTATTGTAGGCTTTAGACACGTCTTTACATATAGACAGACTCCACCCCCTTTCCGACTTCTTCGATCTCTTCTAAACAGACTGTAACCCTGTAAGTTAACTGCCCAGTCATAGCTTTCATCTAACCATGTCTCGGTTATTCCCACTATGTCATAGTTACCTGTAGATATTTCTGCTTCCAGTTCATCCATCTTGTTTGTCAGGCTCCTGGCATTTGCTAGCACGCAGTTTACACAATTTTGTTTTGTTCCAATCTTCTCCCTGTGGATTCTATTTGAAATTTTCTTACCTCCCTTCCAAGTATCTTGTCTTGGACCTTCTTTGTCGCACTTCTTATCTTTCATTAGTATGTTCTCTGGTTGCATGTTCGTGTCCGGCGTTTTTCTTCCCATCCCCTCTTCTTCTAGTTTAACGCCCTCCTGATGAGTGTTGCGAGTCTCCAAATATTAGGGCATAACAGTCAGGCTCAGCGTCAGCACCCGGCGCAACCGGGCAAGTGCCGGGGCCCTGAGCAGGCAAGGGAGCCAACTCGCCGTTGGGCACCCCAGCGTGTTATGGGACCCATGAGTGAAGGAAATCGCTGCCTGTGCCAGTGCCCAGCTCCCCCCCCCCGGCAGCCGGCACAATACTTACCTCTCCCTGTGCCTCCTCAGCAGGTACTGTATCTTCCACGGCTGCTGCACTGTGACATCTCAGGTCAGAGGGCACGGTGACATCTTTCCATCGTGCCCTGTCCTGAGCAGTCGCAGAGCAGGAAGAAGGCGACACGGGTGAGGAGTTTGGAGCATCTGCATGAGGCATTATATGGGGGCATCTTGCATGGGGCATTATATGGGAGCCTAGCAGGAGGCATTATATGGGGGCATCTGCATGGGGCATTATATGGGGGCACAGCAGGAGGCATTATATGGGGGCATCTGCATGGGGCATTATATGGGGGCCCAGCAGGAGGCATTATATGGAGGCACAGCAGGAGGCATTATATGGGGGGCATCTGCATGGGACATTATATGGGGGCCCAGCAGGAGGCATTATATGGGGGCACAGCAGGAGGAATTATATGGGGGCACCTGCATAGGGCATTATATGGGGGCACCTGCATGGGGCATTATATAGGGGTCCAGCAGGAGGCATTATATGGGGGCACAGCCTGCATGGGGCATTATATGGGGGCACAACCTGCATGGAGCATTATATGGGGGCACAGCCTGCATGGGGCATTATATGGGGGCACAGCCTGCATGGGGCATTATATGGGGCACCTGCATGGGGCATTATATGGGGGCCAGTATTCTGTATGGGGCATTATATGGGCCCAGCATGTACGGCACATGTCGGAAAAGGGGTTAAAGAGTATACGTTTGAGTGATTATTTTATATGTTTTTGGGTTGTGAGCAGTTAATTGTGTAATTGTGAGCAGATCTGTGAGGAAACTTATCCCGAGTACCCCATGGTTTGTAGGGGATCAAATACTTTTTTCTCACTGCAAAATGCAAAAAAATGTATCTAACTTATACAATGTGATTTTCTTGATTTTTTTTGGGATATTCTAACTCTCAATGTTAAAATTAACATTAACAACGTTACTCTTTAAATGTTTACTAGTGCTGCAGAATATGTTGGCGCTATAGAAATAAAAATTATTATTATGTATTCATGTGCTGATGGTGGTTTATAACTGGTGGCTAACCTGACATTGCAAGTGATTGCTGCACCAATCCTGGTGATGTACAGTGGGAAAAATAACTATTTTGCAAGTTTTCCCTCCTATAAAGAATGGACAGGTCTGTAATTTTTATCGTAGGTACACTTCAACTGTGAGAGACAGAATCTAAAAATAAAAAACAGAAAGTTTATCTACTGTATTCCCACTGTATTTATCTACTGATGGTGGTTCTGGGGCTGTATTTCTGTACTGATGATTGTTCTGGTGATGTAGTCATGTACTGACGTTGGTTCTGGTGATTGTATTTATGTGCTGATAATGGTTCTGGTAATGTAGTTGTGTACGGATGGTGGTTCTGATGAATTATCAATGTAGATTTTGTAATCTTTAATTTATTAGACATGATACTTATAGTTTCAGTGTGCGGGACTGATAATACAGCCGTCTGAATTAGAACGTATTTGTCAGCAGAATACGTGTTTAACTAATGACCCATACATCATAGACAGCTGTCTTATCACTCGGCCGGCAGCAATCTCGCCCCAACTCACTCATATACAGGAGTGCTCACTTTGCCAAGCGTTTCTGCATTCTCTATAAGAGAGTCGCTGCCAGACATCTCTGGAGGCTTATCATTTAGAGAACATAAGGATCTTCAACCCTAAATCAGACATGCTGGATCCTCATGTCCACAGACATCAGTCAGGACCACCCATACACATTAGAATTTCAGCAGATCCTATTGATATTGGCGGATTCAAACAATTTTAGTTTGCATATGTGAGGACTTAACTACTATCTAAAGGATATGGGCGCACAATGTCTTTTAGACAAATTGAGTTTTTCAGGCATAAGACTCTTAAGGACATACCGGCGTCTTTTGTGCTAAAGCTACTGTTTTTACTTCTTTTCAATCATCTTTTCCAACATGTTTTGGGGACCGGTTTTTAATTTAATTGTATTACATAAACTAGTGAGCAGCTTTCAAGTTTAAGCTGCCTGAGGAATGGTCGGTCATTTCGCTCAACCACTTCACATCCGGAAACCTGAAGCTGTTAAAAGAAGCTCAAAATACTGAACATATGATCAGCAAGTAATTTTTATACTGCAGCGCATATATTCAGTCTTTTTAGAGTTTATTTAGCGCTTTTTCAAGTGGGTAATGGAGAGGATCCATCTGAAAAAGATGTTGTGTGCACATACCCTTAGTTTGACTTACCAGTAGGGAGCGTGAAAAACTTTAAAGTCCTTAGGGCAGCATGAACACCAAATACGGCCTGGGGTGGATTTAATCAGGTTGATTCCTACTATTTATAAGCATATCGATCTAATCCTTCCATTTATTGTATGCCATATTTACTCTATGCTACAATTGTTTTATCCATCTGCAGCCTGATCTGACATCCACCTCAGGGTATTTAAAACAGCATTCATTGCCTATATTTTAATGGTTGCTATTGTGTTTAATTGCCTTTTTTTCTAAACAAACTATATTATTAGTTTGTCCTATCATGTTAAGTGTTCCATATTTTTATTCTCTACAAATATACTGCGGCTCTTTGGTATATATATACACTGCTCAAAAAAATAAAAGGAACACTTAAACAACAGAATATAACTCCAAGTAAATCAAACTTCTGTGAAATCAAACTGTCCACTCAGGAAACAACACTGATTGACAATCAATTTCACATGCTGTTGTACAAATGGAATAGACAATAGATGGAAATTATTGTCAATTATCAAGACACACTCAATAAAGGAGTGGTTCTGCAGGTGGGGACCACAGACCACCTCTCAGTACCAATGCTTTCTGGCTGATGTTTTGGTCACTTTTGAATGTTGGTTGTGCTTTCACACATGTGGTAGCATGAGATGGACTCTACAACCTACAGAAGTTGCTCAGGTAGTGCAGCTCATTCAGGGTGGCACATCAATGCGAGCTGTGGCAAGAAGGTTTGCTGTGTCTGTCAGCGTAGTGTCCAGAGGCTGGAGGCGCTACCAGGAGACAGGCCAGTACACCAGGAGATGCGGAAGGGGCCGTAGGAGGGCAACAACCCAGCAGCAGTACCGCTACCACCCAACTTTGTGCAAGGAGGAACACTGCCAGAGCCTTTCAAAATGACCTCCAGCAGACCACAAATGTGCATGTGTCTGCACAAACGGTTAGAAGCCGACTCTATGAGGGTGATATAAGGGCCCTATGTCCACAGATGGGGGTTGTGCTCCCAGCCCAACACCGTGCAGGACGCTTGGCATTTGCCACAAAACACCAGGATTGGCAAAGTTGCCACTGGTGCCGTGTGCTCTTCACAGATGAAAGCAGGTTCACATTGAGCACATGTGATAGACGTGACAGAGTCTGGAGGCGCCGTGGAGAGCGATCTGCTGCCTGCAACATCCTTCAGCATGACCGGTTTGGCAGTGGGTCAGTAATGGTGTGGGGTGGCATTTCTTTGAAGGGCCGCACAGCTCTCCATGTGCTCCCTTGAGGTAGCCTGACTGCCATTAGATACCGAGATGAGATCCTCAGACGCCTTGTGAGACCATATGCTGGTGCGGTTGGCCCTGGGTTCCTCCTAGTGCAGGACAATTCCAGACCTCATGTGGCTGGAGTGTGTCAGTAGTTCCTGCAAGATGAAGGCATTGAAGTTATGGACTGGCCCGCCCGTTCCCCAGACCTGAATCCGATTGAGCACATCTGGGACATCATGTCTCGCTCCATCCACCAACGTCACGTTGCACCACAGACTGTCCAGGAGTTGGCGGATGCTTTAGTCCAGGTCTGTAGGAGATCCCACAGGAGACCATCCGCAACCTCATCAGGAGCATGCCCAGACGTTGTAGGGAGGTCATACATCAAAGTTGGATCAGCCTGTAGTGTGTTTTTCCACTTTAATTTTGGGGGTGACTCCAAATCCAAGCCTCCATTGGTTAATATATTTGATTTCCATTGATGATTTTTGTGTGATTTTGTTGTCAACACATTCAACTTTGTATAGAACAAAGTATTCAATAAGAATATTTCATTCATTCAGATCTAGGATGTGTTGTTTGAGTGTTCCCTTTATTTTTTTGAGCAGTGTATACATATATTGTCCTGTGATTGAGGTCTGGTCCAAGGTTGTGATGCGCCCAAATGGTCTGAAGAGCACATTCCTTAGTTGATGTAGAAAGACATAAACCCATGCGACACATTCATTCCTGTATTGAGTGTGTCAAATGTTGTCATAAGTTTGTACTCCCAAATTTTTCTGTCTCTCTGAGATTTGAAGTTACCCTTTAATACCAGTAATTTTATGTCCATGATGCTGTGATCAGGGATACATAATAATAAAAAGATAATCTGGCATCTTTTTTTAGTAGAGGTTGTAGTTTCCGTGCAGCTCCCCTTAGCACATCCAGCTTTGGATTGTAGGTGACTACTAGAGGAACCCGATTGCTTTCTTGTTTAGTTTTGTAATGTAGGAAATGATTCCTTGATATTCTGGTGGCTCTTGCAATCTGGTTTTCAATTGTTCTTGGATGGTGGCCCTGATTAAAAAAGGTCTTTCTGAAACCACCAAGGTGTTTGTCTCTATCCATAGGGTTGGAACATATCCTATTGTATCTGATGGCTTGGCTGCAGACAATAGAATTTTTCATGTGTTTTGGATGAAAACTGTCCCATTTAAGGTATGTTGGACGGTCAATTGGCTTTTGGTACAGGGGTGTCTCTATTTCATTGTTCTGAGGCTTAATGATGGTGTCCAAAAAGTTAATTTCAGTACAGGAGTAGTTGAGTGTTAGGTTGATAGTAGGATGAAAATGTGGATGTGGATGTATTTTATAAGTTTCACCACAGAATCCGCATCAATTCCTGAATTTTCCGTGAAGACTTTGCAGAGAGTCCAAGAATAGGGACCTTTCTACAGGTACTTCTCACAAAATTAGAATATCATCAAAAAGTTAATTTATTTCAGTTCTTCAATACAAAAAGTGAAACTCATATTATATAGAGTCATTATAAACAGAGTGATCTATTTCAAGTGTTTATTTCTGTTAATCTTGATGATTATGGCTTACAGTCAATGAAAACACAAAAGTCATTATCTCAGTAAATTAGAATACTTTAGAACACCAGCTTGAAAAATGATTTAAAAATCCGAAATGTTGACCTACTGAAATGTATGTTCCGTAAATGCACTCAATACTTGGTCAGGGCTCCTTTTGCATCAATTACTGCATCAATGCGGCGTGGCATAGAGTCTATGAGCCTGTGGCACTACTGAGGTGTTATGAAAGCCCAGGTTGTTTTGATAGCAGCCTTCAGCTCGTCTACATTGTTGGGTCTGGTGTCTCTCATCATACTCTTGACAATACCACATAGATTTTCTATGAGGTTAAGGTCATACGAGTTTGCTGGCCAATAAAGCACAGTGATACTGTTGTTTTCAAACCAGTCCTGGAGAATGAAATTTCCATCTCCAAAAAGCTTGTCGGCAGAGGGAAGTGTGGCCCCCCAGGGGTCCGGTTGCCACAGTGGCATTGCCTCCCTCACAAGAGGTGATGCCATGCCTGGAAGCAAGTAGGGGTCCCCTAATCAGGTTTTACTAAGCATGCAACACGTTCCTGGCTCCAGACCAGCAAGGGGAGTATCTCCCCTTGGCAACTGGGATCTGGAGGCGGGGTTAGTTGGTCTTAGTGTGAGGAGCTGAAGTCAGGACGTCGAAGAGAGAGGAGCTGAGGACTGGAGCTGCGCGGCAGCTCACCCCAGAAGGAGCCAACACAGAAGAACCGGACACCGGAGTCCGAGGCTGTGGGGGCACTGAAGGCCAAGCAGCAGAAAACGGAGGGCAGGAGACTGCAGGTCTCCTGGCCCCATCAGACGCCCGGAGGCTCAGCAGCAC
The DNA here is from genome assembly GCF_046119375.1 of Phyllobates terribilis. NCBI lineage: Eukaryota > Metazoa > Chordata > Amphibia > Anura > Dendrobatidae > Phyllobates > Phyllobates terribilis. The sequence goes on from NW_027362765.1 coordinate 63,172,928, forward strand.
AGAGGGCCCAGCACCGCCACGTGGGAGCGACGCACCAGCAAGGCCCGAGCTGCCTGCCATATGGGTGAGCACAGAAACGTTGCACTCAGGGACGAGGACCACCGCACAGCTACAAGCAGCAGGGCCAAAGAGTTTAGTGCAAAGGGAAGGCCTCCAACTTCACCTGGCAAGGAGGATTCTTTACTTGCTTCCAGGCTGCCCGGACTTCCACTTCTAGCCAGTACCCTAGTCCCGGCTTGTCTAATCACCACCAGTAAAGCTAAGAGGAAACCGCCATTAGGTTGTGGACTGATTATTGCTGCGCCATCAATCCCTGCACTACAATGCCCAGCATAACCTATAACATCAACACTGCCCTGGAGCTAAGCTCTACCTGTGGAGAGCCACACCATCCCTGCTGCACTAACATCAGCTCCAGAGGACCTGCTCCGCAGCGGCGGCTCCCTGTAGCCACATACCACAGGTGGCGTCACGAACTGTATACAAACACTATAAATCCCCTATAAATAAACCCCTGTTATTGACCGCCCTGGGTCACGGACCAGGTCACCGCCACTGTGACATCCCCCAGTATCTACCGGCCCGGCACCGGGTACCCCACGGCCCAGGGGGCGCGCCAGAAGCATGAAGTACTCTAAAATTTCCTGGTAGACGGCTGTGCTGACTTTGGTCTTGATAAAACACAGTGGACCTACACCAGCAGATGACATGGCTCAGGGATTAAATTAACTTTTTGAGGATATTCTAATTTTGTGAGAAGCGCCTGTATATGCCTCCCAAAATCCACAAATCTGGAAATTCAGGAAGACCAATTATTTCATGTGTGGGCACCCTTATTGAGCAAGTTTCTGGATGGGAAGAGGGTATTCTTAAATCTCTAGTAAAGGATACACCCAGCTACATTCTGAACATAACCAGAAGGAACCATCCTGGCCCCCATGTGGAATGTTTGTACTCTAATATCCCAAGCAGGATGGATTAAGTGCCTACAAAGTCTTCATGGAAATGGAATGCTGATTGTGTGGTGAAACATTCAAAATACATCCTCACCCACAATTACTTTGAATTTGATAACAACGTATAGCTGCAGGAGACGGGTACAGTGATGGGAAGTAAAATGACTCCACAGTATGCAAATCTTTCCGTGACCAAGCTTGAAAGTGACTTTTTGTCATCATGTCCCATCAGGCCTCTGGCCTACTATCGTTACACTGACGATATTTGAATCATCTGGACGGGGTCTGAGCAACAGCTGAAGACGTTCCATGAACACTTTAATCAATTTCATTCCACCATCAACTTAACACTCAACTAAAACCTATACGAGAAGGAAGCTAATACCAATTTTATATCACATAAATCTTTATTAGCAAAAACTCAACAAATGGATTAAAAGAGGAAACAATGTAAAGTCTGCTACATCCACAGGGCACACATTAATAGACCTTTCCAAGTAAATTCATCCATTAGAGAGGTACAGGTCGCTACAAGGTGTATGAAAGAGGGGAAGCATGTCCTAGTAAAATACACTTTTTCGACACCATCATTAAGCATCAGAACAATTAAATAGAGACATCCCTGTACCAACTGACCATCCAACTTACCTTAAATTGGACAGTTTTCATCCAAAACACATGAAAAACTGTATTGTCTACAGCCAAGCCATCAGATACAATCGGATATGTTCCAATCCTATGGATAGAGACAAACACCTTGGTGGCCTCAAAAAGACCTTTTTGAATCAGGGCCACCATCCAAGAACAATTGAAAACCAGATTACAAAAGCTATCACATAATCAGGGAATCATCTCCTATATTAGTAACCTAAACAAGAAAGCAACCGGGTGCCTTTAGTAGTCACCTACAATCCAAATCTGGAGATGCGAAGGGGAGCTGCACGGAAACTACAACCTCTACTACAAATAGTTGCCAGATTACAATCCATATTTCCAGACCCCCCATTTCTGTGTTTTAGGCAATCCACAAATCTAAGAAGCATCACTGACAGAAGCTCCCTGTCCTCTCCAACATCTACAGGAACTAGTGTTGAGAGATACCTTCCGATATCGAGAAATATCGGATCGGATTGTATCGGACCGATAACCAAAAAATATCGAATATCGCCGATTCCGATACCGGAAACCAATGCAAGTCAAATATCGGAATGAAAATAAACCCTTTCTTTCCTTGTAGGTTAATTCTACATGAAGGAAAACAACTAAGAATAATGTAGAATGTATTGGGTGAGGTGGGGGAGACAATAAAGGCATAGAGGTTTAGCCCAATCAAATGGAATAGCAGGAATTAATATTTTTTTTAAGACGTTCTGAGTTACGGAAATATTGACTATGTTAAGTTTTTTTATATTTTGTCAGCTATTTATGTTTCACTACTTCCATGCTCTTCACCTTCTTTTTTACTTCTCCCACACTTTCTCCTTCATCATCCTCAGCATCAGCATCTTTTTCATCAACTTCTTCTTCACCTTCTTCATCTTCTTCTTCACCTTCTTCGTATTATTCTTTTTTTTACATTCTTCATATTCTTCTTATTCAACTATTATTCTTCTTCATATTCTAATTCTTCATCTTCTTCTTCTTCATCATATTCTTATTTGTGACAGGCATTCCTGTAGTTGTTATCTATAAAAGTTTGAACATTACACCTTTCGTTCTGCCCGTCACAAAAGATTTACAACAGGATTTGTCCGCGTTCAGTTTGGCCTGCAGCAGCAGGTCTTTTCCAGGGGCACCACGAGGAGGAACGGACTCACCCCCATCCACTGCTTAGTCTTCTTCTGCTTATAATTTAGATAATATCTTTTGCTCTGATTTTTAGTCTTATGCTTAATGTTCTTCCGCTTTTTGTTCTGCAGCTTCTTGTACTTCTGCTTCTTGGTTTTCTGTCTCTTGTTCTTCTGTATCTTGGAGGTTGTCTTCTTGTTCTTTGTCCTCTTGGTCATCTTCTTCAGGGTCATCTTCTTGGTCTTCTTCGGGGTTGTCTTCAGGGTCGTCGTCTTCAGGGTCGTCGTCTTCGGGGTCCTCGTCTTCTTCGGGGTGGTCTTCAGGGTCGTCGTCTTCAGGGTCGTCGTCTTCGGGGTCCTCGTCTTCTTCGGGGTGGTCTTCAGGGTCCTCGTCTTCAGGGTCGCCGTCTTCGGGGTCCTCGTCTTCTTCGGGGTGGTCTTCAGGATCGTCCTCTTCAGGGTCGTCGTCTTGGGGGTCCTCATCTTCTTCGGGGTAGTCTTCAGGGTCCTCGTCTTCAGAGTCCTCGTCTTCGGGGTCCTCGTCTTCTTCGGGGTGGTCTTCAGGGTCCTCGTCTTCAGGGTCCTCGTCAGGGAGATCCAGAGTGATTACCAAGAACCATTTCAAAAAGCTTGAACTTGGAAATGTAGCAGAAGGTACAAGAAGGCTGAGGAACTGCCGAGAACCAGCTGACGGTACTGGAACCCGGATGGGTAGCAGAAGGTACAAGAGCCAATGTAACTACCGAGGACCAGCTGACGGTACTGGAACCCGGTTACTAAGCAGGAGGTACCTGTGCCAGAAAGCACTACCAAGGACCAGCAGACGTTGGTGGAACTTGGATATCGAGAAGGAGGCACCTAAGCCAAAGGCACTGCCGAGAGCCAGCTGACGGTACTGGAACCTGGATGGGTAGCAGAAGGTACAAGAGCCAATGGAACTACCGAGGACCAGCTGACGGTACTGGAACTCGGTTACTAAGCAGGAGGTACCTGTGCCAGAAAGCACTACCAAGGACCAGCAGACGTTGGTGGAACTTGGATACCGAGAAGGAGGCACCTAAGCCAAAGGCACTGCCGAGAACCAGCTGACGGTACTGGAACTCGGATGGGTAGCAGAAGGTACAAGAGCCAATGGAACTACCGAGGACCAGCTGACGGTACTGGAACCTGGTTACTAAGCAGGAGGTACCTGTGCCAGAAAGCACTACCAAGGACCAGCAGATGTTGGTGGAACTTGGATACCGAGAAGGAGGCACCTAAGCCAAAGGCACTGCCGAGAACCAGCTGACGGTACTGGAACTCGGATGGGTAGCAGAAGGTACAAGAGCCAATGGAACTACCGAGGACCAGCTGATGGTACTGGAACCCGGTTACTAAGCAGGAGGTACCTGTGCCAGAAAGCACTACCAAGGACCAGCAGACGTTGGTGGAACTTGGATACCGAGAAGGAGGCACCTAAGCCAAAGGCACTGCCGAGAACCAGCTGACGGTACTGGAACCCGGATGGGTAGCAGAAGGTACAAGAGCCAATGGAACTACCGAGGACCAGCTGACGGTACTGGAACTCGGTTACTAAGCAGGAGGTACCTGTGCCAGAAAGCACTACCAAGGACCAGCAGACGTTGGTGGAACTTGGATACCGAGAAGGAGGCACCTAAGCCAAAGGCACTGCCGAGAACCAGCTGACGGTACTGGAACTCGGATGGGTAGCAGAAGGTACCCATGAAAAAAAAAGTTGCAAGGCCGCGAGCCGGCCGCAGTTACCGAAACCCACAGTCCTACAGGGGGTGCTTGTCCTATTGGCACTATGGAACCAACCTTCATTGGCAGATCCTGCAGCCCACATAGGAGTCACCTAAACTGCAGGCACCATAGAGTCGGCTAACCCGACCGCAACACGACAGGACAACGCACTGGAGGCAAAGTGACGTTGATACTACCCGGAAACAGCTGGTGTGCTGGAACCAGGCTGGGCAGGAGGGAGTACCCATGCCAAAGACACTGCCGAGAACCAGCTGACGGTACTGGAACTCGGATGGGTAGCAGAAGGTACAAGAGCCAATGGAACTACCGAGTAACCAGCTGACGATACTGGAACTCGGTTACTAAGCAGGAGGTACCTGTGCCAGAAAGCACTACCAAGGACCAGCAGACGTTGGTGGAACTTGGATACCGAGAAGGAGGCACCTAAGCCAAAGGCACTGCCGAGAACCAGCTGACGGTACTGGAACTCGGATGGATAGCAGAAGGTACCCATGAAAAAAAAAGTTGCAAGGCCGCAAGCCGGCCGCAGTTACCAAAACCCACAGTCCCACAGGGGGTGCTTGTCCTATTGGCACTATGGAACCAGCCTTCATTGCCAGATCCCGCAGCCAACATAGGAATCACCTAAACTGCAGGCACCATAGAGTCGGCTAACCCGACCACAACACGGCAGGACAACGTATTGGAGGCAAAGTGACGTTGACACTACCCGGAAACAGCTGGCGTGCTGGAACCAGGCAGGGCAGGAGGGAGTACCCGTGCCAAAGACACTGCTGGGAAACAGCTGGCGGTGCTGGAACCCAGGGTAAATACTAAAAACAGAGTGGAGCCAGAGGCCTAATTGGAGCAACTTTAAAATCAGTAGTACACTAGTAGTGTGAATGTGGACAGAGCAGGAGAAATTGCCGTACACACAGCAGGGGAACAGCTGACGTTACTGAACCCCAATAACACGCAGCAAGTGTTGACTGTGCAGACGGCACTTCTGAGCGCCAACTGGCGGTGTTGGAGCTCAGGGATAATACTGAAAACAGAGGAGCCAGAGGTGTAATTGGAGCAACTTTAAAATCTGTAGTAGTGTGAATGTGGACAGAGCAGGAGAAATTGCCATACACACAGCAGGGGAACAGCTGACGTTACTGAACCCCAATAACACGGAAGCAAGTGTTGACTGTGCAGAAGGCACTTCTGAGCGCCAACTGGCGGTGTTGGAGCTCAGGGATAATACTGAAAACAGAGGAGCCAGAGGTATAATTGGAGCAAGTTTTAAATTAGTAGTACAGTGGATGTGGACAGAGCAGGAGAATTTGCCGGACACACAGCTGGGGATCAGCTGACGTTACTGAACCCCAATAACACTGGAGCAAGCGTTGACTATGCAGACGGCACTTCTGAGCAGCAACTAGCGGTGTTGGAGCCCAGGGTAAATACTAAAAACAGAGGAGCCAGAGGTGTAATTGGAGCAAGTTTTAAATTAGTAGTACAGTGGATGTGGAGAGAGCAGGAGAATTTGCCGGACACACAGCTGGGGATCAGCTGACGTTACTGAACCCCAATAACACTGGAGCAAGCATTGACTGTGCAGACGGCACTTCTGAGCAGCAACTGGCGGTGTTGGAGTTCAGGGATTACAGTTCAGGTGGTAGAAACATGAACAGAACAGGAGACCTGGATACTGTTGCCAACCAATTATTTATTCTGGAAGAGGACTGGCAAATTCATGCGAGATCCAAGCCTTGTTCATTTTCAGAAAAGTAAGCCGGTCAACGTTATCGGAGGATAGGCGCATGCGACGATCTGTTAGTACACCACCTGCGGCACTAAAGACGCGTTCCGATAATACACTAGAAGCAGGGCAAGCCAGCACCTCCAATGCATACTGGCTAAGCTCTGGCCATGTATCCAGCTTAGAGACCCAAAACTTGAAGGGGGAAGAGCCGTCAGGGAGTACACTGAGAGGGCAAGACATGTAGTCTGTCACCATCTGACGGAAACGTTGCCTCCTGCTGACTGGAGCCGTCTGTGATGGTGTAGACATTTGTGGCGGCGGGGACACAAAACTTTGCCACATTTGGGCCATACTGGTCTTGCCTTGTGCTGAGGCGCTGCTTCTGCTCCCTCTTTGTGGAGAGCTTCCTCCACTGCCTCGACGCACTGAGCTGCTTTGTAAAGCACTATCAGCACTGCTCTCGGTTGAAATGGAGAACATGATGGAATGCACCAGTGCGTCTTGGTACTCCCGCATTTTACGTTCCCGGTTCAATGGTGTTATGAGGCTTTGTAAGTTGTCCCGGTAGCGAGGATCTAGGAGGGTGGACACCCAATAATCAGCCGTGTTGAGAATGTGGGCGATGCGGCGGTCGTTTCTCAGGCACTGCAGCATGAAAACAACCATGTGCTGCAGACTGCCAGCTGGCCAAGAAACGCTGTCCCCTGCTTGAGGCGTGATCTCTGCCTGCTCTGCATCACCCCACCCTCGCTCTAGATACTGACTACTAGAGCATTGTGTACCTCCCTCCTCTGGACAGATGTCTTCCTACTCCATTGACTCCTACTCATCCTCCTCACAAAGTGTCCCCTGCCTAGGCCTTTGTAAGGAACCACGTTGCGCAGACTGTACAGAAGCAGATGGCATTTGTGACTCCTCGTCCTCCACCTCTTCCAAAACCTCCTCCCTTAGTGCTTGCAGTGTTTTTTCAAGTCATGCTGACTAGTGCATCATCTGCACTCGCCATCCGCGTGGAATAATCGAAGGCACGCAAAATGTGGCAAATGTCCTTCATAGAGGCCCACTCAGTGGTGGTGAGGTGTGAACGGCGCGCACTGCGACTTGTTTGTGCCTGCTGCAGCTGGTACTCCATTACTGCTGCCTGCTGCTCACACAACCTCTCCAACATATGTAACGTTGAATTCCACCTGGTGGGTAGGTCACATATAATGCGATGTTCCGGAAGACGTAATCGGCGCTGCAGAGCTGCAATGCGCGATCTTGCATTGCTGGAAGGCCGCAAGTGAGCGCACTCTATACGGACCTTGTGCAGCAGTGCATCAAGATCCGGATAGTCCCTCAAAAAACTCTGCACGACCAAGTTGAGCACATGTGCCAGACATGGGATGTGAGTGAGGTTGCCTAGGCCCAGAGCTGCCATCAGATTTCGGCCATTGTCACACACTACCATGCCTGGCTGGAGATTCGCTGTCACAAACCACACGTCGCTCTGCTGTTTGATGGCATTCCAGAGCTCCTGCGCTGTGTGGCTTTGATTCCCCAAAGAAATTAATTTTAATACGGCCTGTTGACGTTTGGCCACGGCTGTGCTCATATCGGTCATCATAACAGGTAACCGTTCACGGGTCGATGTGGAGGTAGACCGTGACGGCTCCTGCAGCGCTGATTCAGAGGAACTGGAGTATGAGGAGGAGTCAATGTGTACAGACTGGATTCCTGCAATCCTTGGAGTTGGCAGAACACGTACAGCGCCACTCTCAAGATCTGTACCCGGCTCCACAACATTTACCCAATGGGCAGTGAGGGAAAGGTATCGTCCCTGTCCATGCTTACTGGTCCACGCATTGGTGGTCAGGTGAACCTTGCTACGGCGTTTTGTAGCGCATGTTTAATTTTTCCCTCCACATGCTGTGGCAGGGCAGGGACGGCTTGCCTGCTGAAATAAAAGCGGCTGGGCACGTTGTATTGTGGGACTGCCAATGCCATAAAGTTACGGAAGGTGTCAGTCTCCACCAGCCTGAATGATAGCATTTCAAGGGCCAGTAGTTTTGTAATGCCAGCATTCTGAGCCTGTGCTCGGGGGTGGTTTGCCGAGTATGGGCGCCTTTTCTCCCATGCCTGTGCTAACGATGGCTGTAGACTGGCCTGGGAGTGTGAGGATGACAGGGAAAGTGGTGCTGTGGGTGAAATTACACTGTGTCTCTGTACAACAGTGCCAGAGGTTCTTCCACGGCGATCCTGTGAGGAAGCCGAACCAGCTGTGTGTGAGCTGGAGGAAGAGGCTACAACACGAGCTGAAGAGGTGGTAGGTGGCGCTGTAGGTTGGCCTAGGTCTTCAGTGTGTTTTTGTAACTCCTCCACGTGCTTGGTCCGCACATGTTTCCACATATTTGTGGTATTGAGGTTGCTGACACTTTTCCCTCTTTTCACCTTCTGATTACACAGCTTGCATTTAATAAAGCAAATGTCATCTGCAACTGTGTCAAAAAAGGACCAGGCACTGCAAGTCTTGGGAGCGCCCGCTTTGGATTTTGGAAGAGCCATGCTCCTAATGAGTGCCGAAGTGGAGGCTACAGGCAACGAAGTCTGCCTCCTCCCTCTCCCTCCTTTTTGGGCCATTCGGGGAATCTCTTCCTCAGAGCTGCTCCCACCACCTTCCTGTCCCTCAAGCCATGATGGGTCAAGGACCTCATCATCTACACCACCCTCTTCAAACAACTGCTTCTCCTGGGTAGTCTCGACAGCACAGTACGCACCAGAAAGTGGCACCTGAGTCTCATCATCAGATGCGTACTGAGGTGAGCTGCTGACCAAAGGCACTGGGCCACCCGCCTCTTCAGATTCAGAGAGACAAAACAGTTGCGCATCACTGCATACTACCTCTTCTTCAAATTCTCGAATTCTGCTTGGCTGGCCCCCTCTTTCCAAGCCAAGAGATTCAGAGAACAGAAGTAGAGATGGCTCCTGTCCAGGGCTCTCTGACTGCCTGGGCAATTTGGCAGGTGGTGAAGAGACAGATGGGTGCTCTTCAGTGCTCAGGACCTGAGAGGATCTAGAACTAATTGAAGTCGATGCGTTAGCTGCCATCCATCCGACAACGGCTTCAATTTGGTCCTCCCGCAGCAGTGGGGTACGGCTAGCTCCTACTAAGCTGCGCATAAAGGACTGTTCCCTGGTAAAACTGGGGGATGCTGTGTCACTGGTGCGCGCAGCAGGCACAGAATCCCCACATACTCTCCTGCAGGCACAAAATCCTCACGTCCTCTCCCTGCAGAAACTCCACGCCCACGTCCACGACCACGACCACATTCCTTACTCCCTGCCTTCTTCATCTTGGTAGACTGATAAAGATAGGCAGAAAAGTATTAAGGGCTTAGTGTGCTTATTCCTGAACAGCTGCTAACAGGTATAAGAAACACAAATTTTATAAAGTGTGGACTAGACTTTAATATGAGCTAATGTGGCCTACACAACTGTAAAGTGGAGTGTTTGGTGAACTTTATTTAGGTTTTTTTTGTCACAAAAAGACACTGGATGTGCCCAAAGATGTAATACCGATAGTATCACAAACTTTTTGTAGCTATTACAATGCAGGAAGGTAACCTACAATGCAATAGATGAGGCTACAAAAAATAGGCTAATACTAATCTGGCTGGGGCTGCAGGGCACAATGCTGCAGAAAGGCTCCTCTATCTACTCCTATATAGTGTGTTTGGAACCAATGTAGCTGAATACGGATGGAACCACCACACTAACAGGAGAAATCAGGAAAAATTATCAATTAGCAAAAAAGGACAATGTATGAGGCAGTGATGCACGCTGAGCGCACTACAACCAGACGTGGCTGAAGCACACACTACAGCATGAGCTGCACTCACACACAGAGACCTTGCAGACAGCCGTGAACAGTGCAGATGCAGAGCACTGTGCACTAGCGCTGCAAGACAAAAAAAAAATTCTCTATCTACTCCTATATAGTGTGTTTGGAACCAATTTAGCTGAATACGGACGGAACCACGACACTAATAGGAGAAATCAGGAAAAATTATCAATTAGCAAAAAAGGACAATGTATGAGGCAGTGACACACGCTGAGCGAACTACAACCAGACTTGGCTGAAGCACACACTACAGCGTGAGCTGCACTCACACACAGAGACGTTGCAGACAGCGGTGAACAGCACAGAGAACTGTGCACTAGCGCTGCAAGGCACAGTGATTTATAAAGTAGCTTGGGTAAAGCGGAATAGAGCAAATAGGTAGCTAAAACTGTCCCTCAGAACAACAGCGTCTATCCCTAACTGAATTCACAGCAGAGTGAGCTCAAAATGGCGGCGGCGGCTTTTATAGTGCATCATGACATCATTTCAGCAGCCAATCACAGCCATGCCATTAGTTAACATGCCTAACAGGATGTGCCCACACTTCTTAGGATCCTCATTGGCTGAATAAAATGAAACTGGCTCATTGTATTATGGGAACTTCCGATTCCGGTATACGATATTCTAAAAGTATCGGAATTAAGTATCGGAATTCCGATACCGCGAATATCGGCCGATACCCGATATTTCAGTATCGGAATGCTCAACACTAACAGGAACCTTTCCCTGAAACAAGAAAAAATGTAAAAAACCTGTCCATTTATAATGACCACTGACAAGATAAAGATCTCCAACTCATATCAGGAATACATGATCCCAGGAATTTTCAGCTGCATCAAATCTAATGTATTGTACTTAATTATATGTACCAAATGCCCAACTAGAGGGAGGGTGGGAGGAAGGGGAGACAGAGCAAAAACTTAGAACAAGGATGATTTCTCTTTGCCACACAAAAAAATAAAAAAAAAATAGATCTACCTGTGGACAATCATTTTTGTATCCTTGATCACAGCATCAAGGACACGAAATTACTGGTATTAAAAGGTAACTTCATATCTCAGAGAAATAGAAATATTTGGGAGTACAAACTTCTGACAACCTTTGACACACTCAGTTCAGGAATGAATGTGTCGCAAGGGTTTATGTCTTTCTACATCAACTAAGGAATGTGCTCTTCAGACCATTTGGGCACATCACAACCATGGACCAGACCTCAATCACAGGACAATAAAACTTTCACACTCCTTATCTATTTACTGTTCCAATATGTAGAGTTACAATTGTTTTCTCCCCGTCTCACCTTGATAGTTCTGCTTCACGTTACTTGTCTAATCTATTGCATTATTCCTGTGTCCTGTTGTGCATAAATATGTGACTCTTCAGATTTTGTTATTCTATGTCTGATGAAGAGACCTGAGTAGTCTAGAAAGCTTGCAATTTGTTACCATCTTTTCAGTTAAACATTAAAAGGTATCAACCACCGAGGACTCTCAAATCTTAATATTTTTTAGAAGGTATTATTCACTAATCTGCTTGCGTTACATCTGTCAAGTGTGAATATCTCTCTTGATTTCACAAGATTTCAAGTTTGCCATTTACTAATTGTTCCTGTGTTTGCTTCTAAATGTTCAAAGTTTTCTTTCACTTGATGTTTTATAGTCTTTTTCTGCCCAGTATGGGTGTTTGTGTATCTTGCATAGTAATGCCTACTGTGGTCTCTTGCTAATAGCTTAGTTATTCAACAAGGCTAACTGGTCCTACATCCCAGCAGAATCTTCCGTGTATTCAAATCTGGCTTGGTGAGAGAACGTGTGCTGGGGAACGTGTGCAATATATTTCTAAGTGCAATATTTTCAAAGTGTCTCACCAGTTAAACATGGCATGTGGACAAGGCAGAAGACAGGTAAGCTATGACAGATATTTTAACAAACATGCTTCTTGTTCAGTTGTACTACACTATTTATTTTCATATCTCTTTGCTTCATATATGTTTTAGCTGGTGCTTTCTTTCACATCTACCTCCCTTTTACACATTCAGTACGCTCTCTCCACAATAGCCCCTCCCTTCTCCCCTCTTACATGTACAATTCTGAGGTTCTACTGACATTTCTCAATCACTCCGAACTATCCAATACCACCACACAACGCACAAAACGTTCACACAAATCATTGAGCCACCTGCTATTTCTTTTTTTTCTCCTTCTTCTAGTCGGTGGCGACATCTCTTCCAACCCCAGCTCTCCTTCCACTAGTATATATAACGCTCTTCCTGCAGCAGATAGAAACCCTGACAATCTTATAAACATTCAGTGCTTGCTTTCTTCGGACTCTTTTAATTGTAGAACTCATGGTTAGCGTGCAACAATCTCCTCTACATCCAAGATTTCTTCCTTTCCAATTCCCTTGACCTTCTGGCTCTCAATGAATCCTGGATCCAGTAGTCTGACACCACTGCAGCTGCTGCTCTCTTGTATGATGGGCTAAAATTCTCACACACAGCCAGACCTGAGAACAGACAAGGTGGAGGTGTTGGGCTGCTCCTTTTATCACAATATTCTTTCCAAGTTATATCCCCGGTACCCTCACTTATGTTTTCTATTTTTGAAATCCACACCGTTAGAGTTTTCAAACCCTTCTCTCTATAGTGGCAGTTGTCTATCGCTCTCCTCCCAGTTTCTGGATAACTTTGCCACCTGGCTTCCACAATTTCTATCCTGTGACATTCCCACTTTCATCATTGGGGACTTTAACATCCCTATTTATGATCCGCTCTCCCCATCTGCCATTCATCTTCTTTAACCTCTTCCATGTACATATCTGAGGTGACATGTCAGCACTTAATTGTAAAGTGCAGCAGAATATGTTGGCGCTATATAAATAAAATTATTATTATTATTATACAATTAGTTTTACACTTGAGAAAGACGCCAGACCAGCGTCGAAACAAGTCATGGTATAAAAAACGTTACTTTACCATTGGCAAAAGGATCTTTATTTCAGCAGCGCAGCCCACATCACTGTCCATTCTTGGTAACTGCATTCATTTTCTAATCATTATCTATTACTCTAAATTGTTTTTACTTTCTCATATAAACGTGATACTTTTTTCAAGGTCAAACAAATGGCTAATTTCCAGTGTAATTTCTTTGACATTTGACTTTGTAAATTCTCTACACATGAATATGTCTTCTCCCATGTGATAATTCTTTAATGTGCAACAATAGTTGATTTCTGGTTAAATAATTTCCCATATTAGTGGCATGAAAATTGCTTCTAACCTGTGTGAGTTCTCTGATGTTTAACAAGATATGATTTGTTACAAAAACATTTCCCACATTCTGAACATGAAAATGGCTTTTCCCCTGTGTGAATTTTCCGATGTGTAACAAGACTTGCTTTCTGATTAAAGCACTTTCCACATTCTAAACATGAAAACGGTTTCTCCCCTGTGTGAATTATCTGATGTCTAACAAGGTCTGATTTGTGAGTGAAACATTTGCCACATTCTATACATAAATATGGCTTCTCCCCTGTGTGAATTTTCTGATGTGTAATAAGTTGTGCTTTCCGATTAAAACATTTCCCACATTCTGAACAGGAAAATGGCTTCTCACCTGTGTGAGTTCTCTGATGTTTAACAAGTTGTGATTTCTCTATAAAACATTTCCCACATTCTGAACATGAAAATGGCTTCTCCAGTGTGTGAATTCTATGATGTGTAACAAGATATGATTTACTATAAAAACATTTCCCACATATTGAACATGAAAATGGCTTTTCCCCTGTATGAATTTTCTGATGTGAAACAAGAATTGCTTTCTGATTAAAACACTTTCCACATTCTAAACATGAAAACGGTTTCTCCCCTGTGTGAATTATCTGATGTCTAACAAGGTCTGATGTGTGAGTGAAGCATTTGCCACATTCTATACATAAATATGGCTTCTCACCCGTGTGAGTTTTCTGATGTGTAACAAGATGTGATTTCCGATTAAAACATTTCCCACATTCTGAACATAAATATGGCTTCTCCCCTGTGTGAATTTTCTGATGTGTAACAAGATTTGTTTTCCGATTAAAACTTTTCCCACATTCTAAACATGAAAACGGTTTCTCCCCAGTGTGAATTCTGTGATGTCCAACAAGTTCTGATTTCTTAATGAAACATTTCCCACATTCTAAACATGAAAATAGCTGCTTTCTTGTGAAGGTCCTTTGATGTTCAACATCCTGTTCACCATTTTTATTTAACTTAACAGTTGGCAATGAATCAGAGGATAGGACCTGTTGAAACGGCTCCGATGATAGATTTTTGCTGTGAAGATCTGGCGGAATATCAAGGATAATGACATGATCTTCACGTGTATCTCGTGTGGCACAATAGTCTTCTGCCAAAATTAAAAAGGAATTTATTATTTTTTCAATAACATTTCCTTGAAATAATAATATTACTAATACTATATTCATAATATTTTTTATACAAATTGTAAAAAGAATTATGAACGAAGACAGTGGCAACAGCAATAGACCTTAAAGCAGGGACTTATAGATTATCATGTTAGGTCACTAGATCATACTTTCAGTTTTTTTCTTCTCTTTTGAAGTTAACTACTTTCTAGGTTCATGCCAGGTGCCCGTAAGTCAGTACCATTATGTGTTTATCTCACACACTCCCAGACAGGGACTGGCTGTCAAATTTTGGCCTGGGGGCAAGCACACAGCAGCGGCCCATCCCTATTGCGTTTACAATATGAAATTCACCATTAAGGCGGGCTTAATATATCAGACTCTAGACAGAAACAACCTCACCAAAGATCTGATGGTCCTTGCATAGAAATGGTACTAGAACCAAACTAACTACATAGGAGCAGTAATAGCACCAAGACTACTACACAGATATGGTACCAAAACAAAGCTTAGGATATGTTCTCATGCAGCGTTTTTTTTTTCCTGTAGCTAAAATCTACTCTCTCAGCAGTAAAAACGCCCATTTTTCAGCATTTTAGTGGTGTTTTTTTGGTGCAGATTACATGTGTGCTTTGTCTACAGTGCATGTTTAATAAAATTAGTATTATTCACCAATACAACTCAAAAATGCCACTGTTGCATTTTTTGCAGCATTTTTTCACTCTCTTATTGATTCCTATGGGTGAAAAAACGCAGCAAAAATAAAGAATTGACATGCTGTAGCTTTCAAATTCAGTCAGGAATAAAAACAAGCTGTGCGTGCATGAGATTTCAGAAATCTTGTAGCTTTTGCTGTTACTGAAAAAAGCAGCATTTAATTTGCATAAAAAACACAAAGCAAAAAAAAAACAATGCAAAAACGCTGCATGTGAACATGGCCTTAGGGTATGTGCATATGACATCTTTTTTTAGGTGGGTGCAAAAAATTAACATAATGCACAGTAATGTAAAAACAACATTGCTGTGCATGTGTTCAGTGTTTTAACCGCTTCAGAGTTCGAAAACTGTGAAGAGGTTAAAAGACGTGACACACTAATTTTTCGCCAAAGTCGCTCTCCATTATAGTGTAAAATGAAGAGAAAAGACGCAGCTGGATCCACTGAACAAAATGACGGCAAAGCTACCAGTGAAGCCTCTTCAGGAAAAAGACTACCGGAGTCTTTTTCTCAAGCAGCTTTGCCTAGAAAAACTCGGCTCAGCAGACGTCAGGCGCACATGCCCATTAGGTTTTCTATCACACACTGCCAATAATTCATACACTGTCATGATTCTCCGCTATCCCCAGCGAGAGCAGGCGGTCTAGTGATCACAGATATGTGATTTTTATAGTTGCTGTCAAATGCCGACTACATTCTCATCTGCTTCTCTCAATGTTCTACTGAGAGAAGCGCCTGAGACTCTAGTTGGGACTATGCTGGGAATAGAGGGGAATCATGACAGTGTGTGTATACAGAAGAGGAGCGGAACAACGCTGGATACTGGAGAAGACGGTGGAAGGTGACTATATTAACACACTGACGCTACACTATATACACATTTAGACCACAACCCCACTATCAGTATTTGGTCAGTATTTTTTCTCAGGAGTGGGAGACAAAACCAGGTGAGGAACAATCAGAGAAAAGGTATAATAGAAACAAGTGCAGCAATTCTGCATTTATCACCCACTCATGGTTTTGGCTCCCACTCGTGAGAAAAAATACTGACCAAATACTGATAGTGGGGGGAGTGACCTTAGGAAAAAAAAAAAAGTTCTGTTTCTTTAAAGCAGAATAATTGACATAGTTATATCTTTTATTTATAGTGGACCTGATTACATTTAGAAATATGGTACATAGCCAGCCTTAGGGCTCACTCACACTAGGGTATAATATGGCCGTGTGCTATGCTATGTTTTAGCAGATAGCACTCGGCCCAATGTTATACTATGGGGCAGTGCAGATCGGCGATTATTTTCTCAAAAAAATGGCAGCATGCTGCAAGTGGCTCCGATATTCGGATCACTCACCCATATACAAATCTATGGGTGCATGTGAAACATCAGTCTGCACTTGGATGTCATCTGAGTGCAATCCTATTACCACGAACACAGACGATGGAGAAATTACGCTCTCCGTTTCCTCTGCACCTGTGCTGTGATTCTCTTATGCCAGACAATCGGATCACAGAAAGATAGCACTCTGATCAGACTCTGAGAGAGTTTGAGCCGAGTGTCATTAGCATAATCGGCCTGAATCTCTCACATGAGAGAATATTCGGCCTTCAGACCCCGGCCTAGAGGTTGTTTACGTTACAGTCACAGCAATCGGCCAAGTGAGTACATGTGTAAAAAAAAAAAAAAAAAAAAAAAACAACAACATGAAAAAAGAATTGAAAAGTTCCGCTCTGCAGAGAAGCAGATTGCAGTGGTCAGACGCAGTACGCATTATGCTTCTATATTATACTACAGAGGGTGCGGAAAGTATTCAGACCCTTTAAATTTTTTCACTCTTTGTTTCATTGCAGCCATTTGGTAAATTCTAAAAAGTTCTTTTTTTTCTCATTAAAGTACACTCTGCACCCCTTCTTGACTGAAAAAAAACAGAAATGTAGAAATTTTTACAAATTTATTACAAAAGAAAAACTGAAATATCACATGGTCATAAGTATTCAGACCCTTTGCTCAGACACTCATATTTAAGACACATGCTGTCCATTTCCTTGTGATCCTCCTTGAGATGGTTCTACTCCTTCATTGGAGTCCAGCTGTGTTTAATTAAACTGATAGGACTTGATTTGGAAAGGCACACACCTGTCTATATAAGACCTCACAGCTCACAGTGCATGTCAGACCAAATGAGAATCATGAGCTCAAAGGAACTTCCCAAGGAGCTCAGAGACAGAATTGTGGCAAGGCACAGATCAGGCCCAGGTTACAAAAGAATTTCTGCATTACTCAATGTTCCTAAGGGCACAGTGGCCTCCATAATCCTTAAATGGAAGAAGTTTGGGACCACCAAAAGTCTGCCTAGACCTGGCCGTCCAGCCAAACTGAGCAATTGTGGGAGAAGAGCCTTGGTGAAAGAGGTAAAGAAGAACCCCAAGATCACTATGGCTGAGCTCCAGAGATGCAGTAGGGAGATGGGAGAAAGCTCCACAAAGTCAACTATCACTGCAGCCCTCCACCAGTTGGGCCTTTATGGCAGAGTGGCCCAACAGAAGCCTCTCCTCAGTGCAAGGCATATGAAAGCCTGCATAGAGTTTGCTCAAAAACACATGAACACATGAAGGACTCCCAGACCATGAGAAATAAGATTCTCTGGTTTGATGAGACGAAGATAGAATTTTTGGTGATAATTCTAAGCGGTATGTGTGGAGAAAACCAGGCACTGCTCATCACTTGCACAATACAATCCCAACAGTGAAACATAGTGGTGGCAGCATCATGCTATGGGGGTGTTTTTCAGCTGCAGGGACAGGACGACTGGTTGCAATTGAAGGAAACATGAATGCAGCCAAGTACAGAGATATCCTGGATGAAGAGTGCTCTGGACCTCAGACTTGGCCTTCCAACAAGACAATGACCCTAAGGCTATGTGTCCACGAAGCAGAAATTAAGCAGAAAATTTCCGCTTCATTTCTGCATCTCCTTGGCCGGAAAAACGCGCGTGGAATTCGACACGCGTTTTTTGCGCGTTTTGCACATGTGGAATTGCCTTGCATTTTCTAATGCATTGTTGATGGCAATTCCGCATGCGTAAACGCACACATAATGGACATGCTGCGGAATTTTCCGCACATCAAAAGCACTGCGGAAAATTCCGCAGCATGGGCATTGAACTTGCGGATTTACATTGGGGACCATGGGAGAAGGATTGCCAAGCATTTCCCAAGTGTTTACGCTGCAAAATTTCCGCAGCAAAATCGCTTGAAAAACGCATCGTGGGCACGGACCCTAACACACAGCTAAAATAACAAAGAAGTGGCTTCAGAACAACTCTGTGACCATTCTTGACTGGCCCAGCCAGAGCCCTGACCTAAACCCAATTGAGCATCTCTGGATAGACCTGAAAATGGCTGTCCACCAACATTCACCATCCAACCTGACGGAACTGGAGAGGATCTGCAAGGAAGAATGGCAGAGAATCCCCAAATCCAGGTGTGAAAAACTTGTTGCATCATTCCCAAGAAGACTCATGGCTGTACTAGCTCAAAAGGGTGCTTCTACTCAATACTGAGCAGAGGGTCTGAATACTTATGACCATGTGATATTTCAGTTTTTATTTTTTAATAAATTTGCAAACATTTCTATATTTCTGTTTTTTTTCAGTCAAGATGAGGTGCAGAGTGTACTTTAATGAGAAAAAAAAATGAACTTGTTAGAATTTACCAAATGGCTGCAATGAAACAAAGAGTGAAACATTTAAAGGGGTCTGAATACTTTCCGTATCCACTGTATATTTAATCCAGAGATATGTTTTTAAAAGTGCAGTAAAGCAGGGTGCGCTGTGCATTTCCACATTCCTAAGAAAAGCAAATACCTGGAGTAAAGCTGGCTATACATAATTATAGGGCACTACATAGTTACTGTACCTCCAAATACTTTTTGTGTTTTTTTTTCAAGCTTGTTCACTCAACCAAGTCAACAATGTACTCGAACTCCACAACAATAAAAAAGGTCATTGTATATGATATACCAGTCACATGTTATCCTGTATATAACATTGGATGTCTGTGCACATAGTATACCACACACAGTATATAAGAGAATACATGACTGGTATATAGAGAAAGGGAATCAATTCGCAGGCCCGTGGTAAGGGGACCAAGTCAGTATTCTGTAGCGGCTGAATGTGAGCCCTGTGACCCTCCTACCTGATGGCACACTTGGCTTTTGTAGCCTGCCCTGATGTCATGAATGTGTTATGCTGAAAAAATGTTGTTGCGCCAGGCTGCAAATCAAAAGAGGAGATGCTGGTAAGCAGGAGGAGGACCACAGGGTCCCACAGGGTGGCCACGGACTACAGATGTGGCTGCTGAACCAGGGTCCTGTGAATAGATTCGTTCATCTGTATTGATATACGATATGTGAGGACTACCGAACATCAGATGTCATACTGGCGGCATATAGCACCTGCAGGAGCACAATGATTGCAGTCACAGAGGGTGCGACTATGACCAAGCCTGGGGAGTCAGGGGGCCGCCTACACCTGCCCTGTGTGCAACTGAATGTGCTCTAGTGACCACTGGCCTATCAGAGGCAGCAGGTGATGTCAGCATGCCTGTTGAGTACGGTGCTTGACGTCACTGCCATGTGCCGCTCGTCCCATCTACAACAGCTATGGAGGAGAAAGAAGACGCTGCTTGCCCCGGGAGCGAGGAAAGGTGAGAGGAAATGTTTATTTTTTTGTGTTTAAATGTTTTTGAGAAAAGCGTCAGGAGAGGGACATTATTGCAGGACAGGGCCATTCTAACATACATGGCCCAGAGCATGGATATTATTATAGGATATGGCCAGGACAGGGGACATTATTACAAGGGCCCATTGATCTCATCAACATGTTGGTGGGGGCCCCCAGTCTAAATTTTGCATTGGGGCCCATAGGACTCTGGTTACACCACTCACCATCTGACGTCTGTGCACACAGTACAGCATAGCCAGTGTACAGATTAGTATTTACTATATTGTAGCTACAGACATCAGATGGTATATAATAATATGTACACTAGATGTGTTATAATGTATACATACACAATGTTATATGCACTGACTGATTCTGGCTATAGGACCTCACATGCTATAATATATAGTTATAAATATATATGATGTCCTGTAGTCTGAGGATCAGTCATTATTGTTATTAGAGAAAACTTGTTATGGCTCAGAAGGAGAGACATCTGTACAAAGTTATGTAAAAAAGAGAATTTGTGCTAAAACTTTATGAGTTAAATCCATGTAAAAACTCTCTGTGAAAATGCCCTAAAAACTTCAACATATGAGTAGAACCTGTGACTTCTCGGCATTTAGTGGTCACTACTCACCTGGGCGGTTATCTGTAGGAATCTCCTCTTTACACCGCTCATCAACCATCACATATGTCTCTGTAGTAATAATATGGGGCAGATCTTTACCCTGAAATTAAAATTGAAAAAGTCGGAGACAAATTAGGACGTTTGGTGAAATGATTTGAAGAACAAAAAAGATTAAAAAGCTGCAGGTCACCTCTATAAATCCAACCTGTTGGCTCCTAATTCAAACCAGAAAATATATGAGAACATCCAGACATCTATTGTCTATAATCCTATTATCTTCATCAAGTATAAAATATAAACTGAATGGCCACATTATTAGAGACACCCATCTCATCTACTAGCACATTGGATCTTCTTTTCCCTTCAGAACCTCAGCATTACGACTGGTCATACATTCCACCAGTTGAAGAAATAGTTACGCAAGAATATTGGCCATAAGGACAGGATAGCTTCTCACAGTTTATGCAAATTAGACAAAGGTAACAACATGCTCTGCCTCATCCTAGAGCTGCTTTAAAGAATTAAGATATTGGGCACTGTGAAGGCTGAGGAAGTAAGAAAAACTGGTGGATAAAACAAGACTGAACACAAGACCTTCACAGCCTTCTACACATCATATGGGAGATCTCATGACACCTTCTCTCCATCTACCTGATGATCCTGAGGAATATTGGGATTTTGATTTTCTTGTTTGCAGTCCTGTGGAAGTAGAGGACGGGGACATCTCTCTGGTGTTGTCCTCTTACTGGATAGAACTGGAGGAAACACATACAGGGACTGAATTAATTTCTTACTTACAGATAATTAAAGGCCGTGTGTATTTAGTCCTGTCTATTACCTGGTGCTGTGAGGGGCTGAGGAACCTCCATCATGACGTCCTTGTACAGATCTTTGTGTCCTTCTAAATACTCCCACTCCTCCATGGAGAAATAGATGGTGACATCCTGACACCTTATAGGAACCTGACACATATAATGATACAGTCATAAGCCTGATCCCTCCATAGCATTACTGTATAATGTCCCAGCATTCCCAACAGTGTCACCTCTCCAGTCAGAAGCTCAATCATCTTGTAGGTGAGTTCTAGGATCTTCTGGTCATTGATGTCCTCATGTATCAGGGGGTGAGGTAAAGGCCCCGTGATTGGGCTCAGGGGTCTTCCCCATCCCTCAGACACAGGGGCCTGACAGCGCTCTCTAGAGGTCTTCTTCACTACTGTGTAATCCTGGTTATGGAGAGACACATTAATAAATCTCACTACAGACATATCCAGAGTCCTCACCTCTCCAGTTCTGTCCATCTGTTATTCCCATAGATAAGAATGATGTAATGTGACGTCATCAGAATCTCTCACCTCTCCAGTAAGCCGGAAGAGGATCTCTAGGGTGAGGTATAATATCCTCTCCGCCATCTTGTCCCTGTCTCTATCCATCCTTGATGGGTCAATCAGGAATATTCTCTTATATAGAAGATCTCCACTGAGAGGATCAGATATTGTAGGGACCTGAATGGGGAGAAGATGACGATGTAACATCATAAAGATCCCATGTAAGAAATCTCCGGAGCTGTTACCGGCTTCACATGATCACTACATCCAGTCATGGCCCCGTCCTGCCCCCGGTATAACACACAATCACATTATAGTCACATACAGAGATTTATCACAGGCTCAGCACTGAGGGGTTAATAGTAATGGGGGATCTCCACATACCTCCACCTGCAGAGCCGCCACCACATATATGGCTGTTCTGTGCGCACAGGACCTGTGATGAGGTCACAGGAGGGGAGGAGTCAGGGGTCACATGATACACATTATTTTATGATTATTCCAGAATGACATCGCACAGAGCAGCCATATATCTGGTGTGCGGCGCTGCAGGTGGAGGTATGTGGAGATTCTATACCTGATCGGATTAGATACACAGCTCAGCAAACTATGGTGTGTAATATCAGGGGTGGGCAATTAATTTTCCTGAGGGACCACATGAGAGGCTGTGACTGTTGTGGAGGCTGAACCAATAGGCTGAATTAATTCTGCTCAATTTTATTAATAACATATTATTGATAATTATTATTTTATAGTAACCCATTAGTGACCAAGCCAATTTTGACCTTAAAGGGGTTTTACCACAAACAAAAGTTCATTTTAAAAATTGGCTGTGTCTGACCGTGTACGGAACCAGGGTTATGGAGTCGGTAAGCCAAACCTCTGACTCCTCAATTTCCATGCCACCGACTCCAACTCCCTCATACTTGGTTCATGTTTAAGTGATAAATTTACTGAAGCACAGATTCATCTCAGCTAAAAGTCTAGACCCTTAGATCAGGAATAGGACAGACATTTATAGGACATTTCATAACTTTCCCAAATTATTATGAAAAATATTCCCCACAAACTGCACTGAACTACTGTACCCAATTTATTATATATTTTAGGAGTCGGAGTTCAACTCCACCAAAATGGACACAGACTCCACAACTCCGACTCCACAGCCCTGTACGGAACATACCACATCTCCTGGGCAGGGGAGGAAGCAAAAGACAACACAGATATTACAGCAGGGGATTCATTTTCTGAGGTAAAATATTTCACTGAATGTTTTTAAACAATATTTTACCTCATAAAATGAATCCTTTACGATCCCCTGCTCCTATTTTACCTAGCCCCACACTACTAGATGCGCTATGTAAAATAGGATGCAGGTCAGTGAAGGCACAGTGAGCGGTCATAAGAGCATACAGATGAATAAACAGAGCACCAGATAGAGCGCCCCCCACAGGCCACCCCGAAACACGAGCATATCATTATCTCCAAACTGAAAGTAAAGATTACACAAGAACAACAGGACGGATTTCATCAACCAATGTATGATATTACTCAGTGTAATGTCACCCACCTGACAGTGTATGTAGTTTACTGAGCACAATCCTGCTGACAGGTGCGCTTTAAGTGCCCTCTCTGCCAAACATTTGGCCACTTACTGCAGTTTAGGCACAGTGGGGCTCAGGAGGGGGCATTTGGATTTAGGAGCGCAGAATTTAGGATTTGAGGGAGCGAGGAGCCATGTGGCTTTTCCAGAGTCTTTGCTCTACCAGTAGCGTGGGAAGTGAACCCCTATAGTTCCAGTGACAGATGACGGACCTGAGTGGGGGCTGGTTTTGTGCGAGATAAATTAAAGTTTTTATTGGTAACATTTTGGGGTACATAATATTTTTTGATTGCTTTCAGTATAAGGCTGGATCACATTCTCGTGTTCTACACTGAGCATTTACGTTGGAGTTTCCGTGTAAATCCCACAAAAAATACGATTCAGACTAAACCCCCGAACGTAACCACCCACCATAATGAGGCAGATGGAGACACTTTGACATCTGCTCAGGTAGTATTCATCTTTTTAGGTGTGCACAGATCTGTGGTTGCCCACACTTGTGCACTAAAAAGGCACCTAAAATGATGGGACACCGCCGGAACAGAGACCAGTCAAAAGTAACTCCATCTACCTCATAAGTGAGTGCTTCTGTCCAGGATTTTGTCTGAATGCAGTTTTTGGAAATCTACACGGAAACCCCAATGTTAGTGCTCAGAGGACAGGATAAATATGAGCCGAGCCTTATTCCTATTTTTGGGAGGTAGAATGAACAAATAGACAGCAGTACAAGAATAGTTCTTATTTTTATTTTTGCACGGTTCACTGCGGTATAAGTGATAAGGCGGATTTATTCTTCGGGTCGGTGCGATTATAGCGATACCAGATTTATATTGTTGGGGTTTTTTAAGGTTTTGCTGCTATCCTACAGTGAAAATGCATTTTTATAAAAAGTATTTTTTTTCGCCACCATATTCTGAGAGCTGTAACTCTTATTTTTTGTCGAACACAGCTATATGAGGGCTTATTTTTTGCGGGACGAGTTGCAGATTTTTTGGGTACCATTTTGGGGCACATAGTAATTTTTAGGATCTCTTTTTATTCAGACACAGAATTTTATTCAGACACTATTTTTCAAACACGGAATTAATAAAAACCAGCAATTTAATTATTGTCTTTATTTTTTGCACCGTTCACCGTGCTGTAAAAGTGATAAGACCGATTTGTTCGTCGGGTCGGCACGATTACAACAAAACCTGATTTATATTGTTTTTTTATGCTTTGCTATTTTCACAGACTAAAATCAAAACTGAATTTATTTTTGTTTTGCCATATTCTGAGAGCTGTAACTTTTTCATTTTTTTTTGCCAAATGAGCCATATTAGGGCTTGTTTTACATGCGGCTTTTTGATCTCTTTTTAGGTAAAGTGGACATAATTTCACACAAAACCCCAAAAATTGGCTGGACAAAATTGTTGGCACCCTCAACTTAATATTTGGTTGTGCACCCTTTGGAATAAATAACTGCAATCAATCGCTTCATATAACCATCAACAAGCTTCTTACACCTCACAAATGGAATTTTGGACCACTCTTCCAGGTCTCTCATATTTGAAGGGCGCCTTCTCCCAACAGCAATTTTTAGATCTCTCCACAGGTGTTCAATGGGATTTATATCCGGACTCATTGCTGGTCACTTCAGAACTCACCTTTTCAATCAAGTTCTGGGTGCTTCTTGAAGTATGTTTTGGGTCATTGTCCTGCTGGAAGGCCCATGACTTAGGACGCAAATCCAGCTTTGTGACACTGGTCAACCCATTGCGACCCAAAATCCGTTGGTAATCTTCAGATTTCATGATGCCGTGCACACAGACAAAGGCAGAATATAACCCCCAAAATCTTTGAATCTTCATCATATTTGACTGTAGGTACTGTGTTCTTTTCTTTGTAAGCCTCATTCCGTTTTTGGTAAACAGTAGAATGATATTCTTTTCCAAAAAGCTGTATCTTGGTCTCATCTGTTCACAAGTCTCTTTCCCATAAGGATTTTGGTTTACTCATATACATTTTGGCTACGTGCAGTTTAGATTTTTTATGTTTCTGTGTCAGCAGAGACCCTCTTGGGTCTCTTCCCATAGAGTTTCATTTCATTCAAATGTCTACGGATAGTTTGCGCTGACACTGATGCTTTGCCACGCTGAAGGTGAGGCGACGCCCAGCCTGTGGCACATCCACAAGGGGAACACCAGGGAAGACGTACAATGAAGGCCCTGGCGATAGGGAGAGGGAAGAGGGGTTACCTAACACAGGGCTCGACAAACCCAGGCGCCTGGTCGCCAGTGGCGCCTAGAAAATGTTGTCTGGCGCCTAGAAAATGTTGCCTGGTGCTTGAGGAGTTGAGAAGAAAAAAAAATACTCTCAATCCAATCCCACCTCCTGCACGGAGTCATCCAATCGGAGGAAGCAGGGACAGTATCGCTCAGGCCGCCTTCTCCACTTTGCTCCGCCCCCCTTATGCTCCGGGACTGGACAGGGAGAGTTGGGTTACGGGGGAAGGATCGCTGTGGCCGGGGGCCCGTTCTCATCTCCCGCTACCTGTGTAAGTACATACAAAGGCCGTGCTCCCCGGAGAGACGCCGTGTGTGAGTTTTTTTTTTTGTTAAATTAAAAACCAAGTTTGCTTAAAAAAAATTCTGGCTCCTAAATTTTTTGGCTGGCTCCTAGATTCTGTACAACTTTGTCGACCCCTGACCTAACATAAGACTGAGTCAGATCCCTGCACTCCTTATCGTTCCTAGATGGGTCTTTCCCTACGTGCGCAATCACATGCCTAAGCCCTTACTGGCCCTGAACTTACCCCGTCTAGTGCATAGGTCAGCGAGACACTAGTCCCATTTCTACAATAAGACAAATAGTGGGATAAGACACAACCAATAGCACTCCTCAGCTTCTCCTACAGGAAACTCAGAACGAACAGCACAGCTTATCCAGAGACTGGCTCCTTCAAAGAGGTCAGTATAGAAGAACTATTACCGGTGAGGAATGAAGCTGGAAGTGCGTTTATATAGTGGAAGGGAGTGGTCACAAGGTGCTGCAGCTGAATACTCAAGCTACAAGTTCACAGCCAGGAGGAAAATAGTCCTTAACCCTTTCAGCACCGAATGAAAGTAAATATACTCCAATTCAAAGTAAACGTCAAATGGCCACTACAGAGGACATGCACTGTGAGCCTACAGGACAGCTTAAATTTCTTTGGAACTTGATGGGGCTACTTATCCACCATCTGGACTATCCTACACTACAACCTTTTATCAGTTTTTTTCTGCTGTTCACGTCCAGGAAGATTAGCTACAGTGCCATTGGTTGTAAACTTCTTAATTATGTTGCGCACCGTGGTCAAAGGAACTTCAAGATCTCTGGAGATGGATTTGTAACCTTGAGATTGTTGATATTGTTCAGCAATTTTGGTTCTCAAGTCCTCAGATAGCTTTCTTCTCCCTTTTGTTCTCCAAGCTTAGTGTGGCACACACACACACACACACACACACACACACACACACACACACACACACACACACACACACACACACACACACACACACACACACACACACACACACACACACACACACACACACACTGGAAAGATTGAGTCAACTTCTCCCTTTTTATCTGGTTTCTGTTGTGATTTTCATATTGTTCACACCTGATAATTGCCACAGGTATGATTGAATGAGTATCACATGCTTGAAAGAAATTTTTACCCACAATTTTGGAAAAGTGCCAACAATTTTGTTCTGGCCATTTTTGGAGATTTATTTAAAATTATGTCCAATTTTCCTTTTTTTTGTGTTCCAATACACACAAAGGTAATAAACGTGTATAATAAAACACATGTAATTGAAATAATTTTCTAGGAGAAATACTTTATTTTTTTGAACAATTTCAAGGGTGCCAACACTTTTTGCCATGACTGTGGTTTTGTGCTTGTGGGGCAGCGCAGTTTGGAGTCACGGGGACTCAATCTTGAAGCATGGGTGCTGTGAGGCATCAGGCCACCCGCCCTGCTGGTACATTGTCGCTGCGACTGTTGTTGGCGCACGACGCTCCTCCTTTAAGGCAAAAAACGTTAGGGACCCACTAAGAGGTTTGCCGTGATGAGGCAGTGGGCTTCATACAGTCTGATCAGAATGTTAAAGGGGTTGTCCAGTACTTTTTTTTAAGTTGCCCAATGTATTCAGCACGTGGGCATAAGTATCTCTGTAAATACCTTGTGTTGCAGATGATGCCTGTGAGCGGCGCTATCACTGGCCATTCACAGGCATCACGTGACCCCACGATGACGTCACGACAAGTGAAGCGTGACTCAACGTTGGGGTCCTCTCGGTTGCTGCTGATCTTAAATGTTTCAGATAAAAAAACAAATTTAAATATTTGACAAAAGAGAACACAAAATCCAGTTTTTAAATGAAGTTCTTTATTATTAAGGGAAAAAGAAATCCAAATCTACAGGGACCTGTGTAAAAAAGTGATTGCCCCCTAAACCTAACAACTGGTTGGGCTACCCTTAACAGCAACAACTGCAATCAAGTGTTTGTGATAACTGGCAATGAGTCTTTACAACGCTCTGGAGGAATTTTGGCCCACTCACCTTTGCAAAATTGTTGTAATTCAGCCACATTGGAGGGTTTCCGAGCATGAACCTCCTTTTTAAGGGCATGTCACACCATCTCAATCGGATTAAGGTCAGGACTTTGACTAGGCCACTCAAAAGTCTTAATTTTGTTTTTCTTAAGCCATTCAGAGTTGGGCTTGCTGGTATGTTTTGAATCATTGTCCTGCTGCATAACCCAAGTACGCTTCAGCTTGAGGTCATGAACAGATGGCCGGACATTTCCTCCTTCAGGATTTTTTGGTAGACAGAATTCATGGTTCCATTTACCACAGCAAGTCTTACAGGTCCTGAAGCAGCAAAACAGTCTCAGACGATCACAATACCACCACCATCATATTTTGCTATTAGTATGATGTTCTTTTTCTGAAATGCTGTTACCTCTACGCCAGATGTAATGGGACATAAACCTTCCAAAAAGTTAAACTTTTGTCTCTTCAGTCCACAGAATATTCTCCCAAAAGTCTTAGTGATCATCAAGATGTTTTCTGGCAAAAAACTGAGACAAGCCTTAGGCTGTGTGCCCACGATGCATTTTTTAAGTGTTTCCGCAGCGGCAAAAACGCTGCAGAAATGCTTAAAAAATTCATGGTAGAAGGCCTGCCATGTTCCCCAATGATAATCCACATGTGCTGTGCACATGCTGCGGAAATTTCCGCTCCGGATTATCATTGCGGAAAAAAACGCAGCACTACCAATTATTTTGCGGAATTTCTCTGTTTTCACCGCCATTGACTTGCATTAGAACGCATGGATTACGCATCACTGCATATGTAGATGCACATTCCACGCGTTCCAATGTGCGGATGGTACCCAGCTCTAGAGGAGAGGAGACTCTCCTCCGGACCCGGGTACCATAGAAACTGTAAAAAAAGAATGAAATAAAAAATAAATATGATACTTACCTTCTGACGGCCCCCGGTAGGCTCGTCCTCCCTTGCCGGCAAATCGCGATGGACTGAAGGACCTGCGCTGACGTCATAGTCATGTGACGGGTCACGCGACGCTGACGTCGGCAGGTCCTTCAGTGCAGTGTACCGCGATCTGCCGGCAGTCAGCACCGAGCGAAGCAAGACACCGGGGGCCATCAGAGGGTAAGTATAGATTTATTTTTTATTTTTTTACATTCTCTCGGGTCACACTATATAAATCCATGCCGTTTGCATGGATTTATATAGTGTGACCAAGTTGACAAGCACTTTCCAAGTGATGCTAAAATCGCTTGGAAAGCGCTTGTCAACCCGCATGCGGAAATGCATGTGAAGAACGCTTCACATCCGTATGTCCCTGGCAGGAAAAACGCATGTACAATCCGCATGTGTTTTTTTCTGCCAGGGAGATGCATAAACACTCAGGAAAAATCCGGAGCATTTCTGCATCGTGGGCACATAGCCTTAACGTTCTTTTTGCTCAGCAGTGGTTTTCATCTTGGAACTTTGCCATGCAGGCCATTTTTGCCCAGTCTCTTTCTTATGGTGGAGTCATGAACACTGACCTTAACTGAGGCAAGTGAGGCCTGTAGTTCTTTGGATGTTGTTGTGGGGTCTCTTGTAACCTCTTGGATGAGTCGTTAAAAGATTAAAAATGGTAATTTGATGCAAAAAATAAAGTTCATCTAATAATATAATGTCATTGGATGAACTTTATTTTTTACATCAAGTTGCCATTTTTAATCTTTGGATATCAATAAATGAATTGTTATTGGAGCTGAATTACCTTTTCTTCTATCAATTTGGTACACGTCTGGTCAGGACGCCTATCCGTGCTCAATCGGATGAACTTATGAACTGCTGCAGGTGAGCTGGCAATACCTTCCCTTTGAAGGTTTACCACTGTTCCATGTTTTTGCCATTTGTGGATAATGGCTCTCGCTGTGGTTCGCTGGAGTCCAAAGCTTTAGGAATGGCTTTAAAACCTTTTCGAGACTGATAGATCTCAATTACTTTGTTTCTCATTTGTTCCTGAATTTCTTTGGATCGCAGCATGATGTCTAGCTTTTGAGGATCTTTTGGTCTACTTCACTTTGTCAGACAGATCCTATTTAAGTGATTTGTCGATTAAGAACAGGTGTGGCAGTAATCAGGCCTGTGTGGCTAGGGAAATTGAACTCCGCTTCCCAATGATATGATAAACCGCAGTTAATTTATGTGTAAGGGTGGAAGGCAATCACTTATTCACCCAGGGTCCTGTAGGATTAAATTTCTTTTTCCCTTAATAATAAAGACCTTCATTTAAAAACTGTATTTTGTGTTTACTTGTGTTATCTTTGTCTAATATTTAAATTTGAAATCAGGAAGAGGCAAACATTTTTTCACACCACTGTATATTCTATACTGGCGTGCATTTGAAATTTATTTTCTTATAAAATGCTATAGGCTTAACAGTGGCTCAGTGGTTAGCACTCTTGCATTGCAGCGCTGGGGTCCTGGGTTCAAATCGCACCAAGGACGATATCTACAAGGAGTTTGCATGTTCTTCCCGTGTTTGCGTGGGTTTCCTCCGGGTTCTCTGGTTTCCTCCCACACTCCAAAGATCTACTGATAGGTAATTTAGATTGTGAACCCCACTGGGAACAGCAAAGACAATATCTGTAGAATTAATGTTGCTATATAAGTAAGCATAATAAATAAATAGGTATTTAGCACTTATATACTTTTATATAAGTACTAAATATATGTACAGTTGTCCTCTGCTGTAATGATAACTCCATTGTCACCCCACAATATTGAATCGTCCTATTTCTAACATCTTAAATGCTGCTGGCATCATTGACAGTGGCATCTAAAAGTTAAACTGTTACAATTGAAGTTATACAGCCAGAAATCCCCTCCCTGTACCCCGCTCTGTACATACAGTGCCACAGGGATAAGACCAAGGAGTCAGATAGTTGCCTCGGCAATTATCATAATCATGTATGGTAGGTCTCTCCATGACCAATGGCATATTAGATAGAAGACGGGCACCAGAAAACCCCTTTACAATGTAGTTATACTGTATGTATATGTGGCGCCCCTGAGGGTTCAGTCGCCACAGGGGTACTGCACCTCAGATTGAGGTGTGGTATCTCCTCTTCCAGGTAAGGATGGAGCATCACTCAGGACCCCACTTCACTACTCAACACTACACCACTCCTGTCCTGAAGGGGGCCTAAATGCACCAGAGTGCTGCCCCGGCCCGGGATAGAGGAGATGGGGGGGGGGAACCAAAGATAAGGGGAACCTAGTTGTGGGTGAGGGTGGAGGACACACTTTTAGGAAACACATATAGAATCTATATAATTCACAGCCATCTTAAGTTCAAGGTCTTTTGATTGTGGTCTCCTGTCAGGGTCCAGCAAGAGTCTGTAGCTGGCTGAAGATTCGCGGTCCTCATACTCTGGCCTTGAGACGAGGTGCGGGTCAGAGTTAACCACTGTCTCTACCCGGTCGGGGTCCTGTTCTAAGAAGGCCTTGGAGGGGAGCAGAGGAGATAGGCTCCACAGGCAAAAGGATCCCAGGGAGATACGGACGGAGCGGAGTCGCCACCTGTATTCTTCACTCTGGCCTAGTCAGAGGGATTCCTGCTGCAAGAGGGGTAACCGTCTCCCGATACCTGACTTTGTCACTTTACGTCTCAGTCAGAAAAGCCCGGAGGCTTAGTGGATCCCAGGGAGATACGGACGGAGCGGAGTCGCCACCTGTATCTCTTAAACTGCGTTTACCCAGTGGGAGCCGGCCTTACACCACGTTCATACCACACACAGTCAGGAAAAGACTCAGTGAGAGAACTTACCAAGGAGAGGAACACACACCAGCGGGGTCTCGACAGGTGCTCCTGATCTACCTGGGAAGTGCTGAACCCCCTTCCCGGTGGCCGCAGTACGCCGTGTGTAGCAGAGAGAAGCTTTGCGGCTGAAAGTTCATCTAAAGTGAGTAAAGACCCGGATGACTTCATTCACCGCCTCCGCTTGTTTATTCCTGCGCAGTACTGCACCCACCATACTTCCACATGGTCCTCCAACCCACTACGCTGAGGCCTACTCCGCCTGTGGGGAGTAGTACCAACTGTGCTGCTAGAACACCGGCCTCAGAGGACTGTCGCAGCGCTGGTGGCCATCACCAGGAACCACAGGTGGCGTAGTCGAACAATCACTCATCCAATAGCCCATTATTTTAATGTGACAGCCCTGGGCACGGAACGGGTCGAGGCCACGACTGCATACCCGCAACCTCTACACTGACCCGGCTCCGTGTAACCCCCACCGCTCAGGGAGCGCGAGGTGTCACATATATAAATGTGAAATGTTTTCTACAAATCATTGATACAGTGATGCTCAAAAGTTTGTGTAACCTTCATAAATTTTCACATTTTTACATTTATTTGACCTAAAATTACATACGATTTTCACGAGTCCTAAAAGTAAAGAGAACATATAAAACAAACGAGTAAAAAAAAATACTTCTTTGATTACTCCTTTAAGTGAATCTTCTCAAGTGCAGCTTTAGGCTGTGTGCACATGACGCGTTTTTGGTGCGTATTTGCAGTGCGTAAACGCTCCTGAAACGCATTGCATACCTTATCGCATGACTTCCTATGACATTCTGCAAGTTCTGTGCACATGGTCAGGATCTTTTCTGCGCAGATTTTCATTGCAGAAAAAATACGGACATGACCAATTCTTGTGCGTTTCGGCATGCGTATTTGTCTATACAATGCATTGGAAAAACGCATGGCAAATATGCATGCAAAAACGCGTCAAATACGCGTCAAAAACGCATCGTGGGCACTAAGCCTTACAGTGGCATGCGAAAGTATTCACACACTCCACCCACCCCCCTTGACTTTTTGCCTATTTTGTTACATTATAACCTGTGTTTTTAATATTTTTGTAATCCGATTTTATATGTGATGCATCAGCACTAAATAGTCTAAGTTGGTGAAGTGAAGTGAAAAAATATAGGCATAAATTAAATTTATGGGATTAAATAACTAAAAATTGGATATGCATATATATTCACCCCTTTTGCAATGAAGCACTTAAAATTTCTGGTGCAAGCAATTTCCTTCATAAGTGACATGCTTAGAAAAAGGAAGTCCACCTGTGTGCAATCTATGTGTCACATGGTCTGTCAGTATATACACACCTTTTCTGAATGGCCATATAAGCTGCAATACCATTAATCAAGGGGCACCACTAACCAAACACTACCATGAAGACCAAAGAGATCTACAAACAAGTCAGGGACAAAGTTGTTGAGAACTATGTCAGGGTTGGGTTATAAAAAAAATATCCCAATCTCTGATGATCCCCTTGGGCACCATCAAATCCGTTATCATCAAATGGAAAGAACATGGTATCACAACAAACCTGCCAAGAGAGGGCCGCCCACTAAAACTCTTAGCCCGGGATAGGAGGGCATTAATCAGAGAGGCAGCACAGAGACCAAAGGTAACCCTGAATAAGCTGCAGAGTTCCGAAGCAGAGTCTGGAGTATCTGTCCATACGACCACAATATGCCGTAAACTCCATAGAGGTGGCCTTCATGGAAGAGTGAGCAGAAAAAAGCCTTTATTTATACAAAAAAATTGTAAGGCTCGTTTTGAGTTTGCCAAAAGACATGTGGGAGGCTCCTCAAATGAATGGAGGAAGGTGCTATGGTCAGATGAGACCAAAAGTGACGCTATAGGTGCTACAGGGTCCCGGTTAAGTTAAACAAAATGTTCCCCTCTATTGACCCTAAGTATTGGAGATGTGGATCAGGCGAGGGAGATTTCCTTCATATCTACTGGTCCTGTCCAGTTTTACAACCATTCTGGACTAAAGTGAAAAGCATTATCAGGTCGATTACAGGCATTTCACCTGAAATGGGTCCTGAACTATTCCTTCTACAGCTTTGTGAGACTTCTGTTTCCCTATTAAGATTTTTGGTGCTGGCTGCCAGAGCTTGTATTCTGTTGTTATGGAAGAAAGTTAATCCACCTAGCCCGTCCCTCTGGATTTATAAGGTCAATGATTTAATGTACATGGAGGATTTGACAGCTTCTCTCTACAGTAGATATGAGGTCTTTTATAAAATGTGGTTCTATTGGATGGAATTTAAGCAATCTAATGAATATGAAAGCCTTGTGCAGCTTGACTCTCAGACTTGATTGCCATTGGGGGATTTTTGTTCGAATGGTTGTCTGGACTGGGGTGGGATTTTTTCCTTTTTTTTTTCTCCCCTTGTAGGGGAGAAATGGTCGAGTGGAAGATGGATGGTACGTGCAAAATGCAGGGCTATTCTCGAGCAAAACCTGATTCAGTCTGTCAGTGATTTGAGACTGGGACGGAGGTTCACCTTCCAACAAGACAATGACCAAAGCACAAAGTACTACTAAAGCAACATTCGAGTGGATTAAGGTAAAACGTGTAAATGTTTAGTCAAAACCCAGACCTTAATCCAATTGAGAATGTGTGGTCAGACTTGAAGATTGCTGTTTACCAAAGGAAACCATCTAACTTAAAGGAGCTGGAGTAGTTTTGCCTTGAGAAATGGGCAAAAATCCCAGTGGCAAGATGTGGAAAGCTCATAGAGACTTATCCAAATCGGCTTGCAGCTGTAATTGCCGTAAAAGTAGGCTCTACAAAGTACTGACTTTAGATGGAGGGGTGAATGATTATGCACACTGAAGTTTTCAGTTATTTTGTCATATTTATTGTTTGCTTCACAAAAAAAAAACAGAAAACCAAATGTTCACAGTTGTAGGCATGCTCTTTACATGAACTGATGCAAACCGTCAAAAAAAAAACACTGGAATTCTAGGTTGTGAAAAACAAGAAAAATGCCAAGGTGGTGAATACTTTTGCAAGTGTGAGGCAGTGACTGGGATCGTATACGAGGGACATTATATATCCCCCAGAATGTGTACAGAGACCTATTAAATCCATTGGAGTGCATTGCAGTCACAAACACAGCTGCGCTGTAAGGCTGTGTGCCCACGATGCGTTTTTTAAGCGTTTCCGCAGCGGCAAAAAAGCTGCAGAAACGCTTTAAAAAACGCATGGTAGAAGGCCTGCCATGTTCCCCAATGATAATCCGCATGTGCTGTGCACATGCTGCGGAAATTTCCGCTGTGGATTATCATTGCAGAAAAAAACGCAGCACTACCAATTATTTTGCGGAAGCGCTGCGTTTTCGCCGCCATTGACTTGCATTAGAATGCATGTATTCCGCTTCACTAGATAAGCACATGCGGAATACATGCGTTTCAATGTGCGGATGGTACCCGGGTCTAGAGGACAGGAGACTCTCCTCCGGACCCGGGTACCATAGAAACTGTAAAAAAAAAAAAAGAAGAATAAATATTATATTTACCATCTGATGGCCCCTGCTGCGCTCGTCCTCCCTTGCAAGCAGATCGCGATGGACTGGAGGACCTGCGCTGACGTCATAGTCATGTGACGGGTCACGCGACGCTGACGTCGGCCGGTCCTTCAGTGTACCGCGATCTGCCGGCAGCCAGGAAGGAGCGAAGCAAGACTGCGGGGGCCATCGGAAGGTAAGTATAGATTTATTTTTAAACATTCTTTCAGTCACAGTATATAAATCCATGCCAGTTGCATGGGAAGGCTCTGCACCCGTCAGGCTCTGAGCAGCCCGGTAACCGTTGTTATGGACTTATGTTAACCCGGCTGCGAACTAGAGGACTTTCTGTTTTATCCGTGAGTGCTGAATAAAAGCTGCTTAAGTTGGACTGCCTCAGTTACTGCATGGTGTGAACACCGCCACCTTACAGCTTGGTGGAGAATGCGGGCAATGTGACTGAGGCATACCCCACCGGAAGCTGCATGGCCACAATCTGGCCAGCCACCTTTCAGCCCAACCCCGTGGACAAAATGGAGGAGCTGTTAAGGCAATTGGTCCTCACGCAGCGGCAGCAGCAGGAGCAGTTCACACAGCAGCTGGAGCAGCTCAAGCAGCAGCTGCACACCAATGAGCTGATTGTGCAGCAACTCACAGCCCTGCGGGAGACGCCGAAGGCACCAGTCCCGGAACATCGAGAGGCCCGGGACAAGGTTCGCTCAGCATTAAGGAAGATGGGGCCGGAGGACGAGGTGGAAGCCTTCCTGTCCATCTACGAACGTACAGCAGAGCGGGAAAACCCACCAGCCGGCCAGTGGGCGGAAGTGGTGGCCTACTTCGACCTCAGTAGGAAGGACGCCCAGGACTACCAGGTGCTCAAAGGTGAGATCCTTGCCCGACTGGGGGTCATTACATATGTGAGGACTCAGCGCGTATTTTCATGGGCCTATGTGGAGACCCGATCCGCCCGTTCTCAGGCTTATGACTTTCTGCAGCTGGTAAAGAGGTGGCTCCAGCCTGAGAATTTGGCTGCAGCCCAGATGGTGGAGAGGGTGGTGGTTGACCGGCTGGTGAGGACTCTGCCGGCCACTATCCAACATTGGGTGGGGCAAGGGGACCCCGGCACACTCGACCAGGTGGTCAGCCTGATCGAGCGCTACTAGGCCACTCAGGACTTTATCCGGGACTCTGCCCCATCGCGGCTGTCACGTCAATCCCTGCCAACCCAGGAACCGGGAAAGGGGTCGCGTCCCTCTGCTAAGGTCAGTCAGCACCGTACCCGTGCTGAAGGGGAACCCCGGAGTGAGAGTGGCGGGAGACCGGTTCCCTCCCAAACTGTCACAAGAACTAACCATGCCTCCCCCATTAGGTGCTGGCAGTGTCAGGGGCCGGGACATGTGGTTGCTAATTGCTCCCTGACTACAGAGCCCATGGACTGTGGGTATAACCGCCGGGTCTCAATGTACGCCCAGATTGTCTGCACTGCGAGCGCCGACCCCCCGGACAGTGAACCCCAACTGTGCTAGGTACTGGTTAATGGGTACCCCACAGAGGCTCTCCTGGATTCGGGGAGCCTAGTGACTTTGGTACATGGGTCGCTGGTGGCAGGAGACAACCCCAGTGGACGGACAGTCGGGGTTGTGTGTAATTATGGGGACCTCTGAGAGTACCCAACCGCGGAGGTAGTTTTGTCCACGCCATGTGGAGACATAAAACATGTGGTGGGGGTGGTAAAAACTCTTCCCTATGGGACTGTGTTGGGAAGAGACTTGCCCCTTTTCTGGACTCTGTGGAAAAACAAAATCCATTCTCCCCCCGGTAAACGTTATTACGGGCGCTGTACCCGAAGAACCCGAGTCAAGGGTACCTGCCGTAGGGGTGTCCAACCTAGGGACAGAGTGTGACCCCGATAGGTTTCCTCTAGAGGTGCTGGCAGGAGAGATCGAGGAGACTCCATCGATCCACGAGCTGGAAGTGTCCCGGAGCACGTTTGGGACAGCTCAGCTACAGGATCCCACTCTGACTCGGGCGTGGGAAAGTGTGTTAGAGGTAAATGGCGTAGCTCAACAGCCTGGTGCAGATACTGTGTTTCCACGCATGATGGTCAACAAGGAGTTGCTCTATAGGGTAGACAAAATCAGGGACGAGGTCGTGGAACAGTTAGTGGTACCTCAGTCGTACCGTCGGGCGGTCCTGGAGATGGCACACACATCTGCTGGGTGGACACTTAGGGGTTAAAAAGATGCAAGAGCATATCTTGCGGTTGTTCTTTTGGCCCGGGATTTACCTGGAGGTCTAAAAGTACTGCGAATCCTGCCCCGAGTGTCAGCTGACCACCCCCACCGTAAGCTTCCGTAGCCCATTGGTACCTCTGCCAGTGATAGAAGTACCTTTTGAACGGATTGCAATGGACTTGGCAGGACCCATTGTAAAATCCGCTCGTGGCCACCATATACTTGTAGTCGTCGATTATGTCACCCGGTACCCGGAGGCTATACCGCTGCGCCACACCTCGGTGAAACTGATTGCACGGGAGCTGTTTGCCATGTTCTGTCACCTTGGGCTACCTAAGGAGATCCTGACAGATCAAGGGACCCCTTTTATGTCCAAGGTGACGAGGGAACTGTGCAAACTGCTGAGAATAAAACAATTGCGCAGCTCGGTGTACCACCCTCAAACCGACGGGCTTGTAGAACGGTTCAATAAAACCCTCAAGTCCATGTTAAAAAAGGTGGTTTCTAAGGATGGAAGGGATTGAAACATGTTGCTACCCTGTTTGATGTTTGCCGTCCGTGAGGTGCCCCAGGCTTCCACAGGGTTCTCTCCCTTTGAGTTATTGTACGGCAGACACCCTAGGGGTCTGTTGGACGTAGCCAAAGAGACGTGGGAACAAGAGCCGACTCCACATAGGAGTATAATTGAACACATGGCTAGTATGCAGGACCGGATGGCGGCGGTCATGTCCATCGTGAAAGAACATTTGTTAGATGCCCAGGCAGCCCAGAGGCGCACATATAATAAAAGAGGCAAGGTCAGGTCTTTTAACAAGGGCGATCGGGTGTTAGTACTGGTACCCACAGCCGAGAGTAAGCTCATGGCCAAGTGGCAAGGGCCATATGAGGTTCGAGAAAAGGTAGGGGAGGTAAATTACCGGGTGTATCAGCCCTGAAGGAGGAAACCGGAGCAGCTTTATCATGTAAACCTGCTAAAACCTTGGAAAGATCGAGAGTGTTTAGTTACTGACGTCACTCCGGGCATGCCGTCAGAGAGTTCCCTACCCTCAGCCAGGGATGCGTCCGGGGGAGAGGTCAGGATAAGTGATGCTCTCATTAAACAGCAGTGACGGGAGGCTCGCTCGCTGGTGCAGCAGAATACCGACGTATTCTCAGAGCTTCCGGGTAGGACTATGGTTCTCCAACATGACATTGTCACCGAACCTGGGGTAAGGGTATGAATGAGACCATACCGGGTACCCGAAACCCGGAGGCAAGTCATCACGGCTGAAGTATAACAAATGCTCCAGTTAGGCATCATCGAGGAATCACAGAGTGAGTGGGCTAGCCCCATCGTACTGATTCTGAAACCAGACAGATCGTTACGCTTCTGTAACGATTTTCGGAAATTAAATGAAGTGTTGAAGTTTGACCTTTATCCAATGCCCAGGGTAAATGAGATGATTGAGAGACTGGGGCAGGCCCAGTACTTTACCACACTTGATCTCACCAAGGGTTACTGGAAGGTACTTCTCACGAAATCGGCGAAGGAAAAGACAGCCTTCATAACTCCGGAGGGTCTATATCACTATGTGGTCTTACCTTTTGGGTTACATGGGGCCCCTGCTACATTCCAGAGAATGATGAACATAGTGCTCAAGCCTCATCAGGAGTACGCGTCCGCGTATCTAGATGATATTATCATCTTTAGCACCGACTGGCATACGCGCACCTATCCCAGGTACAAGCGGTGCTGGATTCTCTCAGAGCCATGGGGTTAATGGCAAACCCAAAAAATTGTGCGATAGGGCTAGAGGAAGCCCGATATTTGGGGTATGTGATTGGCCGAGGAGTTATCAAGCCCCAAATCAATAAAGTTGAGGCCATTAAAAACTGGCCTAAACCGTTAAGTACAAAACAGATGAAGGCGTTCCTTGGCATCCTTGGGTATTACCTAATTTTGCTGGGAGAACAGCGGCCCTGACCGATCTCTTGAAAGGAAAAAAATTGGTAATGGTTCAGTGGAACCCTCAGGCAGAAGAAGCTTTTCAGTCCATGAAATTGGCCCTGTATGGACAGCCGGTCCTCATCAGCCCCAACTTCAAGGAAACCTTCATTGTACAGACAGATACCTCGGAGGTAGGCCTCGGGGCGGTATTGTCACAAAAAGTGAATGGTGAAGAGCACCCGGTCACCTACTTGAGTAGGAAGCTTATACCGGCAGAGAAAAACTATAGCGTGGTAGAGAAGAAGTGTTTGGCTATTAAGTCGGCCTTGGAATCGCTACGTTATTATTTACTTGGGCGTCAGTTCCACTTGGTGATGGACCACTCACCCTTGGTATGGATGAGGAACGCCAAGGAGAGGAATGCGCCAGTCACCAGGTGGTTTCTGTCACTGCAAAATTTCAGTTTCTCTGTAGAACATCGCCCTGGGAAGTCGCAGGCAAACGCGGATGCCCTGTCCCGGGCACCCTGTATGGAGAAAAAAATGTTCAACCCCACAAGTTTGAACAGAGGGAGGGGATATGTAAGGCAGTGACCGGGATCGTATACGAGGGATGTTATATATCCCCCAGAATGTGTATAGAGACCTATTAAATCCATTGGAGTGCATTGCAGTCACAAACACAGCTGCGGCTGCAATGCAGGAATGAAGGTGAGCATTGACCTGGTCAGGCTATCTGGCTAAGACTGATTAAGTAAAACCCAGCAGGGCCTTCATTTCTTGGGGGAGGCTACAGGAAGGCAGTGGGGCGGCCTCCTTCCTCCAACCCGGGTTTTCCAGTGGCTCTTGCCACAGGTCCTTTAAAAACCCTGCATTAAGGATTAGTGTTGTTCAGTGTTGGGACCTGCTAGGAACATAGCAGGAAAGCTTGGCGGGCCTGTGTGTAGCTGAACCTACGCCTGGGAAGGCTCTGCACCCATCAGGCTCTAAGCGGCCCGGCGCCACTGTAAGTGCACATAAGGAATATACCAGAAATGTCTCAGAAGTGGCCAGGTGGTATTACTCACTGATCGGCATGTGCTACATCTGTCAAATGTGAATATCTCTCTTGAATATCTTGAATATCTCTCTTGATTTCACAAGATTTCAAGTTTGCCTTTTATTAATTGTTCCTGTGTTTGTTTCTAAATGTTCAAAGTTTTCTTTCACTTGATGTTTTATGGTCTTTTTCTGCCCAGTATGGGTGTTTGTGTATCTTGCATAGTAATGCCTACTGTGGTCTCTTGCTAAATGCTTAATTATTCAACAAGGCAAATTGGTCCTACATCCCAGCAGACACTTCCGATATATTCAAATCTGGCTTAGGGAAAGCACGTGTGCCATATATGTCTAAGTGCATTATTTTCGAAGTGTCTCGCCAGTTAAACATGGCATGTGGACAGGGTAGGAGACAGGTAAGCTATGCCAGATATTTAAACAAACATGCTTCTTGTTCATATGTATTGCAATTTATTTTTCATATTTCTTTACTTCATACTGTATGTTTTAGCTGCTGCTTTCTTTCACCTCTACCGCCCTTTTACACATTCACTACTCTCTCCACATCAGTCCCTACCTTCTCACCTCTTCCATGTACAACACTGAGAGTCTACTGACATTTCTCAATCACTCCAAACCATCCACTACCACCATACAGCGCACAAAAAGCTCACACAAATCATTGAACCATCTGTTTTTTTCTTCTTATCCTAACAGCTCGCGACATCTCTCCTAATCCCTACCCTCCTTCCACTAGTATATACAGGTGCTTCTCACAAAATTAGAATATTATCAAAAAGTTAATTTATTTCATTTCTTCAATACAAAA
This sequence comes from Phyllobates terribilis, assembly GCF_046119375.1. Lineage (NCBI taxonomy): Eukaryota > Metazoa > Chordata > Amphibia > Anura > Dendrobatidae > Phyllobates > Phyllobates terribilis. Next base: position 63,214,411 of record NW_027362765.1, read on the forward strand.
AGTGAAACTCATATATAGAGTCATTACAAACAGAGTGATCTATATCAAGAGTTTATTTCTGTTAATGTTGATGAGTATGGATTACAGACAATGAAAACACAAATGTCATTATCTCAGTAAATTAGAATAATTAACAAAAAATACCTTCAAAGGCTTCCGATGGGTTTAAAAAGGTCCCTTAGTCTGTTTCAGTAGGCTCCACAATCATGGGGAAGACTGCTGACTTGACAGATGTGCAGAAGGCAGTCATTGACACTCCACAAGGAGGGTAAACCGCAAAAGGTCATTGCTAAAGAAGCTGGCTGTTCACATAGTACTGTATCCAAGCATATTAATGGAAAATGAGTGGAAGGAAAAAGTGTGGTAGAAAAAGGTGCACAAGCAATCGGGATAACCGCAGCCTTGAAAGGATTGTTAAGAAAAGGCCATTCAAAAATTTGAGGGAGATTCACAAGGAGTGGACTACTGCTGGAGTCATTGTTTCAAGAGCCACCACATACAGACGTATCCAGGACATGGGCTACAAGTATCGTATTCCTTGTGTCAAGCCACTCATGACCAATAGACAAGAAGCATCTTACCTGGGCCAAGGAGAAAAAGACCCGGACTGTTGCTCAGTGGTCCAAGGTGTTATTTTCAGATGAAAGTAAATTTTGCATTTCATTTGGAAATCAAGGTCCCAATTCTGGAATTATCAGACAATGGTTTAGAGTGAGTGGATGAAGAGATGCAATTTCCCAGCCTTCCCTCCAACTTCAAATCTAAAAATGATATAGAAAAGGAATTGGTCACATGTGTGAAGGATAAATTACAGTGATTCTGATTGATGTATTTGATGAGTTCACTCTAAAAAATTGTCTGTTAATTCCATGTTGCATGCTAAGAGCAGCCATCCACGACATACCATCAAATCTGTGCCAGTGGGGGAAATGACCAAAATTGTTAGAAATTGCAGTGATGGTTCTTGTTTGAATACAGAACTGCTGCAATGTCAGGACAGAAAAACTTCGGAAACGAGGATATCCTCAATGGTCTCTGAATAGGGCTAAGGATATTGCATGCGGAAAGAATCGTCAGGACTTAATTAGATATAGACAGAAAAAACATCATTTGTTTAGTGTCCTGTATTATCTACCCAATATAGTCTACAGTTTAATAAAATCAAGAGGATTATAAGAAAACATATACCCATGTTGTACGAGCATGAGGTTTTGTCCACTATATTGGAGTCAGCGTGCCGGATAGTAGCCAAGAAAGGTGTTTCATTGGGCAATATTATATAACCAAGTTTTTTCCGAGGTCAAAAAGCTCGTAGTATATGGCTCAATCATCCAGGTTTTTTCAAGTGTGGGGGACTGAGGTGTAGAACATGTAAACATTTGGTTGCTGCACGTACATTTTCTTGTAGTAATGATGTGGAACAACACAAGATAAAGCAATATATAAACTGCAACTCGCAGTATGTGGTGTATATGATCAGATGTCTGGAGTGTAATTTATGTTCTATTGGATTCACTGGTAGGAAGCTGAACGTCATAATCTCTGAACATTTAACTGACATTACTAATTCTTCCAACTCCAATCGCGCTATATCTCATGCATCAAAGCATTTCATCAGTTGCCATGGGAAAAATACGGATTCCTTTAGAGTTCTGGGTGTGGAGCGCATACTGAAGTCTGAGAGGGGAGGAGACCTCAGGAGACGCATGTTGACGAGAAGTTTTCTGGATGTTTTGCCTGGGAACTTGCCATCCACATGGACTTAATTCTCGGAGAGAAGTCATGTTTCATTATTGAGATGTTTATGTGGCACCCCAGGGGTCTGGTTACCACAGTAATAGAAATATTACGTCTGAGAGCAAGTGGGAGGTTTCTCTGGTCAGGAGCCCTAAGCATGCAACATCGCCCACCCAGACCTGGGAGGGGAGGAATCTGCCCTTACAAACTGGGTCTGGGGCGGGATTAGGTCAGTCAGAGCCTGGAGACAGTTCCAGACACAGGGAAAGTGTCAGCAAGGAGCTCTGTAGGAGCAGGAGCGAGTGCCAGGGGCTGGAAGCTAGATAGCTCGCCCTGCCTGAAGACATTAAGACCGGACACGGAGTCCGAGGCTGTGGGGACTTCCAGGTCCAGCAGCAGAATCCAACCGGCAGGGGATTCCAGGTCCTCTGGCCAGAGAAGCCCGGAGGCACGGTCACAAGCAAGGGACCAGCACCGCCATTGTGAAGTGGAGGCTAACAGAAGGCCCCAAGTCACCGGCCGTACGGGTGAGCACCACACGGTATACTCAGGGACGTGGGCTACTTCTACCCGCACACAGCAAGGTAGCCAGGAAAGAGTACAGATAGACGGGGAGGCCTACAACTCCACCTGGCCAGGGGAGATCCTGCTAGCTCTCAGACTGACAAGGCCTCTACTGCTAGCCAGTACTCCCGGGAGGGTCTGCTTTATAACATCAGTAAAGACCCTGAACTGCACTGCACGGACTCTGAGTTATTCCTGCTGCTCTCGTGCACCATCACTCCCATCATCCACACTAACTGCCCTGAGGCTATACTCCTCCCGTGGGGAGTCATCCCGTTCTTAGCTGCACACACAACACCGGCCTCAGCGGTCTGCCTTGCAGCGGCGGTCCCCACTGACCGCAATCCACGGGTGGCGTAGTCGGACTATCATCTCACTAATAAGACTGCCACTGAATTGACCACCCTGGGCACGGACCGGGTCAGCGCCATGGAGACTACAACCCCCAGCGATCCGGCTCCGGGTATTCCCTGCACAACACAGGCCCAGGGTGCGCGTCATTTACATATGGGACTTTTCATTCATGCATTTGTGTATTTATGCATCTATGTATTTATATATTTAATATGTAACTATACATGTAATTGTATCCTCTTGTTCGTATTAGGGTGTGTTTGTTAGTGTGTTGTTTTTTTTGTTTTAATATGGGTGTGATCACATTGGTCATGTAATCTGTGCATTACTTCTGATTGGTTTCAGAAATATTTAAAAGATCACAGTATTATGTCATAGTAACTTAACAAAGAACGCTGGTTGGCGTTGGAAATACGTTGCCATTAGTGATGAGCGAGCACTAAAATGCTCGGGTACTCGTTGTTCGGGTCGAGCACATTGGAATACTCAGTTGCTCGTCCCGAGCAACGAGCCCAATGTAAGTCTATGGGAAACTCGAGCGTTTTTCAGGCTGCTCCCCCCGGCGGTCTGCAGAGAGCCTAAAAAATGCCCAAATCAATGGGAAGACATGGGAACAGCATGGGGAAGACCCCTGGAAGCATCTCTGACTCCCAGGTCACTGCTGTCAACAACGTTGTCAGAGTATTATGCCACTTTTACAGACTCACAATAAAACATACAAAAACAAAACCAAAATGGATTTTCCTGGGAAATATGTTAAGGAACATCCTTTCCAGGGTAATGACTTGTATATAAAGCAAAATAAATAACCAAAAACAAAAATACTCCTCCACACCTTGGGCTATGTTCACACGTAGTGTTTTTGATGTGTTTTTGCACTTTTGCATTGCTTTCAACCAAGACAAATGCATTCACCAGGAAATGTCATTTTAATATTTTACAACCTTATCTGGCCATGTGGTGTGGGACATATCATCATACACATGCATGCAGTGCTGAAAAGACATGGGAACAGCATGGGGAAGAACTCTGGAAGCATCTCTGACTCCCAGGTCACTGCCTAAAAGTGTGCCCATCATAAGTGATCCTTGGCGCATGCGAAGATGCCTCCCACCATGCACCTGTCATTGCAGACTTGCAACAATCACCGTCCACGTCCTTGTCCCAGTGCAGCATTCAGTTGTCTAGTTGGAATGCAAGCGCAAGTTTGCAGCCAGCCACCCACCAACCCACAGGCTGCAATACTATACTGCCAAATTTTTGACAGCTGCTTGCACTTGAAATGTAGCCTTTTAGGCTCATGGAGGCAGAAGCTGTCCACAATCTTATGGCGGCGGCGACCGGGTATCCATACTCAGTCCCCAGCCGCCACTATCTGTCTTTAGCTCGGTAAAAGGACTGGCATAGAGGGAAACCGTATCTACTCTGGGTGTCATTTCTCCCAGGAAGTCCTCTAAAGCAGCTTGTTGCAGAAGCAATGGCAGCCCGTCCAACATCATCTCGCACTTCTTGATGGTGCTTTGACACACAAACATCTTTCTTTGCGCATTTAATTTCATGACTACAGAGTTGAGATATTCGAGGGTGAACGGCAGCACATTGGATCAGTAGTTAGCACTGAAGCCTTGCAGCGCTGGGATCCTGGATTCAATCCCAGCAAGGACAACATCTGCAAGGACTTTGCATGTTCTCCCCATGTTTGCGTGGGTTTCCACCTCAGTAAAAAAGCAGCCATAGTGTCCGGGAACCTTCCCACACACTTTTCTTAGCCAGGACTGCTTCTCGGCAGGGTTGGACGGTCCCACCAGAGAATCCTCTGGTATGCCCTTGCTTCTACATCAGGAGAGTTCATGATAGCGCTAACTTTGCAGCTGCTATGGGGCTCTTGAGTGGGGGAGAAAGGTGAGCTCTCAGAATTAAATCCTTTGGTGGGCACAATAATTTTCAATCTGAATCAGCTTCTCAGGGGAGTTGTATTTCACCACAGCCATATTCTTTAGCTCAGTGAATGGACTGGCATAGAGGGAAACCGTATCTACTCCGGCTGTCACCAGGTTCCGCCCATTGTCACACACGACCATGCCTGGCTGTATGTTCAGCGGTGAGAGCCACAGATCAAGCTGCTGTGTTACAGTTTTCAACAACTCTGCAACGCTTGGGCGGTTTGTCACCTAACCATTAAGCATGTTATCTTCAGCACCACCTGTTGCCGCTTGGCCAAGGCAGTGCTGCAGATGGAGGAGGTGTTGCAGGAGCTGAACAATGTGATTACATTGAGGTTACATTGGCGAGTCTGGTTTTTATACTAAAGAAAGATCCCACTGTTTGTTTGTTTTTTACGTTATTTTTTAAGGCAAATGCATTCACCGGGAAATGTCATTTTAACATTTTACAACCTTATCTGGCCATGTGGTGTGTGACACATCCTGTTTCATTGATGATGGAGAGACTCTGAAAGACACATAGAGCAGGGCCACAGTAACGAGTATGACATGTTCCCATTAAAAAGGAGAGAGTTTGCTATACAGTTATAGGCAGGGGTGGATTAAGAGTAGCAAGGGCCCCGGGCAGTTTAGAAGGCGCGGGCCCCCCCCCCACCTGATTTATCACGTGACATGTCACATGATCCCCTGTGATAGATCATGTGATAGTTCAAGGGAAATTAATTTGCCACAATATTAATTGTGCTGCCCCATCTGAGAGCAGCACAATATAGGGGCAGATACCCTGATTCCAGCGATGTGTCACTTTTTCAGCTGCTTGTTGCCATTTTGAGAAAATCACCGTTTTATCTGCTGCAGATCTAGCAGCTCTCTGAATGCTGCGCTCTGTATAGCCCCACCCACACCACTGATTGGCAGCTTTCTGCCCATGCTCAGTGTACACAGAAATCTACTGATCAGTGATGGGGGTGGGGTCCTACAGAACTTACTAGTCATCTAGTGATAATTACCTTCTGACAAATCAATGATTTTATCAAAACAACACTAAGCAGCCCAGTAAGTGACACATTACTGGAATCAGTGCCTCTAACCCTACATTATGCTGCTCTCAGATTAGGTGGCAAAAACCTGATGACAGATTCCCTTTAAAGGAGCTGTAAACACAAAAAAGTTTGTATTAAAAAAAATACAAGCCATTTGTGAAATTAACTTTTTTTCATTGTTAATTCACATTAGACTGTATCTTCAACACTTTTGTCAGCAGGTCTTATTACAGACTCTGAATAGGGCAGCTCTCTCCCTCTCTCTCAGCAGAAAGTCACAGCATGGTGAAAAAACGGGATCTTTTATGATTTTCTCATAATAAATAAAAAAGGACATGCAAGTCCTCCAAACTATTTTCCATTTCTCTATAGGGGAGGTCCTAAATCTTTCTTGTTCTTTAGTTGATCACATGTCAAAAAGGCAAAGCATTTACTATGAACTCGCCTAAAAAAATATGCACTTGGAGAGTAATATCATCATCTGCATGTAAATATTCCTTGACTTTAAGGGCTCGCTCACACTGTCGTATAACACGGCTGAATGCTATGTGATGTTTTATCGGATAGGACTCGGCCCTATGTTATACTATGGGACAGCGCGATTATTGGCATGAGAAAATAATCTCATTCGATATTCGGACCATGTGCACCCATACAAGTCTATGGGTGCACATAAAACAGACTGCACTTGGATGTCATCCAAGTGCAGTGCGATGAACACTCACAGAGACTATGGAGAAGATGGAGAAAGTAAGTTCTCCATCTTCTCCATATCTGTGCTGCGAGAGAATCGGATCACACTCAGTTGAAGCTCTGAGTTTGAGCCGAGTGTCATTAGCATAATTGGCCCTATTCTCTTTCATGAGAGAATATATGGCTTAGTGAGTGGACCCTAAAACTGAATAGTAGTGACGGACAGGCACCTCACAAGCGGAATCCATGTAGCTCTCAGATGTCATGTAGGTAGGGCTTCATTCCATGGGGTAGGGCTTAATTTCAAGGTATATAAAAAAAAATGGACTTCAAATAACAATTAAATGAACACAAAAAGCACTAATTGAATTATTTTTTTCGTATTTATGTTTGCAGCCCCTTTAAAAACCCTTTGAGGACCAAGGCACATATATGTCCCATAGTTTTAAACTGGAAAAAAATTTGATTGAATAAAATTTAAGGTCCTCGAAGGTTTAAGTAGGTCATAAATTCATATGAATACTTGCTCATACAATTTCACATGCCAAAAGATGAAGAAGAACAGAATCAAAAATATGACATTAAGTGGAGCACTTACAGGTATTCAAGGTGAAAGAGACCAGCAAAGGCATCGTCTCGAATGACAGTAAATGAGATAGAATTCAGCAAGCTGAAAATGAAGACAGCAGGTTAGAAGCGAACCAGACTTTATGGTGCTCAGAATTAGTCAAGCAGAATCTATTGACTGCTCTTGCAAAGCACTGAGACTCCCGCTGTGTATAGATGGTGCCGTGCGGCCTCCCGCTGTGTATAGATGGCGCCGTGCGGCCTCCTGCTGTGTATAGATGGCGCCGTGTGGCCTCCCGCTGTGTATAGATGGCGCCGTGCGGCCTCCCGCTGTGTATAGATGGCTACGTGCGGCCTCCTGCTGAGTATACGTGTATAGATGGCTACGTGCGGCCTCCTGCTGAGTATAGATGCCGCACGGTGCTCCCCCCAGAGATAGCAGGAGGCCGCACAGCGCCATCTATACTCAGCGGGAGACCGCACGTAGCCATCTATACACAGCAGGAGGCCGCACGGCGCCCCCCCAGAGACAGCAGGAGGCCACACAGCGCCATCTATACTCAGCGGGAGGCCGCACATAGCCATCTATACACAGCGGGAGGCCGCACGGCACCCCCCCAGAGACAGCAGGAGGTCGCACAGCACAATCTATACTCAGCGGGAGGCCGCACGTAGCCATCTATACACAGCGGGAGGCCGCACGGTGCCCCCCCCAGAGACAGCAGGAGGCCGCACAGCGCCATCTATACTCAGCAGGAGGCCGCACGTAGCCATCTATACACAGCGGGGAGCCGCACGGCGCCATCTCTACACAGCAGGGGGCCGCACGGCGCCATCAATACACGGCGGGGGGCCGCACGGCGCCATCTATACATAGCGGGGGGCCGCACGTAGCCATCTATACACAGCGGGGGGCCACACGTAGCGGCGGCTGCTGCTGGGGGAGCGGTACGGGGCCCCCCTCCTGGGCCCCCCCTCCCGCCACTGCTACCGGTATGTGCCGCGGCGGCCCGCACATATAATGAGGGCAATCCGGTATTAGACACCCCGCCCGGAGCCGCGGGCCCTCTGCAGGCTCGGGGCCCCGGGCGGTCGCCCGGATTGCCCTCATTATAATCCGCCTATGGTTATAGGGTATGCAGTGAGTCCAACGGCTGACCAAATTTAGGAAAAACCCCACTAAGAAATTAAAGACACATAGAGCAGGACCACAGTAACGACACATTCCCATTAGAAAGGAGAGAGTCTGCTATACACTTATAGGGTATGCAGTGAGTCCAACGGCTGACCAAATTTTGGAAAAACTCCACTAAGAAATTAAAGACACATAGAGCAGGGCCACAGTAACGACAAATTCCCATTAGAAAGGAGAGAGTCTTCTATACAGTTATAGGGTATGCAGTGCATCCAACGGCTGACCAAATTTAGGAAAAACCCCACTAAGAATTTAAAGACATATAGAGCAGGGCCACAGTAACAAGTACGACATGTTCCCATTAGAAAGGAGAGGGTCTGCTATATAGTTATAGGGTATGCAGTGAGTTCAACGGTTGACCAAATTTAGGAAAAACACCACTCACAATTTAAAGAGACGTAGAGCAGGGCCACAGTAATGACAAATTCCCATTAGAAAGGTGAAAGTCTCCCATAGTGTTGGCCTATGCAGTGAATGCAAGGGCTGCCAAAAATTTGGAGGCACTTCAATGCCCCTTGGAAGAGACATGGAGGTCAGAGGGCCTCATAAAAAATGTTCCCATTAGAAAGGAGCGGGCCTCCTATACTTGTAATGCCCATGCACTAAGTGTATGGGCTGACAAAAATTTACCCCTGGGGGGTATACATGAACATACTGTATTAAAATTTTTTTTACGGGCATCATAAACACTCTTTAAAAAAATTATGTGGGTGTTGCATCACGGACCACGGTCACCCTGATGATATGGTGGTGGAGGATGAGGAGAAGGAGGAGGACAAGAGCAAATGGCCAAAATCAGGAAGCGTATACCCATGTCTGGGTGTGAAAAGGTGCATGGGAATACACCTCCCAAGAAAGGACACTGGATTTGAGTTTATGTTACGCTGCTATCATTCGGTGGTGTTGAGAAGTCTGGCCCAATCCAGCCATTGTTCATTTTTATAAGAGTCAGCCTGTCAGCATTTTCAGTTGACAGGCGGATGCGCTTATCAGTTACAATTCCACCAGTGGCACTAAAAACCTGCTCTGATAAAACGCTGGCGGCAGGGCAGGCCAGGACCTCCAAGGCATAGAGAGCCAGTTAATTCCACGTATCCAGCTTGGATACCCAATAATTATAAGGCACAGAGGAATCACGGAAGATGTTGCTACGGTCGGCAAGGTACTCCCTCAGCATCTTCCCAAACTTTGCACTCCTTGTGAGAGTACCCGCGCCTCAGGGCCTGTGCGATGGGAGGGGCTGAGAAAACTCTCCCAGAGCTTTGACAGTGTTACCCTGCCTTTGCTGAATTGAAGTTGTGTCTCTCTTGCCTGTACTCCTTGGTTGTCCAACGAAGTGTGCCCTCTGCCGCCAGCGTTTTCAGATGGGAATTTTTTTAATAGTTCCGCAACAAGGGCCTTCTGGTACAGCCCCATTTTTGTAGACCTGTCCACTTCAGGAATAAGAGATATAAAGTTCTCCTTGTAGCGTGGGTCTAGAAGTGTCACCAACCAGTAATGACTGTCACCCAAAATTTTGAGAACGCGAGGGTCATGGGAAAGGCAGCGTAACATAAACTCAGCCATGCGTGCCAGACTACTAACAGGCAAGATTTCCGTGTCCTCACCAAGAGGATGACTGACCATGCTCTCCTCCTCCTCTCTGTCCTCTGGCCATCCACGCTGAACAGACGGTATGACAGCTGTGCAGGTAGTACCATCTATAGCGCATGAAACTAGCTCCTGTCCTTCCTCCTCCTCCTTTTCCTCATTGTCACCCAATCCACGTTGGGATGAGATGAGGCTGGGCTGTGTGTAATCACCCTGTGTGGTTCCTTGCTCCATCTCATCATGCTCCGCCTGCAATGCATCCTCTTTGATTGTGAGCAAAGAGCATTTCAGCAGACAGAGAAGCGGGATGGTGACGCTAATTATGGCGTCATCACCGCTCACCATCTTGGTGGAGTCCTCAAAGTTTTGGAGGATGGTGCATATGTCTGACATCCATGTCCACTCCTGAGGTCTTATGTGTGGAGTCTGAACTGAATACCGACGGCCTTGTTGATGCTGGTAGTCAAGAACTGCCCTCTTCTGCTCACAAATCCTTCCCAACATCTGCAGTGTAGAGTTCCAACGTGTGGGGACATCACACACCAGTCTGTGAGCCGGAAGCTGCAAACGCTGCTGAAACATGGCAAGGGCGGAGGAAGCTGTAGGTGACTTTCTAAAATGGGCACACAGGCGGCGTACTTTAACAAGCAGATCTGGCAGCTCCGGGTAGGATTTGAGAAACCGCTGAACCACAAGGTTAAGCACATGGGCCAGGCATGGTAGGTGTGTGAGCTTGCCTCGCCTCAGACCCGCCACCAGGTTCCGGCCATTGTCACACACGACCATGCCTGGCTGTAGGTTCAGCGGTGTGAGCCACAGATCACCTGCTATTTCAGAGCTGTCCACAACTCTTCAGAATTGTGCGGTTTGTCACCTAAGCATATTAGCTTCAGCACAGCCTGTTGCCGCTTGGCCGAGGCAGTGCTGCAGTGCTTCCAGCTTGTGACTGATGTGGTCATTTCGGAGATGGAGGCTGAAGAGGAGGATGAGGTGCAGGAGCTGTAGACCGTGGGGGCAATCCTTGGCGTTGGGAGGACGTGTTCCGTCCCAAGGTCCGACTGGGTCCCGGCTTCCACTATGTTAACCCAGTGTGCTGTCAGTGAGATGTACTGCCCACAAGCACTTGTCCACGTGTTCGTGGTTAGGTGGACTTTCCAGGTAACTGCGTTGTTGTGGGCACGGCTAATGTTTTGGGACACGTGCTTGTGTAATGCGGGGACGGTACACCGGGAGAAATAGTGGCGGCTGGGGACCGAGTACCGAGGGACGGCCGCCGCCATCAGGTTTCGGAATGCTTCTGTCTCCACGAGCCTAAAAGGCAACATTTCGAGCGCAAGTAGTCGTGAAATGTGAGAATTTAGTAGTGTGGCCTGTTGGGCGTTGGCTGCATATTTGCGCTTGCGTTCCAAGGACTGGGGTATGGACAACTGAACGCTGCGCTTTGACAAGGACATGGACGTGCTTCCTGATGCTGCTACTTGAGAGTGTGCAACGACAGGTGCAGGACAGGAGGCATCTTCGCGTGCACCATGGACAGGGGATTGGCTTGCATGCACAACAGCGGAAGAAGCAATGGTGCCACCCGCAGACACTGTTCCTGGACCCTGGGGTTCGGCCCACAAAGGCAGATGCTTTGCTGCCATGTGCCTGATCATGCTGGTGGTGGTCAGGCTGGTCATTTTGCCACCCCTTCTGATGCTTGCCTGGCAGGTGGTGCAAATGGCCTTTTTGGGGTTATCGGCAGAGTCTTTAAAAAACAACCAGACTCGGGAAGACCTAACAGTTGTACTGGCAACTTCCTTCATGTTGGTGTTACGGGGAACAGTCGCCTGCCTTCTGTCTGCGGCCACCACACTGCTTCTTCCTGCCTGTTGGGGTGCTCTGCCTCCCTCCCCCTATGAGCTGCTGTCCTCGCGCCATGTTGGGTCAGTTACTATATCATCCACCACCTCGTCTTCCACTTCCGCACCCTGGTCCTCCTCCTGACTTTCTGGCAATTGTGTCTCATCATCGTCCACCTCTTGTAACACTTTCCCACCGTCGCCTTTGTGTGACCGCGGCTGCTCAAATATTTGGGCATCGCTACACGCGATCTCCTCTTGACCCGCTTCAAGTGGACCGGGCGAGAGGCCCGAATCTATAAATGGAAAAGTGAACAGCTCTTCAGAGTGTCTAAGTGTGGGATCAGTTGTCTCCGGGCACTCGGCATGGTGGGAGGAAGGAGAATCAAAGTGAGGAATATGCGGACCAGACTCACGGCTACTGATACTTGACCGTGTGGAAGACAGGGTGGTGGTGGTGGCTAAGTGACTGGAAGTATTATCCGCTATCCAACCAACAACCTTTTGACACTGCTCTGGGTTCAATAGTGGTGTGCTGCGGTCCTCTAGGAATTGGGACAGGAAGGTCGGGCGAAAAGATGTGGGTGTTTGTTGTGGTACAATTTCAGCTTGCCCTCGGCCTCTGCATGCACCATCACGTCCAGTTCCCCGTCCCTTGCCACATGCCTTTCCCATTTTAAATGGAGGACAGTATCTTCCACGCTCACTACAAATGACTGAGTTTGGAGCGAACTTATATGTGATCCGTGTGACGGCGAAAACAGAATTTTAAATACCTGGCCTGTAGGTAACTAGTTTGAACAGCAAACCGGTGTCAAAAACTTCGCTGACACAGTGAAAAAAAATTGTAATGGAGGCCAAAAATGGCAGTATTTTCTGACAACGTATATGTGATCCGTGTGACAGAGAAAACAGAGTTTTAAATAGCTGGATTTTTAGCGCTGTAATATGGAAAGGACCTGGCTGTATTCTGCAGTGCCAACAAGCAAATGGTGCAGAAAAACTGTGTTCTCTGGATTGCTTTTTAAGCAAATAATGAGGCCTAAGATCCAAAAAAAGTATTCCTGGCCCCTGAGACCTGGGCCTTTGTATAGAAATATCTAATAGCAGCAGAAGGCAGAATTGGAATGGAGCCTCTTGTGCTATATGCACTGCAGTCTGCTATATACACTGCCTGCCTATATACCCTGCCTGCCTGATATCTCTGCAGATGGATTAGTTAGTCCTCAAAAGGACTGTTTGTTAAGATGGATATGTGTAATGTACGGTTTTTCTCCCTACACTACCTAATACACAAGCAAATCTCTCACTGACGCAGCTGCACCTCTCCCTACACTGCCTGATTCCGGAGTGACTGTGACGAGCATGGCGGCACCAGGTCTGATATAGACCTGATGACGCTGTGCGGCCATCCAATCACTGTAATGCTACAACCACCATGGCAGCGGTATTACAATGAGTGGCAGGCAATCCCTGCATATTGATTGGCGCTCTAAAGAGCAAACCCCGGAAATACTCGGCGAGCTGCATACACGTTTTCTCCAGCGCTTCTCACAAGGTGTGCCGAGCGTCTGTGGAGAAAATCACTTTCAGCAGACTTCATCCATTATAACTAATTTTCTCCATCTACTCTAATTTACCACCCACATCATATTACTAGCCAACAATCCAAAATGACTCTTCAAAACCTGATCCCTAAAGTACAGGCCCTGATCACCAACCTCAGTGCTGACAATCTGGCCACTTATTTCCTACAAAGAAATCAACCACATCCATTAACACATTTTTGCACAATCCCCTCAGACACTGGATCCCCTTCCCTCCTGCACCTCAAGCTCACTTTCCATCTTTGAGCCTGTCACAAAAAAAGTGACCAGGCTCCTTCCTTCTTCTCGCCCTACCAACTGTACTGGTGACCTTATTCCCCTCCAGTCCCTCTCCCCAGCTGTCACTACCTACCTAATTAAAATATTTAACCTCTTTCTTCCGGTATCTTTCCCTCTTCATTCAAATACGCCATCCTAACACCTTTAATTAACCCCTTAAGGACCCTGGGATTTTCCATTTTTGCATTTTCGTTTTTTGCTCCCCTTGATCCCAGAGCCATAGTGTTTTTATTTTTTGGTCAATATGGCCGTGTGAGGGCTTATTTTTTGCGGGACGAGTTGTACTTTTGAACAACATTACTGGTTTTACCATATCGTGTACAGGAAAACGGGAAAAAAATTCCAAGTGGGTGAAATTGCAAAAAAAAGTTTGCTAAAAAAAAAAAGGCGCCATTTTCCGAGACCAGTAGCGTCTCCATTTTTCAGGATCTGGGGCCGGGTGAGGGCTTATTTTTTGCGCGCCGAGCTTACATTTTTATTGATACCATTTTGAGGTAGATCTGATGTTTTGATCGCCCGTTATTGCATTTTATTGCAATGTTGCGGCGACCAAAAAAATAATTCTGGCGTTTAGAATATTTTTCTCATTACGCCGCTTACCGTTCGAATTCTTTTTTTATATTGATAGATCGGGCGATTCTGAACGCGGTGATACCAAATATGTGTATGTGGGTTTTTTAAAAAAAAAAAAAAATTATTATTATTATTATTTTATTTTGAATGGGGCGAAAGGGGAGTGTTTAAACTTTTATATTTTTTAATTTTTTTAATAACATTTTTTTTACACTTTTTGCTTGCTTCTATAGTCTTCATAGGAGCAGCAACTGTCCGATCGCCTCTGCTACACAGAGGTGATGAGCAGATCACCTCTATGTAGCAGAAATGCTCCTGTGCTATGGCCGCCGACCACTAGGTGGCGCTCATAGCGATCATTACATGAAAACCACTGGGTTCTGCTGTAGACTCAGGGTTGTCATGCCCACCCATCAGTGACCCGCAATCACGTGACGGGGTCACCGATGGGTGGGGTAAGTGACGCGCTTCCGGCGCTGCGCTGTTAAATGCCGCTGTCAGAGATTGACAGAGGCATTTATCTGGTTAACAGCCGCGGGTGGATCGGGCACATGCCAGCTGTAATAATCAGCTTACATGTGCTCAGTTCAGTGCCGGAGCCCTCACTGATGGCCTGGGGCGTACTAATATGTCCTAGGCTTTAAAGGGGTTAAAAACTGTTGAACTATGTGTTACTTTTTATTGTTTTTATTGTCTTTACATGTTCCCTCTTAATTGTAAAGTGCTGTGGAATATGTTGGCGCTATATATAAATAAAATTATTATTATACAATTAGTTTTACACTTGAGAAAGAGGCCAGACCAGAGTTGAAACATACTGTGAAATAAAAATTACATTACTTTACCTTTGGCAAAATAATCTTTATATCAGCAGCGCAGCCCACATCACTGTGTATCATTCATTCTTGCTAATTGCATTAATTTCCTAATCATTATTTAGTACTTTAAATTACATTTCTCTAGGTTAAACAAATGGCTAATTTTCATTGTAATTTCTTTGACATTTGACTTTGTAAATTCTCTACATATGAATATGTCTTCTCCCATGTGATAATTCTTTACTGTGCAACAAAAGCTGATTTCCGGTTAACTAATTTCCCATATTAGTGGCATGAAAATGGCTTCAATATTATTTTGTGGCCAAATGTACTATATATCAAAGAAGCCACTCACCAGTTATCTAATATTTCCTGCTATCATGCGTTACCATCTGACCCTACTTCCTTTTTTAAGGACAATTTGGACACATTAATTCGGAAGGCCGGACATAACAGCATTCTAAATAAAAAATAAATGGACTTCCTTACCACTCCTCATCCGATCGTGACAACTTTTTATTTGCTGCCTAAAGTGCACAAGTCACTGGTGGAGCCACCAGGTAGGTCAATTGTCTCGGGCATAGGTGGGCTTTTTGAACACCCGTGTATATATTTGGATCATTTCCTTCAGCCGTTGTCCCAGTCTCTCAAGTCATGTGTTAGGGTCTCTTACCATCTCCTCCAACATCTTAATGGATTAACTATTCCTGAACACCATTCTCGTATCACTCGATGTAGAGTCCTTGTATACGAGTATATCACATGATTTGGGTATACAAGCAATCACTTACTTTTTGAACCACCATTCTACGGGAGACTGTAGACAAGACTCTTTCATCTTGGAATTGTTGCATTTTGTCTTGGACAAAAATTACTTTGTCTTTGACAGAAAATTTTATCGTCAGATAGCGGGTACTGCGATGGGCGCATGTTGTGCGCTCTCATATGTGAATCTATATCTAGGATGTTGGGAGGATACTGTGGTCTATGGACATGAGGCCTTGCGAAACAATGTGTTTACATGGCTCAGGTTTATAGATGATGTGCTTTTGTTATGGACAGGCACCCAGGAGGACTGTGAGGCTTTTATTGCTGACCTTAACAACAATGTCCTTAACATCAGGTTAACGTCTAATTTCTCCAGTTTGGAGATTGATTATCTTGATTTTAAATTGTCCAAGGTGGGTAGTCAAATTTGTACCACTCTTTATAGGAAAGCAACAGCTACAAACAATTTGCTACACTATACGAGCTTCCATCCGAGACACTTGCGAAATCGTATCCCGAAAGGGCAGTTTCTCCGGCTCAGGAGAAACTGCACCACGCTTGAGGAGTTCCATTGGCAATCTAAGGATCTAACCCAACGGTTCATCAAGAGAGGCTATCCACGACGTGTGATTTCTGGTGCACTTCAGAAAGCAAGAGGCCGGAATCGGGATGATCTACTACGAACACAGGTACGCAAGTCCACCATGCCACTAACCCTGATTACGACATTCAATAATCAGTGGTATGACAGCCGGGGCATTCTCACAAAAAATTGGTGAATACTACTTAGTGAGCCGAAACTGACGAGGCACATTTCAGCAACCCCCAGTATGGTTGCCCGGAGATCAAAGAACCTCAAGGATAGCCTCTGCTGGAGTCACTATACGCGTCCCTCTGTTAGGCTTGAAAAAGGGTGGTAGGATCTTTGGAACATCCCCCTGTGATGGCGGCAATATTTGCCAGCATATAGTGGCACAGGATGGCATTACACTTCCAACTGCCCCCTACCAGGTTCAACTTAAAGCTTATTTTAATTGCAGATCACGCAACTTGGTATACGCTATGATCTGAGGATGCCCAAAGATTTATGTTGGACAGACAACACAGGAACTTAGGAAAAGGATCCAACAACACCTCTCGAATATTTCAACAGCAAAGAGGGACCGGGATAAGGAAAAGTCTATTACATCAGTGGCTGCGCATTTCTTGGAGGTCCACAATAGCAGATTGGCCAGATTACAGGTAAAGGGACTGGAACATATACGAACAAACATTAGGGGAGGTGACCTCACTAATGCACTTTTGAGATGTGAATCAAAATGGATCTACAACCTACATAGCCTTGCTCCTCAGGGCCTCAATGGAGAATTATTATTTACAGCATTTTATAAACAGCTGTGAGATCGTTCTGTTAACGCTCCCCCATACAACTCTCCTTTTTTAGGGGCCTTTTTTCGAAAATCTCCAAGGACTTGTCAGGATGCCTAAGAAATAGTGTTGAGCGATACCTTCCGATATCGGCAAATATCGGATCGGATTGGATCGGACCGATACCCCAAAAGTATCGGATATCGCTGATTCCGATACCGGAAACCAATGCAAGTCAATGGGACAGAAATATCGGAATGAAAATAAACTCTTTCTTTCCTTGTAGGTTAATTCTACATGAAGGAAAACAACTAAGAATAATGTAGAATGTATTGGGGGAGGTGGGGGAGACAATAAAGGCAAAGAGGTTTAGCCCAATCAAATGGAATAGCAGGAATTAATTTTTTTTTTTTAAGACGTTCTGAGTTACGGAAATATTGACTATGTTAAGTATTTTTATATTTTGTCAGATATTTATGTTTCACTACTTCCATGCTCTTCACCTTCTTTTTTACTTCTCCCACACTTTCTCCTTCATCATCCTCAGCATCAGCATCTTTTTCATCCACTTCTTCTTCACCTTCTTCATCTTCTTCTTCTTCACCTTCTTCGTATTATTCTTTTTTTTTACATTCTTCATATTCTTCTTATTCAACTATTATTCTTCTTCATATTCTACTTCTTCATCTTCTTCTTCTTCATCATATTCTTATTTGTGACAGGCATTCCTGTAGTTGTTATCTATAAAAGTTTGAACATTACACCTTTCGTTCTGCCCGTCACAAAAGATTTACAACAGGATTTGTCCGCGTTCAGTTTGGCCAGCAGCAACAGGTCTTTTCCAGGGGCACCAAGAGGAGGAACGGACTCACCCCCATACACTGCTTAGTCATCTTCTGCTTGTAATTTAGATATTATCTTTTGCTCTGATTTTTAGTCTTATGCTTAATGTTCTTCCGCGTTTTGTTCTGCAGCTTCTTGTACTTCTGCTTCTTGGTTTTCTGTCTTTTGTTCTTCTGTATCTTGGTGGTTGTCTTCTCTTCTTTGTCCTCTTGGTCAACTTTTTCAGGGTCATCTTCTTGGTCTTCTTCGGGGTGGTCTTCAGGGTTGTCGTCTTCGGGGTCCTCGTCTTCGGGGTCCTCGTCTTCTTCGGGTTGGTCTTCAGGGTCCTCGTCTTCGGAGTCCTCGTCTTCGGAGTCCTCGTCTTCTTCGGGGTGGTCTTCAGGGTCCTCGTCTTCTTCGGGGTGGTCTTCAGGGTCCTCGTCTTCAGGGTCGTCGTCTTCGGGGTCCTCGTCTTCTTCGGGTTGGTCTTCAGGGTCCTCGTCTTCAGGGTCCTCGTCAGGGAGATCCAGAGTGATTACCAAGAACCATTTGAAAAAGCTTGAACTTGGAAATGTAGCAGAAGGTACAAGAAGGCTGGGGAACTACCGAGGACCAGCTGACGGTACTGGAACCCGGATGGGTAGCAGAAGGTACAAGAGCCAATGGAACTACCGAGGACCAGCTGACGGTACTGGAACTCGGTTACTAAGCAGGAGGTACCTGTGCCAGAAAGCACTACCAAGGACCAGCAGACGTTGGTGGAACTTGGATACCGAGAAGGAGGCACCTAATCCAAAGGCACTGCTGAGAACCAGCTGACGGTACTTGAACCCGGATGGGTAGCAGAAGGTACCCATGTAAAAAAAAGTTTCAAGGCCGCGAGCCGGCCGCAGTTACCAAAACCCACAGTCCTACAGGGGGTGCTTGTCCTATTGGCACTATGGAACCAGCCTTCATTGCCAGATCCCGCAGCCCACACAGGAGTCACCTAAACTGCAGGCACCATAGAGTCAGCTAACCCGACCGCAACACGACAGGACAACGCATTGGAGGCAAAGTGACGTTGACACTACCCGGAAACAGCTGACGTGTTGGAACCAGGCTGGGCAGGAGGGAGTACCCGTGCCAAAGACACTCCCGAGAACCAGCTGACGGTACTGGAACCTGGATGGGTAGTAGAAGGTACAAGAGCAAATGGAACTACCGAGGACCAGCTGACGGTACTGGAACCCGGATGGGTAGCAGAAGGTACAAGAGCCAATGGAACTACCGAAGACCAGCTGACAGTACTGGAACTCGGTTACTAAGCAGGAGGTACCTGTGCCAGAAAGCAATACCAAGGACCAGCAGACGTTGGTGGAACTTGGATACCGCGAAGGAGGCACCTAATCCAAAGGCACTGCCGAGAACCAGCTGACGGTACTGGAACTCGGATGGGTAGCAGAAGGTACCCATGTAAAAAAAAGTTTCAAGGCCGCGAGCCGGCCGCAGTTGCCAAAACCCACAGTCCTACAGGGGGTGCTTGTCCTATTGGCACTATGGAACCAGCTTTCATTGCCAGATCCCGCAGCCCACATAGGAGTCACCTAAACTGCAGGCACCATAGAGTCGGCTAACCCGACCGCAACACGACAGGACAACGCATTGGAGGCAAAGTGACGTTGACACTACCCGGAAACAGCTGGCGTGCTGGAACCAGGCTGGGCAGGAGGGAGTACCGGTGCCAAAGACACTGCTGGGAAACAGCTGGCGGTGCTGGAACCCAGGGTAAATACTAAAAACAGAGTGGAGCCAGAGGCGTAATTGGAACAACTTTAAAATCTGTAGTAGTGTGAATGTGGACAGAGCAGGAGAATTTGCCGGACACACAGCTGGGGATCAGCTGACGTTACTGAACCCCAATAACACTGGAGCAAGAGTTGACTGTGCAGACGGCACTTCTGAGCAGCAACTAGCGGTATTGGAGCCCAGGGTAAATGCTAAAAACAGAGGAGCCAGAGGTGTAATTGGAGCAAGTTTTAAATCAGTAGTACAGTGGATGTGGACAAAGCAGGAGAATTTCCCGGACACACAGCAGGGGAACAGCTGACGTTACTGAACCCCAATAGCACGCCAGCAAGTTTTGACTGTGCAAACGGCACTTCCGAGCGCCAACTAGCGGTATTGGAGCCCAGGGTAAATACTAAAAACAGAGGAGCCAGAGGTGTAATTGGAGAAAGTTTTAAATCAGTAGTACAGTGGATGTGGACAAAGCAGGAGAATTTGCCGGACACACAGCAGGGGAACAGCTGACGTTACTGAACCCCAATAACACGCCAGCAAGTGTTGACTGTGCAAACGGCACTTCCGAGCGCCAACTAGCGGTATTGGAGCCCAGGGTAAATACTAAAAACAGAGGAGCCAGAGGTGTAATTGGAGCAACTTTAAAATCTGTAGTAGTGAGAATGTGGACAGAGCAGGAGAATTTGCCGGACACACAGCAGGGGAACAGCTGACGTTACTGAACCCCAATAACACGGCAGCAAGTGTTGACTGTGCAGACGGCACCTCCGAGCGCCAACTGGCGGTGTTGGAGCTCAGGGATAATACTGAAAACAGAGGAGCCAGATGTGTAATTGGAGCAACTTTAAAATCTGTAGTAGTGAGAATGTGGACAGAGCAGGAGAAATTGCCGTCCGCACAGCAGGGGAACAGCTGACGTTACTGAACCCCAATAACACGGCAGCAAATGTTGACTGTGCAGACGGCACTTCCGAGCGCCAACTGGCGGTGTTGGAGCTCAGGGATAATACTGAAAACAGAGGAGCCAGAGGTGTAATTGGAGCAACTTTAAAATCTGTAGTAGTGAGAATGTGGACAGAGCAGGAGAAATTGCCGTCCGCACAGCAGGGGAACAGCTGACATTACTGAACCCCAATAACACGGCAGCAAGTGTTGACTGTGCAGATGGCACTTCCGAGCGCCAACTGGCGGTGTTGGAGCTCAGGGATTACAGTTCAGGTGGTAGAAACATGAACACAACAGGAGACCTGGATACTGTTGCCAACCAATTATTTATTCTGGAAGAGGACTGGCAAATTCATGAGAGATCCAGGCCTTGTTCATTTTGAGAAAAGTAAGCCGGTCAACGTTATCGGAGGATAGTCGCATGCGACGGTCTGTTAGTACACCACCTGCGGCACTAAAGACGCGTTCCGATAATACACTAGCAGCAGGGCAAGCTAGCACCTCCAATGCATACTGACTAAGCTCTGGCCATGTATCCAGCTTACAGACCCAAAACTTGAAGGGAGAAGAGCCGTCTGGGAGTACACTAAGAGGGCAAGACATGTAGTCTGTCACCATCTGACGGAAACGTTGCCTCCTGCTGACTGGAGCCGTCTGTGATGGTGTAGACATTTGTGGCGGTGGGGACACAAAACTTTGCCACATTTCGGCCATACTGGTCATGCCTTGTGCTGAGGCACTGCTTCTGCTCCCTCTTTGTGCAGAGCTTCCTCCACTGCCTCGACGCACTGAGCTGCTTTGTAAAGCACTAGCAGCACTGCTCTCGGTTGGAATGGAGAACATGATGGAATGCACCAGTGCGTCTTGGTACTCCCGCATTTTACGCGTGCTATGAGGCTTTGTAAGTTGTCCCGGTAGCGAGGATCTAGGAGGGTGGACACCCAATAATCAGCCGTGTTGAGAATGTGGGCAATGCGGCGGTCGTTTCTCAGGCACTGCAGCATGAAATCAACCATGTGCTGCAGACTGCCAACTGGCCAAGAAACGCTGTCCCCTGCTTGAGGCGTGATCTCTGCCTGCTCTGCATCACCCCACCCTCGCTCTAGATACTGACTACTAAAGCATTGTGTACCTCCCTCCTCTGGACAGATGTCTTCCTCATCCATTGACTCCTCATCCTCCTCACAAAGTGTCCCCTGCCTAGGCCTTTGTGAGGAACCACGTTGCGCAGACTGTAGAGAAGCAGATGGCATTTGTGACTCCTCATCCTCCACCTCTTCCAAAACCTCGTCCCTTAGTGCTTGCGGTGTTTTTTCAAGCAGGCAGATAAGGGGGATAGTCATGCTGACTAGTGCATCATCTGCACTCGCCATCCGCGTGGAATAATCGAAGGCAGGCAAAACGTGGCAAATGTCCTTCATAGAGGCCCACTCAGTGGTGGTGAAGTGTGAACGGCGCGCACTGCGACTTGTTTGCGCCTGCTGCAGCTGGTACTCCATTACTGCTGCCTGCTGCTCACACAACCTCTCCAACATATGTAACGCTGAATTCCACCTGGTGGGTAGGTCACATATGATGCGATGTTCCAGAAGACGTAATCGGCGCTGCAGAGCTGCAATGCGTGATCTTGCATTGCTGGAACGCCGCAAGTGAGCGCACTCTATACGGACCTTGTGAAGCAGTGCATCAAGATCCGGATAGTCCCTCAAAAAACTCTGCATGACCAAGTTGAGCACATGTGCCAGACATGGGATGTGAGTGAGATTGCCTAGGCCCAGAGCTGCCACCAGATTTCGGCCATTGTCACACACTACCATGCCTGGCTGGAGATTCGCTGGCACAAACCACACGTCGCTCTGCTGCTTGATGGCATTCCAGAGCTCCTGCGCTGTGTGGCTTCGATTCCCCAAAGAAATTAATTTTAATACGGCCTGTTGACGTTTGGCCACGGCTGTGCTCATATCGGTCATCATAACAGGTAACCGTTCACGGGTCGATGTGGAGGTAGACCGTGACGGCTCCTGCAGCGCTGATTCAGAGGAACTGGAGTATGAGGAGGAGTCAATGTGTACAGACTGGATTCCTGCAATCCTTGGAGTTGGCAGAACACGTACAGCGCCACTCTCAAGATCTGTACCCGGCTCCACAACATTTACCCAATGGGCAATGAGGGAAAGGTATCGTCCCTGTCCATGCTTACTGGTCCACGCATCGGTGGTCAGGTGGACCTTGCTACTGACTGCGTTTTGTAGCGCATGTATAATTTTTCCCTCCACATGATGTTGCAGGGCAGGGACCGTTTGCCTGCTGAAATAAAAGAGGCTGGGCACGTTGTATTGTGGGACTGCCAATGCCATAAAGTTACGGAAGGTGTCAGTCTCCACCAGCCTGAATGATAGCATTTCAAGGGCCAGTAGTTTAGCAATGCCAGCATTCAGAGCCTGTGCTCGGGGGTGGTTTGCAGAGTATGGACGCCTTTTCTCCCATGCCTGTGCTAACGATGGCTGTAGACTGGCCTGGGAGTGTGAGGATGACTGGGAAAGTGGTGCTGTGGGTGGAATTACACTGTGTCTCTGTACAACAGTGCCAGAGATTCTTCCATGGCGATCCTGTGAGGAAGCCGAACCAGCTGTGTGTGAGCTGGAGGAAGAGGCTACAACACGAGCTGAAGAGGTGGTAGGTGGCGCTGTAGGTTGGCCTAGGTCTTCAGTGTGTTTTTGTAACTCCACCACGTGCTTGGTTCGCACATGTTTCCACATATTTGTGGTATTGAGGTTGCTGACACTTTTCCCTCTTTTCACCTTCTGATTACACAGCTTGCATTTGACAAAGCAAATGTCATCTGCAACTGTGTCAAAAAAGGACAGGCACTGCAAGTCTTGGGAGCGCCCGCTTTGGATTTTGGAAGAGCCATGCTCCTAATGGGTGCCGAAGTGGAGGCTACAGGCAACCAAGTCTGCCCCCTCCCTCTCCCTCCTTTTTGGGCTGTTCGGGGAATCTCTTCCTCAGAGCAGCTCCCACCACCTTCCTGTCCCTCAAGCCATGATGGGTCAAGGACCTCATCATCTACACCACCCTCATCAAACAACTGCTTCTCCTGGGTAGTCTCGACAGCACAGTACGCACCAGAAAGTGGCACCTGAGTCTCATCATCAGATGCGTACTGAGGTGTGCTGCTGACCATAGGCACTGGCCCACCCGCCTCTTCAGATTCAGAGAGACAAAACGGTTGCGCATCACTGCATACTACCTCTTCTTCAAATTCTCGAATTCTGCTTGGCTGGCCCCCTCTTTCCAAGCCAAGAGATTCAGAGAACAGAAGTAGAGATGGCTCCTGTCTGACTGCCTGGGCAATTTGGCAGGTGGTGAAAAGACAGATGGGTGCTCTTCAGTGCTCATGACCTGAGAGGATCTGGAACTAATTGAAGTCGATGCGTTAGCTGCCATCCATCCGACAACGGCTTCAATTTGGTCCTCCCGCAGCAGTGGGGTACGGCTAGCTCCTACAAAGCTGCGCATAAAGGACTGTTCCCTGGTAAAACTGGGGGATGCTGAGTCACTGGTGCCCGCAGCAGGCACAGAATCCCCACGTCCTCTCCCTGCAGGCATAGAATCCTCACGTCCTGTCCCTGCAGAAACTCCATGCCCACGACCACATGCCTTACTCCCTGCCTTTTTCATCTTGGTAGACTGATAAAGATAGGCAGAAAAGTACTAAGGGCTTAGTGTGCTTATTCCTGAACAGCTGCTAACAGGTATAAGAAACACTAATTTTATAAAGTGTGGACTAGACTTTAATATGAGCTAATGTGGCCTACACAACTGTAAAGTGGAGTGTTTGGTGAACTTTATTTAGGGTTTTTTTGTCACAAAAAGACACTGGATGTGCCCAAAGATGTAAGACCGATAGTATCACAAACTTTTTGTAGCTATTACAATGTAGGAAGGTAACCTACAATGCAATAGATGAGGCTACAAAAAATAGGCTAATACTAATCTGGCTGGGGCTGCAGGGCACAATGCTGCAGAAAGGCTCCTCTAACTACTCCTATATAGTGTGTTTGGAACCAATGTAGCTGAATACGGATGGAACCACCACACTAATAGGAGAAATCAGGAAAAATTATGAGTTGGCAAAAAAGGACAATGTATGAGGCAGTGACACACACTGAGTGCACTACAACCAGATGTGGCTGAAGCACACACTACAGGGTGAGCTGCACTCACACACACAGACCTTGCAGACAGCGGTGAACAGCACAGAGAACTGTGCACTAGCGCTGCAAGGCACAGCGATTTATAAAGTAGCTTGGGTAAAGCAGAATAGACCAAATAGGTAGCTAAAACTGTCCCTTAGAACAACAGCGTCCTATCCCTAACTGAATTCACAGCAGAGTGAGCTCAAAAGGGCGGCGGCGGCTTTTATAGTGCATCATGACATCATTTCAGCAGCCAATCACAGCCATGCCATTAGTTAAGATGCCTACATGCCTAACAGGATATGCCCACACTTCTTAGGATCCTCATTGGCTGAATAAAATGAAACTGGCTCATTGCATTATGGGAACTTCCGATTCCGGTATACGATATTGCAAAAGTATCGGAATTAAGTATCGGAATTCCGATACCGTGAATATCGGCCGATACCCGATATTTCAGTATCGGAATGCTCAACACTACTAAGAAACTGTCTTTGTCAACTGTATCAATAGGGATTGGCCATGTATGTGGTGCTATCATTCCATCAGTGATCATGGAAAGAGCACTGAGCCGAATTTTGGATTCAGCCATCTGGTGGAGAAACTGTTGGCCGTAATCTCGTCCAAGAAGAACACCTTCGGAATGTGGAGTAGATAGGCATTGTGACTCTCAAGAAATGCTCATCTACTTTGGACTGTAAGCTCAACATTCTGAGTACAGAGGATGGTCTATATCCTTATTCGTAGGACCTCCTTCGGTTATAAGACTACTATCTAGTAGGGTAACTTTGTATGTGTTTAATCCCCTCCCTCCCCCCCTTTTTCCCTTCTTCCCCTATAGGGAGTTTCTGCATGATATTGTTGGCAATTTTGGATATTCTTATCCCTTTTGTCCTAGAGGGTCCTCCTCTTTTTGGTATCAATTGACAGTGTAGTATATCTCTGGTGACCAATATTATTATTTAATGTAGTTTTCTCCTCGGTCATATAGAAATGGTATTTGTGATGTCTTTTAACTCCTCCTTTGTATAGGGGAATATATATATTTTTGCTTGGTTCCTCTTGTCCATTCGCTTTGTTCTGGAAAGCGCCCAATCTATTATTGTATGCAGGTACCCATATTCAGAAGTATATTGGTCTAAAATTATACTACTTACCATGGTAGAGGCTTGCTTTGCAAATATATAAGAATTAAATAAATAACAAGTTGTATAATCTTGAACTACTTACTGAGTGGGCTCCTAAGTATCGGTTGGGAAATGACCCTACTGGACGACATCACATTGGGATGGTTTTTTGTGTTTTTCCTCTGGAGACCTCTATTTTGATGGACATGCCAGTCTGCATGCACAACGCATTGAGGGTCTCTGAATAAAGAGTTCCGCTTCATGCACAATCCGTACCACTGGAGTTTTTACACATCTGTGTATCCACGGATGTGTGTTAGTGTATGTGTGTGGATGAGCTTATCTGTCTGCGTATGTACACAACAGGAGAAAAAGAGAGAGGGCAGCAAGTAGGAGGTGGCTATATCTGACTCGTTGTATTGTATTATATCTATATATCTGTTAGTAGTACACCGTGCTTCTTTTGTTGGCGGTGACCTTACAGCTTCTGTACAACACATTTTTAGGGGTTGTCCCTAAGTATCTGTTTTTACCTTTTATTGTGTAGGATCTGGTCTAATTCAAAACCGCATGTGCACCTTTTGGGGTAATCCTCCCCCTTCTGCACACCACAATATTTGTGATGTGGGGATGGAGGATATCACTATTATTCTCCCCATTGGGTTCTGCTCTAAATCCCATCAAACCTAGCAGTGAACTAATCTAATGCATCTCCAAGTGCATCAGCAATGATCCTCTTTTATGGCTGTTGCTCTTTAACATTTATTGGATACGTGTTTGACATGTTACCTGAGCATCACTTTTAGGCAGCACTGCCAGTACAGGCATATTGCCTTGACTGTCGCGGTCTCCTTGGTGAGGAAAGCGTCCTTTCCATTACACTGTGAGCTGCCATCTGCGCATGCGCAACATCGAGCATTTCCGGTTCAGGGGTCACGCTTCTGCACCAGTCGCACGCTGCTTCGGGCTGTCTCAAACAGCTGATCCATCGGTAATTAGGCTATGTATCTTAACTATATATAACAACGTCGTAGCACATGCCTTACAAGCCCCTGATGAAGCCACCGTGCATGGCGACACACGTTGGGCACTGATTGCCCTTCTACACCATCCCGGTGATAGGCTTTCTCCTATCTAGGATATGCTGGTCATATTACTTGTTAGACTCTCATTTGTATTTGTGGCACTAGTAGCTTTAACAGGGTTACTGCTTTTTGGCACATTTTTTTCTTTTTGAGTAGCAGGAATAATGATATATCCCTACTAGTGATGAGCGAGCATGCTCGCTACTGCTCGGTGCTTGCCCGAGCATCTCACTGCTCGAGATGCTTGGCGCTCGCCGAGTATTTCCGGGGTTGCTCGGCGGGAGCTCAGGTCCCCTCCCTGCATGTTTGGCGCTCTTTACAGAGCCAATAAACATGCAGGGATTGCCTGCCACTAACTGTAAGGCCACAGCCATATTGGTTGTGGCATTACAGTGATTGGCTAGCCGCACAGCATCATTAGGTCTATATCAGACCTGGCGCCGCCATGCTCATCACAGTCACTCCGGAATCAGACAGTGTAGGGAGAGGTGCTGCTGAGCTAAGGAGAGATTCGCTTATTTATTAGGTAGTGTAGGTATAACAGAAGTATATTACACATATCCATCTCAACAAACAGTCCTTCTGAGGACTAATCCATCTGCAGAGATATCAGGCAGGCAGTGTATATAGGCAGGCAGGCACTGTACCATATTTTTTGGACTATAAGACGCACTTTTTTCCTCCAAAATTTTGGAGGAAAATGGGGGGTGCGTCTTATAGTATGAATGTTGGGGGGGGGTGTATATATATATATATATATATATATATATATATATATATATATATACAGTACAGACCAAAAGTTTGGACACACCTTCTCATTTAAAGATTTTTCTGTATTTTCATGACTATGAAAATTGTACATTCACACTGAAGGCATCAAAACTATGAATTAACACATGTGGAATTATATACTTAACAAAACAGTATGAAACAACTGAAAATATGTCTTATATTCTATGTTCTTCAAAGTAGCCACCTTTTGCTTTGATGACTGCTTTGCACACTCTTGGCATTCTCTTGATGAGCTTCAAGAGGTAGTCACCAGAAATGGTCTTCCAACAATCTTGAAGGAGTTCCCAGAGATGCTTAGCACTTGTTGGCCCTTTAGCCTTCACTCTGCGGTCCAGCTCACCCCAAACCATCTCGATTGGGTTCAGGTCTGGTGACTGTGGAGGCCAGGTCATCTGGCGTAGCACCGGATCACTCTCCTTCTTGGTCAAATAGCCCTTACACAGCCTGGAGATGTGTTTGGGGTCATTGTCCTGTTGAAAAATAAATGATGGTCCAACTAAACGCAAACCGGATGGAATAGCATGCTGCTGCAAGATGCTGTGGTAGCCATGCTGGTTCAGTATGCCTTCAATTTTGAATAAATCCCCAACAATGTCACCAGCAAAGCTCCCCCACACCATCACACCTCCTCTTCCATGCTTCACGGTGGGAACCAGGCACGTAGAGTCCATCCGTTCACCTTTTCTGCGTCGCACAAAGACACAGTGGTTGGAACCAAAGATCTCAAATTTGGACTCATCTGACCAAAGCACAAATTTCCACTGGTCTAATGTCCATTCCTTGTGTTCTTTAGCCCAAACAAGTCTCTTCTGCTTGTTGCCTGTCCTTAGCAGTGGTTTCCTAGCAGCTATTTAACCATGAAGGCCTGCTGCACAAAGTCTCCTCTTAACAGTTGTTGAAGAGATGTGTCTGCTGCTAGAACTCTGTGTGGCATTGACCTGGTCTCTAATCTGAGCTGCTGTTAACCTGCGATTTCTGAGGCTGGTGACTCGGATAAACTTATCCTCAGAAGCAGAGGTGACTCTTGGTCTTCCTTTCCTGGGGCGGTCCTCATGTGAGCCAGTTTCCTTGTAGCGCTTGATGGTTTTTGCAGCTGCACTTGGGGACACTTTCAAAGTTTTCCCAATTTTTCGCACTGACTGACCTTCATTTCTTAAAGTAATGATGGCCACTCGTTTTTCTTTACTTAGCTGCTTTTTTCTTGCCATAATACAAATTCTAACAGTCTATTCAGTAGGACTATCAGCTGTGTATCCACCAGACTTCTGCATAACACAACTGATGGTCCCAACCCCATTTATAAGGCAAGAAATCCCACTGACAGGGCACACCTGTGAAGTGAGAACCATTTCCGGTGACTACCTCTTGAAGCTCATCAAGAGAATGGCAAGAGTGTGCAAAGCAGTCATCAAAGCAAAAGGTGGCTACTTTGAAGAACCTAGAGTATCAGACATATTTTCAGTTGTTTCACACTTTTTTGTTAAGTATATAATTCCACTATGTGTTAATTCATAGTTTTGATGCCTTCAGTGTGAATGTACAATTTTCATAGTCATGAAAATACAGAAAAATATTTAAATGAGAAGGTGTGTCCAAACTTTTGGTCTGCACTATATATATATATATATATATATATATATATATATATATATATATATATATATATATAGGGCGTGGGGGGAGCGGTAGCGTTGGAGGAGCGGGGCACAGAAGGCAGCAGCCGCCAGCTGCAGCCTACACTGTCCCCGCTGCTAAAGAAAATGACTATTCACTGCTCCCCACGCCCATGGGGCGTGGGGAACACTGAATATTCATGCTCCTTAATAGCAGCACACAGTGTAGCCGCGCTGCGGCTCCTGCTGCTGCCGGAATCGCCTATGCCCGCTGTTAAAGGGCATGAATATTCATCCTCTCTCCACGTCCATGGGCGTGAGGAGGGGGTGAATATTCATGCCCTTTAATAAGCAGGCACATGCCATAGCCGGCAGCAGCAGGAGCCGCAGCGCGCTCCGCTGTGTGCCGGCTATGAAGGAGAGTGAAGTCACTGCTCCCCGCGCACACAGTCCCGGCGCGGAGAGCAGTGACTTCCGGCAGCTGATCTCTCCTTGTGAGCCGCGCATGGCAGTGACGTCATGCGCTGCTCACATGGAGAGATCAGTGCGGGCAGACAGGATGCAGCGCTGGAGGAGAGAAGAGAGGTTAGTAGTAGTGTTTATTTTTTTTTTTATGTGCAGCATGATGGGGATTAGAGGGACCATACATACTAGGATAGGGATTAGGGGGACCATACATACCAGGATAGGGATGAGGGGTGCCATGCATACCAGGATAGGGATTAGGGGTGCCATGCATACCAAGACAGGGATGAGGGGTGCCATGCATACCAGGATAGGGATGAGGGGTGCCATGCATACCAGGATAGGGATGAGGGGTGCCATGCATACCAGGATAGGGATGAGGGGTGCCATGCATACCAGGATAGGGATTAGGGGTGCCATGCATACCAGGATAGGGATGAGGGGTGCCATGCATACCAGGACAGGGATGAGGGGTGCCATGCATACCAGGATAGGGATGAGGGGTGCCATGCATACCAGGATAGGGATGAGGGGTGCCATGCATACCAGGATAGGGATGAGGGGTGCCATGCATACCAGGATGGACGGGTTCCATGCATACCAGAATGGAGGGATGCCAGGCATACCAGGATGGGGATGGGGACCATGTATAAAAGGAAGGGGGGGCATATATACCAGGATGAGGGATATTGTCAGAATTGGAGGACATTACCCCTATACCAGTGTCAGCAGAAGACCCCCTCCCCCTTAAAAGTGCATCATGACCACATTTTTTGCTTACATTTTTTTTTTTTCCTCCTCTAAAACCTCGGTGCGTCTTATGGTCCAGTGTGTCTTATAGTCCGAAAAATACGTTATATAGCAGACTGCAGTGCATATAGCACAAGAGGCTCCATTCCAGTTCTGCCTTCTGCTGCTGTTAGATATTTATATACAAAGGCCCAAGTCTCAGGGGCCAGAAATACTTTTTTTTGGATCTTAATCCTCATTATTTGCTTAAAAAGCAATCCAGAGAACACCGTTTTTCTGTGCCATTTGCTTGTTGGCACTGCAGAATACAGCCAGGTCCTTTCCATATTACAGCGCTAAAAATTCAGCTATTTAAAACTGTGGTTTGTCCGTCACATTGATCACATATAATTGCGCTGACAATACTGCCATTTCTGGCCTCCATTGAAATTTTGTTTCAGTGTGCCAGTGAAGCTATTGACACCAGTTTGCTGTTCAAAATAGTTACCTACAGGCCAGCTATTCAAAACTGTGTTTTCTCCATCACACGGATCACATATACGTTTTCAGAAAATACTGCCATTTTTGGCATCCATTAAAAATTTGATTTCTCCGTCACATGGATCACATATAAGTTCACTCCAAATTCAGCCATTTGTAGTGAGCATGGAATATATTGTCCTCCATTTAAAATGGGAAAGGCACGTGGCAAGGGACGGGGAACTGGACGTGATGGTGATGGTGCATGCAGAGGCCGAGGCCGTGGGCAAGCTGAAATTGTGCCACAACAAACACCCACATCTTCTCGCTTGACCTTCCTGTCCCAATTAATAGGGGACCGCAGAACACCACTATTAAATACAGAGCAGTGTGAAAAGGTTATTGGTTGCATAGCAGATAATGCTTCCAGTCACTTAGCCACCACCACCCTTTCTTCCACATGGTCAAGTCTCAGTAGCCGTGAGTCTGGACCGCATATTCCTCACCCTGAACCTCCTTCCTCCCACCATGCCGAGTGCCCAGAGACAACTGATCCCACACTTGGACACTCCGAAGTGCTGTTCACTTTTCCATTTATAGATTCAGGCCTCTCGCTTGGTCCACTTGAAGTGGGGCAAGAGGAGATCGCATATTAGCGATGCCCAGTCACGGTCACACGAAGGTGATTGTGGGAAAGTGTCACAAGAGGAGGACGATGATGAGACACAATTGCCAGAAAGTCAGGAGGAGGACAAGGGTGCGGAAGTGGAAGACGAGGTGGTGGATGATATAGTAACTGACCCAACCTGTCAGGAGGACATGCAGAGCGAGGACAGCAGCACACAGGGGGAGGGAGGCAGAGCACCCCAACAGGCAGGAAGAAGCAGTGTGGTGACACTTCTAGACCCACGCTACAAGGAGAACTTTATATCTCTTATTCCTGAGGCGGACAGGTCTACAAAAAATGGGGCAGTACCAGAAGGCCCTTGTTGCGGAACTATTAAAAAAAATCCCATCTGAAAACGCTGGCAGCAGAGGTCACAGTTCGTTGGACAACCAAGGACTACAGGCGAGAGAGACACAACTCCAATCCAGCAGAGACAGGGGAACACTGTCAAAGTTCTGGGAGAATTTTCTCAGCCCCTCCCATCGCACAGACCCTGAGGCGCGGGGTACTCTCACAAGGAGTGCAAAGTTTGGGAAGATGCTGAGGGAGTACCTTGCCGACTGTACCAAAGTCCTCCATGATTCCTCTGTGCCTTATAATTATTGGGTATCTGAGCTGGATACGTGGAATGAACTGGCTCTCTACGCCTTGGAGGTCCTGGCCTGCCCTGCCGCCAGCGTTTTATCAGAGCGGGTTTTTAGTGCCGCTGGTGGAATTATAACTGATAGGCGCATCCGCCTGCCAACTGAAGATGCTGACAGGCTGACTCTTATAAAAATGAACAAGGGCTGGATTGGGCCAGACTTCTCAACACCACTGAATGATAAACAAACCTATAAATATGACACCCAGTCAAATATAATAATATTGTTCATTTTATTAAAGAAGATTAAAACACCAAAAACAATTATATATAGAGCAGGGGTCTCAAACTCGGCTGGGTATATGGGCCGCACATGGAAAAAATTTGAATTTGGGGGGCCGCATTCTTTGTTCAATGTGACATTTTTAGTGATACCATTTTTTTTGTATACACCTTTTGAACATTTTTGCCGTGTTTATTTTTTTATGGCTTGGGTCGTTATGGATGTGGCGATAATAAACGTGCACTTTTTTGTGTTTACTTTAGTTTACATATAAAACAGCATTTTTAGTGCCCAATATTTTTTCATGCTTTATTTTATTTTTTATTTTTTTTACAATTTTATTTCCCCCAATTGGCCACATACAGTAATATTGTCTTACAATTAGCATCATATAGTAATAATGGAAAACATTTTGTAGTAATGTTCCCCATCCAAGTCCCCATCTTGTACTAATGTGCCCCATCCAGGTCCCCATCCTGTGGCTATGTGCCCCATCCAGGTCCCCATCCTGTGGCTATGTGCCCCATCCAGGTCCCCATCTTGTGGCTATGTGCCCCATCCAGGTCCCCATCTTGTGGTTATGTACCTCATGCAGGTCCCCATCCTGTGGCTATGTGCCCCATCCAGGTCCCCATCTTGTGGCTATGTGTCCCATCCAGGTCCCCATCCTGTGGCTATGTACCCCATCCAGATCCCCATCCTGTGGCAATGTTCCCGATCCAGGTCCCCATCTTGTGTCTATGTGCTCCATCCAGGTCCCCATCTTTTGGCAATGTTCCCCATCCTGGCGCCCATCTTGTACTAATGTGCCTCATCCAGGTCCCCATCTTGTGGCTATGTGCCCCATCCAGGTCCCCATCTTGTGGCTATGTGCCCCATCCAGGTCCCCATCTTGTGGCTATGTGCCCCATCCAGGTCCCCTCTTGTGGCTATGTGCCCCATCCAGGTCCCCATCTTGTGGCTATGTGCCCCATCCAGGTCCCCATCTTGTGGCTATGTGCCCCATCCAGGTCCCCATGTTGTGGCTCTGGTCCCCATCTTGTGGCTCTGTGCCCCATCCAGGTCCCCATCCTGTGGCTATGTGCCCCATCCAGGTCCCCTCTTGTGGCTATGTGCCCCCTGTGCTGTTCTTCACACACATAAAATAGAAAAAAAAGATGATTCTCACCTGTCCTCCGTTCCCTCGGCGGCCTTCCTGCAGATGTGGCCCGCAGGCACCACAGAGTCAGACCCCTTGACGATCCCGACCTGGTCCAGGAGGAGCCGCCGACAGCAGCGCTGCATTGCCGCACAGAGACTGTCTCCCAGCACAGCATTTTCAATGTCAGCCGCCGGCCAATCAGAGGCCAGCAGCTGACATCTGCATATGGCAATGACGTCATACTCGCTGCGCCGACACGCAGATATCAGCTGCTGGCCTCTGATTGGCCAGCGGCTGGCATTGGAAATGCTGTGCTGGGAGACTGTCTCTGCGCGGCAATTCAGTGCTGCTGTCGGCGGCTCCTCCTGGACCTGGTCAGGATCATCAAGGGGTCTGTGCCCGCGGGCCGCATAAAGCAGCCTCAGGGGCCGCATGCGGCCCGCGGGCCGCGTGTTTGAGACCCCTGATATAGAGGAAGAAAATGCCCAGGTATAATGGACATCCGGGGTCAACAGGTAAAGTCACAAAAGGACACTGATCTCAATTTACAAGATACACCATTGGGCTCACCAATTATACATTGCTCAGATTTAATATAAGAGTGCATACAATAAAGTGCATAGTGCAATGAATATTGACCCACTTGGGTATAAAGGCACTCACAAATAAGAGTTATAGTTCTAAGCTGTTTATGTAAACACAGTGAAGCACATAATTATGTATATATATATGGAGCCCAATTATTAGGAAGAGATTACAGTGGTACCTATGAGCCCACATGTATGGCTCAATGTGTCATGTGAATCTAAGTGTCATCATGGAAAGGTAATGCTTCAATAAAGTACCTGTCCTGAAACAGGATGTGTCTGATGATGTCTCACACACCACATGGCCAGATAAGGTTGTAAAATGTTAAAATGACATTTCCTGGTGAATTGCATAGCTTTCAACCGTGACAAATGCAAAGTGCAAAAACGCATCAAAAACGCTACGTGTGAACATAGCCCAAGGTGTGGAGGAGTATTTTTGTTTTTGGTTATTTATTTTGCCTCATATACAAGTCATTACCCTGGAAAGGATGTTCCTTTACATATTTCCCAGGAAAATCCATTTTGGTTTTGTTTTTATATGTTTTATTGTGAGTCCGTAAAAGTGGCGTAATACCTCTGACAACATTGTTGACAGCAGTGACCTGGGGGTCAGAAATGCTTCCAGGGGCCTTACCCATGTTGTTCCCATGCCATTTGAACACTGTTCCCATCGATTTGGGCAATTATTAGGCCATCTGTCGACCCCCCGGGGGGGAGCCGCCTGAAAAATGTTCGAGTTTCCCATAGACTTACATTGGGCTCATTGCTCGGGTCGAGCACCCGAGTATTCCAATGTGCTTGACCCGAGGAACGAGCACCCGAGCATTTTAGTGCTCGTTCATCACTAATCCCTACTTGCATCTGTTTGAGATTCTTCATTGATTAATGATTGAATTGTTCAGCTACAGCAGCATAATACCCTGTTCACCATTTGTATTCTACAGGCTACTACTGCTGCATTGTATTTTTGAAATTTTTGGTGACTATTAGTCATTTATTTCTTGTGCAATACTGATCACCAAAGATAGCCTTTATTTAGCATGTTATATTTATTATACATCTCATTTATTCTGATCATGCTTTGGGATGGTTTCTGAAGTAGATGGGCTTCTAATCAGTGGATAATCCGACTGTAATTTTACTTGTATTTGATGTGTCTTTGACGTTGTTGTATGTATCTACATTAAATACAATTTATGTATTTTTTTGTGTATTAATGGACTACTGTTTACATTAGGTGATCACTGTATACTAGCGTACCTCATTTTCTCGGATACTCTCAATGTATATATGGTATGCTGCATGTTGATCCCACACATTGGATGGTGCCCTCCATATGTTTTATTTGATGAAAATGGCTTCTCCCCTGTTTGAATTTTCTAATGTGAAACAAGATATGATTTGTTATAAATACATTTCCCACATACTGAACAAGAAAATGGCTTTTACCCTGTATGAGTTTTCTGATGTGTAACAAAAATTGTTTTCCGATTAAAACACTTTCCACATTCTAAACATGAAAATGGCTTCTCCCCTGTGTTCATTCTCTGATGTCGGGCAAGATCTGATTTTTGAGTGAAACATTTCCCACATTCTAAACATAAATATGGCTTCTCCCCTGTGTGAGTTCTCTGATGTGTAACCAGATGTGATTTCTGTAGAAAACATTTCCCACATTCTGAACATGAAAATGGCTTTTTCCCTGTGTGAATTTTTTGATGTCTACCAAGATTTTCTTTCCTATTAAAACATTTCCCACATTCTAAACATGAAAACGGTTTCTCCCCTGTGTGACTTCTGTGATGTCCAACAAAGTCTGATTTCTGAATGAAACATTTCCCACATTCTAAACATGAAAATGGCTTCTCTCCTGTGTGAATTTTTTGATGTCTACCAAGATTTTCTTTCCTATTAAAACATGTTCCACATACTGAACATGAATATGGTTTCTCCCCTGTGTGACTTCTGTGATGTCCAACAAAGTCTGATTTCCGATTAAAACATTTTCTACATTCGAAACAAGAAAACGGTTTCTCCCCTGAGTGAACTCTCTGATGTCCAACAAAGTCTGATATCTGAATGAAACATTTCTCACATTCTAAACAAGAAAGTGGCTTCTTTCTTGTGAGGGTTCTTTGATGTTCAACATCCTTTCTGCCATTTTTATTGGACTTCACAGTATGCAATGAATCAGAGGATAGGACCTGCTGAAATGGCTCCAATGACAAATGTTTGCTGTTAAAATCTGGAGGTATATCACGGATAATGGCATAATCTTCATGTGTATCTGGTGTGACACAATAGTCTTCTGCCAAAAGTAAAAAGGAATTTATTATTTTTTCAATAACATTTCCTTGAAATAATATTATTAATACTATATTAATATTTCATAATATTTTTATACAAATTGTAAAAAGAATTATGAACTAAGACAATGGCAACAGCAATAAACCTCAAAGCAGGGACTTATAAATTATCATGTTAGGTCATCAGATCATACTTTCAGTTTTTTTCTTCTCTGTTGAAGCTAACTACTTAATAGGTTCATGTCTTAGTGTGACAGTCACCAATCTCTTTTTGTGAATTTTCCAGTGGAGGATATTAAAAGGTGCCTGTAAGTCAGTAACATTATCTGGCCATCTCATACACTCCCAGAACATTACCATTAGAGAAATACACTAAGCAGAGCTATAAACAGTACTGTGAATACAGAAGTATACACTTTGTAACAGCCGAAAAACTTGTTATGGCTCAGAAGGAGAGACATCTGTACAAAGTGATGTAAAATATTGAGTATTTGTGCTACATCTTTATCTGTTAAATCTATGTAGAAACTCTGTGTGAAAATACCCTAAAAACTTCAACATATGAGTAGAATCTGAGACTTGTCTGCATTTAGTGATCGCTACTCACCTGGGTGGTTATCTGTAGGAATCTCCTCTTTACATCGCTCTTCACCCCTCAGATATGTCTCTGTAGTACTAGCATCGTTACCCTAAAGTGAAAATCGCAGACAAATTAGGACATTTGGTGAAATTATTTTAAAGAACAAAAAAGATTAAATAGCTGTAGGTCTCATGTTTAAATCCCATCTGTTGGCTCCTAATTCTAACCAAAAAATATGTGAGAACATCTAGACAACGTCTATTGTCTATTATCCTGTCTTCTTTATCAAGTATAAAACATACACTGAACGGCTACATTATTAGAGAAACCCATCTAGTTGCAGGTTGGGTCTTCTTAGCCTTTCAGAAAATCAGCATTATGTCTGGTCATACATTCCACCAGGTGATGAAATAGTTACGCAGGAATATTGGCCCATGAGGACAGGATAGCTTCTCACAGTAGCTGCAAATTAGATAAAAGTAACAATGTGCTCTGCCTCATCCTAGAGATGTTTTAAAGAATTAAGATATGGGGACTGTGAAGGCTTAGAAAATAAGAAAATCTCACTGCCATGCTGAAAAAAAATCCATGAGTTTACGACCATTGTGAAAACATCTGCTATGAATTGATGATCTTGGTTGATCACAATGCTTAGTATCCAAACATCCATACACAGATATCAGAAGACCCAGCATGATCCAAGAAAACATCTCCTACCATTACTTCACCTTCACCAGCCTGAAATGTAGAATCCTGAGAAGAAAGATACCTACAGTACAGACCAAAAGTTAGGACACACCTTCTCATTTAAAGATTTTTCTGTATTTTCATGGCTATGAAAATTGTACATTCACACTGAAGGCATCAAAACTATGAATTAACACATGTGGAATTATATACTTAACAAAAAAGTATGAAACAACTGAAAATATGTCTTATATTCTAGGTTCTTCAAAGTAGCCACCTTTTGCTTTGATGACTGCAAACCAGATGGAATAGCATGCCGCTGCAAGATGCTGTGGTAGCCATGCTGGTTCAGTATGCCTTCAAGTTTGAATAAATCCCCAACAGTGTCACCAGCAAAGCACCCCCACACCATGACACCTCCTCCTCCATGCTTCACGGTGGGAAGTCCATCCGTTCACCTTTTCTGCGTCGCACAAAGACACGGTGGTTGGAACCAAAGATCTCAAATTTGGACTCATCAGACCAAAGCACAGATTTCCACTGGTCTAATGTCCATTCCTTGTGTTCTTTAGCCCAAACAAGTCTCTTCTGCTTGTTGCCTGTTCTTAACAGTGGTTTCCTAGCAGCTATTTTACCATGAAGGCCAGCTGCACAAAGTCTCCTCTTAACAGTTGTTGTAGAGATGTGTCTGCTGCTAGAACTCTGTGTGGCATTGACCTGGTCTCTAATCTGAGCAGCTGTTAACCTGCGATTTCTGAGGCTTGTGACTCGGATAAACTTATCCTCAGAAGCAGAGGTGACTCTTGGTCTTCCTTTCCTGGGGCGGTCCTCATGTGAGCCAGTTTCTTTGTAGCGCTTGATGGTTTTTGCAACTGCACTTGGGGACACATTCAAAGTTTGCCCAATTTTTCGGACTGACTGACCTTCATTTCTTAAAGTAATGATGGCCACTCGTTTTTCTTTACTTAGAATTTGTATTATGGCAAGAAAAAAGCAACTAATAGTCTATTCAGTAGGACTATCAGCTGTGTATCCACCTGTCTTCTGCACAACACAACTGATGGTCCCAACCCCATTTATAAGGAAAGAAATCCCACTTATTAAACCTGACAGGGCAAACCTGTGAAGTGAAAACCATTTCCGGTGACTACCTCTTGAAGCTCATCAAGAGAATGCCAAGAGTGTGCAAAGCAGTCATCAAAGCAAAAGGTGGCTACTTTGAAGAACCTAGACTATAAGACATATTTTCAGTTGTTTCACACTTTTTTGTTAAGTATATAATTCCACATGTGTTAATTCATAGTTTTGATGCCTTCAGTGTGAATGTACAATTTTCAAAGTCATGAAAATACAGAAAAATCTTTAAATGAGAAGGTATGTCCAAACTTTTGGTCTATACTGTATATACATGCTGCTTGCACAAAATTCTGACTCTCCCATCAATATGGTGCAATAAAAATCTAGGTTCATCTGACCAGACCATGTTTTCATTGTTCAGTGATATAATTTTTGTGCTTTTTAGCAATTTAGCAAACTGATTTTTTTTTCCTTCCGGTTTCCTTTACACAGCCATGGCACTGGAACTGGTCGTCTGCTGTTATGACCCATCTGACCTAAGGAACGACAAGTACATATAGAGGATAATTTGGACACCAGTGCTAATTTGCATAACTGTGCAGCTTCTGTTCATCGGATAAATTCTTGATCCCTTCCCCTTTAGTTAGTTACGTCCTCAGGATTTCCTTACATTTAATATGTTCTCTCAATCAGAAACCCCTTGGAATACTCTTATCACGTTTATATGTACAAACACTGGCTGATCTAGTAGTAATGACCATACCACATTGGAAGTCGCTCAGCTTGCTCTATTTTCCCATACTAATGTGAATTCACAGTGAATCTAATTTCTTCATTTTATGCTGCACTCCGGGGTCATTGGTCTTTTTCCAAATATAGAAGCTCCTATCAAGAAAGGGCCACTGTCTCTAATAAACTGGCCATTCAGTGAATAATACTGGTGGATAACACAAGACCTTCACAGTCTTCTACACATCATAGGGGAGATCTCATGACACCTTCTCTCCATCTACCTGATGATCCTGAGGAACATCGGGATTTTCTTGTTTACAGTCCTGTGGAAGAAGAGGACGGGGACATCTCTCTGGTGTTGTCCTCTCACTGGATAAAACTGTAGGAAACACATACAGGGACTGAATTTATTCTTTACATACAGATAATTATAGGCCGTGTGTATTTAGTCCCGTCTATTACCTGGTGATGTGAGGGGCTGGGGAACCTCCATCATGACGTCCTTGTACAGATCTTTGTGTCCATCTAAATACTCCCACTCCTCCATGGAGAAATAGACGGTGACATCCTGACACCTTATAGGAACCTGACACATACAATGATACCGTCATCCTCCCTGATCCCTTCATAGCGTTACTGTATAATGTCCCAGCATTCCCAGCAGTGTCACCTCTCCAGTCAGCAGCTCAATCATCTTGTAGGTGAGTTCTAGGATCTTCTGGTCATTGATGTCCTCATGTATCAGGGGGTGAGGTGGAGGCCCTGTGATTGGGCTCAGGGGTCTTCCCCATCCCTCAGACACAGGGGCCTGACAGCGCTCACTAGAGGTCTTCTTCACTACTGTGTAATCCTGGTTATGGAGAGACACATTAATAAATCTCACTACAGACATTTCCAGAGTCCTCACCTCTCCAGTTCTGTCCATCTGTTATTCCCATAGATAAGAATGATGTAATGTGACGTCATCAGAATCTCTCACCTCTCCAGTAAGCCGGAAGAGGATCTCTAGGGTGAGGTGTAATATCCTCTCCTCCATCTTGTCCCTGTCCCTATCCATCCTTGATGGTCAATCAGGAAAATTCTCTTATATAGAAGATCTCCACTGAGAGGATCTGATATTGTAGGGACCTGAATGGGGAGAAGATGACGATGTAACATCATAAAGATCCCAGGTAAGAAATCTCCGGAGCTGTTACCGGCTTCACATGATCACTACATCCAGTCATGGCCCCGTCCTACCCCCGGTATAACACACAATCACATTATAGTCACATACAGGGATTTATCACAGGCTCAGCACTGAGGGGTTAATAGTAATGGGGGATCTCCACATACCTCCACCTGCAGAGCCGCCACCACATATATGGCTGTTCTGTGCGCACAGGACCTGTGGTGATGTCACAGGATGGTGGAGTCAGGGGTCACATGATACACCTTACTTTCTGAGAAATTTTAGAATGACTCCTCCCCTCCATGTGACATCATCACAGGTCCTGGAAGCACAGAACAGTCATATCTGGGGTTGCGTCTAGATCGGAGTTGATCTTTTGTCATTAGCCTCCGCTCTTACAGTGTCCAGTTTATCAAAATCAGTTCTCAGACAGGGTGTTTAGCCTCAAACTGACATCATTCTGATGTTTGATTTTGATATCTGATCATGTCCTAAAATGGACACTGCTTACTTGCAGTCTGTGCATAAGTCTCAATGAGTTTTGGACAAGTTTGCACTGAAAATCATATAACCAAATACAACTTGTAGGTTTTCTCAACTGAGTTTATAGCTCAGTGGTTATTGCACTGGCTTTGGGACACAGAATTTTGGGTTCAAGTCCCATCAGTGAACAGTGACTTTTTATTATTATTATTATTATTACAGTTGTAAAAATCACTTGTCAAAATCACTTGTCAGAATCACTTGTCGGGATCACTTGCCAGTATCACTTGTCAAAATCACTTGTCAGAATCACTTGTCAAAATCACTTGTCAGGATCACTTGTCAGAATCACTTGTCGAAAAGAACTTGTCAGGATCACTTGACAGGATCACTTGGCAGAATCACTTGGCAGGATCACTTGTCAGGAACACTTGTCAGGATCACTTGTCAGAATCACTTGTTCAAATCAGTTCTCAGACAGGGTATTTAGCCTCAAACTGACATCATTCTGATGTTTGATTTTGATATCTGATCATGTCCTAAAATGGACACTGTACACTCTAGACTCTTCGCTGCTGAGGTGAGGAGATTGGAGCTGCTGGAGTGAGGGCCTCAGTAAATCACCTCTGTTGTAGACAGTTCAGCACTGACACCACTAGATGGCGCTGGTTCCAGGATCCTCATAGGCTATGTGCCCACGTTGCGGAAATGAAGCGGAAAATTTGCGCTTCATTTCCACATGTCCTTTCCAGGAAAAACGCATGCGGAATTTTGCAAGCCTTTTATCGCGCGTTTTTCACGCTTTTTCGACATGCGGAATTGCCTTGCGTTTTTTATTGCATTGAAAAGGCAATTCCGCATGCAGAAACGCAAAATTAATTGACATGTGCGGATTTTTGTGCGCATCAAAAACGCTGCGGAAAAATCTGCAGCATGGGCATAGAACTTGCAGATTCTCATTGGGGACCATGGGGTGCGGATTACCAAGCGTTTTACAAGCGTTTCCGCTGCGGAAATTCCGCATCAAATACGCTTGTAAAACGCTACGTGGGCACATAGCCATACACTCTGCTGTGTAGTCGCCTCTTCTGGCTTTTTGATGCTTTTTTATGGACTTGCTCATGTTTGTAATGGAGCAGGTCAGACAGGATTTTTTACACTGTTATATATTTTATGGATTTGGGCAAAATTCTTTTTTTTCTTCCTGATTAATAAAACTTACATTTTATTGTCTCTTTTTGTAATATAATACATTCCCCTTATCGCTGATTATTCAGTTTTACCAGAATGTGACTTTTCACATTTGTCCACCAGTCCTGTCCGCAGCACCGGCATTGTGAAGAGAGGGCGGAGCTCCGCAGGGAGAGGCGTAAAAGAGCGCCCCTGACAGTCACCATAATGTACAACTCAGAAGTGACATCAATTATTACAGGAATGTCCAGGGTCACAGGAGGACACTGCTGGTAATATATATATATACAGGAATGTCCGGGGTCACTGGAGAACACTGCTGGTAATATATATAGATATACAGGAATGTCCGGGGTCACTGGAGAACACTGCTGCTAATGCTAATATATATAGATATACAGGAATGTCCAGGGTCACAGGAGGACACTGCTGGTAATATATATATATATATATATATATATATATATATATATATATATATATATATATATACAGGAATGTCCGGGGTCACTGGAGAACACTCCTGGTAATATATATATATATATATATATATATATATATATATATATATATACAGGAATATCCTTGGTAACTGGAGAACACTGCTGGTAATATATACACTGCTCAGAAAAATAAAGGAAACACTTAAAAAACTGAATATTTACTCCATATAAATCAAACTTCTGTGAAATCAAACTGTCCACCTAGGAAGCAACACTGATTGAAAATCAATTTCACATGCAAATGGAATAGACAATAGATGGAAATTATTGGCAATTATCAAGACACACTCAATAAAGGAGAGGTTCTGCAGGTGGGGACCAAAGACCACATCTCATTACCAATGCTTTCTGGCAGATGTTTTGGTTACTTTTGAATGTTGGTTGTGCTTTCTCACTCGTGGTAGCATGAGACGGACTCTACGACCCACAGAAGTTGCTCAGGTAGTGCAGCTCATCCAGGATGGCACATCAATGCAAGCTGTGGCAAGAAGGTTTGCTGTGTCTATCAGCGTAGTGTCCAGAGGCTGGAGGCGCTACCAGGAGACAGGCCAGTACACCAGGAGATGTGGAGGGGGCCGTTGGAGGGCAACAACCCAGCAGCAGGACCGCTACCTCCGCCTTTGTGCAAGAAGGAACAGGAGGAGCACTGCCAGAGCCCTGCAAAATGTCCACCAGCAGGCCACAAATGTGCATGTGTCTGCACAAACGGTTAGAAACCGACTCCATGAGGGTGGTATGAGGGTCCGACGTCCACAGATGCGGGTTGTGCTCACAGCCCAACACCGTGCAGGACGCTTGGCATTTGCCACAGAACACCAGAATTGGCAAAGTCGCCACTGGCACCCTGTGCTCTTCACAGATGAAAGCAGGTTCACACTGAGCACATGTGACAGACATGACAGAGTCTGGAGACGCTGTGGAGAGCGATCTGCTGCCTGCAACATCCTTCAGCGTGACCGGTTTGGCAGTGGGTCAGTAATGGTGTGGGGTGGCATTTCTTTGGAGGGCTGCACAGCCCTCCATGTGCTCGCCAGTGGTAGCCTGACTGCCATTAGGTACCTAGATGAGATCCTCAGATCCCTTGTGAGACCATATGCTGGTGCGGTTGGCCCTGGGTTCCTCCTAATGCAGGACAATGCCAGACCTCATGTGGCTGGAGTGTGTCAGCAGTGTCTGCAAGATGAAGGCATTGAAGCTATGGACTGGCCCGCCCATTCCCCAGACCTGAATCCAGTTGAGCACATCTGGGACATCATGTCTCGCTCCATTCAGCAACGTCACATTGCACC
The DNA here is from genome assembly GCF_046119375.1 of Phyllobates terribilis. Classification (NCBI taxonomy): domain Eukaryota; kingdom Metazoa; phylum Chordata; class Amphibia; order Anura; family Dendrobatidae; genus Phyllobates; species Phyllobates terribilis. The sequence goes on from NW_027362765.1 coordinate 63,258,676, forward strand.
ACAGACTGTCCAGGAGTTGGCGGATGCTTTAGTTCAGGTCTGGGAGGAAATTCCACAGGAGACCATCGGCAACCTCATCAGAAGCATGCCCAGGCGTTGTAGGGAGGTCATACAGGCACGTGGAGGCCACACACAATACTGAGCCTCATTTTGACTTGTTTTAAGGACATTACATCAAAGTTGGATCAGCCTGTAGAGTGTTTTTCCACTTTAATTTTGGGGGTGACTCCATATCCAGGCCTCCATTGGTTAATAAATTTGATTTCCATTGATGATTTTTGAGTGATTTTGTTGTCAGCACTTCAACTTTGTACAGAACAAAGTATTCAATGAGAATATTTCATTCATTCAGATCTAGGATGTGTTATTTGAGTGTTCCCTTTATATTTTTGAGCAGTGTATATATATACAGGAATGTCCGGGGTCACTGGAGAACACTGCTGGTTTTATATATACTGTATATATACAGGAATGTCTGGGTCACTGGAGAACACTGCTGGTAATATATACAGGAATGTCCGGGTCACTAGAGAACAGTGCTGGTAATATATATACAGTACAGACCAAAAGTTTGGACACACCTTCTCATTTAAAGATATTTCTGTATTTTCTTGACTATGAAAATTGTACATTCACACTGAAGGCATCAAAACTATGAATTAACACATGTGGAATTATATACTTAACAAAAAAAGTGTGAAACAACTAAAAATATGTTTTATATTCTAGGTTCTTCAAAGTAGCCACCTTTTGCTTTGATGACTGCTTTGCGCACTCTTGGCACACTCTTGATGAGCTTCAAGAGGTAGTCACCGGAAATGGTCTTCCAACAATCTTGAAGGAGTTCCCAGAGATGCTTAGCACTTGTTGGCCCTTTTGCCTTCACTCTGCAGTCCAGCTCACCCCAAACCATCTCGATTGGGTTCAGGTCTGGTGACTGTGGAGGCCAGGTCATCTGGCGTAGCACCCCATCACTCCCCTTCTTGGTCAAATAGCCCTTACACAGCCTGGAGGTGTGTTTGGGGTCATTGTCCTGTTGAAAAATAAATGATGGTCCAACTAAATGCAAACCGGATGGAATAGCATGCCGCTGCAAGATGCTGTGGTAGCAATGCTGGTACATTCACACTGAAGGCATCAAAACTATGAATTAACACATGTGAAATTATATACTTAACAAAAAAGTGTGAAACAACTGAAAATATGTCTTATATTCTAGGTTCTTCAAAGTAGCCACCTTTTGCTTTGATGACTCCTTTGCACACTCTTGGCAGTCTCTTGATGAGCTGTTGCCTCCAATATATTCACGCCGACAGGGCTGCCTCCTCCACTATATATTAGGACACCAGAAGGGTTGCCAACTTGACTTTTTATTTATTTCTGGACAGTTTATCAAAAAATCAGGCAGGCAAAATTATTTAATGGACACATTGAAAAATCATAATAGATCAAATTACTGTAAATGATACACATCTACAGCCCTTAATTCTGATATGAAGACAATAGCTGAATCCACTGTAAAATTATGAGAATTACAGTCAAAATTATGTGCATAAGTTTCTTCTAAAAAAAAATCACGGACACCTTAAATATTTTTTTTACGGACCGGGCCAAAAAATTCCATATTTTTATGGACTGTCCTGAAATTTTAGGACGCTGGGAGGGTGGATGCATGGTGCAGCCCGTGCGCCACTGTTTTCAGCCATTTGGCTGTCTTGGTCCACGAGCCAGACAGGAACAGCCAGAGGGTCGTACTTGGCCTGCGTGCTGCACTTGGCCATGTCTGATGTACACCCAACTATGTACGAAAGATTTGAGTTACTGAAAATTAAGTGTCCTCCTTCTTGGCGAAGAGCCCGTCCTATGGAGCAGTGGGGGACCAGTAGTCAGACTCTTCGCAACTGACGACCCTTTAATAAAAATCTGTAAAAAAATGTTTTGTCCAATATGACTTGTACAATAGATCAGCTGTATGGGTCACAGAAAATGGTAAGGGTCTACCGAAGGCCAAGATACACTGTTGGGAAGTAATAAATTGGTTACATAAGCGATTATTGTCTTTTTATTTACCTTTCTTTTTCATGTAAATGCTGCTCAAGATAGGAAAGAATTCTTGTCAGCGAGAACTGAACGATTTAGCGCGGGTCTACTGGTGAGGACTTTGCTACAGATTGTTTCCCCAACAAATTGCAATGTGTGAACACACCCGGAGCTTTAGAAGTATAGAAATGAAACTTCAACCCATAGTTCTCAAACACTTTTAATAAAACACATATAAATAAGTCTTGACATATTTATCTGAAGTGTAATTATCTCATTTGTTTGGACATTGTGATAAATTACATATAAAAAAATTATAACAAAAAGGAGAAAGATATAAATATATTTATACATAAAAGTCTATAACAATGAACAATGTAACAAAATCAATACGTAGAACTAAGCCATGTTAGAGATAAGTACCGATGAAAACAAAATGCACGCGAGTGACAACCTCACGTGACTGATATCACTCTCTTCTCTGTGCAGACCAACCTCGCCACATGCAGCCCCATTCATGTGAGATCAACCCCTTCCCTACATAGCCCACCCCACCACATGCAGCCTCACGCAAATAACATTACAAACTACCCTGAGCAGCGGCCCTGCATAGTCTCACATACAGTTATGGCCAAAAGTTTTGAGAATGACACAAAAATTTTCACATGATCTGCTGGCCTCTGGTTTTTATTAGTGTTTGTCTGATGTTTATATCACATACAGAAATATAATTGCAATCATATTATGAGTACCAATAGGTTATATTGACAGTTAGAATGAGTTAATGCAGCAAGTCAATATTTACAGTGTTGCCCCTTCTTCTTCAAGACCTCTGTAATTCTTCCTGGCATGCTCTCAATCAACTTTTGGACCAAATCCTGACTGATAGCAGTCCATTCTTGCATAATCAATGCTTGCATTTTGCCAGAATTTGTTGGTTTTTGTTTGTCCACCCGTCTCTTGATGATTGACCACAAGTTCTCAATGGGATTAAGATCTGGGGAGTTTCCAGGCCATGGACCCAGAATCTCTATGTTTTGTTCCATGAGCCATTTAGTTATCACCTTTGCTTTATGGCAAGGTGCTCCATCATGCTGGAAAAGGCATTGTTGGGCGCCAAACTGCTCTTGGACGGTTGGGAGAAGTTGCTCTTGGAGGACATTCTGGTACCATTCTTTATTCATGGCTGTGTTTTTAGGCAAGACTGTGAGTGAGCCGATTCCCTTGGCTGAGAAGCAACCCCACACATGAATGGTTTCAGGATGCTTTACAGTTGGCATGAGACAAGACTGGTGGTAGCGCTCACCTCTTCTTCTCCGAATAAGCTGTTTTCCAGATGTCCCAAACAATCGAAAAGGGGATTCATCATAGAAAATGACTTTGCCCCAGTCCTCAGCAGTCCACTCCTTGTACCTTTTGCAGAATATCAGTCGGTCCCTGATGTTTTTTCTGTAGAGAAGTGGCTTCTTTGCTGCCCTCCTTGAAACCAGCCCTTGCTCAAAGAGTCTCCGCCTCACAGTGCGTGCAGAAGCACTCACACCAGCCTGCTGCCATTCCAGAGCAAGCTCGGCACTGCTGGTAGTCCGATCCCGCAGCTGAAACAGTTTTAAGATACGGTCCTGGCGCTTGCTGGTCTTTCTTTGGCGTCCTGGAGCCTTTTTGACAACAATGGAAGCTCTCTCCTTGAAGTTCTTGATGATGCGATAGATTGTTGACTGAGGTGCAATCCTTGTAGCTGCGATACTCTTCCCTGTTAGGCCATTTTTGTGCAGTGCAATGATGGCTGCACGTGTTTCTTTAGAGATAACCATGGTTAACTGAAGAGAAACAATGATACCAAGAACCAGCCTCCTTTTAAAGTGTCCAGTGATGTCATTCTTACTTAATCATGACTGATTGATCGCCAGCCCTGTCCTCTTCAACACCCTCACCTGTGTTAATGGATCAATCACTAAAACGATGTTAGCTGCTCCTTTTAAGGCAGGACTGCAATGATGTTGAAATGTGTTTTGGGGGTTAAAGTTAATTTTCTGGGCAAATATTGACTTTGCAAGTACAGTAATTGCTGTTAAGCTGATCACTCTTTGACATTCAGGAGTATATGCAAATTGCCATTACAAAAAATGAAGCAGTAAACTTTGGAAAAATTACTATTTGTCTCATTCTCAATACTTTTGGCCATGACTGTACAGTCCCACACAAGTGGGCCGCCATTCACCACACAGATCCCCAGCATGCAGCTCCATGAAAGTAACATCTCCACCATCCCCGCACAGCCCCCATGAGTGACATCACTCCCTTTCTTGCACAGCCCCCCAGCAAGCATCCTCACGCGAGTAACATCACCCCCTTCTCCACACAGGAACTCATCATGCAGCCCTATGCGAGTGACACTATCCCCTTCACTATGTAGCCCCATGTGAGTTGCATCACTTCCTTCTCTGTGCAGCCCCCAGGCCCTTCCCTGTGCAAACCCCGCAACATGCAACATTTCCCCCTTCCCTGTCAAAGCCCCCCAACATGATCCCCTTCCCTGCGCAAGCCCCGCAACATGCCCCCCTACCCTGTGCAATCCCCGAAACATGCCCAATTCCATGTGAAAGTCCCACAACATGAACCCTTCCCTGTGCAAGCTTCTCAACATGATCCCCATCCCTGTGCAAGCCCCCCACCATGCAACATCACCCCCTTCCCTGCACAAGCCCCCCAACATGATCCCCTGCCCTGCGAAAGCCCCCAACATGATCCCCTTCCCTGTGCAAGCCCCCCAACATGATCCCCTTCCCTGTTCAAGGTCCCCAACATGATCCCCGTCCCTGCACAAGCCCCCTACATGATCCCCATCCCTGCGCAAGCCCCCCCAACATGATCCCCTTCCCTACGCAAGCCTCCCAACATGATCCCCTTCCTTGTGCAAGCTCCCCAACATGATCCCCTTCCCTGTGCGAGCCCCCCAACATGCCCCCTACCCTGTGCAAGCCCTCCAACATGCCCCTTACCCTGTGCAAGCCCCTCAACATTCCCCTTACCCTGTGCAAGCCTGGCAACATGCCCCCCTTCCCTGTGAAAGCCCTGCAACATGACCCCCTTCCCTGTGCAAGCCCCCCAACATGATCCCCATCCCTGTGCAAGCCCTCCACCATGCAACATCACCCCCTTCCCTGCACAAGCCCCCCAACATGATCCCCTGCCCTGCGCAAGCCCCACAACATGATCCCCTTTCCTGTGCAAGCCCCCCAACATGATCCCCTTCCCTGATCAAGGTCCCCAACATGATCCCCATCCCTGCGCAAGCCCCCCAACATGATCCCCATCCCTACGCAAGCCTCCCAACATGATCCCCTTCCTTGTGCAAGCTCCCCAACATGATCCCCTTCCCTGTGCGAGCTCCCCAACATGATCCCCTTCCCTGTGCGAGCTCCCCAACATGATCCCCTTCCCTGTGCGAGCCCCCCAACATGCCCCCTACCTGGCGCAAGCCCTCCAACATGCCCCCCTACCCTGTGCAAGCCCGTCAACATTCCCCTTACCCTGTGCAAGCCAGGCAAAATGTCCCCCTTCCCTGTGAAAGCCCTGCAACATGACCGCCTTCCTGTGCAAGCCCCCCAACATGATCCCCTTCCCTGCACAAGGCACCCAACATGATTCCCTTCCCTGTGCAAGCCCCCAATATGCCCCCTACCCTGTGCAAGCCCCCCAACATGCCCCCCTATCCTGTGCAAGCCCCTTAATTGCCCCCCCTGCCCTGTGAAAACCTTCCAATATGCAACATGACCCCATTCCCTGTGCAAGTCCCCCAACATGATCCCCTTCTCTGTCCAAGCTCCCAACGTGATCCCCTTCCCTATGCAAGTCCTCCAACATGATCCCCTTCCCTGTGCAAGCCCCGTAACATGCCCCCTGCTCTGCACAAACCCCCCAACATGATCCCCTTCTCTGCACAAGGCACCCAACATGATTCCCTACCCTGTGCAAGCCCCCCAACATGTCCCCTTCCCTGTGAAAGGGCCAAAACATGCTACATGACCCGCTTCCCTATGCAAGCCCCCCAACATTATCCCCTTCCCTGTGCAAGCCCCCAACATGCCCCCTATCCTGTGCAAGCTCCTTAATTGGCCCCCTGCCCTGTGAAAACCTTCCAACGTGCAACATGTCCCCATTCCCTGTGCAAGCCCCCCAACATGATCCCCTTCTCTGTCCAAGCCCCCAACATGATCCCCTTCCCTATGCAAGCCCCCAACATGCCCCCTACCCTGTGCAAGCCCCCCAATATGCAACATGACCCTCTTCTCTGTGCAAGCCCCCCAATATGTGCCCCTTCCCTGTACAAGCCCCGTAACATGCCCCCCTGTCCTGTGAAAGCCTTCCAGCATGCAACATGACCCCCTTCCCTGTGCAAGCCCCCAAACATGATCCCCTTGCCTGTTCAAGCCCTCCAACATGATCCCCTTCCCTATGCAAGCCCCCAACATGATGCCCTTCCGTATGCAAGCCCCCAACATGCCCCCCTACCCTGCAGGCAACATGACCATCTTCCCTGTGCAAGCCCCCAACAAGCCCCCTACCCTGTGCAAGCCCCCAACATGCCCCCTACCCTGTGCAAGCACCCTAACATGCCCCCCTTCCCTGTGAAAACCCCACAACAAGCAACATGACCCCTTCCCTGTGCAAGCCCCCTAACATGCCCCCCTGCCTTGTGCAAGCCCCCCAACATGACTCCCTGCCCTGTGTGTGACGCTCACAGCCCTCCCTGGGAAATGAGGTTACTCGGAGCCAGGTCAGTGTAGGTGTCTCGGGGTTGCAGTCGTGGCCCAGACCCGGTCAGTGCCCAGGGCGGTCACATAAAAGATTTAATGGGCTTTCAGGGTTGAGTGGTATTTTCCGACTACGCCACCTACGGTTTCCGATGATGGAAACCAGCGCTGCTTCAGTCCACTGAGGCCGGTGTTACAGGCAGCTTAGATGGGACGGCTCCTCGCAGGCGGAGCAGGCCTCAGAGCAGTGTGAGGGAAGATGGTGGGTGCAGTGCCACGCAAGAAATAACAGGCTGAAGCGGGGTGTGAAGTCATCCAGGGTTTTTACTCACATTCAGATGAACTTTAGCCGCAAAGCTTCCCTCTGCTCCTCACGGCGTACTGCGGCCACTGGGAAGGGGGTCCAGCACTTTCCAGGTAGATCAGGATCACCTGTCGAGACCCCTCTGGTGTGTGTTCCTCTCCTTGGTGAGTTCTCCCACTAAGTCTTCTCCTGACTGTATGTGTGGTTAGAACTAGATGTAAGGCCGGGTCCCACTGGATAAACGCAGGTAGAAAGGTACAGGTGGCGTATGCCGCTCCGTCCGTATCCCTCCTGGGATCCACTAAGCCTCCGGGCTTTTCTGACTGAGACGTGAAGTAACAAAGTCAGATATCGGGGGCCGGTCACACCTCTTGCAGCAGGAGTCCCTCTGACTAGGCCAGAGTAAGAAATACAGGTGGCGTATGCCGCTCCATCCGTATACCCCTGGGATCCTTTTGTCTGCGGAGCTTGTCTCCTCTGTTCTCCTCCAGGCCTTCTTAGGTAGGGACCTTGACAGGGTAGAGACAGTGGTTAACTCTGACCCGCTCCTCGCCTCAAGGCCAGAGAAAGAAGATCGTGTATCTTCAGCCGGATGAGGCCTATTACTGAACTCTGGTGGGTGACCACAATCAGAGACGGAGACCACAATCACTGATGAAGATCACAATCAAAGACCTTCAACCTAAGATGGCCGTAGATTAAATATGAATTAGTAAGTGTAGCCTTAAAGTATGTCCTCCACCCTCACCCACTACATGGTTCCCCCTATCTTTGGTTCCCGCCATTTCCTATATCCCGGGACGGGGCAGCACCCTGGTGCATTTAGGCCCCCTTACAGGACAGGAGTGGTGTAGTGTTGAGTGGTGAAGTAGGGTCCCGAGAAGTGCTCCATCCTTACCTGGAAGAGGAGATACCACACCTCAAGTTGAGGTGCAGTACCCCTGTGGCGACTGAACCCTCAGGGGCGCCACATGTGCAAGCCCCCCAAATGACCCCCTGCCCTGTGCAAGCCCCCAACAAGCAGCTTCAGAATGACATGCAACCCCGAGTAGTCACATGATGCACTTTTTATGCCCCCAAAATACAATCTTAAACACTTACACTTAGTTCTATATGTAAAAAAATCAAAAGCCATGATTTCCATCTGTACATAGCTCCTGTATGCCAAACCTCAGTCCATTCAGGATCATGTGTACACAGCCTCAAAAAATCAACTCCAATCTAGACTCTACCCTACAGGTGAAGGTATATGGAGATTCTATACATGATAGTTTTCTGAGCTGTATAGCTAATCCTATCATGTGTAATACCAGGGGTGGGCAACTGATGTTCCTGAGGGGCCACATGAGAGACTGTGACTGTTGTGGGGGTCAAACCAATACTTCCCTAGCTGAAATTAATTATGCTCGATTTTAATAATAACATATTAATGATTACTATTTTATATTAATAGTATCACTCAATCATTTTGTGCAGTATTAAAGGGAACCTGTCTTCAGTTTTTTCGCTTATAAACCCTGCCAACCACCTTTAAGATCATGTGAATAGGGTTGCTACAACCCCTTTATATCCTCAGAGGTGCCCTGCATACCTCAGGAAAAGTGTTTTATCCTGCAGGTAAATTGCAGGGTCCGGTCTGATGGGCGCCGCTCCGTAATCTTTAAATGCTACCTCTTCTATCTGCATGTAAGTGGCTGACAGCTCTATGTCGTCCACACAGTGCCTGAAGTCTCGGTATAGTGCAGTGGAATCACCGGCTGTTCTGTAAGGCAGAGTGAGGCGCGCCTGCGCTGGTCTCTGATTCCACTGCTTGTAATGAAGTGCCTAGTGCTGTACATGAACTTAAAAACTAGCGCCAGCACAGGAATATGAAGGTTTTACAGGTACGGGATCTTTTGAGCTTTTGATTACTGTGCAGTTTTTAAGTTCATGTACTGCACTTCTTTGTGTTTTTTCCTAAAGAAGTTGGATTACTCTGAAATGCATATAAAATAAACTGCAGTATTGCTAGTGATGAGCAAGCATGCTCCCCACTGCTCGATACTCAATTCAAGTTTCAGTTCCACATGTTTGGTGCCTATTAGACAGCCAATGAACATGCGGGGATTGCCTGCCACACACAGTAATGCCAAAGTCATGCTGGCTACTGGCAGTACTTTGATTGTCAGGCCTCATCACATCATGAGGTCTTATATAAGACCCAGTGACACGATAATTGGCACATTGTGTTCAGGAAGCAGTTCAGGGAGAGTTGTTATAGGAGGGAGAGCGTAGTTTAGAGCTGGGATATAGTAAGGGTTTAATAATATTGCTATTGAAGTACTTGTATACTGCTCCTGCAGCATTAAAACAACAGTCCTTTTCATGGCTAAATATTTTCCTTTCTGTAGTAACACCACTTTTACTTGCATTGAGTGGAGGGGTAGTTCTGGATTAGAGTTATCTAGGCAGGGTTTAATACTTGTATACCGCTGCTGCACCACCAGTCCTTGTCAGGACTGTAAAAAAGTAGATAGTGTAGGGATATAAATATATACCATATTTAAAATGCGCAAGGCATGCGGTAATGGACAAGGAAGTGGACGTGCTGCTGATGGTGCACACCGAGGCCGTGGGACAGGTGAAACTGTGCTTGCTGCAGAAGAACAAACTAGCTTATCCACAAGACCTAGCTTCCTGTACCACTTTGCAGGGGGGCGCTACACACCACTCCTGAAACCAGAACAGTGTGAATAGGTGGTCGGTTGGATTGAAGATAATGCTTCCAGTCTGTTTCCCAGCACCACCCTTTCTTCCACACAGTCACAGTCTCACTAGCTAAGAGTCTGGACCACATAACCTTCACCTGAAAACATACACAGATTTGCTTGAGCTACTTGAGAAGGTACTCCACGCGTATGCCCATTTCCGTAAGTCACCTACAGGTGCCACTGTCCTGGCAGTGCTGAAGCAGCGCTTGCAAGTGCCAGCTCACCGACCTGTGTGCAACATAACCATGCACTGGAACTCCACATTGCATATGTTGGCAATTGTTTGTGAGCAGCAGAGGGCAGTAGTTAAATACCAGCTACAACATGCCCGTCTGTATTCCGGTCAGCCTCCGCACATTACAGCCAACGAGTTGGCATGGATGTTTTACATCTGTGAGGTTCTATAAAACTTTGAGGAATCAACCAAGATTGTGAGTGACGATAACGCTATAATCAGCGTAACGATCCCGCTTCTGTGTCTACCCCAATGCTCTCTGCTCACAATCACAGAGAAATCTTTGCATGTGGACCAGGTGGAGATGGAGGAAGAAAGTACACAGGGTGATACTACCCAGCCCAACCTCATTTCATCTTCTAAGCATGGATTTGGTAATAATGAGGAGGAGGAGGCTGAGGAGGAGCAAGAGATGGTTGCCTGCGCTACAGAGGGTACTACCCACACCAGCTTCATCCCGTCTGTTCAGTGTGGATAGGAGGAGGATATGGGGAGTTATCCTCCTGGTGGAGACAGGGAAGTCTTACCTGTTAGGAGTCTGGCACACATGGCTAACTTTATGTACTGCAGCCTGTTCCCTGACCCTCGCGTTATACGCATTTTGGCCAACACTGATTACTGGTTGTTCACCCTTCTCAACCCATGCTACAAGGATAACTTTCCATCTCTCCTTCCTGTGGCAGAAAGGGCTAGTAAAATAGTGCAATACTAGGGAGGCCCCAGTCGAGCAACTAGCTAATAAAATTCCCATCTGACAACGCTGTCTGCAGAGGTCATACTTCCTTGGGTAACCAAGGAGGAGAGACGAGAGAGACACACACCAGGTTCAACTGAGGCAGGTGAACAATATTAAAGGTTTGGGACAGTTTCATTAGACCCTCCCATCGCCAAGGCCCTGAAGTGCGGGGTTGCCTGACAAGGAAGGAAAGTTTTGGAAGATGGTGATGGAGTACCAATCCCACCGTACTAGTGTCCTCCGTGATTCCTCAAATTTATAGAGGGCCATCATTCAGCCCTCATTCCACATTTTTAGAGGGACATCATGCTGCACTCATTCAAAATTTTTAGAGGGTCATCATGCGGCATTCATTCCAAATTTTTAGATGCACATCATGCTGCACTCGTTCAAAATTTTTAGAGGGTCATCACGTGGCACTCACTCCTAATTTTTCCAGGGTATGTATGACATCTTCCTTCATAATTTTACAGGATGTGTATGAGGCCTACCTCTGCAATTCTTTGACATATATATGTATACCCCTCAGGGGTAAATGTTTATTATTCCTTGTACTTAGTGCAAAAGCTTTACCAGTCTAGGAGTCACACTCCTTAAAAATGGGAAAAAAATGTTTTCTGGGGCCCTCCTTTATGTGTCTTCCAGGGTGTACTGCAGTACCTCCTTCTAATTTTTGGCAGCCCTTGCACTTTGTGCATAGGCTTGAAGAGTCTAGGAGTTCCACTACCTAACAATTTTAACAGAATATGTATGATGCCCTCCTTTATGTCTAATACAGGGTGTATCGGAGTCCCTCTTCTTTCTAATTTTTGGTAGTTCTTGTATTGTCTACATAGGCTTTGTGAGTTTCAGAGTCCCTCCTTCATCAATTAAACAGGATGTGTCTGACCATGTTACACACCACATGCCCAGATAAGGTAATAAAATTTTTAAATTACATTTACCGGTGACTACTGGTGGGTGTAGTTTTATTTCCCCTTCTACTATGTCATCTACTGTAGTCATAGTAGTCATAGGCAACAATGAAATACGGTGAGAGATGGTCCGGCTATTAAGGGATGGAGGAGGTATTTTTTATTTTCTCTTTTTAATTTTGCCTTATATACAAGTCATTATACAGGAAAGAATGTTTCCTAACATTTTTTCTTGTAAAATCCATTTTATCTTCTGTTTTGTATGTTTTATTGTAAGTCCGTAATAGTGGAGTAATACTCTGAAAACATTTGTTCCCAGCAGCGACCTGGGAGTCAGAGATTCATCCAGGCATCTTCCCCACGCTGTTCCCATTCCATTTGGTGCTCTGTTTCCATCCATTTCAGCAATTTTCCTGTCCTCCTACAGCCCTCCTGGCAGGGTCTTCTGGAAAAATGTTTGTTTCCCTTTGACTTCCATTATACTCGTTACTCAAGTCGAGCCGATCAGAGTGTCCGACCTACTCGATTTGAGTATCAAGCACTTGAGCATTTTTCTGCTCAATCATTACTAATATACATATGTAGTTTCCATCTGGCATAGCCTTATTGATTCCATTACTTTACCTTCCTTGTCTCTGTGGGGTCTTTTCCATGCCGATCATATCTTTGTTTTTAATCATATCAAGGATAATCACAGCCTGAGGTCACGCATAACTACCCGCTGTAATGTTTAGAGCGAACAGCTCTCTGCTGCCCCCTATCGTCCGGACAATTGCACGATTGGCCGACGATTAACGGAGGAGGCTGCATGCTGTTTGCACTAATAGGCCAGTTATCGGGAAACTAACAGTGAGCGTATGGTATATACACTGTCGATTCCAACGCGTGGAATATATGTATATATCTCCGATACAGTCACTGCGAATTCCACGATAACCCAAGAAAGATTATTAGCTGCCATCACCAGTCGTATTATATACAGGCTGACTGGAGGCCTGATTTCTGGTAGCGTATGGCTTCAGGTGCGGTTTATGGAACAAAAGGAACAGAACTGTTAAATTTTATATTTAATCCAAAAGGAGGCAGTGTTTATAAAAAATATACAAAAGATTTTACAAAGGGGACAAAACAATACAGCATATACAGTTACAGAAAATAAAAGGGATTAACAAAAGAACTTACTATGCGGCTGACAGAGATGAGTCAACTTAGTGGATAAAAGCAATCTGTTGAAAATGTCTGGTTAACGGGATCAAGCTTACACTGAAATGTATCTTCCTTAGCATTGAACACTTTGCCTTGATCTTTTATGAGCACCTGAGTTACACCCACACATCCCCCGAGATGACCTCACTTGGACCGAGTTGTGGACTGCCCTCAGCCCTTCAGGATTGTATGAAAATCCCACTTATGCGATAACCCTGGATGATGGCAGAAGTTTGAGATTTCCGCCATATTTTTTATGGAGATCTTATCTTTACCCAGAGACCAAACATGACATGGCTGCTGTCAGCAATTTTCCCATTATTGATTTGTGGCCTATAGGTAGGGGTTACAGATAGGAAAAAATATACATATTCTTCCCCTCTTATCCCTGAAACCGAAAAGGTATGTCCCATCACAATCGAATTTATACAAACTTTGATAGTCAATATTTTCTTACGGAGACATCACGGCTGCCAAATATGTGTTTAGAGCAGACCTGGGCAAAGTGCTGCCCGTGGGCCACATCCGGCCCTCTGGCTGTTCGAGTCCAATGCGTGGACCTAAACAGCCGAGGGGCCCTCCCCCGCCGCCCGCTCGCTGTCCATCTGCTGTCTCCATACACGCTGACCGCATTGGTGGAGGAGGGGCCTCTGTGTGAAACAGCTGACACGATGACATAATTTCATCTCGTCAGCTGTGTACTGCTGAGAGTCAGTGCACTGGAGACAGTGACTCGCCCCCTGGGCCTGTGTTGTGCATGCACGTGTGTGCGGGGAATACCCGGAGCCGGATCGCTGGGGGTTGTAGTCTCCTTGGCGATGACCCGGTCCGTGCCCAGGGTGGTCAAATCAGTGGCAGGTTATTGGTATGATGATGGTCCGACTACGCCACCTGTGGATTGCGGTCAGTGGGGACCGCCGCTGCATGGCAGACCGCTGAGGCCGGTGTTGTGTGTGCAGCTAAGAATGGGATGACTCCCCACTGGAGAAGTATAGCCTCAGGGCAGTTGGTGTGGATGATGGGAGTGATGGTGCACGAGCACAGCAGGAACAACTCAGAGTCTGTGCAGTGCAGTTCAGGATCTTTACTGGTGTTATAAAGCAGACCCTCCCTGGAGTACTGGTTAGCAGTAGAGGCCTGGTCAGTCTGTGAGCAAGCAGGATCTCCCCTGGCCAGGTGGAGTTGTAGGCCTCCCCGTCTATCTGCACTCTTTCTGGCTACCTTGCTGTATGCGGGTAGAAGTAGCCCACGTCCCTGAATGTACCGTGTGGTGCTCACCCGTATGGCCAGTGACTTGGGGCCTTCTGTTAGCCTCCGCTCCACGATGGCGGTGCTGGTCCCTTGCTTGTGACCGTGCCTCCGGGCTTCTATGGCCAGAGGACCTGGAATCCCCTGCCGGTTGGATTCTGCTGCTGGACCTGGATGTCCCCACAGCCTCGGACTCCGTGTCGGGTCTTAGTGTCGTCAGCCAGGGCGAGCTATCTGGCTTCCAGCCCCTGGCACTCGCTCCTGCTCCTACAGAGCTCCTGCTGTAACTTTCCCTCTCCAGGCTCTGACTCTCTAACCCCGCCCCAGACCCAGTTTATATAGGGCAGATTCCTCCCCTCCCAGGACTGGGGCAGGAGGTGTGGCATGCTTAGGGCTCCTGACCAGAGAAACCTCCCACTTGCTCTCAGACGTAATATTTCTATTACTGTGGTAACCAGACCCCTGGGGTGCCACAACAGGAGCAGAGGCACAGGCAGAGCACAGGGGGAAGCGAGGTGAGTATGTGGTGTTCTTTTTCATGTGTATGGGATGTTTGGCTGTGCATGGGGAGGCTATGGGGCTCCCCCCTGTACATGGGGAGGCTATGGGAGTCTCATCCTGGACATGGGGAGACTATTGGGGTCTCATGATGGACATGGGGAGGATATGTGGGTCTCATCCTGGACATGGGGAGGCTATGGGAGTCTGTTGCTGGACATGGGGAGGCTATGGGGATCTCATGCTGGACATGGGGAGACTACAGGGCTCTCATGCTGGACATGGGGAGGCTACAGGGCTCTCATGCTGGACATGGAGAGGCTGTGTAGGGCTCATACTGCAAAATGGAAAGGCTGTGTGGGTGAACGCTATTCATGGGGAGGCTGTGTGGGGCTCATGCTGTATACAGGGAGGCTGTGTGGGGCTTATGCTGTATATGGGCAGGGTGTGTGGGGCTCATGCTGTATATAGGGAAGCTGTGTGGGGCTCATGCTGTAGATAGATAGGCTGTATGGGGTTCATGCTTTATATAGGAAGGCTGTATGGAACTCATACGATATATACCATAGAAGGGACTGTATTCAAGTTCAAACGGTATATAGGGAGATGTCAGCATGCTTAATTCTGTTCAATACTAAGTGATGCAATTAGTATTAATATAATTATTAAAATATTTATTTTTTATTTATGTTTAAAAGATTTGCTAAAACACAAACATTACAAACATTAGAAGAACGCAGTTCTCTGCCCCCAAACATTAACATTAGTGATGAGCGAGTATGTTTTGTTAACCCTTTCGCCGAGTATGCTCGGGCGAGCACAGAGTATTTACAGCTGCTCGGTGATATGGTTGAATCGCTCCATGTGCATGATTTGCGACTGTTTGACAGCTTTATAACATGTGAGGAATGTGTAAGAAATAGACATACTCGGCGAAAGGGTTAACTAAACATACTCGCTCATCACTAATTAACATACATTAACATACATTTCTCATGAAACATTTCTATTCCTTAGTTATTTAAAATAAGAATATTCTTTTCCATAAGTAGACAACAATACGCTGGATCATAATAACAAAAGTCATTCTAGATTTTTATAATTTATAGTAATAATATTAACATACTTATTCTTAGGGAAGTTTATATTGAGGTGTCATATATAACATAGTATCAAAACAAATCTATGCGGAATCTCTGCAGTTCCCTACATGCTAAACCTGGACGATCAATCCAAAAATTCCACAATTTATCAAATTTGGAGATAGTGCCTCTTTTTAGACATATACCTTTTTCCAACTTTACTAGCCAATTAACTTTGTCTATAAATTCTGACATCGTAGGTTCCTGATCAGTTATCCATTTATGGGCTATTAATTTCCTTGCCATACAGTATATAACATGTACGCCACTGCTCATCAGTAGTCAGATCTTCAACATATACTAGTATACATAATAGTGGTGAAAGTTCTACATTAATTAAATAAACCCTATTAATAATTGCTACAACTCCTTTCCAAAAGAACACTAGGTTAGAACAATTCCACATCATATGAAACATGTCTGCTGAGTGAATTTTGCATCTAGGGCAATGAGGACTTGAACGAAATCCAATGTTAGGCTATGTGCCCACAATGCACAAATGCTCCGGATTTTTCCTGAGCGTTTCTGCATCTCCCTGCCAGGGACATGCGGATGTGAAGCGTTCTTCACATGCATTTCCGCATGCGGGTTGACAAGCGCTTTCCAAGCGATTTTAGCATCACTTGGAAAGTGCTTGTCAACTTGGTCACACTATATAAATCCATGCAAACGGCATGGATTTATATAGTGTGACCTTAAAGAATGGTTAAAAATAAAAAAATAAATCTATACTTACCTGCTGATGGCCCCCGGAGTCTTGCTTCGCTCCGTTCTCCCTTGCAGGCAGATCGCGGTACACTGCACTGAAGGACCTGCCGTCGCATGACTATGACGTCAGCGCAGGTCCTTCAGTCCCCCGCGATCTGCCGGCAAGGGAGGACGAGCGCACTGGGGGCCATCAGAAGGTAAATATAACATTTATTTTTTATTTTATTCTTTTTTTCACAGGTTGTATGGTACCCGGGTCCGGAGGAGAGTCTCCTGTCCTCCACACCCTGGTACCATCCGTACTTTGAAACGCGTGGAATGCGCATCTACATATGCAGTGATGCGTAATCCATGCGTTTCAATGCAAGTCAATGGCGGCGAAAATGCAGCACTTCCGCAAATAATTGGTAGTGCTGCGTTTTTTTCCGCAATGATAATCCGCAGCGGAAATTTCCGCAGCATGTGCACAGCACATGCGGATTATCATTGGGGACCATGGCAGGCCTTCTACCATGCGGTTTTTAAGTATTTCTGCAGCGTTTTTGACGCTGCGGAAACGCTTAAAAAACACATCGTGGGCACACAGCCTCATATAAGAATTGAGGTGGCCTATATACCTGATGTAACACATATATTAAGTCTGTGGGACTCACTTAAAGATAATTGTGGGACTCTTTCCAATATAGTCCCATTCAATAGAATCAAACGTCTTAGTGGCATCAAGCAAACATACAATCCTGTCCCCATCACCAACCACCGACAATTGAATCGTCGAATATTGACAGCTGTAGATCTAGCAGGCCTGAAGCCTGACTGGTCAGTATGGATTACTGTAGATATTACTGTGTTTAATCTGGAGACCAGAACCTTTGCTATGATTTTAATATCTGTTGATAACAAAGATATGGGCCTGTATGAATCGGGAAGTAAAGGATCGTTACCTTGCTTAGGTATGACTACAATCACCGCCTCTTGCTTTGAATGAGGCAAAGCACCCTCCCTAATTGCCTCCTGAAAGGTAGTCAGTAAATGAGGAAGTAGGATATTCCCAAATTTCTTATATATTTTCGTGGGGAGCCCATCCAGCCCTGGTGACTTATTATTTGCCATAGAAACCAATATTAACCCCTTTACCCCCGAGTATGGTTTTGCACGTTAATGACCAGGCCAATTTTTACAATTCTGACCACTGTCACTTTATGAGGTAATTACTCTGGAACGCTTCAACAGATCCCCCTGATTCTGAGAATATTTTTCGTGACATATTGTACTTCATGAATCTGGTAAAATTTCTTCGATATCACTTGCGTTTATTTGTGAAAAAAATGGAAATTTGCCGAAAATTTTTAAAATTTTGCAATTTTCAAAATTTGAATTTTTATGCCCTTAAATTAGAGAGATATGTCACACAAAAGAGTTAATAAATAACATTTCCTACATGTCTATTTTACATCAGCACAATTTTGGAGCCAAAATTTTTTTTGTTAGGGAGCTATAAGGGTTAAAAGTTGACCAGCGATTTCTCTTTTTTCCAACAAAATTTACAAAACCATTTTTTTAGGGACCACATCACATTTGAAGTCACTTTGAGGGGTCTTTATGACAGAAAATACCCAAAAGTGACACCATTCTAAAAACTGCACCCCTCAAGGTGCTCAAAACTACATTCAAGAACTTTATTAACCCTTCAGGTGCTTCACGGGAATTTTTGGAATGTGTAAGAAAAAAATTAACATTTAACTTTTTTCACAAAAATGTTACTTTAGACCCAATTTTTTTTATTTTCGCAGGGGTAACAGGAAAAAATGGACCCCAAAATTTGTTGTGCAATTTCCCCTGGGCACGCAGATACCCCATATGTGGGGAAAAAACACTGTTTGGGCGCACAGCAGGGCTTGGAAGGGAAGGAGCGCCATTTGACTTTTTGATTGTAAAATTAGCTTGAATAACTAGCGGACGCCATGTTGCGTTTGGAGAGCCCCTGTGTGCCCAAACATTGGAGTTCCCCCACAAGTTACCCCATTTTGGAAACTAGACCACCCAAGGCACCTATCTAGATGCATAGTGAGCACTTGGAACCCCCAGGTGCTTCACAAACTGATTCGTAAAATGAAAAAGTGAAAAAAAAAAACCTTTTTCATTTTTATGCATCAATTTGTGAAGCACCTGGGGATTCCAAGTGCTCACTGTGCATCTAGATAGGTGCCTTGGGGGGTCTAGTTTCCAAAATGGGGTCACTTGTGGGGGAGCTCCAATGTTTGGGCACACAGGGACTCTCCAAATGCAACATGGTATCCGCTAACAAATTGAATGGAAAATCGGCTCAAATTGTTAGCGGACACCATGTTGTGTTTGGAGAGACCCTGTGTGCCCAAACATTGGAGCTCCCCCACAAGTGACCCCATTTTGGAATCTAGACCCCCCAAGGCACCTATCTAGATGCATAATGAGCACTTGGAACCCCCAGGTGCTTCATAAATTGATTTGTAAAAATTAAAAAGTGAAAAAAAAAACACTTTTTCATTTTTATGAATCAATTTGTGAAGCACCTGGGGGTTCCAAGTGCTCACTATGCATCTAGATAGGTGCCTTGGGGGGTGTAGTTTCCAAAATGGGGTCACTTGTGGGGGAGATCCAATGTTTGGGCACACAGGGACTCTCCAAATGCAACATGGTATCTGTTAACAAATTGTCGGCTCAAATTGTTAGCGGACACCATGTTGCGTTTGGAGAGCCCCTGTGTGCCCAAACATTGGAGCTCCCCCACAAGTGACCCCATTTTGGAAACTAGACCCCCCAAGGCACCTATCTAGATGCATAGTGAGCACTTGGAACCTTCAGGTGCTTCACAAATTGATTCGTAAAAATGAAAAAGTGAAAAAAAAAAACACTTTTTCATTTTTATGAATCAATTTGTGAAGCACCTGGGGGTTCCAAGTGCTCATTATGCATCTAGATAGGTGCCTTGGGTGGTCTAGTTTCCAAAATGGGGTCACTTGTGGGGGAGCTCCAAAGTTTAGGCACGCAGGGGCTCTCCAAACGCAACATGGCGTCCGCTAGTTATTCAAGCTAATTTTACAATCAAAAAGTCAAATGGCGCTCCTTCCCTTCCAAGCCCTGCTGTGCGCCCAAACAGTGTTTTTTCCCCACATATGGGGTATCTGCGTGCCCAGGGGAAATTGCACAACAAATTTTGGGGTCCATTTTTTCCTGTTACCCCAAACGCAACATGGCGTCCGCTAACAATTTGAGCAGATTTTCCATTCAATTTGTTAGCGGACACCATGTCGCGTTTGGAGAGCCCCTGATGTGCCTAAACAGTGGAGCTCCCCTACAAGTTACCCCATTTTGGAAACTATACCCCTCAAGGATTTTATTAAGGTGTATAGTGAACATTTTGAACCCAGAGGTACGACACAGAATTTGATAACATTAGGTCATCATATTGAATAAGTTGTCATTAGTCTTGAGCGCAAGTGCTCGCTACTTGAGTTTGCATCGGGTACTCAGGTATGCACCATGTACTGCGTGTGCTCGAGTGACATGCTCGAGTCCCCGCCCGGATGTTTCACGGTTATTAGACACCCAAAAAAAAAACATGCGGGGATCGCTCGTGCATGGCAGGCAAAGTTTTTTGGGCCGTGAAGCATATGGGGCGAAGACTCGAGCATGTCACACAAATACCCACGATACTCAATGCATACCAGAACACCCGATGCAAACTCAAGTAACGAGCACTTGCGCTCAACACTAGTCGCCATATCGTCATCTTTTTTTCTTACTTTTGAAAAAAATCACAACCCCATCACAACCCTAACCCCAACCCTAACCCCAACCCCAGCCCTAACCCTAGCACAACCCTAACCTGAGAGTTTATTTTATACGCCGTTCCTCATGCGGTAAAAGTGATGAGATTACTTTATTCTTCGGGTCGGTGCGATTACAGCGATACCAGAATCATATGGGGTTTTTATGACTGACAGCTGTCACCCACTAAAAGACGCATTTTTTGTAAAATCTAGTTTTTGCATCGCCATATTTTGAGAGCTATAATTTTTCCAGATTTTGGCCAACAGTCATGTGATGGCTTGTTTTTTGCGGGATGAGTTGACGTTGTTATTGGTGCCATTTTCAGGCACGTGACATTTTTTGATCGCTTTCTATTCCGATTTTTGGGAGGCAGAATAAACAAAAACCAAC
The DNA here is from genome assembly GCF_046119375.1 of Phyllobates terribilis. NCBI lineage: Eukaryota > Metazoa > Chordata > Amphibia > Anura > Dendrobatidae > Phyllobates > Phyllobates terribilis. The sequence goes on from NW_027362765.1 coordinate 63,279,411, forward strand.
AATTCAGGAATTGTTTTTTTTGTTTTTTTTTTATTCTGTTCCGCGTGTGGTAAAATTGATAAGGCAGCTTTATTCTTTGGGTCAGTACGTTTACAGCGGTACCACATTTATATCGTATTTCTATGTTTTGTACTTTTACATAATAAAAGCCATTTTATAGAAAAAATTATTTTTTTGCATAGCTTTATTCTGAGAGCTATAACTTTTTTATTTTTCGGCTGATGGAGCTGTATGGCGGCTTGTTTTTTGCGGGACGAGATGACGTTTTCATCTGTATCATTTTTATTTATATTTGTCTTTTTGATCGCGTGTTATTCCATTTTTTGTTTGGCGTTATGATGATAAAGCATTGTTTTTTGCTTCGTTTTTTATTTTTATTTTTTACCGTGTTCACTGAAGGGGTTAACTAGTGGGGCAGTTTTATAGGTCAGGTTGTTCCAGACTCGGCGATACCAAATATGTGTACTTTTATTGTTTTTTTTGTTTTTTTTTTATAAAAATATTTATTGATGGGTACATTATATTTTTATTTTTGGTGGATTCTTTTTTTTTATTTTTTTTTAAATATTTTTACAATTTTTATTTTTATTTTTTTTTTCACTTTCTGATAGTTTTTATACTTTTTTACTTTGTCCCACTCTGGGACTTTCACTTTTTTTTCTCTGATCGCCTGCATGGCACAGGAATGCAGCACCATCCCTGTGCCATGCAGGCTGTCAGCGTTGGACAGGGAGAAGATTGTTTGGAGATTCACTGCGCATGTCCAAAAAATCTTCCTGCTGTCTGGTGACCCGGATGTTGTCATGACGACATCGGGTCGTCATGGCAACATCCTGGAAGCCCCGACAGACATCGCTGGAGGCCGGAAGAGGAGGTGAGTATTGGCGATCACCTCCCCTTGCCACCATAATGCTGCGATCGACTGCGATCGACTTCGATCGCAGCATCGCGGGGGTTAATGTGCTGGGAGCAGTGCGTGACCGCTCCCTGCACATAGTACCGGGTGTCAGCTGTGACAATCAGCTGACACCCGGCGGCGATCGCGCCCGCACAGCCTGTGTGCGGGCGAAATCGCCAGGGCGTACTAATACGTATCAGGTCCATAAGTCCCAGGGCACAGATACGTATTAGTACGCCTTGGGTCGGAAAGGGGTTAATATAATTATTAATAATATCATTATCATTGACATTAATATTGAGCAGAATTAATTTCAGCCTATTGGTTCGGCTCTTCACAACAGTCACGGTCTCTCATCATGTGGCCTCTCGGGAAAATTAATTGCCCACCTCTGGTTTAGCGTAATTGTATGACTTTTCCCCTGAAAGGACAATCTATTTCCTGGGAACAAGAGGCTTCCTGTTTTAATAATCTGTTCAATCTATCAATCAATAGCTCTTTGTCTATGCATAATGGTTATCCTCGTTAGTATTGCCAGTCTTTATTGTCACAAAAGGAGCTTGTGCATGTTAACTAAGCTGGCTCACTATTCTGCCACATTCAATTTCATACTTGTATTAGTCTATTGTCTAAGTCTAGGAGATTGCCAGCTCGTTTCCTTACTGGAAATCTGTGTGAGAGGAAAAAGGAGGGAGGGGGGTGATCGACTTCAGACATTTTTAACATATTCTATGACCTATCATCCCATTTTTAATTATATTTTCTATTCTAATAAAATATATATATATTCTATACTGGCATGCATTTGAACTTTATTTTCGCATTAAATGCTATGGGCAGCATGATGGCTCAGTGGTTAGCACTGTTGTTTTGCAGCGCTGGGGCCCTGAGGTTCAAATCCCACTAAGGACAACATCTGCAAGGAGTTTGTATGCTCTCCCCGTGTTTGCGTGGGTTTCCTCTGAGTTCTGTGGTTTCCTCCCACACTCCAAAGACATACTGTTAGAGAATTTAGATAGTAAATCCCAATGAGCACTGCAACAATATCTGTAAAGTACTATGGAATTAATGGTGCTATATAAGTAAGCATAATAAATAGTTTTTCTAGTACTTATATACAATCCATTGTCACCCCACAATCTCGAAACCTTGAAATCCCATTTACAACATCTTAAATTATGCTGGCATCATTGACAGTGGCACCTAAAAGGTTAAACTGTTACAACTGAAGTTATAGAGTCAGAAATCCCCTCCCTGTACCCCGCTCTGTATATACAGTTTCACAGGGTTACGACCATGGAGTCAGATACAAAACACTATTCCAAAGGCATATATAATACATATTGGCTGGAGATTAACTTAGTCATATCTACCCATTTAGTGATTATGGGCAAAACTATGCAGTGGATCCCTAATTATACAATCTAAACTTGGAATAAATCCAAATACCACTTGCAAATATTTATAATAACATTCTTTATTGAAAAATATTTTTTTAAAAATTAATTTTACAAAACCACAAATGATTAAAAATGAATGTGGGCACACATGGACCAGGATACATCCCCGATGTTGAAGTCTCATGCATATAGATTAATGGTCATAGGAGGGGGGTTGGAATAAGCCCCACCTCTCCACCCAGTGAGAAACATAGGGTGTAAGCATACAAGAAAAGCCCTTAATAGGGCTTGTGAGGAGCTGCCCATTTTCTAAAGACTATGATACTTCTCCAGCAACGGACCACCATTTTTGTTAATATCATTATTGTGTTTTATTAGTGATTTACTTGTTATGTTTTATATACCGTAGTTCTGCTAACTTGTCAGTATGTACACTAGATTCACTGGTAAAATGTCCAGCATTCCACTAATCTGTATCTCAGGAGTATCTAACCATTGTTCCAATAGTCAATAATCTCGTTATGTGTGTGTAGATTGCAGACACAGTGGAGCCGTCCCCACAGGGGGTCTTGTAGGCAGTCTCAGATGAACCATTCTAGAATATTCGTCATTGTTGAGTGAACAGTGAATGCTTAAGGGGGAGGGTGTGATCAATTCTGACCTGGGAGGGGACTGAGCCCAGTGGAAGAAAGGACAGACAGGTTTTAGGAGAGTTGGGTGGGAGGATTGGAGGAAGAGGATGGAGACAGTGAGTATGGCCTTATACAAAGCCAGTGGAACTACTGAACCCAGATTGGGAATTTGAGGACTGAGAGAACTGTTTTTGGCCATTTACCTGGAATTGCTGTATTACCATGGCTGTGATCAATAAAATATTGCTGCATCGTTAATCTGCCTCGGTGATTACTTACAACCCACAACCGCACATCTTTAAAAGTGGTGGCAGACGCTTCCGGTTCCGGCTCTGACAGGGATGCAGGGACGCGTCTGAGCTCCCAGCGCCCACGGCTGTCAAACAACAGCAGCGCATCACTCACCGTCGCCACATCGCTTGGAATGAGCTCCAAGAAGGTAGCGTCACCGGCGGCAAAGGAGGGTCGCATGGAGAGGTGGGTCCGCAACACAGGGAGCGAACACGCATCCTCGGTGCCCCAGCCCCAGCGGCAGAAGGTACCCGCCAAGATGGCGACGGGCGGGAAGCAGAGAGACGCAGCACGGGGACAAAATCAGCTTCAGCAGAAGAAGCTGAGGGATGACAGGAGCACTGATAATATCATAGATATGCCAGTCAGTGGAGGTGAATGCAGTGAGGGAGAGGAAGAATTGCCTTCATCTGGTCACACTATGCCTCCACTAAACTATAAAAAGCTGGCACAGGAAGCATCTCATTACCTGGCAGAAGATCTCAGGGAGACTATCAGAGAGGTGATGAAAGAGGCTCTGCTGGGCCTACAGAACATATCTGATCAACATAAATCTAGACTCGATACCTTGGAACAGAGGTTATCTGATTCGGAAGACAGAGTGTCGCAACTGGAGAATCAAGTCTCTGATCTTGTCCAGCAGGCAGCCTACTCTAAAGACAAACTAGAGGATCTTGAAAATCGTTCGAGACGCAATAATTTGAAAATCATAGGACTGCCTGAATCTATACCAAATGGGGCACTAAATGACATTTGTGAAATTGAGATCCCTTACGCCTTAGGGATTTCACATAAATGCAAGGTGTAAAGAGCCCACAGAGTCGGTATGCCTCCAGCAACAAGACCAGATTCCAGCAAGTTTAGCAATTCTGAACCCCAGCTGCGTGACAAAAATAACGTTTCCCTCCAATCAAGGCCAAGACAAGTGATTGTGCGCTACCTTGATTATAAAGACAAAGAAAATATCCTGTGCACTTTTAAAGGCATGAGGTGTCCAGTATTGATTGGTGAGCACAAGATCCTGATTTTTGGAGACTTTTCTGTGGCGGTAACCAGATTGAGAAAAGCTTTTAGCCCAGCATGCAGCATCTTGTACAAGAGAAACATCCGTTTCCAACTCCTATACCCTGCAGTGCTTAAATATAGAGGCCCTGATGGCAAGTTTAAAGTGCAGCGTGATCCCCAGGAAGCGCTAAGACATCTCACACAAAGAGATCCTGCGGATAGAAATAATCCCAGATCTCCCAGATCGGAAGAAGCTGGTCCATCGAGATCTCCAGGGATTGGCTGTGATGTGGACTCCTGATCGCTCAGACTTTGACATGATGTGTTCTTGACCCAGTCATCGGGAAAAGGTATTCAAATATTGTCCCCGAAAGAAAAAGATAAAGGGGACTCGTTTTGTTGGGGGCTAGCACGAAGCCGGTTCTCAAACGCTGAATCTCTTTTTTTTTTTTTTTTAAAAGCAAGGACGCTGGAGAGACACTATATATATATGCAAAGACGGTTGTCACACTTTAAACTTTGTTCTTAAGCCGTTGGGCGGGAGAAGAAGGAGGTTACCTGTCAGTATATGGAAGTCCGTTTACTTCGAGCAGTTAGAGGGATATTTGTTGAAGGGTGGGGGAGGGTATTCTCACAGGAGGGGGAAATGGGAATGTTTTTGCTGTTGTTGTATGAAGAGTCTTCTGAGCACGCTTCACTTAATGCAATGTTGTTTCAAATTATATTGTACCATTCCCAGGGGTGGATTAAGAGTAGCAAGGGCCCCAGGCAGATTAGAAGGCGCGGGCCCCCCCACACTCCCCCCCCCTGATTTATCACGTGACATGTCACATGATCCCCTGTGATAGATCATGATATAGTTCACGTGAAATTAATTTGGCACAATATTAATTATAATATTTTTTTTTAGGCTGTGTGCCCACTATGCGTTTTTTAAGCGTTTCCGCAGCGGCAATTCCGTTGCAGAAACGCTTAAAAAACGCTTCGTAGAAGGTCTGCCATGGTCACCAATGATAATCCGCATGTGCTGTGTACATGCTGCGGAAATTTCCGCTGCGGATTATCATTGCGGAAAAATCCGCAGCATTACCAATTATTTTGCGGAAGCGCGGCGTTTTCGCCGCCATTGACTTGCATTAGAACGCATGGATTACGCATCACTGTCTATGTAGATGCGGAATCCATGCGTTTCAATGTGCGGATGGTACCCGGGTTTGGAGAAGAGGAGACTCTCCTCCGGACCCGGGTACCATAGAACCTGTAAAAAAAAGAATAAAATAAAAAATAAATATTATACTTACCTTCTGCTGGCCCCCGGTGTCTTTATCCGATGCGTCCTGGCTTGCCGGCAGCTCACGATGGTCTGAAAAGGACCTGCCGTGACGTCATTTAGTCATGTGACGGGTCACGCGACCACTGACGTCGGCAGGCCATCAGAAGGTAAGTATATATTTTTTATTTTTTACCATTCTTTTACGGTCACACTATATAAATCCATGCTGGTTACATGGATTTATATAGTGTGACCAAGTTGTCAAGCACTTTCCAAGTGATGCTAAAATCGCTTGGAAAGCGTTTGTCAACCCGCATGCGGAAATGCAAGTGAAGAACGCTTCACATCCGCGTTTCCCTGGCAGGAAAACGCATGTACAATCTGCATGTAAAATCCGCATGTACAGTCCGCATGTAAAATCCGCATGTAAAATCCGCATGCGTTTTTTCTGCCAGGGAGATGCAGAAACGCTCAAAAAAATCCGGAAAATTTCTGTATCGTGGGCACATAGCCTTACATTAATTGTATGACTCAATATTGAGCACACGTAGCCATCTATAAACATCGGGAGGCTGCACGGTGCCATCTATACACAGCGGGAGGCCGCACGTAGCCATCTATACACAGTGGGAGGCCGCACGTAGCCATCTATACACAACGGGAGGCCGCACGTAGCCATCTATAAACAGCGGGAGGCCGCACGGCGCCATCTATACACAGCAGGAGGCCGCACGGTGCCATCTATACACAGCGGGAGGCCGCACGGCATCCCCCCCAGAGACAGCAGGAGGCCGCACGATGCCATCTATACTCAGCAGGAGGCCGCACGTAGCCACCTATACACAGCAGGAGGCTGCACGGCGCCATCTATACACAGCGGGAGGCCGCACGGCGCCCCCCCCAGAGACAGCAGGAGGCCACACGGCACCATCTATTCTCAGCAGGAGGCCGCACGCAGCCATCTATACACAGCAGGAGGCCGCACGACACCATCTACACACAGCGGGAGGCCGCACGGCGCCCCCCCCAAGAGACAGCAGGAGGCCACACGGCGCCATCTATACTCAGCAGGAGGCCGCACGTAGCCATCTATACACAGCAGGAGGCCACACGGCGCCATCTATACACAGCAGGAGGCTGCACGGCGCCATCTATACACAGCAGGAGGCCGCACGGCGCCATCTATACACAGCAGGAGGCCGCACGGCGCCATCTATACACAGCAGGGGGCCGAACGGCGCCATCTATACACAGCAGGAGGCCGCACGGCGCCCCCCCAGAGACAGCAGGAGGCCGCACGGCGCCCCCCCAGAGACAGCAGGAGGCCGCACAGCGCCATCTATACTCAGCAGGAGGCCGCACGGCGCCATCTATACACAGCAGGAGGCCGCACGGTGCAATCTATACACAGCAGGAGGCCGCACGGCACCATCTATACACAACAGGAGGCCGCACGGCACCATCTATACACAGCAGAGGGCCGCACGGCGCCATCTATACACAGCAGGGGGTCGAACGGCGCCATCTATGCACAGCAGGAGGCCGCACGGCGCCCCCCCAGAGACAGCAGGAGGCTGCACGGCGCCATCTATACTCAGCAGGGGGCCGCACGTAGCCATCTATACACAGCAGGAGGCCGCACGGCGCCATCTATACACAGTGGGAGGCAGCATGACGTCCCCCCCAGAGACAGCAGGAGGCCACATGGCGCCATCTATACTCAGCAGGAGGCCGCACGTAGCCATCTATGCACTGCAGGAGGCCGCACGGCGCCATCTACACACAGCAGGAGGCCGCTCGGCGCCATCTACACTGTGTTCCAAATTATTATGCAAATAATATTTTCTCAGATTTTCCCAAATTACCTATATGAATTGCAGTCATTGTAATTTTCCAGTCAAATAACTATTAGAGTACAATTGAAAGGTTTTTGTACAAACTCCCTATGATAACAGGCCGGGCGCGCACTGCGTGACGTCACAGCTAGGAGACACGGCCGCGCACAGGGCCGTGTCTCCTAGCAGTGACGCGGCTGGGTCAGCACAGGGAAGTTAACTGCTGCACTGCTGGCCTGGCCGATGAAGAAGCAGCGGTGGACGCTGCTGGGGGAGCGGTCCGGGGCCCCCCCTCCCGCCACTGCTACCGGTATGTGCCGCGGCGGCCCACACATATAATGAGGGCAATCCGGCATTTGACACCCCGCCCGGAGCCGCGGGCCCCCTGCAGGCGGTAGCCCAGATTGCCCTCATTATAATCCGCCTATGACCATTCCACTACAATGTATGCTTACCCAGCCAGAAAACACCATCATTTAATCTCACTTTATAAATTAGATCATGGTTAAGGTTATAACCTGGAACGTTAAAGGATTAAGATCCCCGGAAAAAAGATCAATGATATTAAGACATCTGAAGCAACTGAACGCTGATATTGCTATGCTTCAGGAAACTCATTTATCCCAAAATGAGTTATTTAGAATGCATAGAATGTGGGTGGGGGTGGTATATGGCTCTGAGGCGATAGGAAGGAAAGCAGGAGTGCTAATTCTGATCAACAGGTCCTTTCAACACAAAATCCTCTCGGAAGTCAGAGATGACGGTGGACGACTGATTCACTTGGTATTAGATAGCATGTCAGGTAGATTGAGTCTCTATAATATCTATGCCCCTAACTCAGTTCAGAAAGACTTTTTTACATACATTCAAAAGTTGGTCCTGGAAGACGGAGAGGATACAAAAATCTTGGGGGGCGACTTCAACTCAGTAGTATCTAGACTAGAGGATAGAAGGAGGGGAGAACGTCATGAATTCTGTGCTGCTGAAAACGAAGAGTTTCTGGAGGGGTCAGGTCCACTTCACAATTTGATTTCCTGCTCAGGCTTGGGGGATGTGTGGAGAATGTATCATCCTTTAGATCGTGAATTCACACACTATTCCCACCCGCACGATTCGAGGTCACGCATAGATATGTTTTTACTGGGGGGGACGCTGATGGACAGAGTAGATGATGTGACCATAGAAGATATGGTTATTTTGGATCACAATACAGTCTCTCTAAAATTGACAGATTCTTCGCCAAGGGGGACGGATTATCTGTGGCGTTTCCCATCATACCTCAGACGAGACGAGAATTGTGACAAATTATTGGGGGAGTGGTGGACCGAATTCTCATTAGATAATGAAGCTCACAGATCCGATCCACGGCTATTTTGGGAGACGAGTAAGGCTGTCATGAGAGGTAGAATCCTAGCATACACAAAGACACAGAAACGCAAGGCCAATGAGCAATTTAAAACGGCGAGTGAGGCCGTCAGGAAAGCATACACTCAATTCAAAACTCTACAAACATTGGAACTGAAATCCAAGTGGGTGTCAGCTAAACGAGAATTTGATACATGGGCCAAGAAAAAAGAGCTATTTTGGAAAGCCCAATGGGAGGTTGATTTATATAGATTAGTGGATAAAGCAGGAAAAATTTTAGCCAATTTAGCCAGAGGGAAGAGACCTAATACGGCTATTACTTCTCTGAAAAAGTCTGATGGTACTTTAGAATCTACTCCAAGGGGGATAAATAACCTACTAGGAAAATACTATTCTGATTTATACAAAGACAATCTAGGGCCAAAAGAGGGAGGAGAGGACTGGTTGAAAAAAGTAAAATTACCAATCTTAGTAGAGGAAGAACTGGAGGAGTTAAATAGAGAAATAACCCAAGAAGAGGTCCTTGAAACAATAAAAAACTTGGGTCCCCACAAGGCCACGGGTCCTGATGGTTTCACTGGGGAATATTATAAAGCACTTAAAGATAAAATTGCCACCTGCATGGATCCTTACTTTAATAACATCTTGAGAGGTGAACTCTTATCTGATCAAACCAATATGGCTTATATTAAACTTTTACCGAAAGGGGAAAAAGATGCAGCTATAGACCCATTTCACTAATCAATCAGGATCTCAAGATCCTGTCCAAGATTATAGCAGACCGCCTGGCACGAATCATGCCTCGGCTTATTGGGAGCCAACAATCGGGATTTACAAAGGGTAGGTCGACAGTGGGTAATATTAGGAAGGCCATTTTAATCTTAGACAAGGTGAGAGGGGGGAAGCTTTCCAGGGACAACTCACCGGGGTTACTATTGCTGGATGCCGAAAAAGCGTTTGACAATGTAAATTGGGCATGGCTCGATTTGGTTTTGGATGCCTTTGGTTTTCTCGGATCGTTTAGGATTTTTCTGAAGACATTGTACCTCAACCCACGAGCAAAGGTGAACACCCCAGGCTTTCTGTCCGCAGCCTTCCCCCTAGAGAAGGGAACATGTCAGGGGTGTCCCTTGTCTCCTTTGCTTTTCAATCTGGCAGTTGAACCTCTTTCTCAATTCCTTAATGATGGCGAGGTATTTGAGGGAATACGAGTAGGGCAAAAAATTGTCCGATCTGCTTTATTTGCTGATGACTAGTGTTGAGCATTCCGATACTGTAATATCGGGTATCGGCCGATATTCGCGGTATCGGAATTCCGATACTTAATTCCGATACTTTTACAATATCGAATACCGGAATCGGAAGTTCCCATAATGCCTGCGCTCTGCAGTGTCTCTGAAGGATGACAAGCTGGATGGCAGCGCGATCCAGCCTGTCATCAGAATGCCATCCCAGCGGGGGAGAATTCTCCTGATTGTTTAAAAGCCGGCGCGCGGTAAAAAGCCGCCGGCTTTTAAACAATCACACGGCCCCATACTGCTTCCCCGCAGCCTACCACCCCGATCCTCTGTTCCCCTCGCCACCTCCAATCCCAATCGTAAATTAGGACCGGGCGGGGAGCGCAGCACCAAGGAGCGGGGAGCGAAGGACCCGGGCGGGGAAGCCGGCAGTGAAAAGACTTCACCGCCGGCTTTCCCGTTCTGTGCTGCGCTTTCCCGCCGGTTATTTCAAATGAACAGCTGAGGTATCAGGTGATGCCGATCAGCTGTTCATTTGAAGTAGCCGCGGTGCCCTCAGAGGGTTCATGTGAGTTCATGCTTGACTGCATTGCATGAACTCACATGAACTTTCCCACGGCCGCACAGGTCAGCCTCACCTCCCAGACCATCAGACCGGTCATGATTAGTGTGTGTGCGGGGTGTGTGTGCGGGGTGTGTGTGCGGGGTGTCTGTGCGATGTCTGCGAGTGTGTGCGGGTGTGCGCGGTGTCTGTGCGATGTCTGTGCGATGTCTGGGGGGTGTGTGCGGGTGTGTGCGTGCAGGCAGACATAGGCCGATGTGACACTACTACTCCCATCGGCCTATGTCTGTCCCCCGTCCACTCGTGCCAGCAGGATCAGCTCGATGGGAGCAGTAGTTCCCATCAGCCTGATCCTGCTATTTAAATTGCCCTACTGTGTCCCCAATAAATGTTAAATACACGTCATTGGTGGCCAGTGGTTACCTAAAAGAAATTAGTTCATACATTACCTGTCCCCGCCGATCGCCACCTAAAATAAAGTAAAAAATAAAAAACTACACCTATACTCACCTAGACACCTAATTCCCCGCAGCCATCGATCTCCTGTAATAAAATATAAAATAATAAACCACAACCTTATCCTTACCCCTCCGTAGTAGTCCACGAGTGTCCCACGATGATCTCCAGTTCAGAGCAGCCACATAGAATGTGACCGCTCTGAACCGCTGCCGCCGCTAGAATGACGGGGCCGTAAGGGTTCACCGGAGTTCAGGCAGCGCTGCTTCGGTTAGCTCCTTTACGGCCCTGCTGTATCGTGAGAAATTCCCACGGTACAGCAGTGCCGTAAAGGAGGTCTCCGGAGCTGCGCTGACTAAATGCACTCCGGTGACCTCAGTCAGTGGCTCCCGCTGCCAGGAGCGGACGTGTTCCCGGCAGCGTGAGCTTACAGCAGCCATGCACAGCTGTCACCATCTCCAGATGTGACAGCTGTGCATGGGAGATCAGCGCAGGAACGTGGACAGGTAACTATTATTTTTAGTAAACTAAGAATTAAATAAAATGGTGTGTTTTATTTCAAATAAATTATTTTTTTCTGGGTGTAGTGTGTTTTTTCTTTTTAACACTTTGTAGGTTAGTAATGGGGGTGTCTTATAGACGCCCATCATTACTAACCTGGGCTTCATGGCAGCTGGCGCTGACATGAACCCCACCACTATTACCCCCTGCCACCGCACCAGGGCAGCGTGGAAGAGCGAGGCTAAGTGCCAGAATTGGCGCATCCTATGGATGCGCCATTTCTGGGGCGGCTGACGGCTGGTGTTTCTAGCCTGGGAGGGGGCCATTATTCATGGCACCCTTCCTGGGCTATTAATATCAGCCCCCAGCTGTCTGCCTAGCCTTTGCTAGCTATTAAAATAGGGGGGACCCCACGTCATTTTTTTGGGGGGGTCCCCCATTTTAATAGCTAGTAAAGGCTAGGTATTCAGCTGGGGGCTGATATTAGTAGCCTGGGAAGCTCCGTGGGTTTTACCCCCTTCCCAGGCTTCAAACATCTGCCCCAGCCGTCTGCTTAACCTCCGCTAGAGACTAAAATTATGGGGGATCCCACGCCATTTTTTTTTTAAATAAATCCTTTATTTTAACACTAAATGACATTTGAGGAGTTAATAAAGATGCAGTCCCTAAATTATTATTTATTTTTTAATTAATTTTTCCCAAAACTTTTGACGTGGGCTTCGCCATATTTTTGTATGCCAGCCAGGTACAGCATCCAGCTTCTATGAACGCGCCATTTTCCGGGGCGGCTGCGGACTGCAATTTTCAGCGGGGGGGGGGGGGCAGAAAGCTTGGGCCTCCCTGCGCTGCAGATTCCATCCCCCAGCTGCCTAGTTGTACCTGGCTGGACACAAAAATAGGGAGAAGCTCCACGTTTTTTTTTTTTTTTAATTATTTCATGAAATTCATGGAATAATTAAGAAAAAAAAGGGCTTCCCTATATTGTTGTGTCCAACCAGGTACAAATAGGCTGCTGGTGGTTGGGGGAGCCCGTTCCTGCCTGCTGTACCTGGCTGGACACAAATATAGTGCGAAGCTCCACGTCAATTTTTTTTTAATTATTTCAGGAAATTCATGAAATAATTAAAAAAAAATTATGTGGGGCTTCGCCCTATATTTGTGTCCAGTCAGGTACAGCAGGCAGGAACGGGCTGCCCCCAACCACCAGCTGCCTATTTGTACCTAGCCGGACACAACAATATAGGGAAGCCCTTTTTTTCTTAATTATTCCATGAATTTCATGAAATAATTTAAAAAAAAAATACGTGGGGCTTCGCCCTATTTTTGTGTCCAGCCAGGTACAACAAGGCAGCTGGGGGCTGGAATCCACAGCGCAGGGAGACCCAAGCTTTCTGGGCCCCACCCGCTGCAAATTGCAGTCCGCAGCCGCCCCGGAAAATGGCGCGTTCATAGAAGCGCCATCTTCTGGCGCTGTACCCAACTCATCCAGGGCCCTGGTGCGGTGGCTCACTGGGTAATAAAGGGGTTAAGGCCAGCTTGGCATTATCAGGTGGCCCTAAGCCCGAAATTCATGGGGTCACGCCAATATTAGACATGACTGCCATGAATTTCTAGTAAAGTATTTAAAAAAAACACAAACACCCAGAAAAAAGTCCTTTAATTGAAATAAAGACACAATTCTTTATTGTTCTAAATTAAACCATACTTACCGTCACGCCCATTCCAGCTGAAGCCAACGATCTCCTGCAATAAAAGAAAAATAATAAACCAACCTCATCCTTACCTTTCCATGGTTCCCAGGACAGCTTCAGCTCTGCTACATCGAGATGACAGGCTGGACCGCAGCAGAACGCTGCCATCCAGCCTGTCATCCCGCAGACACTGAGAAGCGCAGGCATGCTTGCGCTCCTCAGTGTCTGGCTGTGACGGCATCCAGATGAGCCGAGGTCATGTCCAATGAACTCAGCTCACCTCATGCACGTCACTGACAGCATGGGAAAATTCTCCTGCACTCAGCGCTTCAGCGTGAGAATTCTCCCACGCTGTCAGTGACGTGCATGAGGTGAGCTGAGTTCATTGGACATGACCTCACCTCATGTACGTCACTGACAGCGTGGGAGAATTCTCACGCTGAAGCGCTGAGTGCAGGAGAATTTTCCCACGCTGTCAGTGACGTGCATGAGGTGAGCTGAGTTCATTGGACATGACCTCGGCTCATCTGGATGCCGTCACAGCCAGACACTGCAGAGCGCAAGCATGCCTGCGCTTCTCAGTGTCTGCGGGATGATAGGCTGGATGGCAGCGTTCTGCTGCGGTCCAGCCTGTCATCTCGATGTAGCAGAGCTGAAGCTGTCGTGGGAACCATGGAAAGGTAAGGATGATGTTGCTTTATTATTTTACTTTTATTGCAGGAGATCATTGGCTTCAGCTGGAATGGGCGTGATGGTAAGCATGGTTTAATTTAGAACAATAAAGAATTGTGTGTTTATTTCAATTAAAGGACTTTTTTCTGGGTGTTTGTGTTTTTTTTAAATACTTTACTAGAAATTCATGGTGGTCATGTCTAATATTGGCGTGACCCCATGAATTTCGGGCTTAGGGCCAGCTGATAATGCCAAGCTGGCCTTAACCCCTTTATTACCCAGTGAGCCACCGCACCAGGGCCCTGGATGAGTTGGGTACAGCGCCAGAAGATGGCGCTTCTATGAACGCGCCATTTTCCGGGGCGGCTGCGGACTGCAATTTGCAGCGGGTGGGGCCCAGAAAGCTTGGGCCTCCCTGCGCTGCAGATTCCAGCCCCCAGCTGCCTAGTTGTACCTGGCTGGACACAAAAATAGGGCGAAGCTCCACGTATTTTTTTTTTTAATTCATGAAATTCATGGAATAATTAAGAAAAAAAGGGCTTCCCTATATTGTTGTGTCCGGCTAGGTACAAATAGGCAGCTGGTGGTTGGGGGCAGCCCGTTCCTGCCTGCTGTACCTGGCTGGACACAAATATAGGGCGAAGCCCCACATCAATTTTTTTTAATTATTTCATGAATTTCCTGAAATGATTTAAAAAAAATTGACGTGGGGCTTCGCACTATATTTGTGTCCAGCCAGGTACAGCAGGCAGGAACAGGCTGCCCCCAACCACCAGCTGCCTATTTGTACCTGGCCAGACACGACAATATAGGGAAGCCCTTTTTTAAAAAAATTATTTCATGAAATAATTAAAAAAAAATTGACGTGGGGCTTCGCACTATATTTGTATCCAGCCAGGTACAGCAGGCAGGAACGGGCTGCCCCCAACCACCAGCTGCCTATTTGTACCTGGTTGGACACAACAATATAGGGAAGCCCTTTTTTTCTTAATTATTCCATGAATTTCATGAAATAATTAAAAAAAAAAAATGCGTGGGGCTTCGCCCTATTTTTGTGCCCAGCCAGGTACAACTAGGCAGCTGGGGGCTGGAATCCGCAGCGCAGGGAGACCCAAGCTTTCTGGGCCACCCCGCTGCAAATTGCAGTCCGCAGCCGCCCCAGAAAATGGCGCGTTCATAGAAGCGCCATCTTCTGGCGCTGTACCCAACTCATCCAGGGCCCTGGTGCGGTGGCTCACTGGGTAATAAAGGGGTTAAGGCCAGCTTGGCATTATCAGCTGGCCCTAAGCCCGAAATTCATGGGGTCACGCCAATATTAGACATGACCACCATGAATTTCTAGTAAAGTATTTAAAAAAACACAACACCCAGAATAAAGTCCTTTAATTGAAATAAACACACAATTCTTTATTGTTCTAAATTAAACCATACTTACCGTCACGCCCATTCCAGCTGAAGCCAACGATCTCCTGCAATGAAAGTAAAATAATAAAGCAACCTCATCCTTACCTTTCCATGGCTCCCACGACAGCTCCAGCTCTGCTACATCGAGATGACAGGCTGGACCGCAGCAGAACGCTGCCATCCAGCCTGTCATCCCGCAGACACTGAGAAGCGCAGGCATACTTCCACTCCTCAGTGTCTGGCTGTGACGGCATAAAGATGAGCCGAGTTCATGTCCAATGAACTCAGCTCACCTCATGCACGTCACTGACAGCGTGGGAAAATTCTCCTGCACTCAGCGCTTCAGCGTGAGAATTTTCCCACGCTGTCAGTGACGTGCATGAGGTGAGCTGAGTTCATTGGACATGAACTCGGCTCATCTGGATGACGTCACAGAGAGACACTGAGGAGCGCAAGCATGCCTGCGCTTCTCAGTGTCTGCGGGATGACAGGCTGGATGGCAGCGTTCTGCTGCGGTCCAGCCTGTCATCTCGATGTAGCAGAGCTGAAGCTGTCCTGGGAACCATGGAAAGGTAAGGATGAGGTTGCTTTATTATTTTTCTTTTATTGCAGGAGATCGTTGGCTTCAGCTGGAATGGGCGTGACGGTAAGTATGGTTTAATTTAGAACAATAAAGAATCGTGTCTTTATTTCAATTAAAGGACTTTATTCTGGGTGTTTGTGTTTTTCTTTAACTTTGACTATGGGGTTAGTAATGGGGGTGTCTTATAGACGCCTCTCCATTACTAACCTGGGCTTGATGTCAGCTGGCATTATAAGCTGACATCAACCCCAGCCCTATTACCCCCTGCCACCGCTACAGGGCAGCGTGGAAGAGCGAGGCTAAGTGCCAGAATTGGCGCATCCTATGGATGCGCCATTTCTGGGGCGGCTGACGGCTGGTGTTTCTAGCCTGGGAGGGGGCCAATATTCATGGCACCCTTCCTGGGCTATTAAAATCAGCCCCCAGCTGTCTGCCTAGCCTTTGCTAGCTATTAAATTAGGGGGGACCCCACGTTATTTTTTGGGGGGGGTTCCCCCATTTTAATAGCTAGTAAAGGCTAGGTATTCAGCTGGGGGCTGATATTAGTTGCCTGGGAAGCTCCGTGGGTATTACCCCCTTCCCAGGCTTCAAACATCTGCCCCAGCTGTCTGCTTAACCTCCGCTAGAGCCTAAAATTAAGGGGAACCCCACGCCAATTTTTTTTAAAATAAATCCTTTATTTAACACTAAATGACAAGTACAGTAAGCAACACTGTCACAGTACTTCATATATATGTGACTGACATGTTTCTATCTATCTAATCTATGTGTGATGCTCTATTCTGTCTGTTATAAATTGTCGGGTACAGATGCTGAATTGCCGGCTGGCTTTCTTAAAGAGACGGTGCATGAAAACACTATTATTTTTTTAAATAAATCCTTTACACTAAATGACAAGTACAGTAATCAACACTGTCACTGTACTTCTTATATATGTGACTGACATGTTTCTATCTATCTAATCTATGTGTGATGCTCTATTCTGTCTGTTATAAATTGTCGGGTACAGATGCTGAATTGCCGGCCGGCTTTTTTAAAGAGACGATGCACGAAAACACTAATATTTTTTAAAATAAATCCTTTACACTAAATGACAAGTACAGTAACCAGCACTGTCACTGTACTTCATATATATGTGACTGACATGGTTCTATCTACCTAATCTATGTGTGAAGCTCTATTCTTTCTGTTGTAAATTGTCGGGTACCGGTGAATGCCACTGATGAATTGCCGGCTTTTCATGTCATTCTACATTATTCTTAGTTGTTTTACTTCGTGTAGAATTAACCTACAAGGAAAGAAAGGGTTTATTTTCATTCCGATATTTGTGTCCCATTGACTTGCATTGGTTTCCGGTATCGGAATCGGCGATATCCGATACTTTTTGGGTATCGGCCCGATCCAATCCGATACGATATTTCCTGATATCGGAAGGTATCGCTCAACACTACTGATGACATAATTCTATTTTTAAATAGACCAGGAAGAGACATGGGCAATTTGCTTGCACAGCTTGATATTTACGGCTCCTTTTCGGGCTTTAAATTAAACAAATCTAAATGTGAGCTGCTTAGCCTGGGAGAGTCAAGCGGTAACTTACATCATGAGAAGTTGGCTGACCAGATAGGTGGTATTAAGGTTAGATGTGATCACATAAAATATCTAGGGGTTTATCTGGGGAGGTCTGTAAATGCTGTATATTCCCTGAACTTTAATCCATTGATTGTCAAGATAGAGAAAGAGTTGGAAGGGTGGAAAAACCTCCCTCTGTCTTTAATGGGGAGGTGCCATCTGATAAAGATGATTAGTTTTGCGAGACTGTTGTACCCATTGCAGACGATCCCTCTTCTCCTTCGAATTTCAGATATCAAAAGGCTCAATGTAGCTTTCACGAAATTCTTATGGAGAGGTAAGAGAGCAAGAATAAAAATTGATAATCTGACGCTTCCCAGCGATAGGGGGGGTTTGGGACTCCCGGATATCAGGGGTTATAATTTAGCTTGTCTTTCCCGACATGTGCTAGATTGGCTAAAAACATCTAGTAAACATTCTAATTATGAGTATGAGGTGGAATTATGTAAGCCATGGGATCCGGTTAGTCTCCTACACGCCTCTTGGTCTGACATCCCACAGCCTTTGAAAAATTAATTGATATTTAGGGACACAGCGTTATGCTGGAAGGCGGTCCGAAAGAAACTTAAGTTGGCTTGGAAGGTCTCGAAATATTTGAATCCCTGGGCTCATATCAGTTTTAAATTGGGAAGGGAAAACATCATATTCAAAGAGTGGAGGGTGGGGGGTATTCAGAAGTTGGGCGACCTGCTACATGTGCCTGAGAAAAGGTGGTTACACGGGACGGTATTGCTTGAGAAGTATGGCTTATCGGCCATGCAGGTGATGCAATATAGGCAACTACAGTTCCATGTTTTAAACCAGCTGAAAGACGTCTCGAACGTCACAAATGTTTGGGATTCACTGGTCAGCACAGACAGTTATAAACATCTCTTTCTTATACAAGCGTTTGAAAGACATATTCTCATCTGAAGGCACAGATAAAAGATTTAAGAGTTGGGAGAGATTAATTCAAACGGATGATCTGGAGGACAAAATACTTAAAGGCTGGGAATTGATGAGAAAATATATTCCCAATGAAAAGTGGAGAGATATGCAATTCCGTATCATTTATAGAGCGATATATGGCTTTACCATCCCACCATCACCACAAGTACCTGATAGGTTACAAAGCTGTCCTAAATGTAATACCCCTAAGACTGATATGATACATGGCCTGTGGTCTTGTGCAATTATTCAAGGTTTTTGGAGACGGGTTATTATGGCTACACGAGTTATTTATAATAATGACATAGGTCACGATCCCTTGACTTGGCTATTACGCTTCCCAGTAGACAAATTGTGGAAGGGAAAAGAAGCTAGATTTTTGCATATTATAGCAATGTCGGCTAAGAGACTTATTTTAAGGGACTGGATGAGTGGGTCTTGCCCCAAATTTCCAGACTTAATATCTTTGCTGAAGGACAATATGGCGACTGAGAGGATGGAGGCAGAGAGAAACAAAGATACCTTGACAGAAAAAAATTTTAAGACTTGGAGAGCCTTTATACGTTTGCATCTGTCCCCAGACAAGCTGGTCCATACGGTCCTTCCATTTAAAAATTCCACCTGGTATTTACTAGAAGATCTGAATGGCACATTGGGGATCTTAAAAATATAGATAAAAATGTATAGATATATAAAAATAGAGATACAGAAGTGTTATCTTTCAAATCATTACTAGATTCATTTGTTATACAGGATTGATCGCTGTAATGCATTTTGTGAATGTATAGATTTATTTTGAGGGTTTATGTTTGACTTTGATTTTGAGCTCTTATTTTGTGCTCTTATGATGCTATTTTGTTATTTAGCGGTTTTGTACCATTGATAAATTTCAATAAAAATGATTTTGGAAAAAAAAAAAAAGTGGTGGCAGCGGTGGGATCACCTATCTCTGGAGAGCATACCAGGGAAAGTAACCAAGCGGTGACTTGGCAGAAGGGATGACGGAGGATGGACCGACTGAGTTGAGGAGGATGCTGGACGCGCTAGGAGAGCGGGCCACGGAGATGGAGTTTGGCGGCAGTGTTAAACAAATTTCTGGGTGTGCATGTAGCGATACCCCCACCCGCCCCAGTGCAGAGGACAATGGATAACAGGAGAGAGGGGCCTACATCATTAAGGTACCGGGATATACCACAGTTCAATGAGAACACCTCAGATATTGATGAACATCTCCGGTTATTTGAGAACCTCTGCCTGCTGCATGAGGTGTCAGTCAGTGACTGGCCCAGATATTTGAGTGTTGGCCTGACCGGAAAAGCAAGAGAAGCTTTTAATAACTTGTCTTCTAATGTATCAGAGATGTTACTCTACCATTCGCAGTGCATTGCTAGAGAGGTATGCCATCACGCCGGAAACCTACCTGAGGAAGTTTCGAGAGACTAACAAGCCTGCTGCACACACACATCGGGAGTTTGCCAACACACTACATATGGCATGCCCTCGGTGGATAGAAGGACTGAGGGCTCAGGAAGCAGAACATGTAATGGATATAATCATGCTGGAACAATTTATGTCAAAGCTCCCAGGTAATTTGAAAGAATGGATGGCAGATAGAAAACCACTCAGCCTGGATGAGGCTGCAAGATTGGCTGATGATTGGTCTGCTAATCGACGAGGGTAACGTGGAAGTACAGCCCCAGTGAGTCAGGAACAGGATTTTACAGGGAGGCCATCGAGACCCATGGATCGGCCAGATGAGGGACAGCAGGGAGTTCAGACTGCACAAAGAGGGGGAGGTTGCCCAAGCCCCCAAGTACGGCCCGTGTTGGGGCGAGGAAGGCTTAACTGCCATAACTGTGGACGCATGGGACACTTTGTCAGGGAATGCTGGGAACATTCTAGCCCACATCACAACCTAGGACGATGATTGGTGTGCCACTTAGCCAATGTCGTAACCCAAAGCCAAAGACCGGTTCTCACTGCTTCAGCCGAGAGGGAGCAGCACTATCTGCAGACTAACCCCCCCCCCACCTGTGGTGAGTAATACACAAAATGACATGACTGTCACAATGAAGGAATGTAATCTGGGGGAGGTAAATTACATCAGGGAGGCCCAGGGACTTCGGGACACTGGATCTACCCTCATCCTGGTCAGCCCAGATACAGTTCCCCCAGAGCTCCCTTTACCAGGCTGCCAAGTGACCACCCCCCCTAACTGGGTGTCAGCACTCTGGGGTTGGTCGCAATGGATACAGGTTTGGTTTTCATTGGGTACGTGTGGAGTTTCCCAAGACAAACTGGGGTGCAGGGGGGGAATATGGAGGACCCCACGGAAAGGACAGACCCCTGATCCAGCGAACTAATACAGAGTCCTTGTCTCCGGGCTTCCCCCATCGGGAAGTTGGCAGGATCTGAAAGACCATATGAGAGAAGCTGGAGATGTTTATTACACTGACGTATACCAGGGTGGAATGGGTACTGTGGAGTATATTCGCAAGAACGACATGGAATATGCTTTGAGGAAACTGGATGATGCAAAATTTCGTTCTCGTAAAGGCGAGACCTCTTACATTCGTGTCCGTGCTGAAAAAGTGGGGGAGGTATGTGAGGAGCGGCCCATTTTCTAAAGACTATGATACTTTTCCAGCAATGGACCACCATTTTTGTTAATATTATTGTGTTTTATTAGTAATTTACTTGTTATGTTTTATATAGTTCTGCTAACTTGTCAGTATGTGCACTAGATTCACTTGTAAAATGTCCAGCATTCCACTAATCTGTATCTTAGGAGTATCTAACCATTGTTCCAGTAGCCAATAATCTCTTTATGTGTGTGTAGATTGCAGACACAGTGGAGCTGTCACCATAGGGGGTCTTGCAGGCAGTCTCAGATTAAGGCTTCTAGAATATTCTTCATTGTTTAGCGAACAGTGAATGTATAAGGAGGAGGGTGTGATCACTTCTGACCTGGGAGGGGTCTGAGCCCAGTGAAAGAAAGGACAGACAGGTTTTAGGAGAGTTGGGGGGGAGGATTGGAGGAAGAGGATGGAGACAGTGATTATGGCCTTATACAAAGCCAGTGGAACTAACTACTGAACCCAGATTGGGAATTTGAGGACTGAGAGAACTGTTTTTTGCCATTTACCTGGATTTCTTATTACCATGGCTGTGATCAATAAAATATTGCTGCATCGTTAATCTGTCTAGGTGATAACTTACAACCCACAACCGCACATCTTTACAGGGCTCAGCTCAGTGTAGACCTTAATGTTGGACATACCAATATAACTCCTAAAATAATATGAGTCCATGCAAAAGAGTTATAAGCTAATGCCCTCCCAGATTGGAGCACCAGTTTGAGCTATCGAACTTACCCATCAAGAATAGAAATGTGCCGGGTCCCGCACCACAAGTAACGCCCCGACGCGCGTTTCGCACACTCAGTGCTTTCTCAAGGGGACTGTGTAGTGTAAAGAGTCATGCCTCAAAGCATTTATACGCATCCCCGTCCAATATCTGCCAATTAGTGCACCGCTTGTCAGAGCTGTCACAGTGTCTCCGGAAGCACGAGATCAGGCTCTCCTTTCAGGCATGCATTCGGGGAAATCCCCATCAGACGTGCATACCGGAAATGACAGAGGCCTTTGCCTGTCCATGGACACTGTGACAGCGCTGATATGTGGTGCACTGACACCCATTCTTTACCTTTACAATGCAGTTATACTGTATTTATATTAATGTAAAATGTTACCTATAAATCATTGATACAGTTCTGCTCAAAAGTTTGTGAAACCTTCATAAATTTCCAGATTTTTACATGAATTTGACCTAAAATTATATCAGATTCAACGAATGTAAAGAGAACAAATAAAACAAAATGAGTCAAAAATATTACTCCATTGAGAGCATCTTTTCAAGTGCAGCTTTTAAGTGCACATTAGAAATCTAACAGAAATGTCCCAGAAGTGACCAGAAGGTATTACTCACTGATCTGCATGCATTACATCTGACAAGTGTGAACATCTCTCTTGATTTCAATTTTGCTATTTACTAATTGTTCCTGTGTTTGCTTCTAAATGTTCAAAGTTTTCTTGATGTTTTATGGTCTTTTTCTGCCCAGTATGGGTGTTTGTGCATCTTCCATAGTAATGTCTGCTAAGGTCTCTTGCTAATTGCTTAATTATTCATCAAGGCAAATTGGTCCTGCATCCTAGTAGACACTTCCAGTATATTCAAATCTGGCTTAGTGAGAGAACGTGTGCTGGTGCACGTGAGCCATATATTCCTAAGTGTAATATTTTTGAAATGTCTCACCAGTTAAACATGGCATGTGGACAGGGCAGGAGACAGATATTTAATCCCTTAATGACTGCCGACTAACATTAAAATGGCGTTCGTTAAGGGGCCTTATTCCCTCATCGCCGTTTTAACGGCGGTCGGGAATAAGGGAATAGCACCGCCCAGCGGCAGCAATTCCCGCAGGTGTCAGCTATATGTGACAGTTAATACCCTGCCGTATCGGCCCCAGCCAGTTTTGCAACCAATCAGGTCCTATTAACCTCTTAAATACCGCTGTCAATAACGACAAACATATTTAAGTTGTTTCAAGGGGGTCACAAGGCCCCCTTAGTAACCATAGGACCGCCGAGATCAGAATCATGGGTCCCGATGGTTACCATTGTACCATGAGGTCATGTGATCACCTCAGGGTATGGTGGCCTGTGAGATCCAGCTTTTATACATGTCCCACAGTGGGACTTAGTGAAAAAGTTAAAAAAAAGTGAAATAAAATATGTAAAAAAAAATGCACACAAATCACTAAAATCCGTTTTGCCACTCAAAATGCAGCGTTTGTGATAAACAAAAATAAACAAAATAAAACACAATTGGTATTGCCGCATCTCAAATGAGCCGCTCTATAAAACTGGCACATTATTTATTCTGTTTGGCGAAGGCCGTAAAAAAATAATAATAAAAAACATGCCAAAAATGTCGCTCTTTCATCCATCGTACTGATTCACACAAAGTGAATAAAAAGTGATCAAAAAGTCATATGTAAAAAAAATGGTATAAATGAAAACGCCAAACTGTCCCACAAAAAACAAGCCCTAATATGGCTCATTTGGCAAAAAAATAAGTTACAGCTCTCAGAATATGGCGATGCAATAACAAATTCATTTTTGTAAAATATTGTTTTTAGTCTGTAAAAATAGCAAATCATAAAAAAATAATATGAATGTGGTATCGCTGTAATTGTACCGACCCGACGAACAATTAGGTCTTACCACTTTTACCGCACGGTGAACGGCGCAAAAAATAAAATTAATGACTGAATTGCTGGATTTTGTTCATTCTGTCTGAAAAATCTGAATAGAAAGCGATCAGAAAATAAGTGCCCCAAAATGGTAACAAAAAAATATGCAACTCATCCCACAAAAAAATGTCCCATACAGGTCTGTTAGACAAAAAATAAAAAAAGTTGACTATTCTAGCAAAGTCTGTGCTCCAAAAGCCAAATAGTGCTCCTTCCTTCATGCCCTGACATGTGGCCTAACAGTAATTTCTGATGACATATGGGATATCACCACGTTCGGGAGAAATTGCACAATAAATTATAGGATCCAGTTTCACATATTAACCCTTGGGTACCTAAAAAAAATTGCAGCAAATACTTAAATTACATTATTACCACAAAAATTTCATATTTCCATGTCTCAATGTTATAAAATTCTGTGAGGTACCTATGGGTTCAAAATACTCACTACACCCCCTAAATGAATTCCAGTGGAGTTTCCAATATGGGGTCACCTGGGTGGGTGTTCTGCTGTTCTGGCACCTCAGGGGCTCAGCTAATGGAGCCCATAATCTATTCAAACGGAATCTGCGTAAAGCCAAGTAGTGTTCTTTCCCATCGGATCCCTCCGTGTGCTCAAACAGTAGTGTACATCCACATATGGGGTACTGCCACATTCGGTAGAAATTGTATAACAAATTGTTGGGTCCAATTTTTCCATTACCCCTCGTGTAAATTATAAATTTGGTGCTAAAACAGTATTTTAGTGGAAAAATTAGCATTTTTTGCTTTCACATCTAAATGTTATAAAGTTTCGTGAATCACCTGTAGCTTAAAAATGCTCAGTGGGATTTCTGCTGTTTTCGCATTTCAGGGGCTCCCAAAATGTGACATGGCATTCACAATTTATTCCAGACATATAGCGTTCTTTCCTTTCCTAGTGGAAATTACAAATTTGGGGCTAAAACATTTTCGGGGAAAAAAAGGAAAATGAAAATTTTCCATACCTAATGTTATCAAATTCTGTGCAGTACCTGTGAGTTGAAAATGCTCACTAAATCCTTGTATAAAATCTTTTAAGGGTTTAGTTTCCAAAATAGGAATCACTTGTGTGGGGTTTCCACTGTTTAGGCACATCAGGGGTTCTCCAACTGCGTCATGATAGCCGCAGACCATTCTATCAAAGTCTGCGTTCCAAAATGTCACTACTTCCTTTCCGAGCCCTGCCGTACGCCCAAACAATACTTTTCCCCTACATATGGGGTATCGGCATACTCAGGAGCAATTGCACACCAAATTTTGGGGTCCATTTTCTCCTGTTACCCTTGTGAAAATTAAAAATTTAGGGCTAAAAGTACATTTTTGTGCGAAAAATATGATTTTTTTTTTATTTTCACAGCTCTACGTTATAAACGTCTATGAAATACCTTGGGGTTCAAAGTGCTCACTACACATCTAGATACATTCCTTGAGGGGTCTAGTTTCCAAAATGGGTTCACTTATGGGGGGTTTCCACTGTTTAGGCACATCAGGGGCTCTCCAAATGCAACATGGCATCCACTCTCAATTCCAGCTTATTTTGCGTTCAAAACGTCAATCGGTGCTCTTTTCCTTCCGAGCCCTGCCGTGCACCCAAACAATAGTTTCCCCTACATATGGTGTATCAGCGTACTCAGGAGAAATTGAACAACAAATTTTGTGGTCCATTTTAACCTGTTACCCTTGTGAAAATAAAAAATTTGAAGCTAAAGTAAAATGTTCATTTTTTTCCTTACTTTAGTTCCTGTGAAGCACCTGGAGTATTAATAAACTTCTTGAATGTGGATTTGAGGACTTTGAGGGGTGAAACTTTTAGAATGGTGTCACTTTTAGGTATTTTCTGTCATATAGGTCCTCCAAAGTCACTTAGTTTGCTGGGTTACAATTCTCACATACCCCCAAGACCTGAGAATAGACAAGTTGGACGTATTGGGCTTCTCCTTTCATCACAATGTGCTTTCCAGGTTATCACCCCCTGTACCTTCACTTATGTTTCCTTCCTTTGAAGTCCACACTGTTAAGACTCTTCAAACTTTTCTCTTTACCAGGGCTGTGGACTCCCCCATACATTGCTCATGTTTAAGTGATAAATTTACTGTAGCACAGATTCATCTCAGCTAAAAGTCTAGACCCTTAGATCAGGAATAGGACAGACATTTATAGGACATTTCATAACTTCCCAAATTCTTATGTAAAAAATATTCCCCACAAACTGCATTGAACTACTGTAGCCAAGTTATTATATATTTTAGGAGTCGGAGTTGGTCCATTTTATACAGACTCCAACTCCACAGCCCTGCTCTCTACTAGTTTTGGTTGTGTACCGCTCTCCTCCCATCAGTTTCTGGATGAGTTTGCCACCTGGCTTCCACACTTTCTATCCTTCCCACTCTCATCATGGGGGACTTTAACATCCCCATTGTTAATCTGCTCCCCAATCTGCCATTCATCTTCTTTAACCGCCTCCTTAGGCCTTTCACAGCTTACTAACTCTCTTACGCATGAAGACGGGAATACGCTGGACCTGGTCTTCTACCGGCTCTGGTCAGTGTATGACTTTACTAACCCCCCTCTCCCACTCTCTCACGACAGCCTTCTTTCCTTCTCTGTCAAGAATGGTCTCCACACTGAGGATACCCCAACTTATCACACATACAGAAATCTACGTGCCAATACCAAGCAGCTTATGAACAATATACAGTCATCTTTATCTCTCATTTCCTCCCTCGTGTCCAAACTAAACATAGTCACACTATAATAATACATTGCAGAGTGCCCTGGATGAAGTAGCATCAGCTACATGCAGAAAGACCTGACACAAACAGCAGCAACCCTGGCTTACTCTGCAAACAAGTTTACTCCAGCGCTTCTCAAGGTGTGCTGAGTGTCTATGGAGAAAATCACTTTCAGCAGAAGACTTTATCCACTATAACTTCATGCTCAAAACGTATAACTCTGATCTCTATCTGGCCAAACAAATTTACTTTACTGCCCTCATCACATCACTAGCCAGCAATCTAAAATTACTCTTCAAAACCTTCCACTCCCCCTTGAGCCTTAAAGAACATGCCCTGGTAACCAACCTCAGCGCTGACAATCTGGCCACTTATTTGCTACAAAAAATCAACCACATCCATCATGACACTTTTTGCACAATCCGAGCCTGTATCTCCTTCCCTCCTGCACCTTAAGTTCACTTTCCAACTTTGAGTCACAGAAGAAATGACCAAGCTCCTTGCATCTTCTCGCTCTACAACTTGCACCAGTGACCCTATTCCCTCACATCTCCTCCAGTCCCTCTCCCAACAGTCATTACCTACTTATCTAAAATATTTAACCTCCCTCTTTCTTCCGGTATCTTTCCCTCTTCAGTCAAACATGCCATCATAACCCCTTTACTTAAAAAATCATCCCTCGACAAGATCTGTACTGCTAACTACAAACCCATCTTTAATCTTCCCTCTAACTGTAAACTCCTGAAACTCTTGGTTCGCTTTCATCTAATCTGCTGTCATTCTTCTTGACCCTTTACAATCTGGTTTCTGCTACTTATATTATACTGGACCGGCCCTTACTAAAGTCTCTAATGACCTATTAACAACAAAATTCAATAACCATTGCTCCCTGCTGATTCTACAAGATCTCTCTGCCGCATTTGACATTGTGGATCACCATCTACTTTTCACTATGTCCCGGTCTATCAGTCTTTAAAGGGTTGTCCAGTACTTTTAAAAATATGCCAATATGTTTTAATGATAAATAGAAGCTTCTTTCTAATTACCTCATGGTGCTGTTTCTGCCTGTGAGTGGCGCTATCGGTGGCCTCTCTTAGACAGCACGTGACCCCCCGCTGACATCACGTCAAGTGAGGCGTGACTCAGCGCTGGGGTCCCCGCGAGTGGCTTCTGGGTTGTGGGCGGGATTATTCCCCGCGTCACACCTAGCATCCACCGAGCGCTTTCCCAATGAATGGGGATAGGGAGAGCGCGCGGTGGATGCCGGGTGTGACGCGCGGGGTAACCCCGCCCACAACCCAGCAGCCACCGATGGAACGCGGAAGAGGGACCCTCGGCTGCACGTGCTGCCTGTGAGCGGCCACCGATAACGCCGCTCACAGGCAGAAACAGCACCAGGAGGTAATTCGAAAGAAGCTTCTATTTATCATTAAAACACATTGGCATATTTTTAAAAGTACTGGACAACCCCTTTAAGGACATCGTTCTCTCCTGGTTCTCCTCCAAACTCACTGTATCTTTTGCTGGCTCTACTCCTCTCCTCTTCCCTTTATTATCAGTGTTCCACAAGGCTCAGTCCTGGGCCTCCTCCTTTTCTCTCTATACACCGCCTCTATTGGGCAAACCATCAGCAGATTTGGTTTCCAGTATCATCTCTATGCTGATGACACCCAATTGTACACCTCTTCTCCTGTTCTCACCCATTGTAATACAAAATACCAGGGATTGTCTGTCCGCTGTCTCGAACACCATGTCCTCCCTCTATCTGAAAATTCATTTCTCCAAAACTGAACTTGTGCTTCCTCCCTCTGCTAACCTATATATACCCGATATTGCAATTACCTTGGGGAGTTCAACCATAACTCCGAAGCGGAACGCTTGCGGTCATATTTGACACAGAACTTTACTTTATTCCCTATATCTAATCACTCACAAGCTCATGTTACCTGCATCTTAAAAACAGCTACAGAATCCGATAGTTTCTCACCTTTGAAAGTGCAAAAACACTTACTGTCGCTCTTATTCATTCTCGTCTGGACTACTGCAACTCTTTACTGTCTTCCTCTAATCAATTTGTCCTCTCCAATCCGTCCTGAATGCGGCAGTAACCTAGATCTCATCCCTCATTTCTGTCTATCACTCTACCTGTGCTCTTTGTTCTGAAAATGATCCAAGACTAACATCCTCCATAATCCGAACCTCGCACCTCTGTCTCCAAGACTTCTCTCGTGCTGTGCCAGTGTTCTGTGTAATGCACATGCCCGGGCTGAGTGGCGTGTGCGTGCATATGTAGTGATTCCACTGGACCGTGCCGGAGAGTGAATGCCTGGAGGGGCGTAACTAAGTATCCACCCGATCCGACCAGGGTCGCACGACGGCATACGACGCCAGTGCACCAAGGAGGAACCGAGCAGAGGGACCAGGTGCTACTCCAGGACAGACCCCGGACACGGCTGTTGACCCACACAGGGGAATACAGGAACAGGCAGGTTAGGCTGGCACACAGACTGCTGGGTATAGGCAGACACGGCCGGTATGCAGACTGGCGGATGCTGGTCAGCACGACTGGTATGCAGGCAGGGAGGTACTGGCAGGTATGACAGGTTGGAGCACCGAGTGGATAGGACCCAGTACAGACTGGGACTCAGGAACAGAACCGCAGATGCGGTGGACAAACAGCAGAGTGAGGCCGCCCAGAGCGGCGAGCAAGAGCAGAACAAGACGAGACCGCCTGGAGCGGTGAGCGAGAGAAGAGCAGGACAAGGCCGCCGGGAGCGGTGAGCGAGAGAGGGGCAGGACGAGACTGCCGAAGCAGCGAGCAAAGGGTCAGAGCAGAGCGAGACTGCCGGAGCAGCGAGCAAAGGGTCAGAGCAGAGCGAGACTGCCGGAGCAGCGAGCAAAGGGTCAGAGCAGAGCGAGACTGCCGGAGCGACGAGCAAAGGGTCAGAGCAGAGCGAGACTGCCGGAGCAGCGAGCAAAGGGTCAGAGCAGAGCGAGACTGCCGGAGCAGCGAGCAAAGGGTCAGAGCAGAGAGGACAGGGCTCTGTTCACACGGAACAGACTGGAAGGGAAAGGCAGAACCAGGTACACACAGGATACTTGCAATGAAGTAGCGAGTGGA
Source organism: Phyllobates terribilis (assembly GCF_046119375.1). Classification (NCBI taxonomy): domain Eukaryota; kingdom Metazoa; phylum Chordata; class Amphibia; order Anura; family Dendrobatidae; genus Phyllobates; species Phyllobates terribilis. Next base: position 63,308,964 of record NW_027362765.1, read on the forward strand.
CTCTAAACTCACAAACGGGAGTACAGGGACAACGAGTAGGAGTAGGTACGGGATCAGATTCTGCAGGAAAAGGGAAGGTACGGACATAGAGAAAAACAGGTAACAGGCTAGGAGAGTATTCAGACAAGAACAGACACAGCAGCAAGATACAGGAGCGGGTCTAGGTATGCGGCCCCTAGAAGGCGGAAAGAACAGGCAAGGAGCGTGTTCACACTGGCCTGGAAATACAGCCTCCAGGATAGGCAGAAGACAACAGGCTAGTAGATAGTTCAGACAGGACACAGTTCAGACACAGGAACTGATACCGCAAGGCAGGAAGCATAGACAGGACCTGGCACATCAGTGACCGGAAGCCAACTGACAGAACACAATGCTCATGCATAGATTCCAGGGAGGAGCTGGGTTAAATACCAGGTGACAGACAGCAATAGGCTGAGGACGCACAAGGGGTGTGCCTGCAGCAGCTACAAGAAGCAGGAAGTGATCGGGCGCCGCCCTTAAGCAGCAGAAACAGAGGCAAGCAGACAACATGGAGGGAAGCCAGGCCCGCAGACTGGACTGGAGATCAAGTGCGCGCTCCTGCACAGTGGGAGATGGACCACTATGCAAGGACGCCGCCAGGTATGTTACATTCTGGAATGCACTACCCCAAATGTTCCAACTAATATCTAGCCCCCATCTTTTTAAGCGTGTTTTAAAAACACAGCCCTTTAGAGAGACCTATCACCTCACTTCACTAACCTAACTCTCCTCTCCTTCTAAATATTAATCATATTCTGCTCCCTCCTATCCATCTGTCTCCACATTCTACATGCACCCAATAGCACACGATAACTGCACTTAGACAGATACTGGCTGATGACCGGATCATGCACCTTTATATGAAAACCCTTATTTATTATAATGATGGCTGGACATAATATAACAAGCACGTTCTGCCTATTGTGTCCTCCCTATCTCCTTATAGATTGTAAGCTTGCGAGCACAGCTCTCACTCCTAGGTCAAACAAATGGCTAATTTACAGTGTAATTTCGTTGATATTTCTCTACACATGAATATTTCTTCTCCCATGTGATAATTCTTTAATGTGCAACAAAAGCTGATTTCTGGTTAAATAATTTCCCATATTAGTTGCATGAAAATGGCTTCTCTCCTGTATGAATTTTCTGATGTGAAACAAGATTTGGTTTCCGATTAAAACATTTTCCACATTCTGAACAAGAAAATGGCTTCTCCCCTGTGTGAATTCTCTGATGTTTAACAAGATCTGATTTGTTATGAAAACATTTCTCACATTCTGAACATGAAAATGGCTTATCTCCTGTGTGAAATTTCTGATGTGTAACAAGATTTGCTTTCTGATTAAAGCATTTTCCACATTCTGAACATGAAAATGGCTTCTCACCTGTGTGAGTTAACTGATGTGTAACTAGTTGTGATTTCTCTATAAAACATTTCCCACATTCTGAACATGAAAATGGCTTCACCCCTGTGTGAATTCTCTGATGTTTAACAAGCTCTGATTTTTTATAAAAACATTTCCCACATAATGAACATGAAAATGGCTTCTCCCCTGTGTGAATTCTCTGATGTTTAACAAGATCTGATTTGCTATAAAAACATTTCTCACATTCTGAACATGAAAATGGCTTATCTCCTGTGTGAAATTTCTGATGTGTAACAAGATTTGCTTTCCGATTAAAACATTTTCCACATTCTGAACATGAAAATGGCTTCTCCCCTGTGTGAGTTCTCTGATGTATAACTAGATGTGATTTCTCTATAAAACATCTCCTACATTCTGAACATGAAAATGGTTTCTCACCTGTGTGAGTTCTCTGATGCTTAACAAGACTTGATTTCTCTATAAAACATTTCCCACATTCTGAACATGAATATGGCTTCTCTCCTGTGTGAATTCTAAGATGTTTAACAAGATCTGATTTTTTATAAAAACATTTCCCACATACTGAACATGAAAATGGCTTCTCCCCTGTGTGAATTTTCTGATGTGAAACAAGATTTGCTTTCTGATTAAAACACTTTCCACATTTTAAACATGAAAATGGTTTCTCCCCTGTGTGAATTTTCTGATGTCTAACAAGGTCTGATTTTTGAGTGAAACATTTCCCACACTCTAAACATAGACATGGCTTCTCACCTGTGTGAGTTCTATGATGCGTAACCAGATGTGATTTCTCTAAAAAACATTTCCCACATTCTGAACAGGAAAATGGCCTTTTCCCTGTGTGAATTCTCATATGTTGAACAAGATTTGCTTTCCGATTAAAACATTTCCCACATTCTAAACATGGAAACACTTTTTCTCCTGTGTTAATTCTGTGATCTCCAACAAGGTCTGATTTCTGAATGAAACATGAAAATGGCTCCTTTCTTGTGAGGGTTCTTTGATGTTCACCATCCTCTCTGCCATTTTTATTTGATTTAATAGTTTGCAATGAATCAGAGGATAGGACTTGTTGAAATGGCTCCGATGATAGATTTTTGCTGTTAAGATCTGGAGGTATATCAAGGATAATGGCATAATCTTCATGTGTATCTGGTGTGGCACAATAGTCATCTGCCAAAAATAAAATGGAAATTTATTATTTTTCAATAACATTTCATTGAAATAATAACATAACTATATTACCGTATTTTGAGGATTATAAGACGCACCGGTTTATAAGATGCACCCCAAATTTTGGGGAGGACAATAGGAAAAAAAATATTATTTTTTTTTATAATCTGCTTACCTGGGGGGCTGAGTTGTTGGTGGAGCGGGGTCCCAGGTGGCAGGGTCGAGGCAGGAGTCGGGAGATCGCTGTTGCTGGCAGAGGCAGAAGTCGTAAGATGGCTGCGGTCCCTATGCTTGCAGTAGGTGTCCGGTGGTGCGGGGGCGCCGCCAACATTTTGTAACAGCCGGAGCACTGCACCTTCCATACATTGCTATGCGGCGGTCTCCGAGAAAATGGCCGCCGGAGGCGAAGCATGCTCACATTGAGATCTCGGCACTGAGATCTCATCTCCCAAGATCTCGGCTCCTGAGATCTCAATTGCGCATGGGCCACCTCAGGCGGCCATTTTCCTGGAGACCGCCGCATGGAAAAGTATGGAAGGTGCGGGGCTCCGGCTTTTACAAGATGTCGGTGGAGCCCCCACACCACCGGACACCTACTGCAAACAAGGAGCACACAGCATGGAGGAGACCGCAGCATGAGGACCGCAGCCAGATTCCGACTCCTGCCTCTGCCGGAAGGCAGAAGCATCTGACAGCAGCGATCCTGGGACCCCACTCTACCAACGCCAGTAAGCGCTTCAGATTATACAATTCGCATTATAAAACGCACCCCCATTTCCCCCCCCCCATATTTGGGAGAAAATAAGTGTGTCTTATAATCTGAAAAATAAGGTAATATATTTTTTATAACATTTTTATACAAATTATAAAAAAATGTATCAACTAAGACAAATGGCAGCAGCAATACACCTCAAAGCAGGGACTTATAGATTATCATGTTAGGTCATCAGATCATACTTTCAGTTTTTTTCTTCTCTTTTGAAGCTAACTATTTTATAGGTTCATGTCTTAGTGTGACAGTCACCAATCTGATCTTGTGAATTTTCCAGTGGAGGATCTTAAAGGTGCCTGTAAGTCAGTACCATTATGTGTCCATCTCATAAACACCGAGACCACCCCATTAGAGAAATATACTAAGCCCAGAGTCCAGCTATAAACAGTATTATGTATACAGAATTATACACGTTGTAACAACTTGAAAACTTGATTTAGCTCAGGAGAGACATCTGTACAAAGTTATGTAAAATAAAGAATTTGTGCTAAATCTTTACGCGTTAAATACAAATATAAACTCTTTGTATGAAAATGTCCTAAAAACCTCAACATATGAGTACAATCTGTGACTTCTCAATCTATGAATTTAGTGGTCACTACTCACCTGTGTGGTTATCTGTAGGAATCTCCTCTTTACACCGCTCATCACCCCTCACATATGTCTCTGTAGTACTAACATAGTTGAGATCTTCACTCTAAAATTAAAATTGTAAAAGTCACAGACAAATTAGGATGTTTGGTAAAATGATTTTAAAGCACAGAAAACATTAAATAGCTGCAGGTCTCATGTATAAATCCAACCTGTTGGCTCCCAATTCTAACCAGAAAATATGTGAGAACATCCAGACTACATCTAATGTCTCTGATCAGCTTTATCCTCTCATCTCCACCATATATAAAACATACACTGAATGGCCACATTATTAGAGACACCCATCGAGTAGCAGGTTGGATCTCCTTTACCCTTCAGAACCTCAGCGTTGTGTCTGGTCATACTTTCCACCAGGTGATGAAATAGTTACGCAGGAAAATTAGCTCATGAGGACACAATAGTTTCTTGCAGTTACTGCAAATTAGATAAAGATAACAACATGCTTTTAACAACCTGGTCTACTTGTCCCAGAGATGCTTTAAAGAATTAAGATATGGAGACTGTGAAGGCTGGGGAAGCAAAAAAAACTCGCTGTCATGCTCCTAGAAAAAAAAATCCATGAGATTTCCTTTAGTTGGACACCAGTGCTAATTTCCAGCACTGTGCAGCTTCTGTTCATCGGAGCAATTCTTGATCCCTTCCCCATGAGTTGGTTACGTCCTCTCTTACGAATCTCTTTACATTTAATTTTTTCTTTCGATTACAACCCTCTTCAAATTCGCTTATCACATTTGTATGTGAAAACCCAAGTTCTACAAAACAGTCCCTGGCTAATCTAGTACTAAAAACCATGCCCAATTCAAAGTCGCTCAGTTTGTCGATTTTCCCATATTAATGTGGATTCACACTGAAACTAATCTCTTCATTTTATGCTGCAGTCCAGGGTCATTGGTCTAATATCCAAACATTGAAGTTCCTATCAAGAAAGGATCGGTGTCTCTTATAAAATTGGCCTTTCGGTGTATAATACTAGTGGATAAAACAAGACTGAACACAAGACCTTCACAACAGTCTACACATCGTACGGGAGATCTCATGACACCTTCTCTCCATCTACCTGATCATCCCGAAGAACATCGGGATCTTCTTGTTTACAGTCCTGTGGAAGAAGAGGATGGAGACATCTCTCTGGTGTTGTCCTCTTACTGGATAGATCTGGAGGAAACACATACAGGGACTGATTCATTCTTTACATACAGATAATTATAGGCCGTGAGTATTTAGCCCTATTACCTGGTGATGTGAGGGGCTGGGGAACCTCCATCATGACGTCCTTGTATAGATCTTTGTGACCTTCTAAATACTCCCACTCCTCCATGGAGAAATAGACGGTGACATCCTGACACCTTATAGGAACCTGACACATACAATGATACCGTCATCCCCCCGATCCCTTCATAGCGTTACTGTATAATGTCCCAGCATTCCCAGCAGTGTCACCTCTCCAGTCAGCAGCTCAATCATCTTGTAGGTGAGTTCTAGGATCTTCTGGTCATTGATGTCCTCATGTATCAGGGGGTGATGTGGAGGCCCCGTGATTGGGCTCAGGGGTCTTCCCCATCCCTCAGACACAGGGTCCTGACAGCGCTCACTAGAGGTCTTCTTCACTACTGTGTAATCCTGGTTATGGAGAGACACATTAATAAATCTCACTACAGACATTTCCAGAGTCCTCACCTCTCCAGTTCTGTCCATCTGTTATTCCTATAGATAAGAATGATGTAATGTGACGTCATCAGAATCTCTCACCTCTCCAGTAAGACGGAAGAGGATCTCTAGGGTGAGGTGTAATATCCTCTCCGCCATCTTGTCCCTGTCCCTATCCATCCTTGATGGGTCAATCAGGAAAATTCTCTTATATAGAAGATCTCCACTGAGAGGATCCGATATTGTAGGGACCTGAATGGGGAGAAGATGACGATGTAACATCATAAAGATCCCATGTAAGAAATCTCCGGAGCTGTTACTGGCTTCACGTGATCACTACATCCAGTCATGGCCCCGTCCTGCCCCCGGTATAACACACAATCACATTATAGTCACATACAGAGATTTATCACAGGCTCAGCACTGAGGGGTTAATACTAATGGGGGATCTCCACATACCTCCACCTGCAGAGCCGCCACCACATATATGGCTGTTCTGTGCGCACAGGACCTGTGATGAGGTCACAGGAGGGGAGGAGTCAGGGGTCACATGATACACATTCTGTATTATACAGAATGAGGTGCACTATACTATATGGGGGTGAATTATATTGAATAGGGGTGCATTATATGGGGGTGAATAATACAGAATGAGGTGCAGTCCCGCAAGCTCGCTGCCTTGGGGTAACCATGGACTCTGATCTCCCCTTCAAACCACATATCCAAGCCCTTTCCACTTCCTGCCGACTCCAACTAAAAAATCTCTTCCAACTCCTGGACAGTCTGTGGTGCAACAATCGGATTCAGGTCTGGGGAACGGGCGGGCCAGTACATAGCTTCAATGCCTTCATCTTGCAGGAACTGCTGACACACTCCAGCCACATGAGGTCTGGCATTGTCCTGCATTAGGAGCAACTCTAGGCCAACCGCACCAGCATATGGTCTCACAAGGGGTCTGAGGATCTCATCTCGGTACCTAATGGCAGTCAGGCTACCTCTGGCGAGCACATGGAGGGCTGTGCGGCCCTCCAAAGAAATGCCACCCCACACCATTACTGACCCACTGCCAAACCGGTCATGCTGATGGATGTTGCAGGCAGCAGATCGCTCTCCTCTGTGTCTCCAGACTCTGTCACATGTGTTCAGTGTGAACCTGCTTTCATCTGTGAAGAGCACAGGGTGCCAGTGGCGACTTTGCCAATCCTGGTGTTCTGTGGCAAATGGCAAGTATCCAGCATGGTGTTGGGCTGTGAGCACAACCCCCATCTGTGGACATCAGGCCCTCATACCACCCTCATGGAGTCAGTTTCTAACCGTTTGTGCAGACACATGCACATTTGTGACCTGCTGGAGGTCATTTTGCAGGGCTCTGGCAGTGCTCCTCCTGTTCCTCCTTGCACAAAGGCGGAGGTAGCAGTCCTGCTGCTGGGTTGTTGCCCTCCTACGGCCCCCTCCACGTCTCCTTGTGTACTGACCTGTCTCCTGGTAGCGCCTCCAGCCTCTGGACACTACGCTGACAGACACAGCAAACCTTCTTGCCACAGCTCGCATTGATGTGCCATCCTGGATGAGCTGCACTACCTGAGCAACTTCTGTGGGTTGTAGAGTCCGTCTCATGCTACCACGAGTGTGAAAGCACAACCAACATTCAAAAGTGACCAAAACATCAGCCAGAAAGCATTGGTACTGAGATGTGGTCTGTGGTCCCCACCTGCAGAACCACTCCTTTATTGAGGATGTTTTGATAATTGCCAATAATTTCCATCTATTGTCTATTCCATTTGCACAACAGCATGTGAAATTGATTGTCAATCAGTGTTGCTTCCTAAGTGGACAGTTTGATTTCACAGAAGTTTGATTTACTTGGAGTTATATTCTGTTGTTTAAGTGTTCCCTTTATTTTTTTGAGCAGTGTATAAATGTCCACGTCACATTAGTGCAGTAATTCCCAGGATATCCATGCGGTGCGTTGTTTCAAACACAAGAGAGCGTTCTTAGTCAAATTGTTTTATTTTTTGGCTAACAGACTTGTATGGGGCTTATTTTTTGCGGGATGAGTTGCAGATTTTTTTGTTACCATTTTGGGGTACATATTTTCTGATCGCTTTCTATTCAGATTTTTCAGACAGAATGAACAAAATCCAGCAATTCAGTCATTAATTTTATTTTTTGCGCCGTTCACCGTGCGGTAAAAGTGGTAAGACCTAATTGTTTGTCGGGTCGGTACAATTACAGCAATACCACATTCATATTATTTTTTTATGATTTGCTATTTTTACAGACTAAAAACAATATCTTACAAAAATGAATTTTATTGCATCGCCATATTCTGAGAGCTGTCCAGAGGTCACTGGAGACAACTGCTGGTAATATATATACAGGAATGTCCGGGGTCACTGGAGAACACTGCTGGTAATATATATACAGGAATGTCCGGGGTCACTGGAGAACACCGCTGGTAATATATATATACAGGAATGTCCAGGGTCACTGGAGAACACTGCTGGTAATATATATATACAGGAATGTCCGGGGTCACTGGAGAACACCGCTGGTAATATATATATATACAGGAATGTCCGGGGTCACTGGAGAACACTGCTGGTAATATATATATATACAGGAATGTCCGGGGTCACTGGAGAACACCGCTGGTAATATATATATACAGGAATGTCCGGGGTCACTGGAGAACACTGCTGGTAATATATATATATATACAGGAATGTCCGGGGTCACTGGAGAACACCGCTGGTAATATATATATACAGGAATGTCCGGGGTCACTGGAGAACACTGCTGGTAATATATATATATACAGGAATGTCCGGGGTCACTGGAGAACACTGCTGGTAATATATATATATACAGGAATGTCCGGGGTCACTGGAGAACACCGCTGGTAATATATATATACAGGAATGTCCGGGGTCACTGGAGAACACTGCTGGTAATATATATATATACAGGAATGTCCGGGGTCACTGGAGAACACTGCTGGTAATATATATATATACAGGAATGTCCGGGGTCACTGGAGAACACTGCTGGTAATATATATATATACAGGAATGTCCGGGGTCACTGGAGAACACTGCTGGTAATATATATATATACAGGAATGTCCGGGGTCACTGGAGAACACTGCTGGTAATATATATATATACAGGAATGTCCGGGGTCACTGGAGAACACTGCTGGTAATATATATATATACAGGAATGTCCGGGGTCACTGGAGGACACTGCTGGTAATATATATATATACAGGAATGTCCGGGGTCACTGGAGAACACTGCTGGTAATATATATATATACAGGAATGTCCGGGGTCACTGGAGAACACTGCTGGTAATATATATATATACAGGAATGTCCGGGGTCACTGGAGAACACTGCTGGTAATATATATATATACAGGAATGTCCGGGGTCACTGGAGAACACCGCTGGTAATATATATATACAGGAATGTCCGGGGTCACTGGAGAACACTGCTGGTAATATATATATATACAGGAATGTCCGGGGTCACTGGAGAACACTGCTGGTAATATATATATATACAGGAATGTCCGGGGTCACTGGAGAACACTGCTGGTAATATATATATATACAGGAATGTCCGGGGTCACTGGAGAACACTGCTGCTAATATATATATATACAGGAATGTCCGGGGTCACTGGAGGACACTGCTGGTAATATATATATATACAGGAATGTCCGGGGTCACTGGAGAACACTGCTGCTTATATATATATATATATATATATATATATATATATATACAGGAATGTCCGGGGTCACTGGAGAACACTGCCGGTAATATATTTATATACAGGAATGTCCGGGGTCACTGGAGAACACTGCTGGTAATATATATATATATACAGGAATGTCCGGGGTCACTGGAGAACACTGCTGGTAATATATATATATATACAGGAATGTCCGGGGTCACTGGAGAACACTGCTGGTAATATATATATATATACAGGAATGTCCGGGGTCACTGGAGAACACCGCTGGTAATATATATATACAGGAATGTCCGGGGTCACTGGAGAACACTGCTGGTAATATATATATAATACAGGAATGTCCGGGGTCACTGGAGAACACTGCTGGTAATATATATATATACAGGAATGTCCGGGGTCACTGGAGGACACTGCTGGTAATATATATATATACAGGAATGTCCGGGGTCACTGGAGAACACTGCTGGTAATATATATATATATATATACAGGAATGTCCGGGGTCACTGGAGAACACTGCTGGTAATATATATATATATACAGGAATGTCCGGGGTCACTGGAGAACACTGCTGCTTATATATATATATACAGGAATGTCCGGGGTCACTGGAGAACACCGCTGGTAATATATATATACAGGAATGTCCGGGGTCACTGGAGAACACTGCTGGTAATATATATATATACAGGAATGTCCGGGGTCACTGGAGAACACTGCTGGTAATATATATATATATATACAGGAATGTCCGGGGTCACTGGAGAACACTGCTGGTAATATATATATATATACAGGAATGTCCGGGGTCACTGGAGAACACTGCTGGTAATATATATATATACAGGAATGTCCGGGGTCACTGGAGAACACTGCTGCTTATATATATATATATATATATATATATATATATATATATATATATATATATATATATATACAGGAATGTCCGGGGTCACTGGAGGACACTGCTGGTAATATATATATATACAGGAATGTCCGGGGTCACTGGAGAACACTGCTGCTTATATATATATATATATATATATATATATATATATATATACAGGTCACTGGAGAACACTGCTGGTAATATATATATATACAGGAATGTCCGGGGTCACAGGAGAACACTGCTGGTAATATATATATATATACAGGAATGTCCGGAGTCACTGGAGAACACTGCTGGTAATATATATATATATACAGGAATGTCCGGGGTCACTGGAGAACACTGCTGGTAATAAAGATGACGCGCCCCTGGGCCTGTGTCGCGCTGCGTCGCGCACGCGGGAGCCTACCCGGAGCCGGATCAGTGGAGGGTTGTAGTCTCGTGGCGGTGACCCGGTCCGTGCCCAGGGAGTCAAACTAGACGGCAGTCTATTAGTAGTAAATAGTTGATGACTACGCCACCCGTTGAGTGCAGCCAGGGAGCTGCTGCTGCAGGGCAGACCGCTGAGGCCGGTGGTAGGATTGTGCAGCGTGATAGTATAACCCCCAACGGGAGGGGTATGGCCTCAGGGCAGCCGACGTGGATGATGGGGGTAGCAGGAACCACTCAGAGACGGTACGGTGAAGTTCAGGGTCTTTACTGGTAACAACGATAGACCCTCCCGGAGTACTTGCTAGCAAACGGGGCCTGGTCAGTCTTTGAGCAGATGGGATCTCCCCTGGCCAGGCGTAGTTGTAGGCCTCCCAAACTGACTGTACTCTTCTGGCTACCTTGCTAGAAGCTGATGTAAGTAGCCCACGTCCCTGAGTGTACCGTGTGGTGCTCACCCGTATGGCCGGTGACTCGGGGCCTTCTAATGGCTTCCGCTCCACGATGGCGGTGCTGGTCCCACGCGTGTGACCGTGCCTTCGGGCTTCTGGGCCAGAGGACCTGAAATCCCCTGCCTGACGGATTCTGCTGCTGGGTAGAAGTTAGTCCCCACAGCCTCGGACTCCGGGTCCGGTAAAGAATTTTCTTGGTCAGGGCGAGCTCTGTAGCTGCCAGCCCCTGACTCCTTGTAACTCTGCTGTTTCCTATGCTGCTTCTTGTCTCCACTCTCCTTGTCTGACTCTCCCTGCCTCAGCCCCGGGTTTATACAGGGGAAGTTCTTCCCCTCCCAAGACTGGGCAGGAGGTGTGGCATGCACAGGATCCCTGACCAAAGGACCTCCCACCTGCTCTCAGACATAACATTACATTACTGTGGAAAACCAGACCCCTGGGGTGCCACATTCCCCCCTAGTGAAATTTAGTACTCCGGGACTAAACACATTTAGAAAAACATAACAAGGCAAAAACATTAATAATACAATAAGAAAACATATAAAGATGGTTACGGCGTGTCCGCAACCGGGTGCAGTCTCTGAAGAGAGCAAGGTGTCCATTTCACCAACACAGGGAGACGTAACCAGGTAGGGGTCTGTCCTACCCCGAGTCCTTAACAGTCTCTAGTCCATCCTGGGTTACGCTCCAACTATGTACAAGGATTCCCGGTAAATCCACCAAGGATTCCTAAAAATAACTAGAAACACAAAATTATACACAAGCAACAAGACACAGAAAAACATAAATAAAACAATTTATACACTTTAAATTCTCCAGCGTGCGGGTAACTGGCCTCTAGTGGCCCTAGTGGACCTACGGAGCTGACTGTCTGGCCCTGAACTACAGGGTGTAGGAGCTGTCAAGGGTAAACTGGGCAGCTGTCTACCGGCTCTTTGTCTCACTAGGGGTACGGCAGGCTCACTATAAGCAGAGGGTCGATTCTCCTGTTCTACTCGTGTGGAGTCTTCTGCCTCCTGGACCGGCTGTTCTTCCAGCTCTACCCGTTGCTCCGTAGGTTCTTGGGATGATGGTTGGAGGAAGGTGAGTACGGGTACCACAACTGCACCATTGACTTGAGTCCAAGACCGAGGGAAGTCCCCGAGCACGGTACTAACCATATCTTCCCTTTCTCCCACGGGTCGATGGTCTTCTTGTTCCTCTTCAGGGTTCCTCAGTTGTTCGGGACACTTCTTCAGGTGGTCCCGGGATACAATGGCTGTGGTTTCCCCTCCGTCTTTACTGATGGTACAGACCTTCGGGTTCTCGTGGCTTGAGGGCAGTACGGTGTACGGGTCCTTCTCCCACTGGTCATCCAACTTGTGGAGCCGTCTTTTCCTCTTCAAGACCTGCTCTCCGGGTACCAGGGGAACAGCGGGAGCATACTGGTTGTAAGTCTTCTCTTGTCTTTCCCTAGCCTGACAGAGACTTCGCTCCACGCTCTCTTGTACTCTCCGGTACTGCTGCTGCCTCTCTGTGTCCCAGTCTGTTTCTGGTGAAGTGTCCTCAGGTGTCAGGACTCCCATTTCCAGGTCAACAGGTAACTTACCAGGTCTCGCCCTCATTAGGTAAGCCGGGGTACAGTTGGTGGAACCTACCGGGATGTGGTTGTATAGGTCCACCAGATCGGGCAACTTCTCAGGCCACAGACTGCGTTCTTCCAGGGGCAATGTTTTTAGAAGATCCATTACCACCTGGTTCATTTTTTCACAAAGTCCATTAGTTTGCGGATGGTAGGGTGTCGTCCTTATCTTCCGGCAGCCATACAGATTGCAGAATTCCTGAAAGACCTCCGCTTCAAAGGCAGGTCCCTGGTCCGTCAGCACTTGGTCCGGGTACCCGTGTGGACGGCAGAAGTGCTGCTGGAAGGCTCTAGCTGCTGTTTGAGCCGTTAAGTCCTTGACGGGGACGACAACCAAGAACCGGGAGTAATGATCCACGATGGTTAACGCGTAGACGTAGCCACTTCTGCTTGGGGTCAGTTTTACATGATCCAAGGCTACCAGTTCCAACGGTTGCCGGGTGACGATGGACTGCAGGGGAGTCTTCTGGCTGGCCCGGTCCTTCCTTCTCAGATTGCACGGGCCACAGTCTCTGCACCACTTCTCGATGGTTCCCCTCATGCCTACCCAGTGGAACCGCTCACGCAGCAGGAACTCCAGCTTTTTCCACCCGAAGTGTCCAGCTCCGTCGTGGTATGCCTCCATCACCATGGCTGCGTCTCTTCGTGGCACCACTACTTGCCAGAGTAGTTCATGCGTCCGGGAGTTGACCATTCTGCGGCACAACTTCCCCTTGTAAAGGAATAGTCGACTCTTCTCCGCCCATAGTTGTTTGGCTTCCTCCGGAGCGTCTGGTTCAAGGCGAGCCTCCGGCCGAGTCAGCATCTCCTTCACCAGTCGGACGGCAGGGTCGCTGTCTTGCGTTTCCGCCCAGTTGTAGTGGGGTAAGGGGTTCAACGTAGCAGCCTGCTTACCCCTTACCCGGTGGGAATACTGGATAGTCCCATGACGGTGGAACGCAGGGAGTTCAACTTCTTCCAGTCCCTCCGGATCTTCTCCTTCGTCCGGCAGGTTGGGCATCCTGGACAGGGCATCCGCGTTAGTATTGGAGCGTCCTGCCCGGTATTTGATTGTGAACTCGTAGTTGGACAGACGGGCCATCCACCTCTGCTCCAGGGCACCGAGTCTTGCCGTGTCCAGGTGTGTCAACGGGTTGTTATCCGTGTATACGGTGAACCGGGAAGAAGCGAGGTAATGCCTAAAGCGCTCGGTGACTGCCCATACCACGGCCAGGAACTCTAGCTTAAATGAGCTGTAATTCTCGGGGTTCCTTTCGGTGGGTCGCAGTTTTCGGCTGGCATAGGAGATTACTCGTTCTCTCCCCTGCTGAATCTGGGACAGTACGGCTCCTAGCCCGATGTTACTGGCGTCGGTGTAGAGGATGAAGGGCTGGCTATAGTCCGGGTACGCCAAGATTTCATCCCCCGTGAGGGCCATCTTCAGCTGGCGGAAGGACTCTTCTTCTAGCTCTTCCCATTTGAAGGGCGGCTTCTGGTTCTTGGCCTTTCGGGACTGGCCTATCAGGAGGTCCTGCATAGGCGCTGCCTTTTTGGTGAAACCGGGAATAAACCTTCGGTAGTAGCCTACCAACCCTAGGAACTGCCGCACTTCTTTTACGCTGGAGGGGCTTGGCCATCCCTTAATTGCGGTGATCTTATCGGGGTCGGGAGCCACTCCGTCAGCGCTCACCACGTGTCCCAGGTATTGCACCTTTGGTTTCAGGAGGTGACACTTGGAGGGTTTCACCTTTAGGCCGTAACTCGCCAGAGCTTCGAACACCTCCGCCAGGTGTTTCAGGTGGTCCTCATAAGTTTTGGAGTATACGATGACATCGTCCAGGTACAACAGGACCGTCTCGAAGTTTCTGTGGCCCAGACAGCACTCCATTAATCGTTGGAAGGTTCCTGGGGCGTTGCAGAGTCCGAACGGCATGCAGGTGAACTCGCTAAGTCCCATCGGGGTGGTGAATGCGGTCTTCTCCCGGTCCGCCTCTGCTACAGGAACCTGCCAGTACCCGCTAGTGAGATCCAAGGTAGAGAAGAAGTTAGCAGATCTTAAAGCAGCCAATGACTCCTCTATCCTTGGTAAGGGGTACGCATCCTTGTGTGTGATACGGTTGATTTTCCGGTAATCTACACACATCCTCATGGTGTTGTCTTTCTTTTTGACTAAAACTAGTGGGGCTGCCCAGGGGCTACAGCTATCCCGGATTACCCCAGCCTCCTTCATGTCTCTAAGCATCCCCTTGGCGTGTTGGTAATGTGCAGGGGGTACGGGTCGATACCTCTCTTTTATGGGAGGATGATCTCCCGTGGGGATGCGGTGTTCTACCCCCTTGACTCGCCCGAAGTCTAACGGGTGTTTACTAAACACTCTCTCATACTCTTGAACCACCCGATAGACTCCTTGTTTCTGATGTGAGGGAGTGGAATCAGTACCCAAATGTAGTTGCTGACACCAGTCCTCCATGTCTTTCTTAGAGCCGTTACCTTCCTCCGGGTGAGATGGAGGCAAGGGTTCCACAGATTGTATAGAATTTTGATTAGTGGTATATAATTTGGCTAGCGTGGCATACCGGGGCAGGTACACTTCCCTCTCCCCGATATTTATTATGCGAATGGGCACCCTCCCATGGCGTACATTGACCACCCCCCGTGCTGTCAAAATGGTGGGCCTACTGTCTGAGTAAACTGGTTCTACCATTGCCTGATAATCTCTACCTCTCAGACCAATAGCTGCCCGGCACCAAATCATCATTTCACTTTTTGGGGGCATGGCAATAGGAAAAGGGTCACACATTCTTACGCTACCAATCTCACCGCCGGAGAGTTCCACTTGTTGCCGTTGCATCAGTGCCCGGATCTCTTTCTGGAGCACCCGCTGCTCGCCGGAGCTGGCGTTCTTGGCAACCTGCTGTAAAAGGAAAATCACCTCTGCAAGACAATTTTCAATTACGTTAGTTCCTAGAATTATTTTTGGGTGACTCTCATGTTTATCAATATCTACAATGATCAGTCCCTGTGCGGCCAGTTCGACTCTACCGATTTTGAGGGTCACCTCTTTAAATCCGATCTGTGGCACGGGCTGGCCATTGCTGGCGATGATACTCAAGTCGTCGTCAGGGTAGCGGGTAATATCCGAGTCACTCCAGTACTGCTTGAAGAGCACGTACGGGATGGTGGTGACCTGTGACCCGGTGTCCAGTAGGGCACTCATAGGAATGCCATCCAGTACCACAGGCAAGACTGGACGTCCTCCCACATATCTGTCGCGCCAGTTCGATGGGCCTGGTGATCTTTTTCCTGGGGGTTGGCCCTCTACCCCAGGTTGTGCCCGTTTAAAGAACAGTACCTTTCCATATGTCCGGGTTGATTGCAGCGGCGGCAGATGGGTCGTCCGTCCTCGCTGTATCGGTCACTGGGTCTTCCTCTGGCCGGTGGGGTCCTCCTTGGTCGACGCCACGGGATGTCCTCCGGTCCGGATGCCAGCTGGATCTTCCCTGGGGTGGAAACCTGTAAAGACTGCACAGTTCGGGTTAGCGCAGCAACGCTCTTAGCTAGCTCTTGGACCTGATGGTGTAGGTCTGGAGCCGGGTCATTGTCCAAAGCCTGCGCATCAGCTCCCACAGGCCCTGCCGACAAGGGCGCCGCCTCCTGGTGGTAAGTGATAGCTGGGCGCCTGTGGGTAACAACGCCACCCGGTGCTGGTTCTCGGAGCACCCGGATAGCTCTATCCTTGAACTGTGCAAAGTCCAGATGGGGATCCTGTAAGGCCATTGCCCGCAACTGGGTTCGGTGGGCATTGCAATATAAACCCTCTATAAATTGTTCAGTCAATAGCCTGTCCTCGTTTCCCACCCCATCAGGGTCGGTCTGCTTTATGGCCCTCAGGGCCTCTTGTAGGTTTAGTGCATAGTCCCTTATACTCTCATGCGCTCGCTGCTTGCACCCGTAGAATCTAAGCTTAATCTCGGCTGAGGTGCGGGTATCAAAGGTGTCCTTCAGCCGGGTTAGTATCCCTGCGACAGTCTTCCTCCCAGGTGGCCAGGATTTTACTTCCCTTTTGGCTGCCCCGGTTAGTTGGGCCACCAGGATGCTCACTTTTTGCTCTTCTGTGAGGGGGTACACCTGGAAGAGGCTATCCAGCTTTTCTCTAAAGTCATGCAGGGTATGTGACTCCCCTGAGTACTGGGGTAGCCAAGCTGCTCCCGGGATATAGGGCATGGTGAAGGGCATAACTGCAGCAGCGGTAGCGCTGGCGGGGGTTGAGGCAGTGAAGCTCTCCTCCGTATCCGACATCTTCCTCCCCCCTAGTGGACCGTGGCCTACCTTGCGATGATCCTCTTCCGTAGGCCGCGGCTCCGCAGTGGATCGTCAGGGTTGAGGACCTTCCGTCGCGCTCCTGTGACGTCGGCGTCTGCTGGGCTCCTTCCAGGACCTTACGCGGGGCTTCAGTTCTCGCGCGCTTTCGGAGTCCACGCCCCTCTTCTTCCCGCGCGGCGTCCTCAAGATGGCGTCCAATGGCGGGAAAACTCCACGGATGGCGGGAAGAAGGTCGAAGATGGCGCCGGATGGCGGGAAAACTTTGCGGATGGCGGGAAGAAGGTAGAAGATGGCGCCGGATGGCGGGAAACCTTCACCACTGGTAAGTTTGAACAGTCTTTGCTTTTCAGGCACGCAGTACCCGGTGGTTGCGGGCACGAAATCCTGCCGACTACGCCAAAGATGACGCGCCCCTGGGCCTGTGTCGCGCTGCGTCGTGCACGCGGGAGCCTACCCGGAGCCGGATCAGTGGAGGGTTGTAGTCTCGTGGCGGTGACCCGGTCCGTGCCCAGGGAGTCAAACTAGACGGCAGTCTATTAGTAGTAAATAGTTGATGACTACGCCACCCGTTGAGTGCAGCCAGGGAGCTGCTGCTGCAGGGCAGACCGCTGAGGCCGGTGGTAGGATTGTGCAGCGTGATAGTATAACCCCCAATGGGAGGGGTATGGCCTCAGGGCAGCCGACGTGGATGATGGGGGTAGCAGGAACCACTCAGAGACGGTACGGTGAAGTTCAGGGTCTTTACTGGTAACAACGATAGACCCTCCCGGAGTACTTGCTAGCAAACGGGGCCTGGTCAGTCTTTGAGCAGATGGGATCTCCCCTGGCCAGGCGTAGTTGTAGGCCTCCCAAACTGACTGTACTCTTCTGGCTACCTTGCTAGAAGCTGATGTAAGTAGCCCACGTCCCTGAGTGTACCGTGTGGTGCTCACCCGTATGGCCGGTGACTCGGGGCCTTCTAATGGCTTCCGCTCCACGATGGCGGTGCTGGTCCCACGCGTGTGACCGTGCCTTCGGGCTTCTGGGCCAGAGGACCTGAAATCCCCTGCCTGACGGATTCTGCTGCTGGGTAGAAGTTAGTCCCCACAGCCTCGGACTCCGGGTCCGGTAAAGAATCTTCTTGGTCAGGGTGAGCTCTGTAGCTGCCAGCCCCTGACTCCTTGTAACTCTGCTGTTTCCTATGCTGCTTCTTGTCTCCACTCTCCTTGTCTGACTCTCCCTGCCTCAGCCCCGGGTTTATACAGGGGAAGTTCTTCCCCTCCCAAGACTGGGCAGGAGGTGTGGCATGCACAGGATCCCTGACCAAAGGACCTCCCACCTGCTCTCAGACATAACATTACATTACTGTGGAAAACCAGACCCCTGGGGTGCCACATATATATACAGGAATGTCCGGGGTCACTGGAGAACACTGCTGGTAATATATATATATACTGGAATGTCCGGGGTCACTGGTGAACACTGCTGGTAATATATATATATACTGGAATGTCCGGGGTCACTGGAGAACACTGCTGGTAATATATATATATATACAGGAATGTCCGGGGTCACTGGAGAACACTGCTGGTAATATATATATATATATATATATATATATATATATATACAGGAATGTCCGGGATCACTGGAGAACACTGCTGGTAATATATATATATACAGGAATGTCCGGGGTCTCTGGAGAACACTGCTGCTAATGTATATATATATACAGGAATGTCCGGGGTCACTGGAGAACACTGCTGGTAATATATATATACAGGAATGTCCGGGGTCACTGGAGAACACTGCTGGTAATATATATATACAGGAATGTCCGGGGTCACTGGAGAACACTGCTGGTAATATATATATACTGGAATGTCCGGGGTCACTGGAGAACACTGCTGGTAATATATATATATACTGGAATGTCCGGGGTCACTGGAGAACACTGCTGGTAATATATATATATATATATATACAGGAATGTCCGGGATCACTGGAGAACACTGCTGGTAATATATATATATACAGGAATGTCCGGGGTCTCTGGAGAACACTGCTGCTAATATATATATATATACAGGAATGTCCGGGGTCACTGGAGAACACTGCTGGTAATATATATATACAGGAATGTCCGGGGTCACTGGAGAACACTGCTGGTAATATATATATATACAGGAATGTCCGGGGTCACTGGAGAACACTGCTGCTAATATATATATATATACAGGAATGTCCGGGGTCACTGGAGAACACTGCTGGTAATATATATATATATATATACAGGAATGTCCGGAGTCACTGGAGAACACTGCTGGTAATATATATATATATATACACAGGAATGTCCGGGGTCACTGGAGAACACTGCTGCTAATATATATATATACAGGAATGTCCGGGGTCACTGGAGAACACTGCTGCTAATATATATATATATATATATATATATATATACAGGAATGTCCGGGGTCACTGGAGAACACTGCTGGTAATATATATATATATACAGGAATGTCCGGGGTCACTGGAGAACACTGCTGGTAATATATATACAGGAATGTCCGGGGTCACTGGAGAACACTGCTGGTAATACATATATATATATATATACAGGATTGTCCGGGGTCACTGGAGAACACTGCTGGTAATATATATACTGGAATGTCCGGGGTCACTGGAGAACTCTGCTGGTAATATATATATATATATATATATATATATATATATATATACAGGAATGTCCGGGATCACTGGAGAACACTGCTGGTAATATATATACAGGAATGTCCGGGGTCACTGGAGAACACTGCTGGTAATATACAGTACAGACCAAAAGTTTGGACTCACCTGCTCATATAAAGATTTTTCTGTATTTTCATGACTATGAAAATTGTACATTCACACTGAAGGCATCAGAACTATGAATTAACACATGTGGAATTATATACTTAGCAAAAAAGTGTGAAACAACTGAAAATATGTCTTTTATTCTAGGTTCTTCAAAGAAGTCACCTTTTGCTTTGATGACTGCTTTGCACACTCTTGACATTCTCTTGATGAGCTTCAAGAGGTAGTCACCGGAAATAATTTTCACTTCACAGGTGTGCCCTGTCAGGTTTAATAAGTGGGATTTCTTGCCTTATAAATGGGGTTGGGACCATCAGTTGTGTTATTCAGAAGTCTGGTGGATACACAGCTGATAGTCCTACTGAATAGACTGTTAGAATTTCTATTATGGCAAGAAAAAAGCAGCTAAGTAAAGAAAAACGAGTGGCCATCATTACTTTAAGAAATGAAGGTCAGTCAGTGCGAAAAATTGGGAAAACTTTGAAAGTGTGGCCAAGTGCAGTTGCAAAAACCATCAAGCGCTACAAAGAAACTGGCTCACATGAGGACCACCCCAGGAAAAGAAGACCAAGAGTCACCTCTACTTCTGAGGATAAGTTTATCCAAGTCACCAGCCTCAGAAATCGCAGGTTAACAGCAGCTCAGATTAGAGACCAGGTCAATGCCACACAAAGTTCTAGCAGCAGACACATCTCTTCAACAACTGTTAAGAGGAGACTTTGTGCAGCAAGCCTTCATGGTAAAATAGCTGATAGGAAACCACTGCTAAGGACAGGCAGCAAGCAGAAGAGACTTGTTTGGGCTAAAGAACACAAGGAATGGACATTAGACCAGTGGAAATCTGTGCTTTGGTCTGATGAGTCCAAATTTGAAATCTTTGGTTCCAACCACCGTGTCTTTGTGCGACGCAGAAAAGTTGAACGGATGGACTCTACATGCCTGGTTCCCACCGTGAAGCATAGTGGAGGAGGTGTGATGGTGTGGGGGTGCTTTGCTGGTGAAGCTGTTGGCGATTTATTCAAAATTGAAGGCATACTGAACCAGCATGGCTACCACAGCATCTTGCAGCGGCATGCTATTCCATCCGGTTTGCGTTTAGTTGGACCATCATTTATTTTTCAACAGGACATTGACCTCAAACACACCTCCAGGCTGTGTTAGGGCTATTTGACCAAGAAAGATAGTGATGGGGTGCTACGCCAGATGACCTGGCCTCCACAGTCACCAGACCTGAACCCAATCGAGATGGTTTGGGGTGAACTGGACTACAGAGTGAAGGCAAAAGGGCCAACAAGTGCTAAGCATCTCTGGGAACTCCTTCAAGATTGTTGGAAGACCATTTCCGGTGACTACCTCTTGAAGCTCATCAAGAGAATGCCAAGAGTGTGAAAAGCAGTCATCAAAGCAAAAGGTGGCTACTTTGAAGAACCTAGAATAGTTGCTTCACACTTTTTTGTTAAGTATATGATTCCACATGTGTTAATTCATAGTTTTGATGCCTTCAGTGTGAATGTACAATTTTCATAGTCATGAAAATACAGAAAAATCTTTAAATGAGAAGGTGTGTCCAAACTTTTGGTCTGTACTGTATATACTGGAATGTCCGGGGTCACTGGAGAACTCTGCTGGTAATATATATATATATATATATATATATATATATATATATATATATACAGGAATGTCCGGGGTCACTGGAGAACACTACTGGTAATATATATATATATATATATATATATATATATATATATATATATATATATATATATACATACAGGAATGTCCGGGGTCACTGGAGAACACTGCAGGTAATATATATACAGGAATGTCCGGGGTCACTGGAGAACACTGCTGGTAATATATACATATATACAGGAATGTCCGGGGTCACTGGAGAACACTGCTGGTAATATATATATACACAGGAATGTTCGGGGTCACTGGAGGACACTGCTGGTAATATATATATACAGGAATGCCCGGGGTCACTGGAGAACACTGCTGGTAATATATATATACACAGGAATGTCCGGGGTCACTAGAGAACACTGCTGGTAATATATATATATATACAGGAATGTCCGGGGTCACTGGAGAACTCTGCTGGTAATATATATACAGGAATGTCCGGGATCACTGGAGAACACTGCTGGTAATATATATACAGGAATGTCCGGGGTCACTGGAGAACACTGCTGGTAATATATATATATATATACAGGAATGTCCGGGGTCACTGGAGAACACTGCTGGTAATATATATACTGGAATGTCCGGGGTCACTGGAGAACTCTGCTGGTAATATATATATATATATATATATATATATATGACGCGCCCCTGGGCCTGTGTCGCGCTGCGTTGCGCACGCGGGAGCTTACCCGGAGCCGGATCTCTTGAGGGTTGTAGTCTCGTGGCGGTGACCCGGTCCGTGCCCAGGGAGTCAAACTGAGCGGCGATGTAACAGCGGTAGATGCAGGACGACTACGCCACCCGTTGAATGCAGCTATGGAGCTGCCGCTGCAGGACAGTCCGCTGAGGCCGGTGGATGGATGGTGCAGCGTAGATGGTATAACCCCCAACGGGAGGGGTATGGCCTCAGGGCAGCAGATGTGGATGATGGGGGTAGCAGGAACCACTCAGAGACGGTGCGGTGTAATACAGGGTCTTTACTGGTAACAACGATAGACCCTCCCGGAGTACTTGCTAGTGAACGGGGCCTGGTCAGTCCTTGAGCAGATGGGATCTCCCCTGGCCAGGCGGAGTTGTAGGCCTCCCAAACTGACTGTACTCTTCTGGCTACCTTGCTAGAAGCGGATATAAGTAGCCCACGTCCCTGAGTGTACCGTGTGGTGCTCACCCGTATGGCCGGTGACTCGGGGCCTTCTAATGGCTTCCGCTCCACGATGGCGGTGCTGGTCCCACGCGTGTGACCGTGCCTTCGGGTTTCTGGGCCTGAGGACCTGAAATCCCCTGCCGGTCGGCTTCTGCTGCTGGGTAAGAGTTAGTCCCCACAGCCTCGGACGCCGGGTCCGGTAAGAAATCTTCTCAGTCAGGGCGAGCTCTGCAGCTGCCAGCCCCTGACTTGTAGTAGTATTGCTCCCACTGAGCTTCTGCTGTTTCTTCCTATGCTGCTTCTCTGTCTCTACTCTCCTTGACTCCTAACCCTGCTTCAGCCCCGGGTTTATATAGGGGAAGTTCTTCCCCTCCCAAGACTGGGCAGGAGGTGTGGCATGCACAGGATCCCTGACCAAAGGACCTCCCACCTGCTCTCAGACATAACATCTCTATCACTGTGGCAACCAGACCCCTGGGGTGTCACATTCCCCCCTAGTGAAATTTAGTACTCCGGGACTAAACATATTTTAGAAAAACATAACAAGATAAAAACAATAATAATATAATAAGAAAAACATATAAAGATGGTTACGGCATGTCCGTAACCGGGTGCAGTCTTTGAAGAAAAGCAAGGTGTCCATTTCACCAAAACAGGGAGACGTAACCAGGTAGGGGTCTGTCCTACCCCGAGTCCTTAACAGTCTCTAGTCCATCCTGGGTTACGCTCCAACTATGTACAAGGATTCCCGGTAATCCACCAAGGATTCCTAAAAGTAACTGGAAACACAAAATTATACACAAGCAACAATACACAGGTAAACATAAATAAAACAATTTATACACTTCAAATCCTCCAGCGTGCGGGTAACTGGCCTCTAGTGGCCCTAGTGGACCTACGGAGCTGACTGTCTGGCCCTGAACTACAGGGTGAAGGAGCTGTCAAGGGTAAACTGGGCAGCTGTCTACCGGCTCTTTGTCTCACTAGGGGTACGGCAGGCTCACTATAAGCAGAGGGTTGTTCCTCCTGTTCTGCTTGTGTGGAGTCTTCTGCCTCCTGGACCGGCTGTTCTTCCAGCTCTACCTGTTGCTCCGTAGGTGCTTGGGATGCTGGTTGGAGGAAGGTGAGTACGGGTACCACAACTGCACCACTGACTTGAGTCCAAGACCGAGGGAAGTCCCCGAGCACAGTACTAACCATATCTTCCCTTTCCTCTACGGGTCGATGGTCTTCTTGTTCCTCTTCAGGGTTCCTCAGTTGTTCGGGACACTTCTTCAGGTGGTCCCGGGATACAATGGCTGTGGTTTCCCCTCCGTCTTTACTGATGGTACAAACCTTCGGGTTCTCGTGGCTTGAGGGCAGTACGGTGTACGGGTCCTTCTCCCACTGGTCGTCCAACTTGTGGAGCCGTCTCTTCCTCTTCAAGACCTGCTCTCCGGGTACCAGGGGAACAGCGGGAGCATACTGGTTGTAAGTTTTCTCTTGTCTTTCCCTAGCCTGACAGAGACTTCGCTCCACGCTCTCCTGTACTCTCCGGTACTGCTGCTGCCTCTCTGTGTCCCAGTCTGTTTCTGGTGAAGTGTCCTCGGGTGTCAGGACTCCCATTTCCAGGTCAACAGGTAACTTACCAGGTCTTGCCCTCATTAGGTAAGCCGGGGTACAGTTGGTGGAACCTACCGGGATGTGGTTGTATAGGTCCACCAGATCGGGCAACTTCTCAGGCCACAGATTGCGTTCTTCCAGGGGCAACGTTTTTAGAAGATCCATTACCACCTGGTTCATTTTCTCACAAAGTCCATTAGTTTGCGGATGGTAGGGTGTCGTCCTTATCTTCCGGCAGCCATACAGATTGCAGAATTCCTGGAAGACCTCCGCTTCAAAGGCAGGTCCCTGGTCCGTCAGCACTTGTTCCGGGTACCCGTGTGGACGGCAAAAGTGCTGCTGGAAGGCTCTAGCTGCTGTTTGAGCCGTTAAGTCCTTGACGGGGACGACAACCAGAAACCGGGAGTAATGATCCACGATGGTTAACGCGTAGACGTAGCCACTTCTGCTTGGGGTCAGTTTTACATGATCCAAGGCTACCAGTTCCAACGGTTGCCGGGTGACGATGGACTGCAGGGGAGTCTTCTGGCTGGCGCGGTCCTTCCTTCTCAGGTTGCACGGGCCACAGTCTCTGCACCACTTCTCAATGGTTCCCCTCATGCCTACCCAGTGGAATCGCTCGCGCAGCAGGAACTCCAGCTTCTTCCACCCGAAGTGTCCAGCTCCGTCGTGGTATGCCTCCATCACCATGGCTGCGTCCCTCCGTGGCACCACTACTTGCCAGAGTAGTTCATGCGTCCGGGAGTTAACCATTCTGCGGCACAACTTCCCCTTGTAAAGGAACAGTCGACTCTTCTCTGCCCATAGTTGTTTGGCTTCCTCCGGAGCGTCTGGTTCAAGGCAAGCCTCCGGGCGAGTCAGCATCTCCTTCACCAGTCGGACGGCAGGGTCGCTGTCTTGCGTTTCCGCCCAGTTGTAGTGAGGTAAGGGGTTCAACGTAACAGCCTGCTTACTCCTTACCCGGTGGGAATACTGGATAGTCCCATGACGGTGGAACGCAGGGAGTTCAACTTCTTCCAGTCCCTCCGGATCTTCTCCTTCGTCCGGCAGGTTGGGCATCCTGGACAGGGCATCCGCGTTGGTATTGGAGCGTCCGGCCCGGTATTTGATTGTGAACTCGTAGTTGGACAGACGGGCCATCCACCTCTGCTCCAGGGCACCGAGTCTTGCCGTGTCCAGGTGTGTCAACGGGTTGTTATCCGTGTACACGGTGAACCGGGAAGAAGCGAGGTAATGCTTAAAGCGCTCGGTGACTGCCCATACTACGGCCAGGAACTCTAGCTTAAATGAGCTGTAATTCTCGGGGTTCCTTTCGGTGGGTCGCAGTTTTCGGCTGGCGTAGGCGATTACTCGTTCCTTCCCCTGCTGGATCTGGGACAGTACGGCTCCTAGCCCGATGTTACTGGCGTCGGTGTAGAGGATAAAGGGCTGGCTATAATCCGGGTACGCCAGGATTTCGTCCCCCGTGAGGGCCATCTTCAGCTGGCGGAAGGACTCTTCTTCCAGCTCCTCCCATTTGAAGGGCGGCTTCTGGTTCTTGGCCTTCCGGGACTGGCCTATCAGGAGGTCCTGCATAGGTGCTGCCTTTTTGGTGAAACCGGGAATAAACCTTCGGTAGTAGCCTACCAACCCGAGGAACTGCCACACTTCTTTTACGCTGGAGGGGCTTGGCCATTCCTTAATTGCGGTGATCTTATCAGGGTCGGGAGCCACTCCGTCAGCGCTCACCACGTGTCCCAGGTACTGCACCTTTGGTTTCAGGAGGTGACACTTGGAGGGTTTCACCTTTAGGCCGTAACTCGCCAGAGCCTCGAACACTTCCGCCAGGTGTTTCAGGTGGTCCTCATACGTCTTGGAATATACGATGACATCGTCCAGGTACAACAGGACCGTCTCGAAGTTTCTGTGGCCCACACAACACTCCATTAGTCGTTGGAAGGTTCCTGGTGCGTTGCAGAGTCCGAACGGCATGCAGGTGAACTCGCTAAGTCCCATCGGGGTGGTGAATGCGGTCTTCTCCCGGTCCGCCTCTGCTACAGGAACCTGCCAGTACCCGCTAGTGAGATCCAAGGTAGAGAAGAAGTTAGCAGATCTTAAAGCAGCCAATGACTCCTCTATCCTTGGCAAGGGGTACGCATCCTTGTGTGTGATACGGTTGATTTTCCGGTAATCTACACACATCCTCATGGTGTTGTCTTTTTTTCTGACTAAGACTAGTGGAGCTGCCCAGGGGCTACACCTATCCCTGATCACCCCAGCCTCCTTCATGTCTCTAAGCATCCCCTTGGCGTGTTGGTAGTGGGCAGGGGGTACGGGTCGATACCTCTCTTTTATAGGAGGATGGTCTCCCGTGGGGATGTGGTGTTCTACCCCCTTGACTCGCCCGAAGTCTAACGGGTGTTTACTGAACACTCTCTCGTACTCCTGAACCACCCGATAGACTCCTTGTTTCTGGTGTGCGGGAGTGGAGTCAGTACCCAGATGTAGTTGCTGACACCAGTCCTCCATGTTTTTCTTAGAGCCGTTACCTTCCTCCGGGTGAGATGGAGGCAAGGGTTCCACAGATTGTATAGAATTTTGGTTAATGGTATATAATTTAGCTAGCGTGGCATACCGGGGCAGGTACACTTCCCTCTCCCCGATATTTATTATGCGAACGGGCACCCTCCCATGGCGTACATCAACCACCCCCCGTGCTGTCAAAATGGTGGGCCTACTGTCCGAGTAAACTGGTTCTACCATTGCCTGGTAATCCCTACCTCTCAGACCAATAGCTGCCCGGCACCAAATCATCATTTCACTTTTTGGGGGCATGGCAATAGGAAAAGGGTCACACATTCTTACGCTACCAATCTCACCGCCGGAGAGTTCCACCTGTTGCCATCGCATCAGTGCCCGCATCTCTTTCTGGAGCACCCGCTGCTCGCCGGAGCTGGCGTTCTTGGCAACCTGCTGTAAAAGGAAAATCACCTCTGCAAGACAATTTTCAATTACATTAGTTCCTAGAGTTATTTTTGGGTGACTCTCATGTTTGTCAATATCTACAATGATCAGTCCCTGTGCTGCCAGTTCGACTCTACCGATTTTGATGGTCACCTCTTTAAATCCGATCTGTGGCACGGGCTGGCCATTGCTGGCGATGATACTCAAGTCGTCGTCAGGGTAGCGGGTAATATCCGAGTCATTCCAGTACTGCTTAAAGAGCACGTACGGGATGGTGGTGACCTGTGACCCGGTGTCCAGTAGGGCACTCATGGGAATGCCATCCAGTACCACAGGCAAGACTGGACGTCCTCCCACATATCTGTCGCGCCAGTTCGATGGGCCTGGTGATCTTTTTCCTGGGGGTTGGCCCTCTACCCCAGGTTGTGCCCGTTTAAAGAACAGTACCTTGCCATATGTCCGGGTTGATTGCAGCGGCGGCAGATGGGTCGTCCGTCCTCGCTGTATCGGTCACTGGGTCTTCCTCTGGCCGGTGGGGTCCTCCTTGGTCGACGCCACGGGATGTCCTCCGGTCCGGATGCCAGCTGGATCTTCCCTGGGGTGGAAGCCTGTAAAGACTGCACAGTTCGGGTTAGCGCAGCAACGCTCTTAGCTAGCTCTTGGACCTGATGGTGTAGGTCTGGAGCCGGGTCATTGTCCAAAGCCTGCGCATCAGCTCCCACAGGCCCTGCCGACAAGGGCGCCGCCTCCTGGTGGTAAGTGATAGCAGGGTGCCTGTGGGTCACAACGCCACCCGGTGCCGGTTCTCGGAGCACCCGGATGGCTCTGTCCTTGAACTGTGCAAAGCCCAGATGGGGATCCTGTAAGGCCATTGCCCGCAACTGGGTTCGGTGGGTATTACAATACAGTCCCTCTATAAACTGTTCGGTCAACAGCCTGTCCTCATTTCCCACTCCATCAGGGTCGGTCTGCTTAATGGCCCTCAGGGCCTCTTGTAGGTTTAGTGCATAGTCCCTTATACTCTCATGCGCTCGCTGCTTGCACCCGTAGAATCTAAGCTTAATCTCGGCTGAGGTGCGGGTATCAAAGGTGTCCTTCAGCCGGGTTAGTATCCCTGCGACAGTCTTCCTCCCAGGTGGCCAGGATTTTACTTCCCTTTTGGCTGCCCCGGTTAGTTGGGCCACCAGGATGCTCACTTTTTGCTCTTCTGTGAGGGGGTACACCTGGAAGAGGCTATCCAGCTTTTCTCTAAAGTCATGCAGGGTATGTGACTCCCCTGAGTACTGGGGTAGCCAAGCTGCTCCCGGGATATAGGGCATGGTGAAGGGCATAACTGCAGCAGCGGTAGCGCTGGCGGGGGTTGAGGCAGTGAAGCTCTCCTCCGTATCCGACATCTTCCTCCCCCCTAGTGGACCGTGGCCTACCTTGCGATGATCCTCTTCCGTAGGCCGCGGCTCCGCAGTGGATCGTCAGGGTTGAGGACCTTCCGTCGCGCTCCTGTGACGTCGGCGTCTGCTGGGCTCCTTCCAGGACCTTACGCAACGTCCGGACGTGAGGCGGGGCTTCAGTTCTCGCGCGCTTTCGGAGTCCACGCCCCTCTTCTTCCCGCGCGGCGTCCTCAAGATGGCGTCCAATGGCGGGAAAACTCCACGGATGGCGGGAAGAAGGCAGAAGATGGCGCCGGATGGCGGGAAACTTCACCGATGGCGGGAAGAAGGCTGAAGATGGCGCCGGATGGCGGGAATCTTCACCACAGGTAAGTTTGAAAAGTCTCTTTTTCAGGCACGCAGTACCCGGTGGTTGCGGGCACGAAATCCTGCCGACTACGCCAAAGTTGACGCGCCCCTGGGCCTGTGTCGCGCTGCGTTGCACACGCGGGAGCTTACCCGGAGCCGGATCTCTTGAGGGTTGTAGTCTCGTGGCGGTGACCCGGTCCGTGCCCAGGGAGTCAAACTGAGCGGCGATGTAACAGCGGTAGATGCAGGACGACTACGCCACCCGTTGAATGCAGCTATGGAGCTGCCGCTGCAGGACAGTCCGCTGAGGCCGGTGGATGGATGGTGCAGCGTAGATGGTATAACCCCCAACGGGAGGGGTATGGCCTCAGGGCAGCAGATGTGGATGATGGGGGTAGCAGGAACCACTCAGAGACAGTGCGGTGTAATTCAGGGTCTTTACTGGTAACAACGATAGACCCTCCCGGAGTACTTGCTAGTGAACGGGGCCTGGTCAGTCCTTGAGCAGATGGGATCTCCCCTGGCCAGGCGGAGTTGTAGGCCTCCCAAACTGACTGTACTCTTCTGGCTACCTTGCTAGAAGCGGATATAAGTAGCCCACGTCCCTGAGTGTACCGTGTGGTGCTCACCCGTATGGCCGGTGACTCGGGGCCTTCTAATGGCTTCCGCTCTACGATGGCGGTGCTGGTCCCACGCGTGTGACCGTGCCTTCGGGTTTCTGGGCCTGAGGACCTGAAATCCCCTGCCGGTCGGCTTCTGCTGCTGGGTAAGAGTTAGTCCCCACAGCCTCGGACGCCGGGTCCGGTAAGAAATCTTCTCAGTCAGGGCGAGCTCTGCAGCTGCCAGCCCCTGACTTGTAGTAGTATTGCTCCCACTGAGCTTCTGCTGTTTCTTCCTATGCTGCTTCTCTGTCTCTACTCTCCTTGACTCCTAACCCTGCTTCAGCCCCGGGTTTATATAGGGGAAGTTCTTCCCCTCCCAAGACTGGGCAGGAGGTGTGGCATGCACAGGATCCCTGACCAAGAGACCTCCCACCTGCTCTAAGACATAACATCTCTATCACTGTGGCAACCAGACCCCTGGGGTGTCACATATATATACACAGGAATGTCCGGGGTCACTGGAGAACACTGCTGGTAATATATATACAGGAATGTCCGGGGTCACTGGAGAACACTGCTGGTAATATATATATATACAGGAATGTCCGGGGTCACTGGAGAACACTGCTGGTAATATATATATATATATACAGGAATGTCCGGGGTCACTGGAGAACACTGCTGGTAATATATATATACACAGGAATGTCCGGGGTCACTGGAGGACACTGCTGGTAATATATATATACAGGAATGCCCGGGGTCACTGGAGAACACTGCTGGTAATATATATATACACAGGAATGTCCGGGGTCACTGGAGAACACTGCTGGTAATATATATATATATACACAGGAATGTCCGGGGTCACTGGAGAACTCTGCTGGTAATATATATACAGGAATGTCCGGGGTCACTGGAGAACACTGCTGGTAATATATATATATATATATATATATATATATATACAGGAATGTCCGGGGTCACTGGAGAACACTGCTGGTAATATATATATATATATATATATATATATATATATATACAGGAATGTCCGGGGTCACTGGAGAACACTGCTGGTAATATATATATATACAGGAATGTCCGGGTCACTGGAGAACACTGCTGGTAATATATATATATATACAGGAATGTCCGGGTCACTGGAGAACACTGCTGGTAATATATATATATATATATATATATATATATATATATATATACAGGGCCGGCCTTTGGGGCGTGCCAGCTGTGCAACTGCACAGGGCGCCTCAAACTTGAGAGTGAAGGGGGGCGCTGCGCTGGCTCCCTCCCCGTCGGTATTTTTCTTATGGAAGAGCAGAGAGGGAGCGCCCAGCGTTTCTTCTGTGCTCAGGCGCCGGCGCCCCCTCTCTGCTCTGAAATGTCCGGCCGGGACCCGGGCGCGCTGCACTCTCTCCTCCTCACACACTTACCCCCAGCGCTGGAGACAGTGCGGGAGGCGCCGCCTGCAGCATCTCTCGTCTCCTTCCATTGGCGCGGGCACGGCACTGTGACGTCACACAGCTCAGACACAGTGCCGCGCCGGGGATGCTGCAGGCAGCTCAGCTACAAAGTGGTGGTGACTGGTGAGTGCTGTGCTGCTGAGCCTGATATGATGAACAAACTTGAATAAAGACGTTAACAATAAGGTGCAGACAGACAGACATCCCCCCAATGTCCCCATTGCCACCCTGTGAGTCAGCCATTGCAAAACTACGACTCCCATCATAAATGGACAGCCTTTGTTGGTAGAAGATCAGTTCCCTGACTATCTGTTCTTTGTTGCTGCATTATAATAAAAAGATGAAGAATATTTAGAATATTTAAGTTTCAATAATAATAGTGTTATTATTATATACATTTTTCAGTTTAATTATGGGCCCCAAAAAACTATCAGGAGCACAAAATCGAAAACGAAAAGCACTTAAAGAAGTTGAAGACAAAAAATGTGCAGAGTCTTTCAAAAAGCTTTTTCAGAAATCCAGCGACCAATGCTCTTCTAAAGAGACAGCTGCAGAACAATATGAAAGTGTAGCGACACATAGAGAAGGTCCAATAGAAATCGATTTGGATGAACCTTCCACGTCAGGACAATTTTCAAACCCTGATGGCTCTCTAAACGATGAATCAGAGATAGCAGAGGATCCTCAATTTTTAGAAAATTTAACTGAAAATGTTGAAAATCCAGAGGAACATTCTGCAGCTGACACAGGCACTGGTCACCAGGAAACTGATATCCCAGAATTTCCAAGCAATCAAGATCTAATACTGATTGACACTGATCCCGCTCTATGGCCTTCATTGACTACCAAAGTTATAGATCATGTTGTGGAAACTGGGCCTGTTCATATAACAGATATGGAGTTTAAAAAAGATTCAAATGACCGTCACTTTTCTGCTAAATTCTATAAGAGAGTTTTGGTTAATGGACAACACTGCAAGAGACAGTGGTTGGTTTACTCAAAATCTGCAAACAAAGTATTCTGCTTTTGTTGTAAATTATTTGATAGAAAACCAAGGTCATCTCTTGCTTTAGATGGATCTCAAGACTGGCAACATATATCATCTATATTAAAATCACACGAGTCCTCACCAAATCATTTTTTAGCAGAACGTAAATGGTTGGAGACTCAGGTTCGGCTCAAGACGAATACAACAATAGATTCCAACATGCAAACTCTTATGAATAGAGAAAGACAACACTGGAGAGGAGTGTTGGAAAGGCTTGTATGTATTATTCAATTTCTTGCAGAACGCAATTTGGCATTCAGAGGAAGTTCTGATCGTCTTTTTACCCCCAATAATGGAAACTTTTTGGGGTTTGTGCAGGTACTTGGAAAGTTTGATAGAGTGATGTCAGAACACCTGCATCGTGTTGTCTCCAAAGAAATATCAGACCACTATTGTGGTAAAACTATTCAAAATGAAATTATTGCTCTGATGGCAAGCCAAGTCATTAACCACATTGTAACGCGCTGCAACCAGGCTAAATATTACTCTATAATACTAGACTGCACCCCTGATTTAAGCCACAAGGAGCAAATGTCATTTACCATTCGCTTTTTGGATGAAGTATGTGGCATATACACAATTAAGGAACATTTTATTGGATACAAAAATGTTGTAGACACAACAGGAAAGGGATTGACCGATGCCCTTCTTGACTTTCTGAGTGAGAAAAATTTAGATATTACTAATTGTCGTGGTCAAGGCTACGATAATGGTGCCAATATGGCAGGAAAACACAACGGTGTTCAAGTTCAAATTTTAGAGAAAAATTCTCGTGCTGTCTTTGTACCATGTGGATGCCATTGTCTTAATCTTGTGGTTGGAGATGCAGCAAGATCTAGTAAAGACTCAAAGGACCTTTTTGGTTTAATCCAGTGTATTTATGTTCTTTTTTCTGGCTCTGTTAAAAGGTGGAAAATCTTGACTGACCATATTTCAGGTCTGACTTTGAAACCCATGTCTACTACAAGATGGGAATGCAGAATAGACTGCCTTAAACCCTTTCGTTATCATTTAGGAGACATACATGAGGCACTAATTGCACTATCTGAGGAAGAGAGAGTTGAGCCAAATGTATCTTTTGAAGCCAAGACTCTTGCTCAGAAGATTACGGACTTTAAGTTTATCATGTCGTTTATCATTTGGTATGACATATTGTTTCAAATAAATATCGTAAGTAAAGCCATGCAAAGACAAACTTCTGATCTCAGTACAGTGACAGAACTAATTCACAAGTGTCTAGAATTTATTAGAAACTTTCGTGAAAAAGGATTTGACATGGCACTGCAGAGTGCAAAGGAGATTGCTGAGAATTTGAATTTGGAGCCAGTGTTTAGGCCAGAAAAGCGCATCAGAGTGAAGAAAGCTAGTTTTAGTTATGAAGGACGGGACGAAGCAATAACAGACCCGCAATCTAAATTCAAGGTAGATTTTTTTTTCGTTTTAGTAGACACAGCGTCAGCATCATTGGAGGAGCGCTTCAAACAATTAGAAAACCATAACGGAGTATGGGGATTCTTATACAACATAAAAAATAATAGTTTTTCTAGAGAAGACCTGACAAGAAGTTGCCTAAATCTACAAGCTGCATTGGTTAGTGGAACTGAATCTGACGTAAACGGAGAAGAGTTGGCCCAGGAATTCTACCACATTCAAAGTCTTTTACCTAGTGATACCATAAATCCTCTTGATGTGCTAAACTTCATAAACAAAAATAGTCTGACTGACACTTTCCCCAATCTGTGGGTAGCACTTCGTATTTTGCTGACAATTCCTGTCACGGTGGCTTCAGGAGAACGTAGCTTTTCCAAATTAAAACTGATAAAAACTTACTTGAGGTCGTCAATGTCAGATGACAGACTAACAGCTTTAGCAGTCCTGTCCATTGAAAATGACATTCTTCAGAGTCTGGACATGACCACCACTATCGATGAGTTTGCAAGAACAAAAGCCCGAAAAGTTATTTTCTAAGCACATTCATTTGGGACTCTTTGCAATGCACTTTGAATGTGTATTTTATGGTTGAAATTGATTGTTTCAGAAATAAAAATTGTACCTGTTCAAAACACTTTATACTTTATAATGACCGTCTGTTCAACTTTTGTTGCTTGTTATTACTTGATCATTTGATTAATAAAAAATGCACTTGTTGTTTTCACCTACATGAGTTTAATTTTTTTTCTTTGGGGGGGGGCGCCAAGAGGGATTTCGCACAGGGCGCCATATACCCTAAGGCCGGCCCTGTATATATATATACAGGAATGTCCGGGGTCACTGGAGAACACTGCTGGTAATATATATATACAGGAATGTCCAGGGTCACTGGAGAACACTGCTGGTAATATATATATACAGGAATGTCCGGGGTCACTGGAGAACACTGCTGGTAATATATATATACAGGAATGTCCGGGGTCACTGGAGAACACTGCTGGTAATATATATATACAGGAATGTCCGGGGTCACTGGAGAACACTGCTGGTAATATATATATACAGGAATGTCCGGGGTCACTGGAGAGCACTGCTGGTAATATATATACAGGAATGTCCGGGGTCACTGGAGAACACTGCTGGTAATATATATATATACAGGAATGTCCGGGGTCACTGGAGAACACTGCTGGTAATATATATATATATATATATACAGGAATGTCCGGGGTCACTGGAGAACACTGCTGGTAATATATATATATACACAGGAATGTCCGGGGTCACTGGAGAACACTGCTGGTATTATATATATATATATATATATATACAGGAATGTCCGGGGTCACTGGAGAACTCTGCTGGTAATATATATATATACACAGGAATGTCCAGGGTCACTGGAGAACACTGCTTCTAATATATATATATACAGGAATGTCCGGGGTCACTGGAGAGCACTGCTGGTAATATATATATATACAGGAATGTCCGGGGTCACTGGAGAACACTGCTGATAATATATATATATACAGGAATGCCCGGGGTCACTGGAGAACACTGCTGCTAATATATATACATATACAGGAATGTCCGGGGTCACTGGAGAACACTGCCGGTAATATATTTATATACAGGAATGTCCGGGGTCACTGGAGAACACTGCTGCTAATATATATATATATATACAGTACAGACCAAAAGTTTGGACACACCTTCTCATTTAAAATTTTTTCTGTATGTTCATGACTATGAAAATTGTACATTCACACTGAAGGCATCAAAACTATGAATTAACACATGTGGAATTATATGCTTAACAAAAAAGTGTGAAACAACTGAAAATATGTCTTATATTCTAGGTTCTTCAAAGTAGCCACCTTTTCCTTTGATGACTGCTTTGCACACTCTTGGCATTCTCTTGATGAGCTTCAAGAGGTAGTCACCGGAAATTGTTTTCACTTCACAGGTGTGCCCTGTCAGGTTTAATAAGTGGGATTTCTTGCCTTATAAATGGGGTTGGGACCATCAGTTGTGTTGTGCAGAAGTCTGGTGGATACACAGCTGATAGTCCTACTGAATAGACTGTTAGAATTTGTATTATGGCAAGAAAAAAGCAGCTAAGTAAAGAAAAACGAGTGGCCATCATTACTTTAAGAAATGAAGGTCAGTCAGTGCGAAAAATTGGGAAAACGTTGAAAGTGTCCCCAAGTGCAGTTGCAAAAACCATCAAGCACTACAAAGAAACTGGCTCACATGAGGACCGCCCCAGGAAAGGAAGACCAAGAGTCACCTCTGCTTCTGAGGATAAGTTTATCCGAGTCACCAGCCTCAGAAATCGCAGGTTAACAGCAGCTCAGATTAGAGACCAGGTCAATGCCACACAGAGTTCTAGCAGCAGACACATCTCTTCAACAACTGTTAAGAGGAGACTTTGTGCAGCAGGCCTTCATGGTAAAATAGCTGCTAGGAAACCACTGCTAAAGACAGGCAACAAGCAGAAGAGGCTTGTTTTGGCTAAAGAACACAGGGAATGGACATTAGACCAGTGGAAATCTGTGCTTTGGTCTGATGAGTCCAAATTTGAGATCTTTGGTTCCAACTACCGATCTTTGTGTGACACAGAAAAGGTGAACGGATGGACTCTACATGCCTGGTTCCCACCGTGAAGCATGGAGGAGGAGGTGTGATGGTGTGGGGGTGCTTTGCTGGTGACACGGGTGGGAATTTATTCAAAATTGAAGGCATACTGAACCAGCATGGCTACCACAGCATCTTGCAGCGGCATGCTATTCCATCCAGTTTGCGTTTAGTTGGACTATGATTTATTTTTCATCAGGACAATGACCCCAAACACACCTCCAGGCTGTGTAAGGGCTATTTGACCAAGAAGGAGAGTGATGGGGTGCAACGCCAGATGACCTGGCCTCCACAGTCACCAGACCTGAACCCAGTCGAGATGGTTTGGGGTGAGCTGGCCAGCAGAGTGAAGGCAAAAGGGCCAACAAGTGCTAAGCATCTCTGGGAACTCCTTCAAGATTGTTGGAAGACCATTTCCGGTGACTACCTCTTGAAGCTCATCGCGAGAATGCCAAAAGTGTGCAAAGCAGTCATCAAAGCAAAAGGTGGCTACTTTGAAGAACCTAGAATATAAGACATATTTTCAGTTGTTTCACACTTTTTTGTTAAGTATATAATTCCACATGTGTTAATTCATAGTTTTGATGCCTTCAGTGTGAATGTACAATTTTCATAGTCATGAAAATACAGAAAAATCTTTAAATGAGAAGGTGTGTCCAAACTTTTGGTCTGTACTGTATATACAGGAATGTCCGGGGTCACTGGAGAACACTGCCGGTAATATATTTATATACAGGAATGTCCGGGGTCACTGGAGAACACTGCTGGTAATATATATATATACAGCAATGTCAGGGGTCACTGGAGAACACTGCTGGTAATATATATACAGGAATGTCCGGGGTCACTAGAGAACACTGCTGGTAATATATATATACAGGAATGTCCGGGGCCACTAGAGAACACTGCTTGTAATATATATATATATATACAGGAATGTCCGTGGTCACTGGAGGACACTGCTGGTAATATATAAATGTAGCACCCTGAGGATTCGGCTGCTACAGGGGTATTACACCTCAAGCCAGAGGTGTGGTATTCCACTCCCGGGTAAGGATGGAGTGTGGAACTGAGCTCAGATAGCTGCATACACTACATACATCCCATTTCCGGGGGACAGATCGACGGTACTCCCACTAGGTATATGTGCAGGTACGATAGTGTCTGTCCCTGGCTGGAGTGGGAGGGGGGTGGAACATCCCAGTAGTGTAGGGGCAGATAGGGGGAGCAGTTTGGGTAAGGCTAGGTGCTCATTGGGTGCTGGTCACCTGAGCTCACACATAGAGGGAGTATATAAGGTGGGCACCATCTTAGATCAGGGTCAGTCTGCTGTAGAGGGTCAGTCAGTCCTGAGAGAGAAGAGAGAGAGGAGAAGAGAAGGACCCAGAGGGGAAGAAGAAGGAACCCCAAGACCCCAGAATACAAACAGCAGGGTGAAGGGTTGGCACACGGGTACCGGATCCCAAGCTGGCAGAGGCAAAACACACCTTAGCCAGGAACCGGAGGTCGTGGGCAGGATCTGCCACGACCCTCACCAAGTCCACTAAGAAGGCATACCAAGAATAGGGTCAGGGAACCCAGAGGAGGTGCACCCACCAAGAGGCCCAAGGGAGCCGGACATAAGTGGACCCCTGGTGAGAACGGCCGGTAGAAAGGACAGTCAGAAAGGGAGCTCAGGACCACGCTCCAGAATTGCTTGGGGGTTGGCCGAGTCCAGGACCTGGTGGACGCAGCACGGCTCGGGCGGTCACTTAAGGCCAGAGTGACCACAAGAACAGCAGTAAGTAAAAACCCTGAACTGCACAGCCCGACTCTGAGTCTTTTTACCATCCACACTGCACCTCCACCACAACCACCATCCTCTACACCTGACCCCCTGAGGCTATACCCCTCCCGTTGGGGGTTATACTACCACAGCTGCACATCTACCATCAGCCTCAGCGGACCCTGCAGCAGCGGCGGCCTTTTGACCGCAAATCAACGGGTGGCGTAGTCGACACTAAGAACATTAATAACATCTGTAAAGACTGCCACACACGGAGTTTGACACCCTGGGCACGGACCGGGTCACCGCCACTCGGAGACTACAACCCCCATCTGATCCGGTTCCGGGTATCCCCCAAACAGCACTGGCCCAGGGGGCGCGTCAACTTTGGCATAGTCGGCAGGATTACGTGCCCGCAACCACCGGGTACTGCGTGCCTGAAGAAAAGTTCACATGTACCTCAAAAAGAAGTCTCCTGCCGGTTCCAGAGGGTCCCCGCCATCGGACGCCATCACGGATCGTTTCCCGCCGGTTGCCCGCCATCTGCAGCCTTTTTCCCGCCATCCACGGAGTTTCCCGCCACTGGGAGACGATTCCCGCCATTTCCAGAAGATTTCCCGCCTTGGAAGAGCAGACGCCATTATGGGCGTACCAAAGGGTGGCAAGAGGCCACCTCCCATCGTGGGCCAAGTCAAGGAATGGCGCCAAAAGTGGAGACCGCCCCCACCAACAGAGACTGTGATGCTAGAAGTGTCCATCAGCGTGAGAGAACTGCCCCTGGAACTGACAATCACAAAGTTGCCCCGGGACCACCCTCAATGTGGGCGGAGACAGAACAAGAGAGCGAAGATGGGTGCAGCCTGGAGGAGTCTGGAGAGAGCGCACCCGGAGACAAGGAGTCTGGAGAGGAGTCCAGAGAAGTCGCACCCGGAGATGGAAGGAGAGTCAGGCAGCACCGACCCTGTGGTCAGGAGCCTGCTGCAAGCAACAACCCCACTAGGCTTAGTGGAGATCCTAGCACAGCTCCCCCAAGACCGGGAGTGTGCGCAGACCGCGCTGGAGCGCCTCGCACGGAGGATGGCCCAGGTGCAGCGAGAGACACTGACGGAGTGGAGCCGAGAGATGGCCCTGCAGACAAGAACCCGCCAGCGAAGCACGCCACCCGAGACGAGGAGACAGACCGCCTCTGAGGATGGTGCAGGAGGAGTGAAGGCCGGAGACGGCGCCGAAGAGGGAGCTGAACAGATGGAGGCAGGTAAAGGGGACGTCACTACCCCGAGACAAGAAACCGTGAGCCTGCCCCAGCTCCCCGTCGCA
The DNA here is from genome assembly GCF_046119375.1 of Phyllobates terribilis. Lineage (NCBI taxonomy): Eukaryota > Metazoa > Chordata > Amphibia > Anura > Dendrobatidae > Phyllobates > Phyllobates terribilis. The sequence continues at coordinate 63,348,318 of NW_027362765.1, forward strand.
GAGCCCGAAATTCCCCCTGCCGTGCCCTTCGCTGCATCGTCACCGCTCCAGACAAGGCATCAAGCAGAAGCCGCGGCCGCGACCCCTGTGACGTCACGCGCCTCAACCCTGAGCGCGGCAAAGCAGGAAACACCACCGGCCTGGTCGCAAGGTCTAGTACCACCGGGCGCCGCAGTGCCAACAGCGCCCTCTACCTCCACTGAGCCACCGGCCTGGTCGCTGGGCCAAGTAACCCCGGGCGCCGCCGTCTTCACGGTGCCCTTTACGTTCAGGGTACCCCAGGCCTGGTCGCAAGGCCTGGCGAACCCGGGCGCCGCTTCCACCACCGCGCCCTCAACATCTAGAGTGCCGCACCTGGGTGAAGACTTGTTTGCCCAGCACACTTGCCCGGATGGGCAGCCCTTTATATGGCCACCGGAGTACTACCAACTGGAACTCCAAAAAGCAAGGCCCCTGTGCGAGCCCCTGATTCCGGCTCCGAAGCCCGTTAAGAGGACCCCGCTCCCGCTGGAAGAAGCGCAGTTCGAGTGGGACCCCACCGGAGGAGACCTCATGGGGTTCACTCAGGAAACTCGGGCAGCCGCAGCGGAGCGTGTGGAGTGCTGCCGCCAGCAGTTGGCAGTCTTCGAGCAAGAACGGAGAGAGAGGCGGGTCCGTGAGCAGCGGCTGCAGGAACAGAGCGCAGGGCAGAAGAGCAGGACCAGGAGGAACCCCCGTGCAGCCCACGGTCCCCGTGCCACCGGGACTGTAATTAAATTCCAACTGCAGCACGGTTGGGGTTTCATCAGGGATCATCACACCCCCGGCGACGTCTTTGTCACCCGCAGAGACGTAGAAAGCCATCTGCCGGAGGGACACAGAGGTCGTGACCTATATGTAGGGGACGAGGTCACATTCACCCGGCACAAGTGTGCCAAAGGACCCTACGCCCTCCATGTACATCGCCTGACGGAGGAGGAGCTGCGGTGTGAGGAGGAGCAAGAGGACCCGGACGGGTCTGAAGAAGGAGCAGGAGGACGCCGTCATTAGAGTACGGTATAGTGAGACTGTAATATAGTTGCCCGTCAGGGTACAGTGAACTGTTGAGATGTTCCCTGTTGGAACAAGTGTGAACTTTCACCCGTGTGTCCCTAGTCCCACTGACCGAGGACTGAGAGCGGTCATTCATTCCTTATGCCTGGCCGAGGACTGAGAGCGGCCACATCCCCCTTGTATATAGTTGCGCTTTCTAAGGCGCCCCCTACCGGTTTTATAGGAAACTGTGTTTTTTCTACAAGAGACTGTTGCACTTTACCCGGTCACAAGTAGCACCGTGGCCGGAGGTACAAGAGTATTTATAATGAAAAGTTTTATGATGTTTATATGTTTTATATGTTTATGATGTTTTTGAAAAAAAAAAAAATTGTATGTTTGTGGATGTTTTTATTCTCTTACAGCCCGAGGACGTGCTGTGATTTACCAGGGGGGAATGTAGCACCCTGAGGATTCGGCTGCTACAGGGGTATTACACCTCAAGCCAGAGGTGTGGTATTCCACTCCCGGGTAAGGATGGAGTGTGGAACTGAGCTCAGATAGCTGCATACACTACATACATCCCATTTCCGGGGGACAGATCGACGGTACTCCCACTAGGTATATGTGCAGGTACGATAGTGTCTGTCCCTGGCTGGAGTGGGAGGGGGGTGGAACATCCCAGTAGTGTAGGGGCAGATAGGGGGAGCAGTTTGGGTAAGGCTAGGAGCTCATTGGGTGCTGGTCACCTGAGCTCACACATAGAGGGAGTATATAAGGTGGGCACCATCTTAGATCAGGGTCAGTCTGCTGTAGAGGGTCAGTCAGTCCTGAGAGAGAAGAGAGAGAGGAGAAGAGAAGGACCCAGAGGGGAAGAAGAAGGAACCCCAAGACCCCAGAATACAAACAGCAGGGTGAAGGGTTGGCACACGGGTACCGGATCCCAAGCTGGCAGAGGCAAAACACACCTTAGCCAGGAACCGGAGGTCGTGGGCAGGATCTGCCACGACCCTCACCAAGTCCACTAAGAAGGCATACCAAGAATAGGGTCAGGGAACCCAGAGGAGGTGCACCCACCAAGAGGCCCAAGGGAGCCGGACATAAGTGGACCCCTGGTGAGAACGGCCGGTAGAAAGGACAGTCAGAAAGGGAGCTCAGGACCACGCTCCAGAATTGCTTGGGGGTTGGCCGAGTCCAGGACCTGGTGGACGCAGCACGGCTCGGGCGGTCACTTAAGGCCAGAGTGACCACAAGAACAGCAGTAAGTAAAAACCCTGAACTGCACAGCCCGACTCTGAGTCTTTTTACCATCCACACTGCACCTCCACCACAACCACCATCCTCTACACCTGACCCCCTGAGGCTATACCCCTCCCGTTGGGGGTTATACTACCACAGCTGCACATCTACCATCAGCCTCAGCGGACCCTGCTGCAGCGGCGGCCTTTTGACCGCAAATCAACGGGTGGCGTAGTCGACACTAAGAACATTAATAACATCTGCAAAGACTGCCACACACGGAGTTTGACACCCTGGGCACGGACCGGGTCACCGCCACTCGGAGACTACAACCCCCATCTGATCCGGTTCCGGGTATCCCCCAAACAGCACTGGCCCAGGGGGCGCGTCATATATATATACACAGGAATGTCCGGGGTCACTGGAGAACACTGCTGGTAATATATATATATATACAGGAATGTCCGGGGTCACTGGAGAACACTGCTGGTAATATATATACAGGAATGTCCGGGGTCACTGGAGAACACTACTGGTAATAAATATATATTCAGGAATGTCCGGGGTCACTGGAGAACACTGCTGGTAATATATATACAGGAATGTCCGGGGTCACTGGAGAACACTGCTGGTAATATATATACAGGAATGTCCGGGGTCACTGGAGAACACTGCTGGTAATATATATATATACAGGAATGTCCGGGGTCACTGGAGAACACTGCTGGTAATATATATATATATATACAGGAATGTCCGGGGTCACTGGAGAACACTGCTGGTAATATATATATATATACAGGAATGTCCGGGGTCACTGGAGAACACTGCTGGTAATATATATATATACAGGACTGTCCGGGGTCACTGGAGAACACTGCTGGTAATATATATATATACAGGAATGTCCGGGGTCACTGGAGAACACTGCTGGTAATATATATATATACAGGAATGTCCGGGGTCACTGGAGAACACTGCTGGTAATATATATATATATATATATACAGGAATGTCCGGGGTCACTGGAGAACACTGCTGGTAATATATATATATATACAGGAATGTCCGGGGTCACTGGAGAACACTGCTGGTAATATATATATACAGGAATGTCCGGGGTCACCGGAGAACACTGCTGGTAATATATATATATGTACAGGAATGTCCGGGGTCACTGGAGAACACTGCTGGTAATATATATATATACATACAGGAATGTCCGGGGTCACTGGAGAACACTGCTGGTAATATATATATATATATACATACAGGAATGTCCGGGCTCACTAGAGCACATTGCTGGTAATATATATATATATACAGGAATGTCCGGGGTCACTGGAGGACACTGCTGGTAATATATATATATACAGGAATGTCCGGGGTCACTGGAGAACACTGCTGGTAATATATATATATATATATACAGGAATGTCCGGGGTCACTGGAGAACACTGCTGGTAATATATATATATATACAGGAATGTCCGGGGTCACTGGAGGACACTGCTGGTAATATATATATATACAGGAATGTCCGGGGTCACCGGAGAACACTGCTGGTAATATATATATATGTACAGGAATGTCCGGGGTCACTGGAGAACACTGCTGGTAATATATATATATACATACAGGAATGTCCGGGGTCACTGGAGAACACTGCTGGTAATATATATATATACAGGAATGTCCGGGGTCACTGGAGAACACTGCTGGTAATATATATATATATACAGGAATGTCCGGGGTCACTGGAGAACACTGTTGGTAATATATATATATACAGGAATGTCCGGGGTCACTGGAGAACACTGCTGGTAATATATATATACAGGAATGTCCGGGGTCACTGGAGAACACTGCTGGTAATATACATATATAGAGGAATGTCCGGAGTCACTGGAGAACACTGCTGGTAATATATATATATATACAGGAATGTCCGGGGTCACTGGAGAACACTGCTGGTAATATATATATATACAGGAATGTCCGGGGTCACTGGAGAACACTGCTGGTAATATATATATATACAGGAATGTCCGGGGTCACTGGAGAACACTGCTGGTAATATATATATATATACAGGAATGTCCGGGGTCACTGGAGAACACTGCTGGTAATATATATATATACAGGAATGTCCGGGGTCACTGGAGAACACTGCTGGTAATATATATATACAGGAATGTCCGGGGTCACTGGAGAACACTGCTTGTAATATATATATACAGGAATGTCCGGGGTCACTGGAGAACACTGCTGGTAATATATATATATATACAGGAATGTCCGGGGTCACTGGAGAACACTGCTGGTAATATACATATATAGAGGAATGTCCGGAGTCACTGGAGAACACTGCTGGTAATATATATATACAGGAATGTCCGGGGTCACTGGAGAACACTGCTGGTAATATATATATACAGGAATGTCCGGGGTCACTGGAGAACACTGCTGGTAATATATATATATACAGGAATGTCCGGGGTCACTGGAGAACACTGCTGGTAATATATATATATACAGGAATGTCCGGGGTCACTGGAGAACACTGCTGGTAATATATATACAGGAATGTCCGGGGTCACTGGAGAACACTGCTGGTAATATATATATATACAGGAATGTCCGGGGTCACTGGAGAACACTGCTGGTAATATATATATATACAGGAATGTCCGGGGTCACTGGAGAACACTGCTGGTAATATATATACAGGAATGTCCGGGGTCACTGGAGAACACTGCTGGTAATATATATATATACAGGAATGTCCGGGGTCACTGGAGAACACTGCTGGTAATATATATATATACAGGAATGTCCGGGGTCACTGGAGAACACTGCTGGTAATATATATACAGGAATGTCCGGGGTCACTGGAGAACACTGCTGGTAATATATATATATACAGGAATGTCCGGGGTCACTGGAGAACACTGCTGGTAATATATATATATACAGTACAGTCCGGGGTCACTGGAGAACACTGCTGGTGATATATATATATACAGGAATGTCCGGGGTCACTGGAGAACACTGCTGGTAATATATATATATACAGGAATGTCCGGGGTCACTGTAGAACACTGCTGGTAACATATATATATACAGGAATGTCCAGGGTCACTGGAGAACACTGCTGGTAATATATATATATACAGGAATGTCCGGGGTCACTGGAGAACACTGCTGGTAATATATATATAAAGGAATGTCCGGGGTAACTGGAGAACACTGCTGCTAATATTTATATATACAGGAATGTCCGGGGTCACTGGAGAACACTGCTGGTAATATATATATATATACAGGAATGTCCGGGGTCACTGGAGAACACTGCTGGTAATATATATATATATACAGGAATGTCCGGGGTCACTGGAGAACACTGCTGGTAATATATATATATATACAGGAATGTCCGGGGTCACTGGAGAACACTGCTGGTAATATATATATATATACAGGAATGTCCGGGGTCACTGGAGAACACTGCTGGTAATATATATATATATACAGGAATGTCCGGGGTCACTGGAGAACACTGCTGCTAATATATATATATATATAGGAATGTCCGGGGTCACTGGAGAACACTGCTGGTAATATATATATAAAGGAATGTCCGGGGTAACTGGAGAACACTGCTGCTAATATTTATATATACAGGAATGTCCGGGGTCACTGGAGAACACTGCTGGTAATATATATATATATATATATACAGGAATGTCCGGAGTCACTGGAGAACACTGCTGGTAATATATATATATACAGGAATGTCCGGGGTCACTGGAGAACACTGCTGCTAATATATATATATACAGGAATGTCCGGAGTCACTGGAGAACACTGCTGGTAATATATATATATACAGGAATGTCCGGGGTCACTGGAGAACACTGCTGGTAATATATATATATACAGGAATGTCCGGGGTCACTGGAGAACACTGCTGGTAATATATATACAGGAATGTCCGGGGTCACTGGAGAACACTGCTGGTAATATATATATATACAGTACAGTCCGGGGTCACTGGAGAACACTGCTGGTGATATATATATATACAGGAATGTCCGGGGTCACTGGAGAACACTGCTGGTAATATATATATATATACAGGAATGTCCGGGGTCACTGGAGAACACTGCTGGTAATATATATATATACAGGAATGTCCGGGGTCACTGTAGAACACTGCTGGTAATATATATATATATACGGGAATGTCCGGGGTCACTGGAGAACACTGCTGGTAATATATATATATATACAGGAATGTCCGGGGTCACTGGAGAACACTGCTGGTAATATATATATATACAGGAATGTCCGGGGTCACTGGAGAACACTGCTGGTAATATATATATACTGGAATGTCCGGGGTCACTGGAGAACACTGCTGGTAATATATATATATACTGGAATGTCCGGGGTCACTGGATAACACTGCTGGTAATATATATATATACTGGAATGTCCGGGGTCACTGGAGAACACTGCTGGTAATATGTATATATATATATACAGGAATGTCCGGGATCACTGGAGAACACTGCTGGTAATATATATATATACAGGAATGTCCGGGGTCACTGGAGAACACTGCTGCTAATATATATATATATACAGGAATGTCCGGGGTCACTGGAGAACACTGCTGGTAATATATATATACAGGAATGTCCGGGGTCACTGGAGAACACTGCTGCTAATATATATATATACAGGAATGTCCGGGGTCACTGGAGAACACTGCTGGTAATATATATATATATATATATATATACAGGAATGTCCGGAGTCACTGGAGAACACTGCTGGTAATATATATATATACAGGAATGTCCGGGGTCACTGGAGAACACTGCTGCTAATATATATATATACAGGAATGTCCGGGGTCACTGGAGAACACTGCTGCTAATATATATATATATATATATATATATATATATATATATATATACAGGAATGTCCGGGGTCACTGGAGAACACTGCTGGTAATATATATATATATACAGGAATGTCCGGGGTCACTGGAGAACACTGCTGGTAATATATATACAGGAATGTCCGGGGTCACTGGAGAACACTGCTGGTAATATATATATATATATATACAGGATTGTCCGGGGTCACTGGAGAACACTGCTGGTAATATATATATATATATATACAGGATTGTCCGGGGTCACTGGAGAACACTGCTGGTAATATATATACTGGAATGTCCGGGGTCACTGGAGAACTCTGCTGGTAATATATATATATATATATACAGGAATGTCCGTGGTCACTGGAGAACACTGCTGGTAATTATATATATATACAGGAATGTCCGGGGTCACTGGAGAACACTGCTGGTAATATATATATACAGGAATGTCCGGGGTCACTGGAGAACACTGCTGGTAATATATATATATATATATACAGGAATGTCCGGGGTCACTGGAGAACTCTGCTGGTAATATATATATATACAGGAATGCCCGGGGTCACTGGAGAACACTGCTGCTAATATATATACATATACAGGAATGTCCGGGATCACTGGAGAACACTGCTGGTAATATATATACAGGAATGTCCAGGGTCACTGGAGAACACTGCTGGTAATATATATATATATATACAGGAATGTCCGGGGTCACTGGAGAACACTGCTGGTAATATATATACTGGAATGTCCGGGGTCACTGGAGAACTCTGCTGGTAATATATATATATATATATATATATACAGGAATGTCCGGGGTCACTGGAGAACACTGCTGGTAATATATATATATATATATATATATACAAAAATGTCCGGGGTCACTGGAGAACACTGCTGGTAATATATATACAGGAATGTCCGGGGTCACTGGAGAACACTGCTGGTAATATATATATATACAGGAATGTCCGGGGTCACTGGAGAACACTGCTGGTAATATATATATATATACAGGAATGTCCGGGGTCACTGGAGGACACTGCTGGTAATATATATATACAGGAATGCCCGGGGTCACTGGAGAACACTGCTGGTAATATATATATACACAGGAATGTCCGGGGTCACTAGAGAACACTGCTGGTAATATATATATATATACAGGAATGTCCGGGGTCACTGGAGAACTCTGCTGGTAATATATATACAGGAATGTCCGGGGTCACTGGAGAACACTGCTGGTAATATATATATATATACAGGAATGTCCGGGGTCACTGGAGAACACTGCTGGTAATATATATATACACAGGAATGTCCGGGGTCACTGGAGAACACTGCTGGTAATATATATATATATACAGGAATGTCCGGGGTCACTGGAGGACACTGCTGGTAATATATATATACAGGAATGCCCGGGGTCACTGGAGAACACTGCTGGTAATATATATATACACAGGAATGTCCGGGGTCACTAGAGAACACTGCTGGTAATATATATATATATACAGGAATGTCCGGGGTCACTGGAGAACACTGCTGGTAATATATATATATATACAGGAATGTCCGGGGTCACTGGAGAACACTGCTGGTAATATATATATACACAGGAATGTCCGGGGTCACTGGAGAACACTGCTGGTAATATATATATATATACACAGGAATGTCCGGGGTCACTGGAGAACTCTGCTGGTAATATATATACAGGAATGTCCGGGGTCACTGGAGAACACTGCTGGTAATATATATATGACGCGCCCCTGGGCCTGTGTCGCGCTGCGCTGCGCACGCGGGAGCCTACCCGGAGCCGGATCAGTGGAGGGTTGTAGTCTCGTGGCGGTGACCCGGTCCGTGCCCAGGGAGTCAAACTAGACGGCAGTCTATTAGTAGTAAATAGTTGATGACTACGCCACCCGTTGAGAGCAGCCAGGGAGCTGCTGCTGCAGGGCAGACCGCTGAGGCCGGTGGTAGGATTGTGCAGCGTGATAGTATAACCCCCAACGGGAGGGGTATGGCCTCAGGGCAGCCGACGTGGATGATGGGGGTAGCAGGAACCACTCAGAGACGGTACGGTGTAGTTCAGGGTCTTTACTGGTAACAACGACAGACCCTCCCGGAGTACTTGCTAGCAAACGGGGCCTGGTCAGTCTTTGAGCAGATGGGATCTCCCCTGGCCAGGCGTAGTTGTAGGCCTCCCAAACTGATTGTACTCTTCTGGCTACCTTGCTAGAAGCTGATGTAAGTAGCCCACGTCCCTGAGTGTACCGTGTGGTGCTCACCCGTATGGCCGGTGACTCGGGGCCTTCTAATGGCTTCCGCTCCACGATGGCGGTGCTGGTCCCACGCGTGTGACCGTGCCTTCGGGCTTCTGGGCCAGGGGACCTGAAATCCCCTGCCTGACGGATTCTGCTGCTGGGTAGGAGTTAGTCCCCACAGCCTCGGACTCCGGGTCCGGTAAAGAATCTTCTTAGTCAGGGCAAGCTCTGCAGCTGCCAGCCCCTGACTCCTTGTAAGCCTGCTGTTTTCTATGCTGCTTCTTGTCTCCACTCTCCTTGTCTGACTCACCCTGCCTCAGCCCCGGGTTTATACAGGGGAAGTTCTTCCCCTCCCAAGACTGGGCAGGAGGTGTGGCATGCACAGGATCCCTGACCAAAGGACCTCCCACCTGCTCTCAGACATAACATTACATTACTGTGGAAAACCAGACCCCTGGGGTGCCACATTCCCCCCTAGTGAAATTTAGTACTCCGGGACTAAACACATTTAGAAAAACATAACAAAGTATAACAATAACAATACTATAAGAAAAACAGATAAGATGGTTACGGCGTGTCCGCAACCGGATGCAGTCTTTGAAGAAAAGCAAAGGTGTCCATTTCACCAACACAGGGAGACGTAACCAGGTAGGGGTCTGTCCTACCCCGAGTCCTTAACAGTCTCTAGTCCATCCTGGGTTACGCTCCAACTATATACAAGGATTCCCAGTAAATCCACCAAGGTTTCCTAAAAATAACTAGAAACACAAAATTATACACAAGCAACAAGACACAGAAAAACATAAATAAAACAATTTATACACTTTAAATTCTCCAGCGTGCGGGTAACTGGCCTCTAGTGGCCCTAGTGGACCTACGGAGCTGACTGTCTGGCCCTGAACTACAGGGTGTAGGAGCTGTCAAGGGTAAACTGGGCAGCTGTCTACCGGCTCTTTGTCTCACTAGGGGTACGGCAGGCTCACTATAAGCAGAGGGTTGATTCTCCTGTTCTACTCGTGTGGAGTCTTCTGCCTCCTGGACCGGCTGTTCTTCCAGCTCTACCCGTTGCTCCGTAGGTTCTTGGGATGATGGTTGGAGGAAGGTGAGTACGGGTACCACAACTGCACCATTGACTTGAGTCCAAGACCGAGGGAAGTCCCCGAGCACGGTACTAACCATATCTTCCCTTTCTCCCACGGGTCGATGGTCTTCTTGTTCCTCTTCAGGGTTCCTCAGTTGTTCGGGACACTGCTTCAGGTGGTCCCGGGATACAATGGCTGTGGTTTCCCCTCCGTCTTTACTGATGGTACAGACCTTCGGGTTCTCGTGGCTTGAGGGCAGTACGGTGTACGGGTCCTCCTCCCACTGGTCATCCAACTTGTGGAGCCGTCTTTTCCTCTTCAAGACCTGCTCTCCGGGTACCAGGGGAACAGCGGGAGCATACTGGTTGTAAGTTTTCTCTTGTCTTTCCCTAGCCTGACAGAGACTTCGCTCCACGCTCTCTTGTACTCTCCGGTACTGCTGCTGCCTCTCTGTGTCCCAGTCTGTTTCTGGTGAAGTGTCCTCAGGTGTCAGGACTCCCATTTCCAGGTCAACAGGTAACTTACCAGGTCTCGCCCTCATTAGGTAAGCCGGGGTACAGTTGGTGGAACCTACCGGGATGTGGTTGTATAGGTCCACCAGATCGGGCAACTTCTCAGGCCACAGACTGCGTTCTTCCAGGGGCAATGTTTTTAGAAGATCCATTACCACCTGGTTCATTTTTTCACAAAGTCCATTAGTTTGCGGATGGTAGGGTGTCGTCCTTATCTTCCGGCAGCCATACAGATTGCAGAATTCCTGGAAGACCTCCGCTTCAAAGGCAGGTCCCTGGTCCGTCAGCACTTGGTCCGGGTACCCGTGTGGACGGCAGAAGTGCTGCTGGAAGGCTCTAGCTGCTGTTTGAGCCGTTAAGTCCTTGACGGGGACGACAACCAAGAACCGGGAGTAATGATCCACGATGGTTAACGCGTAGACGTAGCCACTTCTGCTTGGGGTCAGTTTTACATGATCCAAGGCTACCAGTTCCAACGGTTGCCGGGTGACGATGGACTGCAGGGGAGTCTTCTGGCTGGCCCGGTCCTTCCTTCTCAGATTGCACGGGCCACAGTCTCTGCACCACTTCTCGATGGTTCCCCTCATGCCTACCCAGTGGAACCGCTCGCGCAGCAGGAACTCCAGCTTTTTCCACCCGAAGTGTCCAGCTCCGTCGTGGTATGCCTCCATCACCATGGCTGCGTCTCTTCGTGGCACCACTACTTGCCAGAGTAGTTCATGCGTCCGGGAGTTGACCATTCTGCGGCACAACTTCCCCTTGTAAAGGAATAGTCGACTCTTCTCCGCCCATAGTTGTTTGGCTTCCTCCGGAGCGTCTGGTTCAAGGCGAGCCTCCGGCCGAGTCAGCATCTCCTTCACTAGTCGGACGGCAGGGTCGCTGTCTTGCGTTTCCGCCCAGTTGTAGTGGGGTAAGGGGTTCAACGTAGCAGCCTGCTTACCCCTTACCCGGTGGGAATACTGGATAGTCCCATGACGGTGGAACGCAGGGAGTTCAACTTCTTCCAGTCCCTCAGGATCTTCTCCTTCGTCCGGCAGGTTGGGCATCCTGGACAGGGCATCCGCGTTAGTATTGGAGCGTCCTGCCCGGTATTTGATTGTGAACTCGTAGTTGGACAGACGGGCCATCCACCTCTGCTCCAGGGCACCGAGTCTTGCCGTGTCCAGGTGTATCAACGGGTTGTTATCCGTGTATACGGTGAACCGGGAAGAAGCGAGGTAATGCCTAAAGCGCTCGGTGACTGCCCATACCACGGCCAGGAACTCTAACTTAAATGAGCTGTAATTCTCGGGGTTCCTTTCGGTGGGTCGCAGTTTTCGGCTGGCATAGGAGATTACTCGTTCTCTCCCCTGCTGAATCTGGGACAGTACCCGTCCTAGCCCGATGTTACTGGCGTCGGTGTAGAGGATGAAGGGCTGGCTATAGTCCGGGTACGCCAAGATTTCATCCCCCGTGAGGGCCATCTTCAGCTGGCGGAAGGACTCTTCTTCTAGCTCTTCCCATTTGAAGGGCGACTTCTGGTTCTTGGCCTTCCGGGACTGGCCTATCAGGAGGTCCTGCATAGGCGCTGCCTTTTTGGTGAAACCAGGAATAAACCTTCGGTAGTAGCCTACCAACCCTAGGAACTGCCGCACTTCTTTTACGCTGGAGGGGCTTGGCCATCCCTTAATTGCGGTGATCTTATCGGGGTCGGGAGCCACTCCGTCAGCGCTCACCACGTGTCCCAGGTATTGCACCTTTGGTTTCAGGAGGTGACACTTGGAGGGTTTCACCTTTAGGCCGTAACTCGCCAGAGCTTCGAACACCTCCGCCAGGTGTTTCAGGTGGTCCTCATAAGTTTTGGAGTATACGATGACATCGTCCAGGTACAACAGGACCGTCTCGAAGTTTCTGTGGCCCAGACAGCACTCCATTAATCGTTGGAAGGTTCCTGGGGCGTTGCAGAGTCCGAACGGCATGCAGGTGAACTCGCTAAGTCCCATCGGGGTGGTGAATGCGGTCTTCTCCCGGTCCGCCTCTGCTACAGGAACCTGCCAGTACCCGCTAGTGAGATCCAAGGTAGAGAAGAAGTTAGCAGATCTTAAAGCAGCCAATGACTCCTCTATCCTTGGTAAGGGGTACGCATCCTTGTGTGTGATACGGTTGATTTTCCGGTAATCTACACACATCCTCATGGTGTTGTCTTTCTTTTTGACTAAAACTAGTGGGGCTGCCCAGGGGCTACAGCTATCCCGGATTACCCCAGCCTCCTTCATGTCTCGAAGCATCCCCTTGGCGTGTTGGTAGTGTGCAGGGGGTACGGGTCGATACCTCTCTTTTATGGGAGGATGATCTCCCGTGGGGATGCGGTGTTCTACCCCCTTGACCCGCCCAAAGTCTAACGGGTGTTTACTAAACACTCTCTCATACTCTTGAACCACCCGATAGACTCCTTGTTTCTGATGTGAGGGAGTGGAATCAGTACCCAAATGTAGTTGCTGACACCAGTCCTCCATGTCTTTCTTAGAGCCGTTACCTTCCTCCGGGTGAGATGGAGGCAAGGGTTCCACAGATTGTATAGAATTTTGATTAGTGGTATATAATTTGGCTAGCGTGGCATACCGGGGCAGGTACACTTCCCTCTCCCCGATATTTATTATGCGAATGGGCACCCTCCCATGGCGTACATTGACCACCCCCCGTGCTGTCAAAATGGTGGGCCTACTGTCTGAGTAAACTGGTTCTACCATTGCCTGGTAATCTCTTCCTCTCAGACCAATAGCTGCCCGGCACCAAATCATCATTTCACTTTTTGGGGGCATGGCAATAGGGAAAGGGTCACACATTCTTACGCTACCAATCTCACCGCCGGAGAGTTCCACTTGTTGCCGTTGCATCAGTGCCCGGATCTCTTTCTGGAGCACCCGCTGCTCGCCGGAGCTGGCGTTCTTGGCAACCTGCTGTAAAAGGAAAATCACCTCTGCAAGACAATTTTCAATTACGTTAGTTCCTAGAGTTATTTTTGGGTGACTCTCATGTTTATCAATATCTACAATGATCAGTCCCTGTGCGGCCAGTTCGACTCTACCGATTTTGAGGGCCACCTCTTTAAATCCGATCTGTGGCACGGGCTGGCCATTGCTGGCGATGATACTCAAGTCGTCGTCAGGGTAGTGGGTAATATCCGAGTCATTCCAGTACTGCTTGAAGAGCACGTACGGGATGGTGGTGACCTGTGACCCGGTATCCAGTAGGGCACTCATGGGAATGCCATCCAGTACCACAGGCAAGACTGGACGTCCTCACACATATCTGTCGCGCCAGTTCGATGGGCCTGGTGATCTTTTTCCTGGGGGTTGGCCCTCTACCCCAGGTTGTGCCCGTTTAAAGAACAGTACCTTTCCATATGTCCGGATTGATTGCAGCGGCGGCAGATGGGTCGTCCGTCCTCGCTGTATCGGTCACTGGGTCTTCCTCTGGCCGGTGGGGTCCTCCTTGGTCGACGCCACGGGATGTCCTCCGGTCCGGATGCCAGCTGGATCTTCCCTGGGGTGGAAACCTGTAAAGACTGCACAGTTCGGGTTAGCGCAGCAACGCTCTTAGCTAGCTCTTGGACCTGATGGTGTAGGTCTGGAGCCGGGTCATTGTCCAAAGCCTGCGCATCAGCTCCCACAGGCCCTGCTGACAAGGGCGCCGCCTCCTGATAGTAAGTGGTAGTGGGGCGTCTGTGGGTCACAACGCCACCTGGTGCCGGTTCTCGGAGCACCCGGATGGCTCTGTCCTTGAACTGTGCAAAGTCCAGATGGGGATCCTGTAAGGCCATTGCCCGCAACTGGGTTCGGTGGGCATTGCAATATAAACCCTCTATAAATTGTTCAGTCAACAGCCTGTCCTCGTTTCCCACCCCATCAGGGTCGGTCTGCTTTATGGCCCTCAGGGCCTCTTGTAGGTTTAGTGCATAGTCCCTTATACTCTCATGCGCTCGCTGCTTGCACCCGTAGAATCTAAGCTTAATCTCGGCTGAGGTGCGGGTATCAAAGGTGTCCTTCAGCCGGGTTAGTATTCCTGCGACAGTCTTCCTCCCAGGTGGCCAGGATTTTACTTCCCTTTTGGCTACCCCGGTTAGTTGGGCCACCAGGATGCTCACTTTTTGCTCTTCTGTGAGGGGGTACACCTGGAAGAGGCTATCCAGCTTTTCTCTAAAGTCATGCAGGGTATGTGACTCCCCTGAGTACTGGGGTAGCCAAGCTGCTCCCGGGATATAGGGCATTGTGAAGGGCATAACTGCAGCAGCGGTAGCGCTGGCGGGGGTTGGGGCAGTGAAGCTCTCCTCCGTATCCGACATCTTCCTCCCCCCTAGTGGACCGTGGCCTACCTTGCGATGATCCTCTTCCGTAGGCCGCGGCTCCGCAGTGGATCGTCAGGGTTGAGGACCTTCCGTCGCGCTCCTGTGACGTCGGCGTCTGCTGGGCTCCTTCCAGGACCTTACGCAACGTCCGGACGTGAGGCGGGGCTTCAGTTCTCGCGCGCTTTCAGAGTCCACGCCCCTCTTCTTCCCGCGCGGCGTCCCCAAGATGGCGTCCAACGGCGGGAAAACTCCACGGATGGCGGGAAGAAGGCCGAAGATGGCGCCGGATGGCGGGAAACTTCACCGATGGCGGGAAGAAGGTAGAAGATGGCGCCGGATGGCGGGAAACCTCCACGGATAGCGGGAATCTTCACCACTGGTAAGTTTGAACAGTCTTTGCTTTTCAGGCACGCAGTACCCGGTGGTTGCGGGCACGAGATCCTGCCGACTACGCCAAAGCTGACGCGCCCCTGGGCCTGTGTCGCGCTGCGCTGCGCACGCGGGAGCCTACCCGGAGCCGGATCAGTGGAGGGTTGTAGTCTCGTGGCGGTGACCCGGTCCGTGCCCAGGGAGTCAAACTAGACGGCAGTCTATTAGTAGTAAATAGTTGATGACTACGCCACCCGTTGAGAGCAGCCAGGGAGCTGCTGCTGCAGGGCAGACCGCTGAGGCCGGTGGTAGGATTGTGCAGCGTGATAGTATAACCCCCAACGGGAGGGGTATGGCCTCAGGGCAGCCGACGTGGATGATGGGGGTAGCAGGAACCACTCAGAGACGGTACGGTGTAGTTCAGGGTCTTTACTGGTAACAACGACAGACCCTCCCGGAGTACTTGCTAGCAAACGGGGCCTGGTCAGTCTTTGAGCAGATGGGATCTCCCCTGGCCAGGCGGAGTTGTAGGCCTCCCAAACTGACTGTACTCTTCTGGCTACCTTGCTAGAAGCTGATGTAAGTAGCCCACGTCCCTGAGTGTACCGTGTGGTGCTCACCCGTATGGCCGGTGACTCGGGGCCTTCTAATGGCTTCCGCTCCACGATGGCGGTGCTGGTCCCCCGCGTGTGACCGTGCCTTCGGGCTTCTGGGCCAGGGGACCTGAAATCCCCTGCCTGACGGATTCTGCTGCTGGGTAGGAGTTAGTCCCCACAGCCTCGGACTCCGGGTCCGGTAAAGAATCTTCTTAGTCAGGGCAAGCTCTGCAGCTGCCAGCCCCTGACTCCTTGTAAGCCTGCTGTTTTCTATGCTGCTTCTTGTCTCCACTCTCCTTGTCTGACTCTCCCTGCCTCAGCCCCTGGTTTATACAGGGGAAGTTCTTCCCCTCCCAAGACTGGGCAGGAGGTGTGGCATGCACAGGATCCCTGACCAAAGGACCTCCCACCTGCTCTCAGACATAACATTACATTACTGTGGAAAACCAGACCCCTGGGGTGCCACATATATATATATATATATATATATATATATATATATATATATACAGGAATGTCCGGGGTCACTGGAGAACACTGCTGGTAATATATATATATATACAGGAATGTCCGGGGTCACTGGAGAACACTGCTGGTAATATATATATATACAGGAATGTCCGGGGTCACTGGAGAACACTGCTGGTAATATATATATATATACAGGAATGTCCGGGGTCACCGGAGAACACTGCTGGTAATATATATATATATATACAGGAATGTCCGGGGTCACTGGAGGACACTGCTGGTAATATATATATACAGGAATGCCCGGGGTCACTGGAGAACACTGCTGCTAATATATATACATATACAGGAATGTCCGGGGTCACTGGAGAACACTGCCGGTAATATATTTATATACAGGAATGTCCGGGGTCACTGGAGAACACTGCTGCTAATATATATATATATATATACAGGAATGTCCGGGGTCACTGGAGAACACTGCCGGTAATATATTTATATACAGGAATGTCCGGGGTCACTGGAGAACACTGCTGGTAATATATATATATACAGCAATGTCAGGGGTCACTGGAGAACACTGCTGGTAATATATATACAGGAATGTCCGGGGTCACTAGAGAACACTGCTGGTAATATATATATACAGGAATGTCCGGGGCCACTGGAGAACACTGCTTGTAATATATATATATATACAGGAATGTCCGTGGTCACTGGAGGACACTGCTGGTAATATATAAATGTAGCACCCTGAGGATTCGGCTGCTACAGGGGTATTACACCTCAAGCCAGAGGTGTGGTATTCCACTCCCGGGTAAGGATGGAGTGTGGAACTGAGCTCAGATAGCTGCATACACTACATACATCCCATTTCCGGGGGACAGATCGACGGTACTCCCACTAGGTATATGTGCAGGTACGATAGTGTCTGTCCCTGGCTGGAGTGGGAGGGGGGTGGAACATCCCAGTAGTGTAGGGGCAGATAGGGGGAGCAGTTTGGGTAAGGCTAGGTGCTCATTGGGTGCTGGTCACCTGAGCTCACACATAGAGGGAGTATATAAGGTGGGCACCATCTTAGATCAGGGTCAGTCTGCTGTAGAGGGTCAGTCAGTCCTGAGAGAGAAGAGAGAGAGGAGAAGAGAAGGACCCAGAGGGGAAGAAGAAGGAACCCCAAGACCCCAGAATACAAACAGCAGGGTGAAGGGTTGGCACACGGGTACCGGATCCCAAGCTGGCAGAGGCAAAACACACCTTAGCCAGGAACCGGAGGTCGTGGGCAGGATCTGCCACGACCCTCACCAAGTCCACTAAGAAGGCATACCAAGAATAGGGTCAGGGAACCCAGAGGAGGTGCACCCACCAAGAGGCCCAAGGGAGCCGGACATAAGTGGACCCCTGGTGAGAACGGCCGGTAGAAAGGACAGTCAGAAAGGGAGCTCAGGACCACGCTCCAGAATTGCTTGGGGGTTGGCCGAGTCCAGGACCTGGTGGACGCAGCACGGCTCGGGCGGTCACTTAAGGCCAGAGTGACCACAAGAACAGCAGTAAGTAAAAACCCTGAACTGCACAGCCCGACTCTGAGTCTTTTTACCATCCACACTGCACCTCCACCACAACCACCATCCTCTACACCTGACCCCCTGAGGCTATACCCCTCCCGTTGGGGGTTATACTACCACAGCTGCACATCTACCATCAGCCTCAGCGGACCCTGCAGCAGCAGCGGCCTTTTGACCGCAAATCAACGGGTGGCGTAGTCGACACTAAGAACATTAATAACATCTGTAAAGACTGCCACACACGGAGTTTGACACCCTGGGCACGGACCGGGTCACCGCCACTCGGAGACTACAACCCCCATCTGATCCGGTTCCGGGTATCCCCCAAACAGCACTGGCCCAGGGGGCGCGTCAACTTTGGCGTAGTCGGCAGGATTACGTGCCCGCAACCACCGGGTACTGCGTGCCTGAAGAAAAGTTCACATGTACCTCAAAAAGAAGTCTCCTGCCGGTTCCAGAGGGTGCCCGCCATCGGACGCCATCACGGATCGTTTCCCGCCGGTTGCCCGCCATCTGCAGCCTTTTTCCCGCCATCCACGGAGTTTCCCGCCACTGGGAGACGATTCCCGCCATTTCCAGAAGATTTCCCGCCTTGGAAGAGCAGACGCCATTATGGGCGTACCAAAGGGTGGCAAGAGGCCACCTCCCATCGTGGGCCAAGTCAAGGAATGGCGCCAAAAGTGGAGACCGCCCCCACCAACAGAGACTGTGATGCTAGAAGTGTCCATCAGCGTGAGAGAACTGCCCCTGGAACTGACAATCACAAAGTTGCCCCGGGACCACCCTCAATGTGGGCGGAGACAGAACAAGAGAGCGAAGATGGGTGCAGCCTGGAGGAGTCTGGAGAGAGCGCACCCGGAGACAAGGAGTCTGGAGAGGAGTCCAGAGAAGTCGCACCCGGAGATGGAAGGAGAGTCAGGCAGCACCGACCCTGTGGTCAGGAGCCTGCTGCAAGCAACAACCCCACTAGGCTTAGTGGAGATCCTAGCACAGCTCCCCCAAGACCGGGAGTGTGCGCAGACCGCGCTGGAGCGCCTCGCACGGAGGATGGCCCAGGTGCAGCGAGAGACACTGACGGAGTGGAGCCGAGAGATGGCCCTGCAGACAAGAACCCGCCAGCGAAGCACGCCACCCGAGACGAGGAGACAGACCGCCTCTGAGGATGGTGCAGGAGGAGTGAAGGCCGGAGACGGCGCCGAAGAGGGAGCTGAACAGATGGAGGCAGGTAAAGGGGACGTCACTACCCCGAGACAAGAAACCGTGAGCCTGCCCCAGCTCCCCGTCGCAGAGCCCGAAATTCCCCCTGCCGTGCCCGTCGCTGCATCGTCACCGCTCCAGACAAGGCATCAAGCAGAAGCCGCGGCCGCGACCCCTGTGACGTCACGCGCCTCAACCCTGAGCGCGGCAAAGCAGGAAACACCACCGGCTTGGTCGCAAGGTCTAGTACCCCCGGGCGCCGCAGTGCCAACAGCGCCCTCTACCTCCACTGAGCCACCGGCCTGGTCGCTGGGCCAAGTAACCCCGGGCGCCGCCGTCTTCACGGTGCCCTTTACGTTCAGGGTACCCCAGGCCTGGTCGCAAGGCCTGGCGAACCCGGGCGCCGCTTCCACCACCGCGCCCTCAACATCTAGAGTGCCGCACCTGGGTGAAGACTTGTTTGCCCAGCACACTTGCCCGGATGGGCAGCCCTTTATATGGCCACCGGAGTACTACCAACTGGAACTCCAAAAAGCAAGGCCCCTGTGCGAGCCCCTGATTCCGGCTCCGAAGCCCGTTAAGAGGACCCCGCTCCCGCTGGAAGAAGCGCAGTTCGAGTGGGACCCCACCGGAGGAGACCTCATGGGGTTCACTCAGGAAACTCGGGCAGCCGCAGCGGAGCATGTGGAGTGCTGCCGCCAGCAGTTGGCAGTCTTCGAGCAAGAACGGAGAGAGAGGCGGGTCCGTGAGTAGCGGCTGCAGGAACAGAGCGCAGGGCAGAAGAGCAGGACCAGGAGGAACCCCCGTGCAGCCCACGGTCCCCGTGCCACCGGGACTGTAATTAAATTCCAACTGCAGCACGGTTGGGGTTTCATCAGGGATCATCACACCCCCGGCGACGTCTTTGTCACCCGCAGAGACGTAGAAAGCCATCTGCCGGAGGGACACAGAGGTCGTGACCTATATGTAGGGGACGAGGTCACATTCACCCGGCACAAGTGTGCCAAAGGACCCTACGCCCTCCATGTACATCGCCTGACGGAGGAGGAGCTGCGGTGTGAGGAGGAGCAAGAGGACCCGGACGGGTCTGAAGAAGGAGCAGGAGGACGCCGTCATTAGAGTACGGTATAGTGAGACTGTAAAATAGTTGCCCGTCAGGGTACAGTGAACTGTTGAGATGTTCCCTGTTGGAACAAGTGTGAACTTTCACCCGTGTGTCCCTAGTCCCACTGACCGAGGACTGAGAGCGGTCATTCATTCCTTATTCCTGGCCGAGGACTGAGAGCGGCCACATCCCCCTTGTATATAGTTGCGCTTTCTAAGGCGCCCCCTACCGGTTTTATAGGAAACTGTGTTTTTTCTACAAGAGACTGTTGCACTTTACCCGGTCACAAGTAGCACCGTGGCCGGAGGTACAAGAGTATTTATAATGAAAAGTTTTATGATGTTTATATGTTTTATATGTTTATGATGTTTTTGAAAAAAAAAAAAATTGTATGTTTGTGGATGTTTTTATTCTTCTTACAGCCCGAGGACGTGCTGTGATTTACCAGGGGGGAATGTAGCACCCTGAGGATTCGGCTGCTACAGGGGTATTACACCTCAAGCCAGAGGTGTGGTATTCCACTCCCGGGTAAGGATGGAGTGTGGAACTGAGCTCAGATAGCTGCATACACTACATACATCCCATTTCCGGGGGACAGATCGACGGTACTCCCACTAGGTATATGTGCAGGTACGATAGTGTCTGTCCCTGGCTGGAGTGGGAGGGGGGTGGAACATCCCAGTAGTGTAGGGGCAGATAGGGGGAGCAGTTTGGGTAAGGCTAGGAGCTCATTGGGTGCTGGTCACCTGAGCTCACACATAGAGGGAGTATATAAGGTGGGCACCATCTTAGATCAGGGTCAGTCTGCTGTAGAGGGTCAGTCAGTCCTGAGAGAGAAGAGAGAGAGGAGAAGAGAAGGACCCAGAGGGGAAGAAGAAGGAACCCCAAGACCCCAGAATACAAACAGCAGGGTGAAGGGTTGGCACACGGGTACCGGATCCCAAGCTGGCAGAGGCAAAACACACCTTAGCCAGGAACCGGAGGTCGTGGGCAGGATCTGCCACGACCCTCACCAACTCCACTAAGAAGGCATACCAAGAATAGGGTCAGGGAACCCAGAGGAGGTGCACCCACCAAGAGGCCCAAGGGAGCCGGACATAAGTGGACCCCTGGTGAGAACGGCCGGTAGAAAGGACAGTCAGAAAGGGGGCTCAGGACCACGCTCCAGAATTGCTTGGGGGTTGGCCGAGTCCAGGACCTGGTGGACGCAGCACGGCTCGGGCGGTCACTTAAGGCCAGAGTGACCACAAGAACAGCAGTAAGTAAAAACCCTGAACTGCACAGCCCGACTCTGAGTCTTTTTACCATCCACACTGCACCTCCACCACAACCACCATCCTCTACACCTGACCCCCTGAGGCTATACCCCTCCCGTTGGGGGTTATACTACCACAGCTGCACATCTACCATCAGCCTCAGCGGACCCTGCTGCAGCGGCGGCCTTTTGACCGCAAATCAACGGGTGGCGTAGTCGACACTAAGAACATTAATAACATCTGTAAAGACTGCCACACACGGAGTTTGACACCCTGGGCACGGACTCGGAGACTACAACCCCCATCTGATCCGGTTCCGGGTATCCCCCAAACAGCACTGGCCCAGGGGGCGTGTCATATATATATACACAGGAATGTCCGGGGTCACTGGAGAACACTGCTGGTAATATATATATATATATACAGGAATGTCCGGGGTCACTGGAGAACACTGCTGGTAATATATATACAGGAATGTCCGGGGTCACTGGAGAACACTGCTGGTAATATATATATATACAGGAATGTCCGGGGTCACTGGAGAACACTGCTGGTAATATATATATATACAGGAATGTCCGGGGTCATTGGAGAACACTGCTGGTAATATATATACAGGAATGTCCGGGATCACTGGAGAACACTGCTGGCAATATATATACAGGAATGTCCGGGGTCACTGGAGAACACTGCTGGTAATATATATATATACAGGAATGTCCGGGGTCACTGGAGAACGCTGCTGGTAATATATATATATATACAGGAATGTCCGGGGTCACTGGAGAACACTGCTGGTAATATATATATATATACAGGAATGTCCGGGGTCACTGGAGAACACTGCTGGTAATATATATATATACAGGACTGTCCGGGGTCACTGGAGAACACTGCTGCTAATATATATATATATATACAGGAATGTCCGGGGTCACTGGAGAACACTGCTGGTAATATATATATATACAGGAATGTCCGGGGTCACTGGAGAACACTGCTGGTAATATATATATATATATATATACAGGAATGTCCGGGGTCACTGGAGAACACTGCTGGTAATATATATATATATACAGGAATGTCCGGGGTCACTGGAGAACACTGCTGGTAATATATATATATATATACAGGAATGTCCGGGGTCACCGGAGAACACTGCTGGTAATATATATATATGTACAGGAATGTCCGGGGTCACTGGACAACACTGCTGGTAATATATATATATACATACAGGAATGTCCGGGGTCACTGGCGAACACTGCTGGTAATATATATATATACAGGAATGTCCGGGGTCACTGGAGAACACTGCTGGTAATATATATATATATATATACAGGAATGTCCGGGGTCACTGGAGAACACTGCTGGTAATATATATATATGTACAGGAATGTCCGGGGTCACTGGACAACACTGCTGGTAATATATATATATACATACAGGAATGTCCGGGGTCACTGGCGAACACTGCTGGTAATATATATATATACAGGAATGTCCGGGGTCACTGGAGAACACTGTTGGTAATATATATATACAGGAATGTCCGGGGTCACTGGAGAACACTGCTGGCAATATATATATACAGGAATGTCCGGGGTCACTGGAGAACACTGCTGGTAATATATATATATACAGGAATGTCCGGGGTCACTGGAGAACACTGCTGGTAATATACATATATACAGGAATGTCCGGAGTCACTGGAGAACACTGCTGGTAATATATATATACAGGAATGTCCGGGGTCACTGGAGAACACTGCTGGTAATATATATATATACACAGGAATGTCCGGGGTCACTGGAGAACACTGCTGGTAATATATATATACAGGAATGTCCGGGGTCACTGGAGAACACTGCTGGTAATATATATATATACAGGAATGTCCGGGGTCACTGGAGAACACTGCTGGTAATATATATATATATACAGGAATGTCCGGGGTCACTGGAGAACACTGCTGGTAATATATATATACAGGAATGTCCGGGGTCACTGGAGAACACTGCTGGTAATATATATATATACAGGAATGTCCGGGGTCACTGGAGAACACTGCTGGTAATATATATACAGGAATGTCCGGGGTCACTGGAGAACACTGCTGGTAATATATATATATACAGGACAGTCCGGGGTCACTGGAGAACACTGCTGGTGATATATATATATACAGGAATGTCCGGGGTCACTGGAGAACACTGCTGGTAATATATATATATACAGGAATGTCCGGGGTCACTGGAGAACACTGCTGGTAATATATATATACAGGATTGTCCGGGGTCACTGGAGAACACTGCTGGTAATATATATATATACAGGAATGTCCGGGGTCACTGGAGAACACTGCTGGTAATATACATATATACAGGAATGTCCGGGGTCACTGGAGAACACTGCTGGTAATATATATATACAGGAATGTCCGGGGTCACTGGAGAACACTGCTGGTAATATACATATATACAGGAATGTCCGGAGTCACTGGAGAACACTGCTGGTAATATATATATACAGGAATGTCCGGGGTCACTGGAGAACACTGCTGGTAATATATATATATACAGGAATGTCCGGGGTCACTGGAGAACACTGCTGGTAATATATATATATACAGGAATGTCCGGGGTCACTGGAGAACACTGCTAGTAATATACATACAGGAATGTCCGGGGTCACTGGAGAACACTGCTGGTAATATATATATATATACAGGAATGTCCGGGGTCACTGGAGAACACTGCTGGTAATATATATATATATACAGGAATGTCCGGGGTCACTGGAGAACACTGCTGGTAATATATATATATACAGGAATGTCCGGGGTCACTGGAGAACACTGCTGGTAATATATATACAGGAATGTCCGGGGTCACTGGAGAACACTGCTGGTAATATATACATACATACATACATACAGGAATGTCCGGGGTCACTGGAGAACACTGCTGGTAATATATATATATACAGGAATGTCCGGGGTCACTGGAGAACACTGCTGGTAATATATATATATATACAGGAATGTCCGGGGTCACTGGAGAACACTGCTGGTAATAAATATATATATACAGGAATGTCCGGGGTCACTGGAGAACACTGCTGGTAATATATATATATACAGGAATGTCCGGGGTCACTGGAGAACACTGCTGGTAATATATATATATATATACAGGAATGTCCGGGGTCACTGGAGAACACTGCTGGTAATATATATATATATACGGGAATGTCCGGGGTCACTGGAGAACACTGCTGGTAATATATATATATATACAGGAATGTCCGGGGTCACTGGAGAACACTGCTGGTAATATATATATATACAGGAATGTCCGGGGTCACTGGAGAACACTGCTGCTAATATATATATATACAGGAATGTCCGGGGTCACTGGAGAACACTGCTGCTAATATATATATATATATATATATATATATATATATATATATATATATATATACAGGAGTGTCCGGGGTCACTGGAGAACACTGCTGGTAATATATATATATATACAGGAATGTCCGGGGTCACTGGAGAACACTGCTGGTAATATATATATATACTGGAATGTCCGGGGTCACTGGAGAACACTGCTGGTAATATATATATATACAGGAATGTCCGGGGTCACTGGTGAACACTGCTGGTAATATATATATATACAGGAATGTCCTGGGGGGCACTGGAGAACACTGCTGGTAATATATATATATACAGGAATGTCTGGGGTCATTGGCGAACACTGCTGGTAATATATATATATATACAGGAATGTCCGGGGTCACTGGAGAAGAATGCTGGTAATATATATATATATACAGGAATGTCCGGGGTCACTGGAGAACACTGCTGGTAATATATATATATACAGGAATGTCCGGGGTCACTGGAGAACACTGCTGGTAATATATATATATATACAGGAATGTCCGGGGTCACTGGAGAACACTGCTGGTAATATATATATATACAGGAATGTCCGGGGTCACTGGAGAACACTGCTGTTATTATATATATATACAGGAATGTCCGGGGTCACTGGAGAACACTGCTGGTAATATATATATATACAGGAATGTCCGGGGTCACTGGAGAACACTGCTGGTAATATATATATATATACAGGAATGTCCGGGGTCACTGGAGAACACTGCTGGTAATATATATACACAGGAACGTCCGGGGTCACTGGAGAACACTGCTGGTAATATATATATATACAGGAATGTCCGGGGTCACTGGAGAACACTGCTGGTAATATATATATATACAGGACTGTCCGGGGTCACTGGAGAACACTGCTGGTAATATATATATATACAGGAATGTCCGGGGTCACTGGAGAACATTGCTGGTAATATATATATATACAGGAATGTCCGGGGTCACTGGAGAACACTGCTGGTAATATATATATATATACAGGAATGTCCGGGGTCACTGGAGAACACTGCTGGTAATATATATATATACAGGAATGTCCGGGGTCACTGGAGAACACTGCTGCTAATATATATATATATACAGGAATGTCCGGGGTCACTGGAGAACACTGCTGGTAATATATATATACAGGAATGTCCGGGGTCACTGGAGAACACTGCTGCTAATATATATATATACAGGAATGTCCGGGGTCACTGGAGAACACTGCTGGTAATATATATATTTATATATACAGGAATGTCCGGGGTCACTGGAGAACACTGCTGCTAATATATATATATACAGGAATGTCCGGGGTCACTGGAGAACACTGCTGGTAATATATATATACAGGAATGTCCGGGGTCACTGGAGAACACTGCTGGTAATATATATATATACAGGAATGTCCGGGGTCACTGGAGAACACTGCTGCTAATATATATATATATATATATACAGGAATGTCCGGGGTCACTGGAGAACACTGCTGGTAATATATATATATATATACAGGAATGTCCGGGGTCACTGGAGAACACTGCTGCTAATATATATATATACAGGAATGTCCGGGGTCACTGGAGAACACTGCTGCTAATATATATATATATATATATATATATATACAGGAATGTCCGGGGTCACTGGAGAACACTGCTGGTAATATATATATATATACAGGAATGTCCGGGGTCACTGGAGAACACTGCTGGTAATATATATATATATATATACAGGATTTTCCGGGGTCACTGGAGAACACTGCTGGTAATATATATACTGGAATGTCCGGGGTCACTGGAGAACACTGCTGGTAATATATATATATATATACAGGATTGTCCGGGGTCACTGGAGAACACTGCTGGTAATATATATACAGGAATGTCCGGGGTCACTGGAGAACACTGCTGGTAATATATATATATATATACAGGATTGTCCGGGGTCACTGGAGAACACTGCTGGTAATATATATATATATATATATATATATATATATATATATATATATATACAGGAATGTCCGGGATCACTGGAGAACACTGCTGGTAATATATATATATATATATATACAGGAATGTCCGGGGTCACTGGAGAACACTGCTGGTAATATATATACTGGAATGTCCGGGGTCACTGGAGAACACTGCTGGTAATATATATATATATATATATATATATATATATATATATACAGGAATGTCCGGGGTCACTGGAGAACACTGCTGGTAATATATATACTGGAATGTCCGGGGTCACTGGAGAACTCTGCTGGTAATATATATATATATATATATATATATATATACAGGAATGTCCGGGGTCACTGGAGAACACTGCTGGTAATATATATATATATATATATATATATATATATATATATATATATACAGGAATGTCCGGGGTCACTGGAGAACACTGCTGGTAATATTTATACAGCAATGTCCGGGGTCACTGGAGAACACTGCTGGTAATATATATATATACACGAATGTCCGGGGTCACTGGAGAACACTGCTGGTAATATATATATATATATACAGGAATGTCCGGGGTCACTGGAGAACACTGCTGGTAATATATATATATATACAGGAATGTCTGGGGTCATTGGAGAACACTGCTGGTAATATATATATATATACAGGAATGTCCGGGGTCACTGGAGAAGAATGCTGGTAATATATATACACAGGAATGTCCGGGGTCACTGGAGAACACTGCTGGTAATATATATATATACAGGAATGTCCGGGGTCACTGGAGAACACTGCTGGTAATATATATATATATACAGGAATGTCCGGGGTCACTGGAGAACACTGCTGGTAATATATATATATACAGGAATGTCCGGGGTCACTGGAGAACACTGCTGTTATTATATATATATACAGGAATGTCCGGGGTCACTGGAGAACACTGCTGGTAATATATATATATACAGGAATGTCCGGGGTCACTGGAGAACACTGCTGGTAATATATATATATATACAGGAATGTCCGGGGTCACTGGAGAACACTGCTGGTAATATATATACACAGGAACGTCCGGGGTCACTGGAGAACACTGCTGGTAATATATATATATACAGGAATGTCCGGGGTCACTGGAGAACACTGCTGGTAATATATATATATACAGGACTGTCCGGGGTCACTGGAGAACACTGCTGGTAATATATATATATACAGGAATGTCCGGGGTCACTGGAGAACATTGCTGGTAATATATATATATACAGGAATGTCCGGGGTCACTGGAGAACACTGCTGGTAATATATATATATATACAGGAATGTCCGGGGTCACTGGAGAACACTGCTGGTAATATATATATATACAGGAATGTCCGGGGTCACTGGAGAACACTGCTGCTAATATATATATATATACAGGAATGTCCGGGGTCACTGGAGAACACTGCTGGTAATATATATATACAGGAATGTCCGGGGTCACTGGAGAACACTGCTGCTAATATATATATATACAGGAATGTCCGGGGTCACTGGAGAACACTGCTGGTAATATATATATTTATATATACAGGAATGTCCGGGGTCACTGGAGAACACTGCTGCTAATATATATATATATACAGGAATGTCCGGGGTCACTGGAGAACACTGCTGGTAATATATATATACAGGAATGTCCGGGGTCACTGGAGAACACTGCTGGTAATATATATATATACAGGAATGTCCGGGGTCACTGGAGAACACTGCTGCTAATATATATATATATATATATACAGGAATGTCCGGGGTCACTGGAGAACACTGCTGGTAATATATATATATATACAGGAATGTCCGGGGTCACTGGAGAACACTGCTGCTAATATATATATATACAGGAATGTCCGGGGTCACTGGAGAACACTGCTGCTAATATATATATATATATATATATATATACAGGAATGTCCGGGGTCACTGGAGAACACTGCTGGTAATATATATATATATACAGGAATGTCCGGGGTCACTGGAGAACACTGCTGGTAATATATATATATATATACAGGATTTTCCGGGGTCACTGGAGAACACTGCTGGTAATATATATACTGGAATGTCCGGGGTCACTGGAGAACACTGCTGGTAATATATATATATATATACAGGATTGTCCGGGGTCACTGGAGAACACTGCTGGTAATATATATACAGGAATGTCCGGGGTCACTGGAGAACACTGCTGGTAATATATATATATATATATACAGGATTGTCCGGGGTCACTGGAGAACACTGCTGGTAATATATATATATATATATATATATATATATATATATATACAGGAATGTCCGGGATCACTGGAGAACACTGCTGGTAATATATATATATATATATATATATACAGGAATGTCCGGGGTCACTGGAGAACACTGCTGGTAATATATATACTGGAATGTCCGGGGTCACTGGAGAACACTGCTGGTAATATATATATATATATATATATATATATATATACAGGAATGTCCGGGGTCACTGGAGAACACTGCTGGTAATATATATACTGGAATGTCCGGGGTCACTGGAGAACTCTGCTGGTAATATATATATATATATATATATATACAGGAATGTCCGGGGTCACTGGAGAACACTGCTGGTAATATATATATATATATATATATATATATATATATATATATACAGGAATGTCCGGGGTCACTGGAGAACACTGCTGGTAATATTTATACAGGAATGTCCGGGGTCACTGGAGAACACTGCTGGTAATATATATATATACACGAATGTCCGGGGTCACTGGAGAACACTGCTGGTAATATATATATATATACAGGAATGTCCGGGGTCACTGGAGAACACTGCTGGTAATATTTATATATATACAGGAATGTCTGGGGTCATTGGAGAACACTGCTGGTAATATATATATATATACAGGAATGTCCGGGGTCACTGGAGAAGAATGCTGGTAATATATATACACAGGAATGTCCGGGGTCACTGGAGAACACTGCTGGTAATATATATATATACAGGAATGTCCGGGGTCACTGGAGAACACTGCTGGTAATATATATATATATACAGGAATGTCCGGGGTCACTGGAGAACACTGCTGGTAATATATATATATACAGGAATGTCCGGGGTCACTGGAGAACACTGCTGTTATTATATATATATACAGGAATGTCCGGGGTCACTGGAGAACACTGCTGGTAATATATATATATACAGGAATGTCCGGGGTCACTGGAGAACACTGCTGGTAATATATATATATATACAGGAATGTCCGGGGTCACTGGAGAACACTGCTGGTAATATATATACACAGGAACGTCCGGGGTCACTGGAGAACACTGCTGGTAATATATATATATATACAGGAATGTCCGGGGTCACTGGAGAACACTGCTGGTAATATATATATATATACAGGACTGTCCGGGGTCACTGGAGAACACTGCTGGTAATATATATATATACAGGAATGTCCGGGGTCACTGGAGAACATTGCTGGTAATATATATATATACAGGAATGTCCGGGGTCACTGGAGAACACTGCTGGTAATATATATATATATACAGGAATGTCGGGGGTCACTGGAGAACACTGCTGGTAATATATATATATACAGGAATGTCCGGGGTCACTGGAGAACACTGCTGCTAATATATATATATATATACAGGAATGTCCGGGGTCACTGGAGAACACTGCTGGTAATATATATATACAGGAATGTCCGGGGTCACTGGAGAACACTGCTGCTAATATATATATATACAGGAATGTCCGGGGTCACTGGAGAACACTGCTGGTAATATATATATTTATATATACAGGAATGTCCGGGGTCACTGGAGAACACTGCTGCTAATATATATATATACAGGAATGTCCGGGGTCACTGGAGAACACTGCTGGTAATATATATATACAGGAATGTCCGGGGTCACTGGAGAACACTGCTGGTAATATATATATATACAGGAATGTCCGGGGTCACTGGAGAACACTGCTGCTAATATATATATATATACAGGAATGTCCGGGGTCACTGGAGAACACTGCTGGTAATATATATATATATATACAGGAATGTCCGGGGTCACTGGAGAACACTGCTGCTAATATATATATATACAGGAATGTCCGGGGTCACTGGAGAACACTGCTGCTAATATATATATATATATATATATATATATATATACAGGAATGTCCGGGGTCACTGGAGAACACTGCTGGTAATATATATATATATACAGGAATGTCCGGGGTCACTGGAGAACACTGCTGGTAATATATATATATATATACAGGATTGTCCGGGGTCACTGGAGAACACTGCTGGTAATATATATACTGGAATGTCCGGGGTCACTGGAGAACACTGCTGGTAATATATATATATATATACAGGATTGTCCGGGGTCACTGGAGAACACTGCTGGTAATATATATACAGGAATGTCCGGGGTCACTGGAGAACACTGCTGGTAATATATATATATATATACAGGATTGTCCGGGGTCACTGGAGAACACTGCTGGTAATATATATACTGGAATGTCCGGGGTCACTAGAGAACTCTGCTGGTAATATATATATATATATATATATATATATATATATATATATATATATATATATATATACAGGAATGTCCGGGGTCACTGGAGAACACTGCTGGTAATATCTATATACAGGAATGTCCGGGGTCACTGGAGAACACTGCTGGTAATATATATATATATACAGGAATGTCCGGGGTCACTGGAGAACACTGCTGGTAATATATATATATACAGGAATGTCCGGGGTCACTGGAGAACACTGCTGGTAATATATATATATACAGGAATGTCCGGGTCACTGGAGAACACTGCTGGTAATATATATATATATACAGGAATGTCCGGGTCACTGGAGAACACTGCTGGTAATATATATATATATATATATACAGGAATGTCCGGGGTCACTGGAGAACACTGCTGGTAATATATATATACAGGAATGTCCGGGGTCACTGGAGAACACTGCTGGTAATATATATATACAGGAATGTCCAGGGTCACTGGAGAACACTGCTGGTAATATATATATACAGGAATGTCCGGGGTCACTGGAGAACACTGCTGGTAATATATATATACAGGAATGTCCGGGGTCACTGGATAACACTGCTGGTAATATATATATACAGGAATGTCCGGGGTCACTGGAGAACACTGCTGGTAATATATATATACAGGAATGTCCGGGGTCACTGGAGAACACTGCTGGTAATATATATATATATATATACAGGAATGTCCGGGGTCACTGGAGAACACTGCTGGTAATATATATATATACAGGAATGTCCCTGGTCACTGGAGAACACTGCTGGTAATATATATATATACAGGAATGTCCGGGGTCACTGGAGAACACTGCTGGTAATATATATATATACAGGAATGTCCGGGATCACTGGAGAACACTGCTGGTAATATATATACAGGAATGTCCGGGGTCACTGGAGAACACTGCTGGTAATATATATATATACAGGAATGTCCGGGGTCACTGGAGAACTCTGCTGGTAATATATATATATATATATATATACAGGAATGTCCGGGGTCACTGGAGAACACTGCTGGTAATATATATACTGGAATGTCCGGGGTCACTGGAGAACTCTGCTGGTAATATATATATATATACAGGAATGTCCGGGATCACTGGAGAACACTGCTGGTAATATATATACAGGAATGTCCGGGGTCACTGGAGAACACTGCTGGTAATATATATATATACAGGAATGTCCGGGGTCACTGGAGAACTCTGCTGGTAATATATATATATATATATATATACAGGAATGTCCGGGGTCACTGGAGAACACTGCTGGTAATATATATACAGGAATGTCCGGGGTCACTGGAGAACACTGCTGGTAATATATATATATATACAGGAATGTCCGGGGTCACTGGAGAACACTGCTGGTAATATATATATATATACAGGAATGTCCGGGATCACTGGAGAACACTGCTGGTAATATATATACAGGAATGTCCGGGGTCACTGGAGAACACTGCTGGTAATATATATATATACAGGAATGTCCGGGGTCACTGGAGAACTCTGCTGGTAATATATATATATATATATATATACAGGAATGTCCGGGGTCACTGGAGAACACTGCTGGTAATATATATACAGGAATGTCCGGGGTCACTGGAGAACACTGCTGGTAATATATATATATACAGGAATGTCCGGGGTCACTGGAGGACACTGCTGGTAATATATATATATACAGGAATGTCCGGGGTCACTAGAGAACACTGCTGGTAATATATATATACAGGAATGTCCGGGGCCACTGGAGAACACTGCTTGTAATATATATATATATATACAGGAATGTCCGTGGTCACTGGAGGACACTGCTGGTAATATATATATATATACACAGGAATGTCCGGGGTCACTGGAGAACACTGCTGGTAATATATATATATATACAGGAATGTCCGGGGTCACTGGAGAACACTGCTGGTAATATATATACAGGAATGTCCGGGGTCACTGGAGAACACTGCTGGTAATATATATATATACAGGAATGTCCGGGGTCACTGGAGAACACTGCTGGTAATATATATATATACAGGAATGTCCGGGGTCACTGGAGAACACTGCTGGTAATATATATATATACAGGAATGTCCGGGGTCACTGGAGAACACTGCTGGTAATATATATATATATATACAGGAATGTCCGGGGTCACTGGAGAACACTGCTGGTAATATATATATATATACAGGAATGTCCGGGGTCACTGGAGAACACTGCTGGTAATATATATATATACAGGAATGTCCGGGGTCACTGGAGAACACTGCTGGTAATATATATATATATATATATATATACAGGAATGTCCGGGGTCACTGGAGAACACTGCTGGTAATATATATATATATACAGGAATGTCCGAGGTCACTGGAGAACACTGCTGGTAATATATATATATATATATATATATACAGGAATGTCCGGGGTCACCGGAGAACACTGCTGGTAATATATATACAGGAATGTCCGGGGTCACTGGAGAACACTGCTGGTAATATATATATATATATACAGGAATGTCCGGGGTCACTGGAGAAAACTGCTGGTAATATATATATATATACAGGAATGTCCGGGGTCACTGGAGAACACTGCTGGTAATATATATATATACAGGAATGTCCGGGGTCACTGGAGAACACTGCTAGTAATATATATATTTATACAGGAATGTCCGGGGTCACTGGAGAACACTGCTGGTAATATATATATATATACAGGAATGTCCGGGGTCACTGGAGAACACTGCTGGTATTATATATATACAGGAATGTCCGGGGTCACTGGAGAACACTGCTGCTAATATATATATATATACAGGAATGTCCGGGGTCACTGGAGAACACTGCTGGTAATATATATATATATATATATATATATATATATACAGGAATGTCCGGGGTCACTGGAGAACACTGCTGGTAATATATATATATACAGGAATGTCCGGGGTCACTGGAGAACACTGCTGCTAATATATATATATACAGGAATGTCCGGGGTCACTGGAGAACACTGCTGCTAATATATATATATATATATATATATATATATATATATATATATATATATATACAGGAATGTCCGGGGTCACTGGAGAACACTGCTGGTAATATATATATACATACAGGAATGTCCGGGGTCACTGGAGAACACTGCTGGTAATATATATACAGGAATGTCCGGGGTCACTGGAGAACACTGCTGGTAATATATATATATATATATATATATATATACAGGAATGTCCGGGGTCACTGGAGAACACTGCTGCTAATATATATACTGGAATGTCCGGGGTCACTGGAGAACTCTGCTGGTAATATATATATATATATATATATATATATATATATATATATATACAGGAATGTCCGGGGTCACTGGAGAACACTGCTGGTAATATATATATATATATATATATATATATATATATATATATATATATATATATATATATACAGGAATGTCCGGGGTCACTGGAGAACACTGCTGGTAATATTTATACAGGAATGTCCGGGGTCACTGGAGAACACTGCTGGTAATATATATATATATATACAGGAATGTCCGGGGTCACTGGAGAACACTGCTGGTAATATATATATTTACAGGAATGTCCGGGGTCACTGGAGAACACTGCTGGTAATATATATATATACACGAATGTCCGGGGTCACTGGAGAACACTGCTGGTAATATATATATATATACAGGAATGTCCGGGGTCACTGGAGAACACTGCTGGTAATATATATATATATACAGGAATGTCTGGGGTCATTGGAGAACACTGCTGGTAATATATATATATATACAGGAATGTCCGGGGTCACTGGAGAACACTGCTGGTAATATATATATATACACAGGAATGTCCTGGGTCACTGGAGAACACTGCTGTTATTATATATATATACAGGAATGTCCGGGGTCACTGGAGAACACTGCTGGTAATATATATACACAGGAATGTCCGGGGTCACTGGAGAACACTGCTGGTAATATATATATATACAGGAATGTCCGGGGTCACTGGAGAACACTGCTGGTAATATATATATATACAGGAATGTCCGGGGTCACTGGTGAACACTGCTGGTAATATATATATATAGAGGAATGTCCGGGGTCACTGGAGAACACTGCTGGTAATATATATATATACAGGAATATCCGGGGCCACTGGAGAACACTGCTGGTAATATATATATATATACAGGAATGTCCGTGGTCACTGGAGAACACTGCTTGTAATATATATATATATATATACAGGAATGTCCGGGGTCACTGGAGAACACTGCTGGTAATATATATATATATACAGGAATGTCCGGGGCCACTGGAGAACACTGCTGGTAATATATATATATACAGGAATGTCCGGGGTCACTGGAGAACACTGCTGGTAATATATATATATACACAGGAATGTCCGGGGTCACTGGAGAACACTGCTGGTAATATATATATATATACAGGAATGTCCGGGGTCACTGGAGAACACTGCTGGTAATATATATATATACACAGGAATGTCCGGGGTCACTGGAGAACACTGCTGGTAATATATATACAGGAATGTCCGGGGTCACTGGAGAACACTGCTGGTAATATATATATATATATACAGGAATGTCCGGGGTCACTGGAGAACACTGCTGGTAATATATATACAGGAATGTCCGGGGTCACTGGAGAACACAGCTGGTAATATATATATATACAGGAATGTCCGGGGTCACTGGAGAACACTGCTGGTAATATATATATATGTACAGGAATGTCCGGGGTCACTGGAGAACACTGCTGGTAATATATATATATACATACAGGAATGTCCGGGGTCACTGGAGAACACTGCTGGTAATATATATATATACAGGAATGTCCGGGGTCACTGGAGAACACTGCTGGTAATATATATATATATATATATATATACAGGAATGTCCGGGGTCACTGGAGAACACTGCTGCTAATATATATATATATATACAGGAATGTCCGGGGTCACTGGAGGACACTGCTGGTAATATATATATATACAGGAATGTCCGGGGTCACTGGAGAACACTGCTGCTTATATATATATATATATATACAGGAATGTCCGGGGTCACTGAAGAACACTGCTGGTAATATATATATATACAGGAATGTCCGGGGTCACTGGAGAACACTGCTGGTAATATATATATATACAGGAACGTCCGGAGTCACTGGAGAACACTGCTGGTAATATATATATATATATACAGGAATGTCCGGGGTCACTGGACAACATTGCTGGTAATATATATATATACAGGGCTGTCCGGAGTCACTGGAGAACACTGCTGGTAATATATATATATACAGGACTGTCCGGAGTCACTGGAGAACACTGCTGGTAATATATATATATACAGGACTGTCCGGAGTCACTGGAGAACACTGCTGGTAATATATATATATACAGGAATGTCCGGGGTCACTGGAGAACACTGCTGGTAATATATATATATATATATATACAGGAATGTCCGGGGTCACTGGAGAACATTGCTGGTAATATATATATATACAGGAATGTCCGGGGTCACTGGAGAACACTGCTGGTAATATATATATATATACAGGAATGTCCGGGGTCACTGGAGAACACTGCTGGTAATATATATATATATACAGGAATGTCCGGGGTCACTGGAGAACACTGCTGGTAATATATATACAGGAATGTCCGGGGTCACTGGAGAACACTGCTGGTAATATATATATACAGGAATGTCCGGGGTCACTGGAGAACACTGCTGGTAATATATATATATACAGGAATGTCCGGGGTCACTGGAGAACACTGCTGGTAATATATATATATACAGGAATGTCCGGGGTCACTGGAGAACACTGCTGGTAATATATGTATATATACAGGAATGTCCGGGGTCACTGGAGAACACTGCTGGTAATATATATATATATACAGGAATGTCCGGGGTCACTGGAGAACACTGCTGGTAATATATATATATACAGGAATGTCCGGGGTCACTGGAGAACACTGCTGGTAATATATATATATACAGGAATGTCCGGGGTCACTGGAGAACACTGCTGGTAATATATATATATATATACAGGAATGTCCGGGGTCACTGGAGAACACTGCTGGTAATATATATATATATACAGGAATGTCCGGGGTCACTGGAGAACACTGCTGGTATTATATATATACAGGAATGTCCGGGGTCACTGGAGAACACTGCTGCTAATATATATATATATATATATATACAGGAATGTCCGGGGTCACTGGAGAACACTGCTGGTAATATATATATATACAGGAATGTCCGGGGTCACTGGAGAACACTGCTGCTAATATATATATATACAGGAATGTCCGGGGTCACTGGAGAACACTGCTGCTAATATATATATATATATATATATATATATATATATATATATATATATATATATACAGGAATGTCCGGGGTCACTGGAGAACACTGCTGGTAATATATATATATATACAGGAATGTCCGGGGTCACTGGAGAACACTACTGGTAATATATATACAGGAATGTCCGGGGTCACTGGAGAACACTGCTGGTAATATATATATATATATATATATACAGGATTGTCCGGGGTCACTGGAGAACACTGCTGGTAATATATATATATATATATATATATATATATATATATATATATATATATACAGGAATGTCCGGGATCACTGGAGAACACTGCTGGTAATATATATACAGGAATGTCCGGGGTCACTGGAGAACACTGCTGGTAATATATATATATATATATATACAGGAATGTCCGGGGTCACTGGAGAACACTGCTGGTAATATATATACTGGAATGTCCGGGGTCACTGGAGAACTCTGCTGGTAATATATATATATATATATATATATATATATACAGGAATGTCCGGGGTCACTGGAGAACACTGCTGGTAATATATATATATATATATATATATATATATATATACAGGAATGTCCGGGGTCACTGGAGAACACTGCTGGTAATATTTATACAGGAATGTCCGGGGTCACTGGAGAACACTGCTGATAATATATATATATATATACAGGAATGTCCGGGGTCACTGGAGAACACTGCTGGTAATATATATATATATACAGGAATGTCCGGGGTCACTGGAGAACACTGCTGGTAATATATATATATACACGAATGTCCGGGGTCACTGGAGAACACTGCTGGTAATATATATATATATACAGGAATGTCCGGGGTCACTGGAGAACACTGCTGGTAATATATATATATATACAGGAATGTCTGGGGTCATTGGAGAACACTGCTGGTAATATATATATATATACAGGAATGTCCGGGGTCACTGGAGAACACTGCTGGTAATATATATATATATACAGGAATGCCCGGGGTCACTGGAGAACACTGCTGGTAATATATATATATATACAGGATTGTCCTGAGTCACTGGAGAACACTGCTGTTATTATATATATATACAGGAATGTCCGGGGTCACTGGAGAACACTGCTGGTAATATATATACACAGGAATGTCCGGGGTCACTGGAGAACACTGCTGGTAATATATATATATACAGGAATGTCTGGGGTCACTGGAGAACACTGCTGGTAATATATATATATACAGGAATGTCCGGGGTCACTGGTGAACACTGCTGGTAATATATATATATACAGGAATGTCCTGGGGGGCACTGGAGAACACTGCTGGTAATATCTATATATACAGGAATGTCCGGGGTCACTGGAGAACACTGCTGGTAATATATATATATATACTGGAATGTCCGGGGTCACTGGAGAACACTGCTGGTAATATATATATATATACAGGAATGTCCGGGGTCACTGGAGAACATTGCTGGTAATATATATATATACAGGAATGTCCGGGGTCACTGGAGAACACTGCTGGTAATATTTATACAGGAATGTCCGGGGTCACTGGAGAACATTGCTGGTAATATATATATATATACAGGAATGTCCGGGGTCACTGGAGAACACTGCTGGTAATATTTATACAGGAATGTCCGGGGTCACTGGAGAACACTGCTGATAATATATATATATATACAGGAATGTCCGGGGTCACTGGAGAACACTGCTGGTAATATATATATATATACAGGAATATCCGGGGTCACTGGAGAACACTGCTGGTAATATATATATATACACGAATGTCCGGGGTCACTGGAGAACACTGCTGGTAATATATATATATATACAGGAATGTCCGGGGTCACTGGAGAACACTGCTGGTAATATATATATATATACAGGAATGTCTGGGGTCATTGGAGAACACTGCTGGTAATATATATATATATACAGGAATGTCCGGGGTCACTGGAGAACACTGCTGGTAATATTTATACAGGAATGTCCGGGGTCACTGGAGAACACTGCTGGTAATATATATATATATATACAGGAATGTCCGGGGTCACTGGAGAACACTGCTGGTAATATATATATTTACAGGAATGTCCGGGGTCACTGGAGAACACTGCTGGTAATATATATATATACACGAATGTCCGGGGTCACTGGAGAACACTGCTGGTAATATATATATATATACAGGAATGTCCGGGGTCACTGGAGAACACTGCTGGTAATATATATATATATACAGGAATGTCTGGGGTCATTGGAGAACACTGCTGGTAATATATATATATATACAGGAATGTCCGGGGTCACTGGAGAACACTGCTGGTAATATATATATATACACAGGAATGTCCTGGGTCACTGGAGAACACTGCTGTTATTATATATATATACAGGAATGTCCGGGGTCACTGGAGAACACTGCTGGTAATATATATACACAGGAATGTCCGGGGTCACTGGAGAACACTGCTGGTAATATATATATATACAGGAATGTCCGGGGTCACTGGAGAACACTGCTGGTAATATATATATATACAGGAATGTCCGGGGTCACTGGTGAACACTGCTGGTAATATATATATATACAGGAATGTCCGGGGTCACTGGAGAACACTGCTGGTAATATATATATATACAGGAATATCCGGGGCCACTGGAGAACACTGCTGGTAATATATATATATATACAGGAATGTCCGTGGTCACTGGAGAACACTGCTTGTAATATATATATATATATATACAGGAATGTCCGGGGTCACTGGAGAACACTGCTGGTAATATATATATATATACAGGAATGTCCGGGGCCACTGGAGAACACTGCT
Organism: Phyllobates terribilis; assembly: GCF_046119375.1. Taxonomy (NCBI): domain Eukaryota; kingdom Metazoa; phylum Chordata; class Amphibia; order Anura; family Dendrobatidae; genus Phyllobates; species Phyllobates terribilis. The sequence goes on from NW_027362765.1 coordinate 63,389,662, forward strand.
GGTAATATATATATATACAGGAATGTCCGGGGTCACTGGAGAACACTGCTGGTAATATATATATATACACAGGAATGTCCGGGGTCACTGGAGAACACTGCTGGTAATATATATATATATACAGGAATGTCCGGGGTCACTGGAGAACACTGCTGGTAATATATATATATACACAGGAATGTCCGGGGTCACTGGAGAACACTGCTGGTAATATATATACAGGAATGTCCGGGGTCACTGGAGAACACTGCTGGTAATATATATATATATATACAGGAATGTCCGGGGTCACTGGAGAACACTGCTGGTAATATATATACAGGAATGTCCGGGGTCACTGGAGAACACAGCTGGTAATATATATATATACAGGAATGTCCGGGGTCACTGGAGAACACTGCTGGTAATATATATATATGTACAGGAATGTCCGGGGTCACTGGAGAACACTGCTGGTAATATATATATATACATACAGGAATGTCCGGGGTCACTGGAGAACACTGCTGGTAATATATATATATACAGGAATGTCCGGGGTCACTGGAGAACACTGCTGGTAATATATATATATATATATATATACAGGAATGTCCGGGGTCACTGGAGAACACTGCTGCTAATATATATATATATATACAGGAATGTCCGGGGTCACTGGAGGACACTGCTGGTAATATATATATATACAGGAATGTCCGGGGTCACTGGAGAACACTGCTGCTTATATATATATATATATACAGGAATGTCCGGGGTCACTGAAGAACACTGCTGGTAATATATATATATACAGGAATGTCCGGGGTCACTGGAGAACACTGCTGGTAATATATATATATACAGGAACGTCCGGAGTCACTGGAGAACACTGCTGGTAATATATATATATATATACAGGAATGTCCGGGGTCACTGGACAACATTGCTGGTAATATATATATATACAGGGCTGTCCGGAGTCACTGGAGAACACTGCTGGTAATATATATATATACAGGACTGTCCGGAGTCACTGGAGAACACTGCTGGTAATATATATATATACAGGACTGTCCGGAGTCACTGGAGAACACTGCTGGTAATATATATATATACAGGAATGTCCGGGGTCACTGGAGAACACTGCTGGTAATATATATATATATATATATACAGGAATGTCCGGGGTCACTGGAGAACATTGCTGGTAATATATATATATACAGGAATGTCCGGGGTCACTGGAGAACACTGCTGGTAATATATATATATATACAGGAATGTCCGGGGTCACTGGAGAACACTGCTGGTAATATATATATATATACAGGAATGTCCGGGGTCACTGGAGAACACTGCTGGTAATATATATACAGGAATGTCCGGGGTCACTGGAGAACACTGCTGGTAATATATATATACAGGAATGTCCGGGGTCACTGGAGAACACTGCTGGTAATATATATATATACAGGAATGTCCGGGGTCACTGGAGAACACTGCTGGTAATATATATATATACAGGAATGTCCGGGGTCACTGGAGAACACTGCTGGTAATATATGTATATATACAGGAATGTCCGGGGTCACTGGAGAACACTGCTGGTAATATATATATATATACAGGAATGTCCGGGGTCACTGGAGAACACTGCTGGTAATATATATATATACAGGAATGTCCGGGGTCACTGGAGAACACTGCTGGTAATATATATATATACAGGAATGTCCGGGGTCACTGGAGAACACTGCTGGTAATATATATATATATATACAGGAATGTCCGGGGTCACTGGAGAACACTGCTGGTAATATATATATATATACAGGAATGTCCGGGGTCACTGGAGAACACTGCTGGTATTATATATATACAGGAATGTCCGGGGTCACTGGAGAACACTGCTGCTAATATATATATATATATATATATACAGGAATGTCCGGGGTCACTGGAGAACACTGCTGGTAATATATATATATACAGGAATGTCCGGGGTCACTGGAGAACACTGCTGCTAATATATATATATACAGGAATGTCCGGGGTCACTGGAGAACACTGCTGCTAATATATATATATATATATATATATATATATATATATATATATATATATATATATATATACAGGAATGTCCGGGGTCACTGGAGAACACTGCTGGTAATATATATATATATACAGGAATGTCCGGGGTCACTGGAGAACACTACTGGTAATATATATACAGGAATGTCCGGGGTCACTGGAGAACACTGCTGGTAATATATATATATATATATATATACAGGATTGTCCGGGGTCACTGGAGAACACTGCTGGTAATATATATATATATATATATATATATATATATATATATATATATATACAGGAATGTCCGGGATCACTGGAGAACACTGCTGGTAATATATATACAGGAATGTCCGGGGTCACTGGAGAACACTGCTGGTAATATATATATATATATATATACAGGAATGTCCGGGGTCACTGGAGAACACTGCTGGTAATATATATACTGGAATGTCCGGGGTCACTGGAGAACTCTGCTGGTAATATATATATATATATATATATATATATATACAGGAATGTCCGGGGTCACTGGAGAACACTGCTGGTAATATATATATATATATATATATATATATATATATATACAGGAATGTCCGGGGTCACTGGAGAACACTGCTGGTAATATTTATACAGGAATGTCCGGGGTCACTGGAGAACACTGCTGATAATATATATATATATATACAGGAATGTCCGGGGTCACTGGAGAACACTGCTGGTAATATATATATATATACAGGAATGTCCGGGGTCACTGGAGAACACTGCTGGTAATATATATATATACACGAATGTCCGGGGTCACTGGAGAACACTGCTGGTAATATATATATATATACAGGAATGTCCGGGGTCACTGGAGAACACTGCTGGTAATATATATATATATACAGGAATGTCTGGGGTCATTGGAGAACACTGCTGGTAATATATATATATATACAGGAATGTCCGGGGTCACTGGAGAACACTGCTGGTAATATATATATATATACAGGAATGCCCGGGGTCACTGGAGAACACTGCTGGTAATATATATATATATACAGGATTGTCCTGAGTCACTGGAGAACACTGCTGTTATTATATATATATACAGGAATGTCCGGGGTCACTGGAGAACACTGCTGGTAATATATATACACAGGAATGTCCGGGGTCACTGGAGAACACTGCTGGTAATATATATATATACAGGAATGTCTGGGGTCACTGGAGAACACTGCTGGTAATATATATATATACAGGAATGTCCGGGGTCACTGGTGAACACTGCTGGTAATATATATATATACAGGAATGTCCTGGGGGGCACTGGAGAACACTGCTGGTAATATCTATATATACAGGAATGTCCGGGGTCACTGGAGAACACTGCTGGTAATATATATATATATACTGGAATGTCCGGGGTCACTGGAGAACACTGCTGGTAATATATATATATATACAGGAATGTCCGGGGTCACTGGAGAACATTGCTGGTAATATATATATATACAGGAATGTCCGGGGTCACTGGAGAACACTGCTGGTAATATTTATACAGGAATGTCCGGGGTCACTGGAGAACATTGCTGGTAATATATATATATATACAGGAATGTCCGGGGTCACTGGAGAACACTGCTGGTAATATTTATACAGGAATGTCCGGGGTCACTGGAGAACACTGCTGATAATATATATATATATACAGGAATGTCCGGGGTCACTGGAGAACACTGCTGGTAATATATATATATATACAGGAATATCCGGGGTCACTGGAGAACACTGCTGGTAATATATATATATACACGAATGTCCGGGGTCACTGGAGAACACTGCTGGTAATATATATATATATACAGGAATGTCCGGGGTCACTGGAGAACACTGCTGGTAATATATATATATATACAGGAATGTCTGGGGTCATTGGAGAACACTGCTGGTAATATATATATATATACAGGAATGTCCGGGGTCACTGGAGAACACTGCTGGTAATATATATATATATACAGGAATGCCCGGGGTCACTGGAGAACACTGCTGGTAATATATATATATATACAGGATTGTCCTGAGTCACTGGAGAACACTGCTGTTATTATATATATATACAGGAATGTCCGGGGTCACTGGAGAACACTGCTGTTATTATATATATAAACAGGAATGTCCGGGGTCACTGGAGAACACTGCTGGTAATATATATACACAGGAATGTCCGGGGTCACTGGAGAACACTGCTGGTAATATATATATATACAGGAATGTCTGGGGTCACTGGAGAACACTGCTGGTAATATATATATATACAGGAATGTCCGGGGTCACTGGTGAACACTGCTGGTAATATATATATATACAGGAATGTCCGGGGTCACTGGAGAACACTGCTGGTAATATCTATATATACAGGAATGTCCGGGGTCACTGGAGAACACTGCTGGTAATATATATATATATACTGGAATGTCCGGGGTCACTGGAGAACACTGCTGGTAATATATATATATATACAGGAATGTCCGGGGTCACTGGAGAACACTGCTGGTAATATATATATATATACAGGAATGTCCGGGGTCACTGGAGAACATTGCTGGTAATATATATATATACAGGAATGTCCGGGGTCACTGGAGAACACTGCTGGTAATATATATATATATACAGGAATGTCCGGGGTCACTGGAGAACACTGCTGGTAATATATATATATATACAGGAATGTCCGGGGTCACTGGAGAACACTGCTGCTAATATATATATATATACAGGAATGTCCGGGGTCACTGGAGAACACTGCTGGTAATATATATATACAGGAATGTCCGGGGTCACTGGAGAACACTGCTGCTAATATATATATATACAGGAATGTCCGGGGTCACTGGAGAACACTGCTGGTAATATATATATATATATATATACAGGAATGTCCGGGGTCACTGGAGAACTCTGCTGGTAATATATATATATACAGGAATGTCCGGGGTCACTGGAGAACACTGCTGCTAATATATATATATACAGGAATGTCCGGGGTCACTGGAGAACACTGCTGGTAATATATATATACAGGAATGTCCGGGGTCACTGGAGAACACTGCTGGTAATATATATATATATATACAGGAATGTCCGGGGTCACTGGAGAACACTGCTGCTAATATATATATATATATATATATAGGAATGTCCGGGGTCACTGGAGAACACTGCTGGTAATATATATATATATACAGGAATGTCCGGGGTCACTGGAGAACACTGCTGCTAATATATATATATACAGGAATGTCCGGGGTCACTGGAGAACACTGCTGGTAATATATATATATACAGGAATGTCCGGGGTCACTGGAGAACTCTGCTGGTAATATATATATATACAGGAATGTCCGGGGTCACTGGAGAACACTGCTGGTAATATATATATATATATACAGGAATGTCCGGGGTCACTGGAGAACACTGCTGGTAATATATATACAGGAATGTCCGGGGTCACTGGAGAACACTGCTGGTAATATATATATATATATACAGGATTGTCCGGGGTCACTGGAGAACACTGCTGGTAATATATATACTGGAATGTCCGGGGTCACTAGAGAACTCTGCTGGTAATATATATATATATATATATATATACAGGAATGTCCGGGGTCACTGGAGAACACTGCTGGTAATATCTATATACAGGAATGTCCGGGGTCACTGGAGAACACTGCTGGTAATATATATATATACAGGAATGTCTGGGGTCACTGGAGAACACTGCTGGTAATATATATATATACAGGAATGTCCGGGGTCACTGGAGAACACTGCTGGTAATATATATATATACAGGAATGTCCGGGTCACTGAAGAACACTGCTGGTAATATATATATATATACAGGAATGTCCGGGTCACTGGAGAACACTGCTGGTAATATATATATATATATATATACAGGAATGTCCGGGGTCACTGGAGAACACTGCTGGTAATATATATATACAGGAATGTCCGGGGTCACTGGAGAACACTGCTGGTAATATATATATATATATACAGGAATGTCCGGGGTCACTGGAGAACACTGCTGGTAATATATATATACAGGAATGTCCGGGGTCACTGGAGAACACTGCTGGTAATATATATATATACAGGAATGTCCGGGGTCACTGGAGAACACTGCTGGTAATATATATATATACAGGAATGTCCGGGATCACTGGAGAACACTGCTGGTAATATATGTACAGAACTGTCCGGGGTCACTGGAGAACACTGCTGGTAATATATATATATATATACAGGAATGTCCGGGGTCACTGGAGAACACTGCTGGTAATATATATACTGGAATGTCCGGGGTCACTGGAGAACTCTGCTGGTAATATATATATATATATACAGGAATGTCCGGGGTCACTGGAGAACACTGCTGGTAATATATATACAGGAATGTCCGGGGTCACTGGAGAACACTGCTGGTAATATATATACAGGAATGTCCGGGGTCACTAGAGAACACTGCTGGTAATATATATATACAGGAATGTCCGGGGTCACTGGAGAACACTGCTTGTAATATATATATATATATATACAGGAATGTCCGTGGTCACTGGAGGACACTGCTGGTAATATATATATATATACACAGGAATGTCCGGGGTCACTGGAGAACACTGCTGGTAATATATATATATATACAGGAATGTCCGGGGTCACTGGAGAACACTGCTGGTAATATATATACAGGAATGTCCGGGGTCACTGGAGAACACTGCTGGTAATATATATATATACAGGAATGTCCGGGGTCACTGGAGAACACTGCTGGTAATATATATACAGGAATGTCCGGGGTCACTGGAGAACACTGCTGGTAATATATATATATATACAGGAATGTCCGGGGTCACTGGAGAACACTGCTGGTAATATATATATATATACAGGAATGTCCGGGGTCACTGGAGAACACTGCTGGTAATATATATATATACAGGAATGTCCGGGGTCACTGGAGAACACTGCTGGTAATATATATATATATATACAGGAATGTCCGGGGTCACTGGAGAACACTGCTGGTAATATATATATATATACAGGAATGTCCGGGGTCACTGGAGAACACTGCTGGTAATATATATATATACAGGAATGTCCGGGGTCACTGGAGAACACTGCTGGTAATATATATATATACAGGAATGTCCGGGTCACTGGAGAACACTGCTGGTAATATATATATATATACAGGAATGTCCGGGTCACTGGAGAACACTGCTGGTAATATATATATATATATATATACAGGAATGTCCGGGGTCACTGGAGAACACTGCTGGTAATATATATATACAGGAATGTCCGGGGTCACTGGAGAACACTGCTGGTAATATATATATACAGGAATGTCCAGGGTCACTGGAGAACACTGCTGGTAATATATATATACAGGAATGTCCGGGGTCACTGGAGAACACTGCTGGTAATATATATATACAGGAATGTCCGGGGTCACTGGATAACACTGCTGGTAATATATATATACAGGAATGTCCGGGGTCACTGGAGAACACTGCTGGTAACATATATATACAGGAATGTCCGGGGTCACTGGAGAACACTGCTGGTAATATATATATATATATATACAGGAATGTCCGGGGTCACTGGAGAACACTGCTGGTAATATATATATATACAGGAATGTCCCTGGTCACTGGAGAACACTGCTGGTAATATATATATATACAGGAATGTCCGGGGTCACTGGAGAACACTGCTGGTAATATATATATATACAGGAATGTCCGGGATCACTGGAGAACACTGCTGGTAATATATATACAGGAATGTCCGGGGTCACTGGAGAACACTGCTGGTAATATATATATATACAGGAATGTCCGGGGTCACTGGAGAACTCTGCTGGTAATATATATATATATATATATATACAGGAATGTCCGGGGTCACTGGAGAACACTGCTGGTAATATATATACTGGAATGTCCGGGGTCACTGGAGAACTCTGCTGGTAATATATATATATATATATACAGGAATGTCCGGGGTCACTGGAGAACACTGCTGGTAATATATATACAGGAATGTCCGGGGTCACTGGAGAACACTGCTGGTAATATATATACAGGAATGTCCGGGGTCACTGGAGGACACTGCTGGTAATATATATATATACAGGAATGTCCGGGGTCACTAGAGAACACTGCTGGTAATATATATATACAGGAATGTCCGGGGCCACTGGAGAACACTGCTTGTAATATATATATATATATACAGGAATGTCCGTGGTCACTGGAGGACACTGCTGGTAATATATATATATATACACAGGAATGTCCGGGGTCACTGGAGAACACTGCTGGTAATATATATATATATACAGGAATGTCCGGGGTCACTGGAGAACACTGCTGGTAATATATATACAGGAATGTCCGGGGTCACTGGAGAACACTGCTGGTGATATATATATATACAGGAATGTCCGGGGTCACTGGAGAACACTGCTGGTAATATATATATATACAGGAATGTCCGGGGTCACTGGAGAACACTGCTGGTAATATATATATATACAGGAATGTCCGGGGTCACTGGAGAACACTGCTGGTAATATATATATATATATATACAGGAATGTCCGGGGTCACTGGAGAACACTGCTGGTAATATATATATATATACAGGAATGTCCGGGGTCACTGGAGAACACTGCTGGTAATATATATATATACAGGAATGTCCGGGGTCACTGGAGAACACTGCTGGTAATATATATATATATATATATATACAGGAATGTCCGGGGTCACTGGAGAACACTGCTGGTAATATATATATATATACAGGAATGTCCGAGGTCACTGGAGAACACTGCTGGTAATATATATATATATATATATATATATACAGGAATGTCCGGGGTCACCGGAGAACACTGCTGGTAATATATATACAGGAATGTCCGGGGTCACTGGAGAACACTGCTGGTAATATATATATATATATACAGGAATGTCCGGGGTCACTGGAGAAAACTGCTGGTAATATATATATATATACAGGAATGTCCGGGGTCACTGGAGAACACTGCTGGTAATATATATATATACAGGAATGTCCGGGGTCACTGGAGAACACTGCTAGTAATATATATATTTATACAGGAATGTCCGGGGTCACTGGAGAACACTGCTGGTAATATATATATATATACAGGAATGTCCGGGGTCACTGGAGAACACTGCTGGTATTATATATATACAGGAATGTCCGGGGTCACTGGAGAACACTGCTGCTAATATATATATATATACAGGAATGTCCGGGGTCACTGGAGAACACTGCTGGTAATATATATATATATATATATATATATATATATATACAGGAATGTCCGGGGTCACTGGAGAACACTGCTGGTAATATATATATATACAGGAATGTCCGGGGTCACTGGAGAACACTGCTGCTAATATATATATATACAGGAATGTCCGGGGTCACTGGAGAACACTGCTGCTAATATATATATATATATATATATATATATATATATATATATATATATATACAGGAATGTCCGGGGTCACTGGAGAACACTGCTGGTAATATATATATACATACAGGAATGTCCGGGGTCACTGGAGAACACTGCTGGTAATATATATACAGGAATGTCCGGGGTCACTGGAGAACACTGCTGGTAAGATATATATATATATATATATACAGGAATGTCCGGGGTCACTGGAGAACACTGCTGCTAATATATATACTGGAATGTCCGGGGTCACTGGAGAACTCTGCTGGTAATATATATATATATATATATATATATATATATATATATATATACAGGAATGTCCGGGGTCACTGGAGAACACTGCTGGTAATATATATATATATATATATATATATATATATATATATATACAGGAATGTCCGGGGTCACTGGAGAACACTGCTGGTAATATTTATACAGGAATGTCCGGGGTCACTGGAGAACACTGCTGGTAATATATATATATACACGAATGTCCGGGGTCACTGGAGAACACTGCTGGTAATATATATATATATACAGGAATGTCCGGGGTCACTGGAGAACACTGCTGGTAATATATATATATATACAGGAATGTCTGGGGTCATTGGAGAACACTGCTGGTAATATATATATACAGGAATGTCCGGGGTCACTGGAGAACACTGCTGGTAATATATATATATACACAGGAATGTCCTGGGTCACTGGAGAACACTGCTGTTATTATATATATATACAGGAATGTCCGGGGTCACTGGAGAACACTGCTGGTAATATATATACACAGGAATGTCCGGGGTCACTGGAGAACACTGCTGGTAATATATATATATACAGGAATGTCCGGGGTCACTGGAGAACACTGCTGGTAATATATATATATACAGGAATGTCCGGGGTCACTGGTGAACACTGCTGGTAATATATATATATACAGGAATGTCCGGGGTCACTGGAGAACACTGCTGGTAATATATATATATACAGGAATATCCGGGGCCACTGGAGAACACTGCTGGTAATATATATATATATACAGGAATGTCCGTGGTCACTGGAGAACACTGCTTGTAATATATATATATATATATACAGGAATGTCCGGGGTCACTGGAGAACACTGCTGGTAATATATATATATATATATATACAGGAATGTCCGGGGTCACTGGAGAACACTGCTGGTAATATATATACTGGAATGTCCGGGGTCACTGGAGAACTCTGCTGGTAATATATATATATATATATATATATATATATACAGGAATGTCCGGGGTCACTGGAGAACACTGCTGGTAATATATATATATATATATATATATATATATATACAGGAATGTCCGGGGTCACTGGAGAACACTGCTGGTAATATTTATACAGGAATGTCCGGGGTCACTGGAGAACACTGCTGATAATATATATATATATATACAGGAATGTCCGGGGTCACTGGAGAACACTGCTGGTAATATATATATATATACAGGAATGTCCGGGGTCACTGGAGAACACTGCTGGTAATATATATATATACACGAATGTCCGGGGTCACTGGAGAACACTGCTGGTAATATATATATATATATACAGGAATGTCCGGGGTCACTGGAGAACACTGCTGGTAATATATATATATATACAGGAATGTCTGGGGTCATTGGAGAACACTGCTGGTAATATATATATATATACAGGAATGTCCGGGGTCACTGGAGAACACTGCTGGTAATATATATATATATACAGGAATCAGGGCCGGCCTTAGGGTATATGGCGCCCTGTGCGAAATCCCTCTTGGCGCCCCCCCCCAAAGAAAAAAAATTAAACTCATGTAGGTGAAAACAACAAGTGCATTTTTTATTAATCAAATGATCAAGTAATAACAAGCAACAAAAGTTGAACAGACGGTCATTATAAAGTATAAAGTGTTTTGAACAGGTACAATTTTTATTTCTGAAACAATCAATTTCAACCATAAAATACACATTCAAAGTGCATTGCAAAGAGTCCCAAATGAATGTGCTTAGAAAATAACTTTTCGGGCTTTTGTTCTTGCAAACTCATCGATAGTGGTGGTCATGTCCAGACTCTGAAGAATGTCATTTTCAATGGACAGGACTGCTAAAGCTGTTAGTCTGTCATCTGACATTGACGACCTCAAGTAAGTTTTTATCAGTTTTAATTTGGAAAAGCTACGTTCTCCTGAAGCCACCGTGACAGGAATTGTCAGCAAAATACGAAGTGCTACCCACAGATTGGGGAAAGTGTCAGTCAGACTATTTTTGTTTATGAAGTTTAGCACATCAAGAGGATTTATGGTATCACTAGGTAAAAGACTTTGAATGTGGTAGAATTCCTGGGCCAACTCTTCTCCGTTTACGTCAGATTCAGTTCCACTAACCAATGCAGCTTGTAGATTTAGGCAACTTCTTGTCAGGTCTTCTCTAGAAAAACTATTATTTTTTATGTTGTATAAGAATCCCCATACTCCGTTATGGTTTTCTAATTGTTTGAAGCGCTCCTCCAATGATGCTGACGCTGTGTCTACTAAAACGAAAAAAAAATCTACCTTGAATTTAGATTGCGGGTCTGTTATTGCTTCGTCCCGTCCTTCATAACTAAAACTAGCTTTCTTCACTCTGATGCGCTTTTCTGGCCTAAACACTGGCTCCAAATTCAAATTCTCAGCAATCTCCTTTGCACTCTGCAGTGCCATGTCAAATCCTTTTTCACGAAAGTTTCTAATAAATTCTAGACACTTGTGAATTAGTTCTGTCACTGTACTGAGATCAGAAGTTTGTCTTTGCATGGCTTTACTTACGATATTTATTTGAAACAATATGTCATACCAAATGATAAACGACATGATAAACTTAAAGTCCGTAATCTTCTGAGCAAGAGTCTTGGCTTCAAAAGATACATTTGGCTCAACTCTCTCTTCCTCAGATAGTGCAATTAGTGCCTCATGTATGTCTCCTAAATGATAACGAAAGGGTTTAAGGCAGTCTATTCTGCATTCCCATCTTGTAGTAGACATGGGTTTCAAAGTCAGACCTGAAATATGGTCAGTCAAGATTTTCCACCTTTTAACAGAGCCAGAAAAAAGAACATAAATACACTGGATTAAACCAAAAAGGTCCTTTGAGTCTTTACTAGATCTTGCTGCATCTCCAACCACAAGATTAAGACAATGGCATCCACATGGTACAAAGACAGCACGAGAATTTTTCTCTAAAATTTGAACTTGAACACCGTTGTGTTTTCCTGCCATATTGGCACCATTATCGTAGCCTTGACCACGACAATTAGTAATATCTAAATTTTTCTCACTCAGAAAGTCAAGAAGGGCATCGGTCAATCCCTTTCCTGTTGTGTCTACAACATTTTTGTATCCAATAAAATGTTCCTTAATTGTGTATATGCCACATACTTCATCCAAAAAGCGAATGGTAAATGACATTTGCTCCTTGTGGCTTAAATCAGGGGTGCAGTCTAGTATTATAGAGTAATATTTAGCCTGGTTGCAGCGCGTTACAATGTGGTTAATGACTTGGCTTGCCATCAGAGCAATAATTTCATTTTGAATAGTTTTACCACAATAGTGGTCTGATATTTCTTTGGAGACAACACGATGCAGGTGTTCTGACATCACTCTATCAAACTTTCCAAGTACCTGCACAAACCCCAAAAAGTTTCCATTATTGGGGGTAAAAAGACGATCAGAACTTCCTCTGAATGCCAAATTGCGTTCTGCAAGAAATTGAATAATACATACAAGCCTTTCCAACACTCCTCTCCAGTGTTGTCTTTCTCTATTCATAAGAGTTTGCATGTTGGAATCTATTGTTGTATTCGTCTTGAGCCGAACCTGAGTCTCCAACCATTTACGTTCTGCTAAAAAATGATTTGGTGAGGACTCGTGTGATTTTAATATAGATGATATATGTTGCCAGTCTTGAGATCCATCTAAAGCAAGAGATGACCTTGGTTTTCTATCAAATAATTTACAACAAAAGCAGAATACTTTGTTTGCAGATTTTGAGTAAACCAACCACTGTCTCTTGCAGTGTTGTCCATTAACCAAAACTCTCTTATAGAATTTAGCAGAAAAGTGACGGTCATTTGAATCTTTTTTAAACTCCATATCTGTTATATGAACAGGCCCAGTTTCCACAACATGATCTATAACTTTGGTAGTCAATGAAGGCCATAGAGCGGGATCAGTGTCAATCAGTATTAGATCTTGATTGCTTGGAAATTCTGGGATATCAGTTTCCTGGTGACCAGTGCCTGTGTCAGCTGCAGAATGTTCCTCTGGATTTTCAACATTTTCAGTTAAATTTTCTAAAAATTGAGGATCCTCTGCTATCTCTGATTCATCGTTTAGAGAGCCATCAGGGTTTGAAAATTGTCCTGACGTGGAAGGTTCATCCAAATCGATTTCTATTGGACCTTCTCTATGTGTCGCTACACTTTCATATTGTTCTGCAGCTGTCTCTTTAGAAGAGCATTGGTCGCTGGATTTCTGAAAAAGCTTTTTGAAAGACTCTGCACATTTTTTGTCTTCAACTTCTTTAAGTGCTTTTCGTTTTCGATTTTGTGCTCCTGATAGTTTTTTGGGGCCCATAATTAAACTGAAAAATGTATATAATAATAACACTATTATTATTGAAACTTAAATATTCTAAATATTCTTCATCTTTTTATTATAATGCAGCAACAAAGAACAGATAGTCAGGGAACTGATCTTCTACCAACAAAGGCTGTCCATTTATGATGGGAGTCGTAGTTTTGCAATGGCTGACTCACAGGGTGGCAATGGGGACATTGGGGGGATGTCTGTCTGTCTGCACCTTATTGTTAACGTCTTTATTCAAGTTTGTTCATCATATCAGGCTCAGCAGCACAGCACTCACCAGTCACCACCACTTTGTAGCTGAGCTGCCTGCAGCATCCCCGGCGCGGCACTGTGTCTGAGCTGTGTGACGTCACAGTGCCGTGCCCGCGCCAATGGAAGGAGACGAGAGATGCTGCAGGCGGCGCCTCCCGCACTGTCTCCAGCGCTGGGGGTAAGTGTGTGAGGAGGAGAGAGTGCAGCGCGCCCGGGTCCCGGCCGGACATTTCAGAGCAGAGAGGGGGCGCCGGCGCCTGAGCACAGAAGAAACGCTGGGCGCTCCCTCTCTGCTCTTCCATAAGAAAAATACCGACGGGGAGGGAGCCAGCGCAGCGCCCCCCTTCACTCTCAAGTTTGAGGCGCCCTGTGCAGTTGCACAGCTGGCACGCCCCAAAGGCCGGCCCTGACAGGAATGCCCGGGGTCACTGGAGAACACTGCTGGTAATATATATATATATACAGGATTGTCCTGAGTCACTGGAGAACACTGCTGTTATTATATATATATACAGGAATGTCCGGGGTCACTGGAGAACACTGCTGGTAATATATATATATACAGGAATGTCCGGGGTCACTGGAGAACACTGCTGGTAATATATATATATATACAGGAATGCCCGGGGTCACTGGAGAACACTGCTGGTAATATATATATATATACAGGATTGTCCTGAGTCACTGGAGAACACTGCTGTTATTATATATATAAACAGGAATGTCCGGGGTCACTGGAGAACACTGCTGGTAATATATATACACAGGAATGTCCGGGGTCACTGGAGAACACTGCTGGTAATATATATATATACAGGAATGTCTGGGGTCACTGGAGAACACTGCTGGTAATATATATATATACAGGAATGTCCGGGGTCACTGGTGAACACTGCTGGTAATATATATATATACAGGAATGTCCTGGGGGGCACTGGAGAACACTGCTGGTAATATCTATATATACAGGAATGTCCGGGGTCACTGGAGAACACTGCTGGTAATATATATATATATACTGGAATGTCCGGGGTCACTGGAGAACACTGCTGGTAATATATATATATATACAGGAATGTCCGGGGTCACTGGAGAACATTGCTGGTAATATATATATATACAGGAATGTCCGGGGTCACTGGAGAACACTGCTGGTAATATTTATACAGGAATGTCCGGGGTCACTGGAGAACACTGCTGATAATATATATATATATACAGGAATGTCCGGGGTCACTGGAGAACACTGCTGGTAATATATATATATACACGAATGTCCGGGGTCACTGGAGAACACTGCTGGTAATATATATATATATACAGGAATGTCCGGGGTCACTGGAGAACACTGCTGGTAATATATATATATATACAGGAATGTCTGGGGTCATTGGAGAACACTGCTGGTAATATATATATATATACAGGAATGTCCGGGGTCACTGGAGAACACTGCTGGTAATATAGATATATATACAGGAATGCCCGGGGTCACTGGAGAACACTGCTGGTAATATATATATATATACAGGATTGTCCTGAGTCACTGGAGAACACTGCTGTTATTATATATATATACAGGAATGTCCGGGGTCACTGGAGAACACTGCTGTTATTATATATATAAACAGGAATGTCCGGGGTCACTGGAGAACACTGCTGGTAATATATATACACAGGAATGTCCGGGGTCACTGGAGAACACTGCTGGTAATATATATACAGGAATGTCTGGGGTCACTGGAGAACACTGCTGGTAATATATATATATACAGGAATGTCCGGGGTCACTGGTGAACACTGCTGGTAATATATATATATACAGGAATGTCCGGGGTCACTGGAGAACACTGCTGGTAATATCTATATATACAGGAATGTCCGGGGTCACTGGAGAACACTGCTGGTAATATATATATATATACTGGAATGTCCGGGGTCACTGGAGAACACTGCTGGTAATATATATATATATACAGGAATGTCCGGGGTCACTGGAGAACACTGCTGGTAATATATATATATATACAGGAATGTCCGGGGTCACTGGAGAACATTGCTGGTAATATATATATATACAGGAATGTCCGGGGTCACTGGAGAACACTGCTGGTAATATATATATATATACAGGAATGTCCAGGGTCACTGGAGAACACTGCTGGTAATATATATATATATACAGGAATGTCCGGGGTCACTGGAGAACACTGCTGCTAATATATATATATATACAGGAATGTCCGGGGTCACTGGAGAACACTGCTGGTAATATATATATACAGGAATGTCCGGGGTCACTGGAGAACACTGCTGCTAATATATATATATACAGGAATGTCCGGGGTCACTGGAGAACACTGCTGGTAATATATATATATATATATATACAGGAATGTCCGGGGTCACTGGAGAACTCTGCTGGTAATATATATATATACAGGAATGTCCGGGGTCACTGGAGAACACTGCTGCTAATATATATATATACAGGAATGTCCGGGGTCACTGGAGAACACTGCTGGTAATATATATATACAGGAATGTCCGGGGTCACTGGAGAACACTGCTGGTAATATATATATATATATACAGGAATGTCCGGGGTCACTGGAGAACACTGCTGCTAATATATATATATATATATATATAGGAATGTCCGGGGTCACTGGAGAACACTGCTGGTAATATATATATATATACAGGAATGTCCGGGGTCACTGGAGAACACTGCTGCTAATATATATATATACAGGAATGTCCGGGGTCACTGGAGAACACTGCTGCTAATATATATATATATATATATATATATACAGGAATGTCCGGGGTCACTGGAGAACACTGCTGGTAATATATATATATATATACAGGAATGTCCGGGGTCACTGGAGAACACTGCTGGTAATATATATACAGGAATGTCCGGGGTCACTGGAGAACACTGCTGGTAATATATATATATATATATACAGGATTGTCCGGGGTCACTGGAGAACACTGCTGGTAATATATATACTGGAATGTCCGGGGTCACTAGAGAACTCTGCTGGTAATATATATATATATATATATATATATATATATATATACAGGAATGTCCGGGGTCACTGGAGAACACTGCTGGTAATATCTATATACAGGAATGTCCGGGGTCACTGGAGAACACTGCTGGTAATATATATATATACAGGAATGTCTGGGGTCACTGGAGAACACTGCTGGTAATATATATATATACAGGAATGTCCGGGGTCACTGGAGAACACTGCTGGTAATATATATATATACAGGAATGTCCGGGTCACTGAAGAACACTGCTGGTAATATATATATATATACAGGAATGTCCGGGTCACTGGAGAACACTGCTGGTAATATATATATATATATATATATACAGGAATGTCCGGGGTCACTGGAGAACACTGCTGGTAATATATATATACAGGAATGTCCGGGGTCACTGGAGAACACTGCTGGTAATATATATATATATATACAGGAATGTCCGGGGTCACTGGAGAACACTGCTGGTAATATATATATACAGGAATGTCCGGGGTCACTGGAGAACACTGCTGGTAATATATATATATACAGGAATGTCCGGGGTCACTGGAGAACACTGCTGGTAATATATATATATACAGGAATGTCCGGGATCACTGGAGAACACTGCTGGTAATATATGTACAGGAATGTCCGGGGTCACTGGAGAACACTGCTGGTAATATATATATATATATACAGGAATGTCCGGGGTCACTGGAGAACACTGCTGGTAATATATATACTGGAATGTCCGGGGTCACTGGAGAACTCTGCTGGTAATATATATATATATATACAGGAATGTCCGGGGTCACTGGAGAACACTGCTGGTAATATATATACAGGAATGTCCGGGGTCACTGGAGAACACTGCTGGTAATATATATACAGGAATGTCCGGGGTCACTAGAGAACACTGCTGGTAATATATATATACAGGAATGTCCGGGGTCACTGGAGAACACTGCTTGTAATATATATATATATATATACAGGAATGTCCGTGGTCACTGGAGGACACTGCTGGTAATATATATATATATACACAGGAATGTCCGGGGTCACTGGAGAACACTGCTGGTAATATATATATATATACAGGAATGTCCGGGGTCACTGGAGAACACTGCTGGTAATATATATACAGGAATGTCCGGGGTCACTGGAGAACACTGCTGGTAATATATATATATACAGGAATGTCCGGGGTCACTGGAGAACACTGCTGGTAATATATATACAGGAATGTCCGGGGTCACTGGAGAACACTGCTGGTAATATATATATATATACAGGAATGTCCGGGGTCACTGGAGAACACTGCTGGTAATATATATATATATACAGGAATGTCCGGGGTCACTGGAGAACACTGCTGGTAATATATATATATACAGGAATGTCCGAGGTCACTGGAGAACACTGCTGGTAATATATATATATATATATACAGGAATGTCCGGGGTCACTGGAGAACACTGCTGCTAATATATATATATATATATATATATAGGAATGTCCGGGGTCACTGGAGAACACTGCTGGTAATATATATATATATACAGGAATGTCCGGGGTCACTGGAGAACACTGCTGCTAATATATATATATACAGGAATGTCCGGGGTCACTGGAGAACACTGCTGCTAATATATATATATATATATATATATATACAGGAATGTCCGGGGTCACTGGAGAACACTGCTGGTAATATATATATATATATACAGGAATGTCCGGGGTCACTGGAGAACACTGCTGGTAATATATATACAGGAATGTCCGGGGTCACTGGAGAACACTGCTGGTAATATATATATATATATATACAGGATTGTCCGGGGTCACTGGAGAACACTGCTGGTAATATATATACTGGAATGTCCGGGGTCACTAGAGAACTCTGCTGGTAATATATATATATATATATATATATATATATATATACAGGAATGTCCGGGGTCACTGGAGAACACTGCTGGTAATATCTATATACAGGAATGTCCGGGGTCACTGGAGAACACTGCTGGTAATATATATATATACAGGAATGTCTGGGGTCACTGGAGAACACTGCTGGTAATATATATATATACAGGAATGTCCGGGGTCACTGGAGAACACTGCTGGTAATATATATATATACAGGAATGTCCGGGTCACTGAAGAACACTGCTGGTAATATATATATATATACAGGAATGTCCGGGTCACTGGAGAACACTGCTGGTAATATATATATATATATATATACAGGAATGTCCGGGGTCACTGGAGAACACTGCTGGTAATATATATATACAGGAATGTCCGGGGTCACTGGAGAACACTGCTGGTAATATATATATATATATACAGGAATGTCCGGGGTCACTGGAGAACACTGCTGGTAATATATATATACAGGAATGTCCGGGGTCACTGGAGAACACTGCTGGTAATATATATATATACAGGAATGTCCGGGGTCACTGGAGAACACTGCTGGTAATATATATATATACAGGAATGTCCGGGATCACTGGAGAACACTGCTGGTAATATATGTACAGGAATGTCCGGGGTCACTGGAGAACACTGCTGGTAATATATATATATATATACAGGAATGTCCGGGGTCACTGGAGAACACTGCTGGTAATATATATACTGGAATGTCCGGGGTCACTGGAGAACTCTGCTGGTAATATATATATATATATACAGGAATGTCCGGGGTCACTGGAGAACACTGCTGGTAATATATATACAGGAATGTCCGGGGTCACTGGAGAACACTGCTGGTAATATATATACAGGAATGTCCGGGGTCACTAGAGAACACTGCTGGTAATATATATATACAGGAATGTCCGGGGTCACTGGAGAACACTGCTTGTAATATATATATATATATATACAGGAATGTCCGTGGTCACTGGAGGACACTGCTGGTAATATATATATATATACACAGGAATGTCCGGGGTCACTGGAGAACACTGCTGGTAATATATATATATATACAGGAATGTCCGGGGTCACTGGAGAACACTGCTGGTAATATATATACAGGAATGTCCGGGGTCACTGGAGAACACTGCTGGTAATATATATATATACAGGAATGTCCGGGGTCACTGGAGAACACTGCTGGTAATATATATACAGGAATGTCCGGGGTCACTGGAGAACACTGCTGGTAATATATATATATATACAGGAATGTCCGGGGTCACTGGAGAACACTGCTGGTAATATATATATATATACAGGAATGTCCGGGGTCACTGGAGAACACTGCTGGTAATATATATATATACAGGAATGTCCGGGGTCACTGGAGAACACTGCTGGTAATATATATATATATATATACAGGAATGTCCGGGGTCACTGGAGAACACTGCTGGTAATATATATATATATACAGGAATGTCCGGGGTCACTGGAGAACACTGCTGGTAATATATATATATATATATATATATATACAGGAATGTCCGGGGTCACCGGAGAACACTGCTGGTAATATATATATATGTACAGGAATGTCCGGGGTCACTGGAGAACACTGCTGGTAATATATATATATATACAGGAATGTCCGGGGTCACTGGAGAACACTGCTGGTAATATATATATATACAGGAATGTCCGGGGTCACTGGAGAACACTGCTGGTAATATATATATATATATATATACAGGAATGTTCGGGGTCACTGGAGAACACTGCTGGTAATATATATATATATATATACAGGAATGTCCGGGGTCACTGGAGAACACTGCTGGTAATATATATATATTTACAGGAATGTCCGGGGTCACTGGAGAACTCTGCTGGTAATATATATATATATATATATATACAGGAATGTCCGGGGTCACTGGAGAACACTGCTGGTAATATATATACTGGAATGTCCGGGGTCACTGGAGAACTCTGCTGGTAATATATATATATATATACAGGAATGTCCGGGGTCACTGGAGAACACTGCTGGTAATATATATACAGGAATGTCCGGGGTCACTGGAGAACACTGCTGGTAATATATATACAGGAATGTCCGGGGTCACTAGAGAACACTGCTGGTAATATATATATACAGGAATGTCCGGGGCCACTGGAGAACACTGCTTGTAATATATATATATACAGGAATGTCCGTGGTCACTGGAGGACACTGCTGGTAATATATATATATACACAGGAATGTCCGGGGTCACTGGAGAACACTGCTGGTAATATATATATATATACAGGAATGTCCGGGGTCACTGGAGAACACTGCTGGTAATATATATACAGGAATGTCCGGGGTCACTGGAGAACACTGCTGGTAATATATATATATACAGAAATGTCCGGGGTCACTGGAGAACACTGCTGGTAATATATATACAGGAATGTCCGGGGTCACTGGAGAACACTGCTGGTAATATATATATATATACAGGAATGTCCGGGGTCACTGGAGAACACTGCTGGTAATATATATATATACAGGAATGTCCGGGGTCACTGGAGAACACTGCTGGTAATATATATATATACAGGAATGTCCGGGGTCACTGGAGAACACTGCTGGTAATATATATATATATATACAGGAATGTCCGGGGTCACTGGAGAACACTGCTGGTAATATATATATATATACAGGAATGTCCGGGGTCACTGGAGAACACTGCTGGTAATATATATATATATACAGGAATGTCCGGGGTCACTGGAGAACACTGCTGGTAATATATATATATATATATATATACAGGAATGTCCGGGGTCACCGGAGAACACTGCTGGTAATATATATATATATGTACAGGAATGTCCGGGGTCACTGGAGAACACTGCTGGTAATATATATATATACATACAGGAATGTCCGGGGTCACTGGAGAACACTGCTGGTAATATATATATATACAGGAATGTCCGGGGTCACTGGAGAACACTGCTGGTAATATATATATATATATATATATATATATATACAGGAATGTTCGGGGTCACTGGAGAACACTGCTGGTAATATATATATATATATATACAGGAATGTCCGGGGTCACTGGAGAACACTGCTGGTTATATATATATATTTACAGGAATGTCCGGGGTCACTGGAGAACACTGCTGGTAATATATATATATATACAGGATTGTCCGGGGTCACTGGAGAACACTGCTGCTAATATATATATATATACAGGAATGTCCGGGGTCACTGGAGGACACTGCTGGTAATATACAGTATATATATACAGGAATGTCCGGGGTCACTGGAGAACACTGCTGCTTATATATATATATATATATACAGGAATGTCCGGGGTCACTGGAGAACACTGCTGGTAATATATATATGTAGCACCCTGAGGATTCGGCTGCTACAGGGGTATTGCACCTCACCCAGAGGTGTGATATTCCACTCCCGGGTAAGGATGGAGTGTGGAACTGAGCTCAGTAGGCTGCATGCACTACACACATCCCATTTCCGGGGGACAGACCAATGGTACTCCCACTAGAAAAATGTGCAGGTACGACAGTGTCTGTCCCTGGCTGGAGTGGGAGGGGGTTGGAACATCCCAGTAGTGTAGGGCCAGATAGGGGGAGCAGTCTGGGTAAAGCTAGGAGCTCATTGGGTGCTGGTCACGTGAGCTCACACATAGAGGGAGTATATAAGGTGGGAACCATCTTAGAACAGGGTCTTTTGTAGAGAAGTCTTTGTGCAGAGTCAGAGGAAGAGAGCAGAGGAGAAGAGCAGCTCCAAGGCCCAGAGAGAGAGAGGAGAAAGAAGGACCCAGAGGGGGAGAAGAGAGAACTCCGAGAACCCAAGATTAGATCAGAGGGTGAAGAGTTGGCACAAGGGTACCGGATCCCAAGCTGGTGGAGGGCACTAATCCTCAGCCAGAGACCGGAGGTCGTGGGCAGGATCTGCCACGGCCACCCACTAAATCCACCCGGAAGGCAGACCAGGAATAGGGTCAGGGAACCCAGAGACAAGGGTTTACCAACAAGAGGCCCGAGGGAGCTGGACTTAGGTGGATCCCTGGTGGGGAAGGCCAGAGAGAAGGAACGTCAGAAAGGGAGCTCAGGATCACGCTCCAGAATTACTTGCGAGTTGGCCGAGTCCAGGACCTGGTGGACGCAGCACGGCTCGGGCGGTCACTCAAGGCCGGAGTGACCAGAACAACAGCAGTAAGTAAAGACCCTGAACTGCACAGCCCGACTCTGAGTCTCATTACCATCCTCCCTGCACCTCCACAACCACCATCCTCTACACCTGACCCCCTGAGGCTATACCCCTCCCGTTGGGGGTTATACTATCTGAGCTGCACACACATCACCAGCCTCAGCGGACCCTGCTGCAGCGGCGGCCGTATTGACCACAATTCAACGGGTGGCGTAGTCGACATAAAAGAACATCTAGTAACATCTATAAGGACTGCCACACACTGAGCTTGACACCCTGGGCACGGACCGGGTCACCGCCACTCGGAGACTACAACCCCCATCTGATCCGGCTCCGGGTAATCCCCAAACAGCACTGGCCCAGGGGACGCGTCAACTTTGGCGTAGTCGGCAGGATAACGTGCCCGCAACAACCGGGTACTGCGTGCCTGAAGAAAAGTACACCGTTACCTTAAAAAGAAGTCTCCCGCCGGTTCCGGAGGGTCCCCGCCAACGGACCCCATCACAGGTCGTTTCCCACCGGTTGTCCGCCATTTGCAGCTTTTTCCCGCCATCCATGGAGTTTCCCGCCACTGGGAGACGATTCCCGCCATTTCCAAAGATTTCCCGCCTTGGAAGAGCGGACGCCATTATGGGCGTGCAAGAGGGTGGCAAGAGGCCACCTCCCATCGTGGGCCAGGTCGAAGAATGGCGCCAAAAGCGGAAACCGCACCCACCAACAGAGACTGTGATGCTGGAAGTGTCCATCAGCGTAAGAGAACTGCCCCTGGAACTGACAATCACAAAGTTGCCCCGGGACCACCTTCAATGTGGGCGGAGACAGAACAAGAGAGCAAAGATGGGTGTCGCCTGGAGCAGTCTGGAGAGAGCGCACCCGGAGACAAGAAGTCTGGAGAGGAGTCCAGAGAAAGCCTACCCGGAGATGGAGGGAGAGTCAGGCAGCACCGACCCAGTGGTCAGGAGCCTGCTACAAGCCACAACTCCACTAGGCCTAGTGGAGGTCCTGGCACAGCTCCCCCGAGACCGGGAGTGTGCACAGACCGCGCTGGAGAGCCTCGCACGGAGGATGGCCCGGGTACAGCGAGAGACGTTGGCGGAGTGGAGCCGAGAGATGGCCCAGCAGACCGAAACCCGTCAGCGGAGCACGCCACCCGAGACGAGGAGACAGACCGAATCTGAGGATGGTGCAGGAGGACTCAAGGCCGGAGACGGCGCCGAGAAGGGAGCTGAACGGACGGAGGCAGGTAAAGGGGACGTCTCTACCCCGAGCCGGGAAACCGCGTGCCTGCCCCAGCTCCCCGTCGCAGAGCCCGAAGTTCCCCCTGCCGTGCCCGTCGCTGCATCGTCACCGCCGCCGACTAGGCCTCAACCGGAAACCGCGGCCGCGACCCCTGTGACGTCACACGCCTCGACCTCGAGCGTGGCCAAGCAGGAAATACCATCAGCCTGGTCGCAAGGCCTAGTACCCCCGGGCGCCGCAATTCCAACAGCGCCCCCTACCTCCGCGGAGCCACCGGCCTGGTCGCAGGGCCGAGTAACCCAGGGCGCCGCCGTTCTTACGGTGCCCTTTGCCTTTAGGGTGCCCCAAGCCTGGTCGCAAGGCCTGGTCAACCCGGGCGCCGCTACCATCAACGCGCCCTCAACATCTAGAGTGCCGCACCTGGGTGAAAATCTATTCGCCCAGCATACGTGCCCGGATGGGCAGCCCTTTGTATGGCCCCAGGAGTACATTCAGCTGGAACTCCAGAGAGCAAGGCCCATGTGCGAGCCCCTGATTCCGGCTCCGAAGCCTGTAAAGAGGACCTCGCCCCCGCTGGAGGAGGCACAGTTTGAGTGGGACCCCACTGGAGAAGACCTCATGGGGTTCACTCAGGAGACTCGGGCGGCCGCAGCGGAGCGTGCAGAGTGCTGCCGCCGGCAGCTCGAGGTCTTCGAGAAGGAGCGGAGAGAGAGGCGGGTCCGGGAACAGCAGATGCAGATAAGGAGCGCGGAGCAGAAGAGCCGGACCAGGAGGAACCCCCATGCAGCTCATGGTCCCCGCACCACCGGGACTGTGATTAAATTCAACATGCAGCAGGGGTGGGGCTTCATTAGAGACCATCATACCCCAGGCGACGTCTTTGTGACCCGCAGAGACGTAGAAAGCCATCTGCCGGAGGGACACAGAGGTCGTGACCTGTATGTAGGGGACGAGGTCACCTTCACCCGGCACAAGTGTGCCAAAGGACCCTACGCCCTCCATTTGCATCGCCTGACGGAGGAGGAGCTGCGGTGTGAGGAGGAGCAAGAGGACCCGGACGGGTCTGAAACTGAAACCAACCAACAAGAAAGAGCAGGAGGACGCCGTCGTTGAAGTACGGTAGAGAGAGACTGTATAAAGTTGCCCGTCGGGGTACCAAGAACTGTTGCTGATTTAAATATGTCCCCGTTGGGACAAGAGTGAACTGTTAAACCGTGTGTCCCTATTCCCATTACCTGGCCGAGGACTGAGAGCGGCCATACCTCCCCTTGTATATAGTTGCGCTTCCTAAGGCGCCCCCTACCGGTTTTATAGGAAACCATTTTCTTTAAGAGACTGTCGCGCTTTTCCCGGTCACAAGTTGCACCGTGGCCGGAGGAGCAAGAGTGTTTACAAGACTGTTATTTATGGAAAGTTTTATATGGAAAAGTTTATGCTGATGATATATATGATGTTTTATATGTTTATATGTTTATGTTTATGAAAAATAATTGTATATTTTGGATGTTTTTGTATCTTACAGCCCGAGGACGTGCTGTGATTTACCAGGGGGGAATGTAGCACCCTGAGGATTCGGCTGCTACAGGGGTATTACACCTCACCCAGAGGTGTGATATTCCACTCCCGGGTAAGGATGGAGTGTGGAACTGAGCTCAGTAGGCTGCATGCACTACACACATCCCATTTCCGGGGGACAGACCAATGGTACTCCCACTAGAGAAATGTGCAGGTACGACAGTGTCTGTCCCTGGCTGGAGTGGGAGGGGGTTGGAACATCCCAGTAGTGTAGGGGCAGATAGGGGGAGCAGTCTGGGTAAAGCTAGGAGCTCATTGGGTGCTGGTCACCTGAGCTCACACATAGAGGGAGTATATAAGGTGGGAACCATCTTAGAACAGGGTCTTTTGTAGAGAAGTCTTTGTGCAGAGTCAGAGGAAGAGAGCAGAGGAGAAGAGCAGCTCCAAGGCCCAGAGAGAGAGAGGAGAAAGAAGGACCCAGAGGGGGAGAAGAGAGAACTCCGAGAACCCAAGATTAGATCAGAGGGTGAAGAGTTGGCACAAGGGTACCGGATCCCAAGCTGGTGGAGGGCACTAATCCTCAGCCAGAGACCGGAGGTCGTGGGCAGGATCTGCCACGGCCACCCACTAAATCCACCCGGAAGGCAGACCAGGAATAGGGTCAGGGAACCCAGAGACAAGGGTTTACCAACAAGAGGCCCGAGGGAGCCGGACTTAGGTGGATCCCTGGTGGGGAAGGCCAGAGAGAAGGAACGTCAGAAAGGGAGCTCAGGATCACGCTCCAGAATTACTTGGGAGTTGGCCGAGTCCAGGACCTGGTGGACGCAGCACGGCTCGGGCGGTCACTCAAGGCCGGAGTGACCAGAACAACAGCAGTAAGTAAAGACCCTGAACTGCACAGCCCGACTCTGAGTCTCATTACCATCCTCCCTGCACCTCCACAACCACCATCCTCTACACCTGACCCCCTGAGGCTATACCCCTCCCGTTGGGGGTTATACTATCTGAGCTGCACACATATCACCAGCCTCAGCGGACCCTGCTGCAGCGGCGGCCGTATTGACCGCAATTCAACGGGTGGCGTAGTCGACATAAAAGAACATCTAGTAACATCTATAAGGACTGCCACACACTGAGCTTGACACCCTGGGCACGGACCGGGTCACCGCCACTCGGAGACTACAACCCCCATCTGATCCGGCTCCGGGTAATCCCCAAACAGCACTGGCCCAGGGGGCGCGTCATATATATACAGGAATGTCCGGGGTCACTGGAGAACACTGCTGGTAATATATATATATACAGGAACGTCCGGAGTCACTGGAGAACACTGCTGGTAATATATATATATATATACAGGAATGTCCGGGGTCACTGGAGAACATTGCTGGTAATATATATATATACAGGACTGTCCGGAGTCACTGGAGAACACTGTTGGTAATATATATATATACAGGACTGTCCGGAGTCACTGGAGAACACTGCTGGTAATATATATATATACAGGACTGTCCGGAGTCACTGGAGAACACTGCTGGTAATATATATATATACAGGAATGTCCGGGGTCACTGGAGAACACTGTTGGTAATATATATATATACAGGAATGTCCGGGGTCACTGGAGAACACTGCTGGTAATATATATATATATATACAGGAATGTCCGGGGTCACTGGAGAACACTGCTGGTAATATATATACAGGAATGTCCGGGGTCACTGGAGAACACTGCTGGTAATATATATATATATATATATATATATATATATATATACAGGAATGTCCGGGGTCACTGGAGAACACTGCTGGTAATATATATATATATACAGGAATGTCCGGGGTCACTGGAGAACACTGTTGGTAATATATATATATACAGGAATGTCCGGGGTCACTGGAGAACACTGCTGGTAATATATATATACAGGAATGTCCGGGGTCACTGGAGAACACTGCTGGTAATATATATACAGGAATGTCCGGGGTCACTGGAGAACACTGCTGGTAATATATATATATACAGGAATGTCCGGGGTCACTGGAGAACACTGCTGGTAATATATATATATACAGGAATGTCCGGGGTCACTGGAGAACACTGCTGGCAATATATATATATACAGGAATGTCCGGGGTCACTGGAGAACACTGCTGGTAATATATATATATATATATATATACAGGAATGTCTGGGGTCACTGGAGAACACTGCTGGTAATATATATATATACAGGAATGTCCGGGGTCACTGGAGAACACTGCTGGTAATATATATATATATATACAGGAATGTCCGGGGTCACTGGAGAACACTGCTGGTAATATATATATATATATACAGGAATGTCCGGGGTCACTGGAGAACACTGCTGGTAATATATATACAGGAATGTCCGGGGTCACTGGAGAACACTGCTGGTAATATATATATATACAGGAATGTCCGGGGTCACTGGAGAACACTGCTGGTAATATATATATATACAGGAATGTCCGGGGTCACTGGAGAACACTGCTGGCAATATATATATATACAGGAATGTCCGGGGTCACTGGAGAACACTGCTGGTAATATATATATATATATATATATATATACAGGAATGTCTGGGGTCACTGGAGAACACTGCTGGTAATATATATATATACAGGAATGTCCGGGGTCACTGGAGAACACTGCTGGTAATATATATATATATATACAGGAATGTCCGGGGTCACTGGAGAACACTGCTGGTAATATATATATATATATACAGGAATGTCCGGGGTCACTGGAGAACACTGCTGGTAATATATATATACAGGAATGTCCGGGGTCACTGGAGAACACTGCTGCTAATATATATATATATACAGGAATGTCCGGGGTCACTGGAGAACACTGCTGGTAATATATATATATACAGGAATGTCCGGGGTCACAGGAGAACACTGCTGGTAATATATATATATATATACAAGAATGTCCGGGGTCACTGGAGAACACTGCTGGTAATATATATATATATATACAGGAATGTCCGGGGTCACTGGAGAACACTGCTGGTAATATATATATATATACAGGAATGTCCGGGGTCACTGGAGAACACTGCTGGTAATATATATATATACAGGAATGTCCGGGGTCACTGGAGAACACTGCTGATAATATATATATATACAGGAATGTCCGGGGTCACTGGAGAACACTGCTGCTAATATATATATATACAGGAATGTCCGGGGTCACTGGAGAACACTGCTGCTAATATATATATATATATATATATATATATATATACAGAAATGTCCGGGGTCACTGGAGAACACTGCTGGTAATATATATATATATACAGGAATGTCCGGGGTCACTGGAGAACACTGCTGGTAATATATATACAGGAATGTCCGGGGTCACTGGAGAACACTGCTGGTAATATATATATATATATATATATATATATATACAGGATTGTCCGGGGTCACTGGAGAACACTGCTGGTAATATATATACTGGAATGTCCGGGGTCACTGGAGAACTCTGCTGGTAATATATATATATATATATATATATATATATATATATATATACAGGAATGTCCGGGGTCACTGGAGAACACTGCTGGTAATATATATATATATATATATATATATATATATATATATATATATATATACAGGAATGTCCGGAATCACTGGAGAACACTGCTGGTAATATATATATATACAGGAATGTCCGGGGTCACTGGAGAACACTGCTGGTAATATATATATATATACAGGAATGTCCGGGGTCACTGGAGAACACTGCTGGTAATATATATATATATACAGGAATGTCCGGGGTCACTGGAGAACACTGCTGGTAATATATATATACAGGAATGTCCGGGGTCACTGGAAAACACTGCTGGTAATATATATATATACTGGAATGTCCGGGGTCACTGGAGAACACTGCTGGTAATATATATATATACTGGAATGTCCGGGGTCACTGGAGAACACTGCTGGTAATATATATATATATATATATACAGGAATGTCCGGGGTCACTGGAGAACACTGCTGGTAATATATATATATATACAGGAATGTCCGGGGTCACTGGAGAACACTGCTGCTAATATATATATACAGGAATGTCCGGGGTCACTGGAGAACACTGCTGGTAATATATATATACAAGAATGTCCGGGGTCACTGGAGAACACTGCTGCTAATATATATATATACAGGAATGTCCGGGGTCACTGGAGAACACTGCTGGTAATATATATATATATATATATATATATATATATATATATATACAGGAATGTCCGGGGTCAATGGAGAACACTGCTGGTAATATATATATATATATATATATATATATATATATATATACAGGAATGTCCGGGGTCACTGGAGAACACTGCTGGTAATATATATATATATATATATATATATATATATATATATACAGGAATGTCCGGAATCACTGGAGAACACTGCTGGTAATATATATATATACAGGAATGTCCGGGGTCACTGGAGAACACTGCTGGTAATATATATATATATACAGGAATGTCCGGGGTCACTGGAGAACACTGCTGGTAATATATATATACAGGAATGTCCGGGGTCACTGGAAAACGCTGCTGGTAATATATATATATTCTGGAATGTCCGGGGTCACTGGAGAACACTGCTGGTAATATATATATATACTGGAATGTCCGGGGTCACTGGAGAACACTGCTGGTAATATATATATATATATACAGGAATGTCCGGGGTCACTGGAGAACACTGCTGGTGTTCTCCAGTGACCCCGGACAATCCTGTATATATATATATATATATATTACCAGCAGTGTTCTCCAGTGACCCCGGACATTCCTGTATATATATTACCAGCAGTGTTCTCCAGTGACCCCGGACATTCCTGTATATATATATATATATATTACCAGCAGTGTTCTCCAGTGACCCCGGACATTTCTGTATATATATATATATATATATATATATATATATATTACCAGCAGTGTTCTCCAGTGACCCCGGACATTCCTGTATATATATATATTAGCAGCAGTGTTCTCCAGTGACCCCGGACATTCCTGTATATATATATATATTACCAGCAGTGTTCTCCAGTGACCCCGGACATTCCTGTATATATATATATATTAGCAGCAGTGTTCTCCAGTGACCCCGGACATTCCTGTATATATATATTACCAGCAGTGTTCTCCAGTGACCCCGGACATTCCTGTATATATATATTACCAGCAGTGTTCTCCAGTGACCCCGGACATTCCTGTATATATATATATATATTACCAGCAGTGTTCTCCAGTGACCCCGGACATTCCTGTATATATATATATTACCAGCAGTGTTCTCCAGTGACCCCAGACATTCCTGTATATATATATATATATATATATTACCAGCAGTGTTCTACAGTGACCCCGGACATTCCTGTATATATATATATTGCCAGCAGTGTTCTCCAGTGACCCCGGACATTCCTGTATATATATATATTACCAGCAGTGTTCTCCAGTGACCCCGGACATTCCTGTATATATATATATTACAAGCAGTGTTCTCCAGTGACCCCGGACATTCCTGTATATATATTACCAGCAGTGTTCTCCAGTGACCCCGGACATTCCTGTATATATATATATATTACCAGCAGTGTTCTCCAGTGACCCCGGACATTCCTGTATATATATATATTACCAACAGTGTTCTCCAGTGACCCCGGACATTCCTGTATATATATATATATATTACCAGCAGTGTTCTCCAGTGACCCCGGACATTCCTGTATATATATATATATATATATATATATATATTACCAGCAGTGTTCTCCAGTGACCCCGGACATTCCTGTATATATATATATATTACCAGCAGTGTTCTCCAGTGACTCCGGACAGTCCTGTATATATATATATTACCAGCAGTGTTCTCCAGTGACTCCGGACAGTCCTGTATATATATATATTACCAACAGTGTTCTCCAGTGACTCCGGACAGTCCTGTATATATATATATTACCAGCAATGTTCTCCAGTGACCCCGGACATTCCTGTATATATATATATATATTACCAGCAGTGTTCTCCAGTGACCCCGGACATTCCTGTATATATATATATATATTACCAGCAGTGTTCTCCAGTGACCCCGGACATTCCTGTATATATATATATATTACCAGCAGTGTTCTCCAGTGACTCCGGACGTTCCTGTATATATATATATTACCAGCAGTGTTCTCCAGTGACCCCGGACATTCCTGTATATATATGACGCGCCCCCTGGGCCAGTGCTGTTTGGGGATTACCCGGAGCCGGATCAGATGGGGGTTGTAGTCTCCGAGTGGCGGTGACCCGGTCCGTGCCCAGGGTGTCAAGCTCAGTGTGTGGCAGTCCTTATAGATGTTACTAGATGTTCTTTTATGTCGACTACGCCACCCGTTGAATTGCGGTCAATACGGCCGCCGCTGCAGCAGGGTCCGCTGAGGCTGGTGATATGTGTGCAGCTCAGATAGTATAACCCCCAACGGGAGGGGTATAGCCTCAGGGGGTCAGGTGTAGAGGATGGTGGTTGTGGAGGTGCAGGGAGGATGGTAATGAGACTCAGAGTCGGGCTGTGCAGTTCAGGGTCTTTACTTACTGCTGTTGTTCTGGTCACTCCGGCCTTGAGTGACCGCCCGAGCCGTGCTGCGTCCACCAGGTCCTGGACTCGGCCAACTCCCAAGTAATTCCCGTATATATGGAGAACACTGCTGGTAATATATATATAAATATATATATATATATATATATATATATATACAGGAATGTCCGGGATCACTGGAGAACACTGCTGGTAATATATATACAGGAATGTCCGGGGTCACTGGAGAACACTGCTGGTAATATATATATATATATACAGGAATGTCCGAGGTCACTGGAGAACACTGCTGGTAATATATATACTGGAATGTCCGGGGTCACTGGAGAACACTGCTGGTAATATATATACTGGAATGTCCGGGGTCACTGGAGAACTCTGCTGGTAATATATATATATATATATATATATATATATATATACAGGAATGTCCGGGGTCACTGGAGAACACTGCTGGTAATATATATACAGGAATGTCCGGGGTCACTGGAGAACACTGCTGGTAATATATATACAGGAATGTCCGGGGTCACTGGAGAACACTGCTGGTAATATATATACAGGAATGTCCGGGGTCACTGGAGAACACTGCTGGTAATATATATATATATACAGGAATGTCCGGGGTCACTGGAGAACACTGCTGGTAATATATATATATATACAGGAATGTCCGGGGTCACTGGAGAACACTGCTGGTAATATATATACATACAGGAATGTCCGGGGTCACTGGAGAACACTGCTGGTAATATATATATATACAGGAATGTCCGGGGTCACTGGAGAACACTGCTGGTAATATATATATATATATATATATACAGGAATGTCCGGGGTCACTGGAGAACACTGCTGGTAATATATATATATACACAGGAATGTCCGGGGTCACTGGAGAAGACTGCTGCTAATATATATATATATACAGGAATGTCCGGGGTCACTGGAGAACACTGCTGGTAATATATATACATACAGGAATGTCCGGGGTCACTGGAGAACACTGCTGGTAATATATATATATACAGGAATGTCCGGGGTCACTGGAGAACACTGCTGGTAATATATATACAGGAATGTCCGGGGTCACTGGAGAACACTGCTGGTAATATATATATATATACAGGAATGTCCAGGGTCACTGGAGAACACTGCTGCTAATATATATATATATATATATATATATATATACAGGAATGTCCGGGTTCACTGGAGAACACTGCTGGTAATATATATATACAGGAATGTCCTTGTTCACTGGAGAACACTGCTGGTAATATATATATACAGGAATGTCCGGGGTCACTGGAGAACACTGCTGGTAATATATATACAGGAATGTCCGGGGTCACTGGAGAACACTGCTGGTAATATATATATATACAGGAATGTCCGGGGTCACTGGAGAACACTGCTGGTAATATATATATATATACAGGAATGTCCGGGGTCACTGGAGAACACTGCTGGTAATATATATACAGGAATGTCCGGGGTCACTGGAGAACACTGCTGGTAATATATATACAGGAATGTCCGGGGTCACTGGAGAACACTGCTGGTAATATATATATATATATATATATATATATACAGGAATGTCCGGGGTCACTGGAGAACACTGCTGCTAATATATATATATACAGGAATGTCCGGGGTCACTGGAGAACACTGCTGGTAATATATATATATATATATATACAGGAATGTCCGGGGTCACTTTAGAACACTGCTGGTAATATATATATATATAGACAGGAATGTCCGGGTTCACTGGAGAACACTGCTGCTAATATATATATATACAGGAATGTCCGTGCTCACTGGAGAACACTGCTGGTAATATATATATATATACAGGAATGTCCGGGGTCACTGGAGAACACTGCTGCTAATATATATATATATACAGGAATGTCCGGGGTCACTGGAGAACACTGCTGGTAATATATATATATATACAGGAATGTCCGGGGTCACTGGAGAACACTGCTGCTAATAAATATATATACAGGAATGTCCGGGGTCACTGGACAACACTGCTGGTAATATATATATATATATATATACAGGAATGTCCGGGGTCACTGGAGAACACTGCTGCTAATATATATATATACAGGAATGTCCGGGGTCACTGGAGAACACTGCTGGTAATATATATATATATATACAGGAATGTCCGGGGTCACTGGAGAACACTACTGGTAATATATATATATATAGGAATGTCCGGGGTCACTGGAGAACACTGCTGGTAATATATATACAGGAATGTCCGGGGTCACTAGAGAACACTGCTGGTAATATATATATATATATACAGGAATGTCCGGGGTCACTGGAGAACACTGCTGGTAATATATATACAGGAATGTCCGGGGTCACTGGAGAACACTGCTGGTAATATATATATATATACAGGAATGTCCGGGGTCACTGGAGAACACTGCTGGTAATATATATATATATATACAGGAATGTCTGGGGTCACTGGAGAACACTGCTGGTAATATATATATATATACAGGAATGTCCGGGGTCACTGGAGAACACTGCTGCTAATAAATATATATACAGGAATGTCCGGGGTCACTGGACAACACTGCTGGTAATATATATATATATATATATACAGGAATGTCCGGGGTCACTGGAGAACACTGCTGCTAATATATATATATACAGGAATGTCCGGGGTCACTGGAGAACACTGCTGGTAATATATATATATATATACAGGAATGTCCGGGGTCACTGGAGAACACTACTGGTAATATATATATATATAGGAATGTCCGGGGTCACTGGAGAACACTGCTGGTAATATATATACAGGAATGTCCGGGGTCACTAGAGAACACTGCTGGTAATATATATATATATATACAGGAATGTCCGGGGTCACTGGAGAACACTGCTGGTAATATATATACAGGAATGTCCGGGGTCACTGGAGAACACTGCTGGTAATATATATATATATACAGGAATGTCCGGGGTCACTGGAGAACACTGCTGGTAATATATATATATATATACAGGAATGTCTGGGGTCACTGGAGAACACTGCTGGTAATATATATATATATACAGGAATGTCCGGGGTCACTGGAGAACACTGCTGGTAATATATATATATATATACAGGAATGTCCGGGGTCACTGGAGAACCCTGCTGGTAATATATATATATACAGGAATGTCCGGGGTCACTGGAGATCACTGCTGGTAATATATATATATATACAGGAATGTCCGGGGTCACTGGAGATCACTGCTGGTAATATATATATATATACAGGAATGTCCGGGGTCACTGGAGAACACTGCTGGTAATATATATATACAGGAATGTCCGGGGTCACTGGAGAACACTGCTGCTAATATATATATATATACAGGAATGTCCGGGGTCACTGGAGATCACTGCTGGTAATATATATATATATACAGGAATGTCCGGGGTCACTGGAGAACACTGCTGGTAACATATATACAGGAATGTCCGGGGTCACTGGAGAACACTGCTGGTAATATATATATATACAGGAATGTCCGGGGTCACTGGAGAACACTGCTGGTAATATATATATATATACAGGAATGTCCGGGGTCACTGGAGAACACTTCTGGTAATATATATATATATATACAGGAATGTCTGGGGTCACTGGAGAACACTGCTGGTAATATATATATATATACAGGAATGTCCGGGGTCACTGGAGAACACTGCTGCTAATATATATATATATACAGGAATGTCCGGGGTCACTGGAGAACACTGCTGGTAATATATATATATATACACAGGAATGTCCGGGGTCACTGGAGAACACTGCTGGTAATATATATATATATACAGGAATGTCCGGGGTCACTGGAGAACACTGCTGGTAATATATATATATACAGGAATGTCCGGGGTCACTGGAGAACACTGCTGGTAATATATATATATACAGGAATGTCCGGGGTCACTGGAGAACACTGCTGGTGATATATATATATACAGGAATGTCCGGGGTCACTGGAGAACACTGCTGGTATTATATATATACAGGAATGTCCGGGGTCACTGGAGAACACTGCTGCTAATATATATATATACAGGAATGTCCGGGGTCACTGGAGAACACTGCTGGTAATATATATATACACAAGAATGTCCGGGGTCACTGGAGAACACTGCTGGTATTATATATATATACAGGAATGTCCGGGGTCACTGGAGAACACAGCTGGTAATATATATACACAGGAATGTCCGGGGTCACTGGAGAACACTGCTGGTAATATATATATATACAGGAATGTCCGGGGTCACTGGAGAACACTGCTGGTAATATATATATATATATAC